>NC_138736.1:9455945-10118445 GCF_965113295.1 Leuciscus leuciscus | reverse complement strand
GAAGGCTCAATAAAACCCAATTAAGCAACTAGCCCCCCATTTGCTTAGCAGTTTTATGAGCACATTTACATCACAGGGCCCATGAGACTGAGGTTGCAGTGAGAGGAAAGCTCTTATGGTCAGTGTGCTGTATCATAAACATAAGGGATTACTACGTGTCTGGTGCATGCAGCTATCACTGCTTTTGTTTAGACTAAGCGTGTATTTTCTGTGCTTAAAAATGTGTAATTTTTTTCCTAGCTGTATTGATGAGAGGTGTCATGGATAATTTAAAGTATACAAAATGATAGTTAAACTAGTGACCAGTTCTTAATGCTGGTTACAGATTGTGAACATAAAGGTCAGTGCAAATAGGATGAACGATCCCCTGCAGCAACTTATTTGAATAAAACAACAACTAGATGAACTAGAAAATTGTTGTCTCTAAGTGATGAACCATCTAATTTCTAAATCGCTTATTGTTTAGAAAAAGTGGGAATTTTAAAATGCTTTTAAGAAAAATAAGAGCATAATAAATAAATGGGCATCAGCACAGATTCAAAAGCACACATTTTAATTGGATTCTGATTTGATGCTGATTAATTTGGTTATCTTTCAGTTAGAATGTACATATTTTAATCTAATACTTGTATAAATCCAGTGCATCCCTTTCCTTTACAGCGCCTCCCTAAAAACCCAAGAATATATTTATTTTGATATTTATCAAATCAGTGAGTAATCGTGTTAAATAATTATGATCTAAATATTGATCAAAATATCTGTCAGCATGATTTTTGCTAGAATCGATTAGCCCTATTTCAAGAACCGACTCATTAGAGTAATTTGCATGTGAAGCGGGTTCACAGTCACATTCTTTGTTTGTTTCGTCAGCTCGCATGGGCATGCAGTAAATGATCAGTCTTGGGATTTAAAAAAAATCTTTTGGAATTGTTCATAAGATCACAATTAATCATAAAATCAATATTTTTACCCAGCTCTCATGTATTATATAATTATATTATAGGCTATATTGCAAAATGTGTATTGCAGTGATGTGACATTGAGCTCATTTGTTCTGTCAGGATGTTGTGATATGCTGGCTCATCAATAAACCAGTGACTTGATCAATTTAGTCAGAGTAGATGAATTTGAGCCATAATTAGAGATGATCCTTTGAGCTTCTATTTCTTTGTATGCTTTAGGAAATATTTTAGCTTGATGCTTTTTTGTAACATTTCCGTTTGAGTGTGACAATTGAGAAGTAGATGGCAAGAAAAAATGGCTTTTATAAAAATTTTTGTGAATCTCAAACCCATCTTTGTGACTCCTAAACCCATCTGGAAGCCAGGGACCCTGTTGTTGCAGTAAAACACAATTCATCTTTCATGGCTTGGCGTTTGTGAAATATGTATGTACTGTACCTCAAAGACATGTTTGCTGAAGTGCCTATCTAATATGCATTACATACAATCTAACAAATAGCTCTTAGGGTGAGATTGCATCCCAGTCCGTGCGCTAGCTAACAGCCCACAGCTGGACAATGTCTGGATAAATTACACGAGTGAATAGCTTAGTGACCCACATTTTCATGCGATTTTTTGGCAGAGGAAACGTAAAGGAATATACTGGAGCACAGTGGCAGAGGATGAATGATCCACAAAACAATTTACACTGAAAAGCTCAAATTGGCCGACTGCATGCTGACAGATCCCAAACAGAAGATATACGTAACTCAAAATATTACAAGCAGGTCATTATTCCATATTTACAGACCCTTTTACAAGGCATAGAAAGAAAGGAGTGTGTGGTGTGCGCCTGATTGTAGATCTTAATGACAGAATGGCGCACCATGCCTTTGCCCCAGTGCTGGGCACGCACAGTACGATTGCTAGTCATACTGGCACAGACGGCAGCAGAGATGGCTGGCTCGTGAGCCACTCTCATAAAGGCAATCTGTCTCAGGCTTCCATAATCACCATCTGTCATTCCCCTGAATCAATAGAAATGACAAACGAGGACCAGAAGCCCTGCTGACAGGCACAGAGGGCAGAGTGCTGGACGGCGCTCTCTGGATCTTCAGGGGTGGATCTCGTGTTAGAGCAGGTCAGCATCGACGCGCTCCTCCTGGGTCCTCAGACCTGCTGAACTCTGGAGGCCTTTCGACATAACACGATCTAGTGTAATTAGTTTAGTGTTGATGATTTGGAGTAATTCAGGGTCAAAGTAAATCAAGTTCTGGTTGACTGTGTTTTTTATAAAGGTGTTTCTTCAACTGCAGGCACTTTTGTGTCTTAGGGATTGATTTTTTTTAAGGTCACATCGGTCAGTCTTGTAAACTTCTTACCATGCCTTCATTTATTTGTGCTACTTTCAAATGCTTTGTATGCATAAACATTCATTTTTTTTATGTCTGTATTCCAGACTTTTATTCTTAAAGTAGTATTATCAAAAATATTTGTGGTGTCATTTTCATAACGACCAACAGATTTACCCCAAAATGAAGTTTAATCAAAAGTTAGTGAACCAAAGAGACAAAAATGTCAATGGACTTGACATTACATTTGAGATATAGCTGATATTTTCATGACAAAAGTTAAAAAAATGTGTTTTAAGAGGTTTTTTTTGTCTTCATGTTAAGAAGTGAGTAAACACCCTTAATAACTGAGAATTTGTTCTTTTATTTATTTGTCGATTCGTGTTTGCATCAGTGCCTACTATTGCATTGTGAAAAGCTGAAAGTGAAACTTTTTGTAAGATTTGAAATGTTTAATCAACCAAATTATATCTTGAAGTTTTATTATATTTCAAGCTATGATATTTACTGTGGCATTAACAGCCGTTAAGCCAAGACATTCTCATGAATAAAACCACAAAAATTACTTTATGTGTTTAGAATACATAGAATTGTTTTAGCTGTTCATAGAGTGCAGGTATGACATCACTTTGTAGGCCAACTGGCAGTTGGCATCATACTGGTTCTTTCGACAAAAACCCAATAAGATTTTTCCATATGTTTTTGGATTATCGCAAAAACAAGCTCCATGATCAACAAAAGTTGATACTTGCACGTTTTGTCCATCAAGATAATTTTCATAGATGAACACCACTTTTATGAATTTTGAAGCCTAAATGCAGTTGCCAGAATAAAAAAGAGAAAGTTGGGCTAGAAACTAACTTGACCATGGTCTCACGAATTCAACGTCACCACCACTAAGCTTCCGACAAATCAGTTTTTATCTAAAAATATTTTCCTAGAAAGTTTGAGTTAGAATAGTTTATAAGAGCAGAATTATAAGCATAACAAGGCTGTAAAAGCGGACTGAGTTTACCTGTTCGCCGGTGTGATGACGTTTAATGTCCCCGACAGCCCTTGTAGTCCCATTTAGCCACTTGTTAGCAAAAGCCTTTTTCAAGACATGTAACTGCTGTGGGGTAATATTGATGTATTTTATGTTATAGAATAAAACTTGAAAGTGTCTTGAGCTTGTGTTCACCACAGACCTTATTTCGGCCATTTAACCAAAATCCCATTTTAAAAAACCTATTGACTTTGGGATGATGGAACCAGAAGTACTAAAATGCTAACACGTTTCCGCGTTTTGGCCTACAAAGTGATGTCATACCTGCACCACTCTATTGTTGAAGTCATTATTAATGCGTGTTAATAAGGGACAGAAAGCTTCGGATAGATCGTTTCAGACTGCATGGTTCTAGAATTGGTGCAGGATTGGTTTATCTTTTCCATAGCTGGAATCAATTGCTTTAGTTGTACAGCTCCGTCACGTGTGCCGTCTCCAGGGAATAACCAAATTACATTCCAGTCTTCTCATCACTGCCAGATTTGTCTGCGCAGGCCTCCGTAAAGCCGCGTGCCATGACAGAGCCCCTAATACCCCCGAAGGTGCGCTGCATTGATGAGGAGCTTTACTCCTATACATCAAAGCGATTGTGATTGACAAAATAGTGTTAAAGCGCCCATCATGGTGCAGGCCCTGCAGACTTGTGGGCTTACAAAGCATCAAAAACCTCAAGATTGGATCCAAGCCGGGTATAAAGGACACCGACGGATGATATATGGGACGGGCTTATCCCAGCTCGGACCACTAACAACATCTAAGCGTCAATGCGTTGAGCACATTCACCTTCACTGTGGGAACGAACACATGTACACGTGCACACACACACGCACACACACACACACACACACACACACACACCGGCATTCGGATTGCTTGAAAACAGCACCTGCTCCTCCATTTGAAAACTATTTAGGGAGGCATCAAACTCTATCAGAGCAGGTCTGATTGCGGTCGCCTCTTCACAGTCCTCCAATCACTCAGTGAGTCAATTAGCCCCCGCCCTCGACAGCAGCCCTCCTCAGCTGTGTGCTTCCAGCCTGAGAGGGAATCCATTCAGTGCCACCGAGCAACACCTGAGGCCCCCCCGGCCCTCTTCTCGCTCGCCCGTCCGCCCCCTTCCACTGGCTAATAGTTTGGCTCCAAGGGCAAACAGCGCACAATGGCGTTCAATTCACCCCATTGTCCTCCTTCACTCCTGTAGAGGAGGCCCACCAGTCACCGCTCCAAAAAAGCCATTTAGTCATAAACTACCGCAAGGAACGGAAAGAAAGCGCACTCCCTCCAAAGCGTTTTAACGCGGCCATCTGGTCGCTTGCGTGCGTTTTAGGTGTTTTATTGAGAGAAGGAAAGCAGCGGCCACGTTTCGCCATCGCTTCAGGTTAGCCTGCGTTCACAATCAGTTATTTATTCAGGGCTCTTTTGAAATAATCGAGTTGACACATCTGTCAGATGGCGAGGGAAGGAATGCTAAAAGGTCACAGGGAAAGATACCAGCTGCTCCAGACGAACCTTTCCTGCCTTCAAATAGCACAGTCATTACACTGGAACAGATGGGGTCCCTGAGCTTTCATTTCAGTCTTCAGGTACAACAACACGAATGCAAGGTCAGTTTAAGCTGTCTGGAAGTAAAGCCCCCCCCTCCCAAAAAACCCCCAAAACAAAACAAAAAAATAACGCATCTAGACAACACTCGCGCGTAACAAGCTTGCCTGGATCTCTTCTCATCAATGGAATCAAACAGAAGAGATGATTGGTAACTGCTTGATTCATAATTTACACAGGGCTTTTGACGTGATATGTCATCCAGCTAGAGTGTGTAAAAGCATGCTTGGTGCCTGAGGCTGAGCTCTTTGATGATCACACAACATTAAAGACCCATAGAAAGAAAGGGATCTTTGATATTGGTATTGGCATCATCTCTCTTCTGAGAACTTATGGCTGTCTGAGGGTCTGTCTTGGTGATCAACTTCTAAACTTACAGTCTGGGATCATCAAGCATATGAAGAATTGTATACTTAAAGGGTGATATAGCATAAAAATGGCTCAGAGAGTCAAGATGGAGTGTGAATCCAATTGCACAAGTAGAAATAAATCATTTAAATAAGTATGTGAGCGTGTGCATTAGACTTGCCATACTGAACCATTTGTCTGCGTCTTTGTTCTGCAAATTCTACACTACAGATGCAATATCCAGTAATATTTACGAGAGATAGTGTACTAACGGGGATTTTGCTTTTCATTTTGTTTGTTTTTTATCGATGGAAAAGAAAAACACAACTGTAGATTTCCAGGTATTTGAAAATGAGAGGATGTGAAGATAGTTAGCCTGGGAAAACCCAGACAACTTCCGGCAAATTTAGATTTGCTCTGCAAGTAGTCTGGCAAAGAGCTCATTCAAGCCCATTTCTAATCCGTTGAAATCGCGGCACCAATCAGAAACGTTGGGGCGGGCTTTACACAATGGCGATCGCTCTGATTGGTTTTAGGTCTATCCAATTGCGCCCAGAGGCATTTGAGCAACGTCCGTTGGTGAAGCGCACCAACTTTTAAATGCATTATTATATTCAAATTGCAAACACATGAGGACAGTCTCCATGAAAGACCCACTGGCAGATGAACGTGCTACTACATTTCTCTCCGAAACGGTAGGAAATTAAATTAGATTTAATAGAGGATTTTAACTGTGACAAGATGATTGACAGGGCAGTTTACGTGACAGAATGCATGCGACAGATCCGTCCGATAAAGATGATGAAGTAGTATGTCCCAAAGCTTGCCTACTTTTTTGCTACACATTCAAAAGTAAATACCTTTTCTTCACAAAAAGAGTACATACTTTTATGGCGTAGTGTAACTTAGGCGAATTAGGACGCAGCATATGGCTTTACACGATGAAGATCTCTGATTGGTTTTAGGTCTATCCAATTGCGCCCAGAGGCATTTGAGCGACGTCCGTTGGTGACGCCCCTTTGGAAATGAGTTATTAATGAAGCTTTGCCAGACCATAACTCAGTTACTACTGAGAATGGTCTGGTTTTAACCAGGCTAGAAGATGGTGTAATTAGAACAGTAACAGTAGTCGTACATACTGAGTGAAATGCAGATTTTGAGAAGAGGACTGTGGAATATTTAATAGTTTATCAAACATGACAAAAAAATGTATACTTTCATTCAGCAAGGGTGAATTAAAATGATCAACTCTAACAGTAAAGACTATTTCAAATAAATGCTGTTTTTTTAAAAACTTTCTATTCATCAAAGAATCCTAAATAATTATCACAGTTCCTACTGAAATGTTAAGCAGCACAACTGTTTTAATCATTGATAATAATAATAAATGTTTCTTACCCATTTTTGTTGCTATATGTATATGAATAAATTCTTGATAATCGTCATATTAAATTCAAAATCACATAAAAAAATATCCACCAGTCTTTAATATCCACAGAGCCCCTAAAGGGAGGACAAATTATTTGGCAAATGTTTTGCGTTCCCGCGAGAAACTTTGCGTTCCCTCACAAAATGTTTGCGTTCCCCTGAGAAACTTTGCGTTCGCTTGCAAAAACTCATAACGCAAAGTTTCTCGTGGGAACGCAAAAGCATTGCCGAATAATTTTCCTCCCATCTCATATTTTTTTTCTTTACCATGTCCCTACCATGTCCCGTAAATAACCCTAATGGTTAAGGGTGAACAATACATTTTATAAGGAGAGCTTCAGGCACGGCATGAAAATAACACTGGAGAGTATTGATAAATGCTACATTTAAAGCTGACTGGACAGATAACAATGTGAACAGTACAATCACAGCAATGATAAACTCACTGATTTACTCCTCAATAGCTTCATTAATTAGCTAAAAATGAATTACCCTATTTTGAGCTGGTTATTTCAATTATGATATCATTGATTACTGCATAGATGACCGTAGAGTGTATTAGTGAAACACTCATCTGTGAGATTGTTGGTTACTTAACTGATGGCTGAAAATTTCTCACATTAATGACTTTATATTTAGTGACTGAGGTTCATTAGTGATTTAATGAGTAAACAAATATGTGACTTCATTGATCACATCAAGTTTTGCTTCATTGGGGGGCTCATTATGTAATTGATCATTTTAAGTGGCTAATATGACAATTAAGGGGAACTAATTGTGTAAAATGTACTTTTTATTACCATGTCAGTGATCTTATTAATTACTTTTTAAAGGATTACCTCAATATGACCTCATCTATGATCTTGCCAGCTAGTTCTTAAGGTCAAGGAATGACCTCATTGGCTGGCTCTAATTAGTGCATATCGATGAGTTAATCAATGACCTCACCATGGAATTATTGGCTTATGTTGAGGTTGGTTCTTGTACATTCAGTCGCTGTATTAAGCAGTACAGTATTGACTGATAAGTGTTTCTTTTGCTACATGAACATGTCTGAAATGTCTGTGTATGTGACAAATAGGATATTGCATCTAATCCACTTCTTCTGTGATAAAGTACAGTATGCGAACACAGCTCGATTGTCACTATGGGACGCAGAAAGTGTCCAACTTCACGTCTCCGTTTTCAACATCTCCCCCGTCAACAAGCATCAAATCTCGCCAATCGGTTAAATACTATGGGGCCCTGTACATGTGTGTGCAAAATATATATTTATCGTTGCCACAAATTAAGAATTCCTTCCCGCGATTTATTAATTTGTTCCCTTGTTTTAGACTCTTATTCCTTGGCTGGGATTGTGTTTAACAAATTGTTACACCGTGACCACGAAAAAACTATTTTATCGAATGTATGATTTACTTAAAACGAGGGAACGAATTAGTAAAACTTGAGTATTAGTAAATAGTTGGAACAAATAGTTTATTCTTGGTCACGATATACATATTTTTTTCTTGCATGTCATAGCCACAACCGAAGTCGAACACACCTTTTGGTATGATCATTTTGGTATGATTTTTTTTTTTCTGAATGTTATTCAGTGCTTTTAACTAATCTGACAAATTCAAGTTCGAAAAGGTTGAAAATTGTTCATTGCGTTTTGTCTTTGAATTTATAATACAAACTAAAGGAAGGCCTGATCTGACCATTAATCAATTCGACACCCCATCTACTGTGAGACTAATTCAACCTTTGCAACTGAGCGTGTCTTCCAGTATAAAATTAGATGAACCACGAAACAAACTAGTCCAATCTCCATTCCCTTGAGTAATTAACATAAAGCATCCAGTCTAACTGATGAGCTTGTGCGCGTACTGGCCAGTCTACAGATTTACATCGTGATGCGTGTTAGCTGCATGAAGGTAGCTGTGATAATGAAGAAGATGGACAAGCAGCTGGTGATGTAGAGAGAAAAGCGCTGCATGTGCAACATTAACAGAATTAACAGAGCAGAAAATGTTCGTTGGAATCAATTAAGGACTATTCGCAAGGCTAGGATTTTTACTATTGCTGTGCATGAATGCAGCAGGAACTACATTATTCAAAGCCATCCTGCAGCAAAACATGCTGGAGTCTGTATGCAGTTATCACTTCAGAATATTCCAGAGAACAAAAGAGACAGTGGATCTTTGGCCGAAATCGAGTACTCTGAACTTTTTCTTTTTCTGAATAAGTAATTAGGCCTACTTCGTGACTGTTAAAAAAGTATGTTCTATGTAAGGAGTTTTCAAAGTCAAAGACAGTGGGCTCCCTTCTAACACAACATAAGCCCTGTTTACACTATTAAGATGTGTTTTGGTGGATCAGATCACAAGTGTGTGGGAGATCGAAAAGAATAATTTAATGATTAGAAATAACTGGTTACTGGGCTATTTACCTCCAAATAGCAGGACCTTTTCTCCGGTTCTTTTCGGGACATTTTAATTCTGATAAGACTCAACCATTCAACTCATATTTCCTTGCGTGTACCTGTATTTTAAGTGAGCTGTTGGTGTGTTGTTTATTATAGATTTGTGTGTACGATTGTAACATGACAATTCTTCTCTGCCAGTGTAAACGTATTAAACATATTTACACTTAAATCACAATAGCCAATTGTACACTGCATATATTTAAAAATGGGCTTTTAATGCATTACTGTAGTCATATGTTTCTTTCTGAAAGAAATATGCCCAAGAAATGAAATGAATTCCAAGTATTAATAAGTAAACTTAAAAATTATACTCAACTTTAAATATTTGACAACTTCAGGATAATACATTTTGTATTCTTAAAATATACTTTCTGTGCATTGTTACAAATTTACCTAAATATGTTACCTATATATTTTAAAAGTAATGTTTAAATAAGTCCACATTAAAAAAATTACACGCAACTTTCATTTTAAGGATATTTTCCTAAAATATATTTTTAGAAAACATTCAAAATTACAATTATTTTAAAGTGTGTTAAAAGTTGTATTGTGAAAATAGGTAAAAGCTTGATGCTAATTTACTTTTTTATATATTGAAAGATGATATATATATTTTTTTTGTATATTTGCAATGTACTATTGAAAAGGGAATATATTTGAAATATAATTGAACATCTCTAAAAATTTACAAGCATAACTACAACGCACATAATAATTGTGTAAAATAATGTTTTAATTCAACTTTTTTTTTGTATCCTACCTTTTGGAACAGCCTTCATGTCTGAAGAGTGCCTATGGTGCCTCAAAATGCTGCATCTGTAGAAGTTTTGGAATAGACCAAAAGAAAATGTAGCTTGATTAACAATGACAGTCCTTCGAAAGAGGTTCCCAGTGAAGTGAGGAACATGTAGACCTCCTTTTGTTCACGTCACTCAAAGTGTTTTCTCCTTCAGTGAGTAAATGCTCTTTGGCAGGAGTTAGATGGCTGCGCCTGTGGTCATAGGCCTTGATCACTACTGTTTAAAGTTTATTTGCTGCAGTCTTGAGTCTGTCATACTTTGAGTCCCCTAAATCACTCTGATCAGGTCGTTTCTTCTCAAGCGTTCTGCTGTCTTGCTTTCAGATTAAGGCACAGCTCTGATCTACTCTGATCATATGTGACAGTTCCACACAACTCATGACGTGCACTTTAGAGCTGTGGGCTTTTACAGTTACACACTGCTAAGTGAGGTTACTGAAGCTGTCATGGGTCAGCTGGTTAGTGTGTGAATTTGAGAGGTGTGTGTCTGTGTGGATGAAGGCGTCCGAGTAAGAAAGAGAAAGAGAAGTTTGAGATATAAGATACTGTAAGTGTCAAATTCTAAAGGTTCGTTCACACCAAGAACAATAACAAGATTTACACAGACGGACGACGATGTTCTGTTTATTATAAGTGTGAACTGAAGTTATGTTGTCTGCCATTAAATGCTTGAGTTGGGTAGATTCTGATTGGCTGTCAATGTTTTATCATTCGTCAACTAGAAAAAAAAAAAACGCTGTGAAAGTGATTCCAACGATATCGTTCCTCTGTGTCGTTATTGTAATAGTTGTGGTGTATCAATAGTTATTGTCCTTGGTGTGAACAAGCCGTATAAGGAAGCATTGCATGTATCCTTCATGGATGAAATAATCCACAAATGCATTGCAATGAGCGATGGGAATAATTCAAGATGACTGAATGTTCATTAAAAATGGCATCTAATACTGTACTTATGCTTACCAAGTCTGCATTGCACCAATGCATTTTTCTATATCCTAATCATGTGTTAACAAACATGTATTCATTACATCAATGAGCTCATTGTTTCTGCCTTAAATTAATACATTGTTTAAATGAATACATTAACTGTGATTTATAAATGTAAATTTCTGAAATGCATAACTTGGACATAGTCACCTCTGATAACTTATCAATCTTATTGTAATGTAGACATGCATTTTCAGTAAAGCTGTTTATAACAATATGTATTGTGAAAAGCGCTATACAAATAAATGTGAATTGAATTGAATTTAAAATATAAGTTATTGCTGTGATGTCAAAGCTGATTTTTCAGCATTATTACTATAGTCTTCAGTGTCACATGATCCTTCAGAAATCATTCTAATATGCTGATTCGCTGCTCAAGAAACATTTCTCATATATTGTCAATGTTGAAAACATTTGTGCTAATATTTTTGTGGAAATCATGATACTTTTTTTCAGGCTTCTTTGTTGAAAAGTTCACAAAGTTATTTGAAATGGTAAATGTCTTTGCTGTCACTTTTGATCAATATAGTGCATCCTTGCTGAATACAATTATATTCATTTCTTTAAAAGATAATAGCAAACAATAAAATTCTTTCTAACCTCAAATGTTTGAATGATGAGGCAGCTCACTATATTTTGGGAGAGAGCTGTATCCTTGTATGTTTGAGTGAGTGATTGGGAAGGTCTCACCCTTCATTAGAGGTTGCCTCAGTGGTGTTTATGTCTCCTGTGCTCCTGACTTCTTCCCACCGGTGGCACTGTGACAAGGATCCACACGACGCTCACACTCCTATTTGACACACTCATAAATCTTCAGATGAAATGGTGGCCCGTGTGCCAGAGAAAATGTTTGTGTGTGTGTGTGTGTGTGTGTGTGTGTGTGTGTGTGTGTGTGTGTAAGTAAAACTAAGCAGATATTTCCCTCAAATGAATTCTGAACACACCCTGCAGATGTTAATGAAAGCGATGTGTTTGTGGCATAGACCGAGTGCTGAGGGCTGATTGACAGGCTGAACCCTTACAGTGAGGAATCTCTGAGCAAGAACATGCAGAGACTGCTTCCAGTGGTTTTCACAATGGTTGTTGTTTTCATTTAGCAAAATATGCATATTGCTTTCTATTTGGATTGGAGTAAATGCTCACATTCTTTCTGATTTTTGCTAAGTAAAAGGAATAGTTCAGTTCAAAAATGAACATTCTGTCATGGTTTACTTATCCTCTTCTCCCTTCAGACCTCATAGTTCTCAAATCTCATTCACAAAATACAGTGTTTTAAGTGCCTTATTTTAAAGTGCTTTTTTGGGAGCTTGACAGCATCTGTCCCCATTTACTTTCATTGTATGCAAAAGAGCAGCATAAACATTCTGCCTAGAGATGTGTACTGTGTTTTTTTCTGTCCTTTCTGATGGGTGCTTGTCAGATTGTGACCCCAGTGGCAAAGCTAAAGGCAAACTATATGACATCAGAGTTATTAACGTCACATTGTACGATAAATCATCTTAGCACTATTGACGGAACTTTAAATTATTAATAGTCTCAGAAAATTGAAATGGTACCACACAAACCCAAGCAAGCCCTTACAGTAATCAGGGTTAAGCAAATTCCAAGATTTAAGAATTGGATTTTTAAAAATCCTTTTAAATCAAATTGACCACGCCCAACAGGGAGTTGGAATTAAATGAAGTGGAATTTACAGAAAAGTCTTATAGTCAAATGTCACATAGACAAACAGGAAAACAGGTGTCATCGCGTCTGCTTGTCGGTGTTAGCGGCAGTACGAACTGACTGCGATAGCTATGGACTTTTAAGGTAATCAGACATTTTTTTAATTCAGTTTGAATATCTAAATGTTAGTGAGAAGAATAAAATTGAAAAAACCTTTAGATATCAATCTGGCTACGGGATGCACATCGGCTATGCTTATCTTTGTTCACTCCTTTGAAGGCATCTTGAGTAACAGCTCTATATTTGACGAACCACATACAAAAGACATGAATCGGAAGTGATGCAACCTGTTTTACCGAATTTGGAAATTTGTTGCACATAATCCCATTACAATTTAGAGAAAATAATGGCATTCTGAGAAATTAAGGATTCTTCCGAGTTTGTCTTTGCAAACCTTATTTTTCTTGTAAATGTTTTGTTAAATTCACACTTAGATTTCAGTTCATTAAATTGTTCATACTTAATTGAAATTTGAATTCATTTAATTGAAATTCATTAAGTTCTCTGTATGCCGCACAACAAAATGTTGGATTATAATTTTTCAGTGTAAACTCAACAACGTAATTAATATATATGTATATGTATATGTATATGTATATGTATATGTGTGTGTGTATATATATATATATATATATATATATACTATATAGAGAGAGAGAGAGAGAGAGAGAGAAAGAGAGAATTTAAAAAATAAGTAATTGAAATAAAATAAATTAATTTAAATAAGCTTTAAAGAAACATTTATTTAGAAAGCATATACATATGTTCTGTGTAAATACAAGGTTTCTGATTATATTCAGCATTTTCTTTAAAATGTATTTAAATACATTTATGTAAATTATAATTATTATAATTAATTTCGGTTTAAGATTCATTGCAAAAGGAACAATCTTGTTTGCATGTCCTTTTGAAGGGTGAGTAAATGATGATAGAATTTTAAGTTCTGTTTGAGCAACATCTATAAGTATTAGCACAGTATAATAGCATTGTTCTACAATAATCTAACATCTTCATCTTCTTTTTCCTTTGTGCTTCCCTACACAACCCCCCACCCAGACTAACACAGCGCCTGTGTGCACCCAGAGGGAAGAGAGCAGCATGGAGAGACCTAGAGGCGCAGAGGAAGGATGAAGAGAACACAGGAATGTGAGACAGCGTGGCTCAGGGGGTGAGAGAGGTTTGTCTCGGTGCACCGCAGAGAGGGGCGGGACTGGAGAAGATGCCATACGGCCCCTGCCGGGGCTGGGTTTGGGGTGACATGAGGGAGGGAGCATGAGAGGACGAGGCAGCAGGCAGGGGAGATGAAGAGACGAAACGCTTCCTTCTACAGAGCAGAGCAAATAGACTGGGGCCAAAGGCCAGACAGGGGCCACTGACTGACACTAGATCTGATTGCATCCAACACAGAGATGCCAAACAGTGACAGGTGCCAGCACTGTCAGAGCAGAGTGGAAAGACCAGACAATGAGACAAACGCTGTTAAAGACGAGAGAAAAAGAGGATGTGGAACTTGTGTTTGCTTAGTGCATGTGACGCACAGCGGCCTCAAAACATATTCAGCAACTCTTGAAAATGTCATTTCATTGCATTAGGTACAAAATATCAAACCAAGTGGCATCTACAAACAGATGATGCCAGAGCTTTTGTTCAATTTTCTAACACTTT
This sequence comes from Leuciscus leuciscus, assembly GCF_965113295.1. Classification (NCBI taxonomy): domain Eukaryota; kingdom Metazoa; phylum Chordata; class Actinopteri; order Cypriniformes; family Leuciscidae; genus Leuciscus; species Leuciscus leuciscus. The sequence goes on along the minus strand of NC_138736.1, from coordinate 10,104,083 downwards.
ATGCAATGATACTTTGATGTGGAAGCCCATAATTTTATAAAGGCAATAAAGGCTTGTACATTGGGGTTGATTATAATAAAGGGATGGGGTTTAATTAGGCTGACTAAATGATAAGTCTGGCATATGTCACCAAAGAGAAGTCTGTCACGTGAAGTTATGCCGTTTTGATTCAAAATTACGAGTTCAAATTTTTTTTTGAAAAATGAAACAAATACAAGGATGAATAGTTCACAATAAGATCAAGAATTCATGCCAAAATGCCACTTTTTGTGATATTTTGTTTCGAATGCAATGACTTTCAAGTGTCAAACATGAGCCACTGTACATGAACAATAGAAGAAAGCGCACGCACTTTAATAGTTTTATTCATTGCATGTGTCAGGCGGTTTGTGTCTTGTTTATCTCTGTCGGGCATGATCGTTCGAGCGTGTTTGTTTCTTCAAGTACACCGACACACTGTGTACGTGCTCATGAGCATGGACAAGGAATTATGTGTGAGTGTGTGTAAATGGAGCCCATCGGAGAGCAGGAGTGTCAGGAGAAGAGCGTATATGTGTGTGTGTGTGTGTGTGTGTGTGTGTGTGTGCGTGAGTTTGCATGGATGGGGCTCAGGAGGCCTGCAGCTGTATGACCCAGGTGCCACATGGCACTCTCTCTTTGGCCCTGCTCACTACATCCCCGCAGGCGGCCTAGTCAAGAGGCTCTCACAGATTATCAATACATACACACTAATCATCTGTTGAAATTCAACTTCAATATCTGTTGACCTGACAAATATTATGTAGACTAGAAATTCTGTCAGCACAGCGGCATTTGTAATTCTTTAATATGCTGCAGGATTTCAGTTGCATTTGATAAGTGAAAATAAAATAATCTAAGTGATTCGATTGGCTGATCAAACATCTAATGTATTCTCTATTCAGTGCCTGATTGGAAATCTGGAAAAACTTTACATTTGTTAATGCATAAGTGAAAATTAACTATTAAGTATCAAATTTTTTTACAGCTTTATTAATCTGTTAATGTCAACAGATACAACTTTTGATTTAAAAAATGCACTAGTAAATGATGGAATTTACATACTTAAGATCGGAATAAAGAATACCTAAGAATAAATGCAGTCGAAGTACTGGTCATTGTTAGTTCATTTTGATTAACGTAGTTAATTCATGTTAAAAGAAAATCGGAAATCGTACAAAATCACTTGATGCACTTGAATCACATGATTTATGGGTGTTACCAATTTATGCAACATGTTCTCATTGCAATTCGTTACTATTTTACGAAATCGCCACCTCGTAAAACATTTACGTCTCCTCATGAGATAAGGTTAGAATGTTATAACTTTGAATGTTTTTAAAGCATATGATACATATAAAGCTATAAATGGTCAAATTAAACCTTTTTAAATCATGTTTTTCTGTTAACTTGCAGTCTAACTGGTTAGCTGAATAGCTTTGCATAATGTTGGCTGATAAGCATGATATTTTAGCATATCGCTAACTGATTAGCCTGCTTGTTTAGTGAACCTTTAGCCAAATAGCCAGATAGCTTGGCATACAATAGCTGAGTATATAAATGATAACTGTATATTGTATCATAATACTGTATAATCTGTTAATATGAATGCTGAAATTAAAAAGCTGCTGGTGTGAAACAGGTCTAGAAAAAAAGAAAAATCCTTACCTATTGTAATTTACACTATACAGAACAAAGCATTCAGATTTTCACAGCAAGATACCTTGAAAAAACCCTGCATTGGTAATTACCGCACAAGTAGTTTAATTACTCTAGATTAGCAGACTTTTATGCATGATAACATAACCTAACTTGACTGGATTTGATAATGCGTTCGAGCATCTGCAGCATGCGCATTTCGCAGCACTGGAGCGACTGACGTTGTATCGCTCCGTAAATGGCTTCTTTGTATCTTTCTTCTTTCTTTTTTTTATGTGCGGGTTCATTGTAGAGTCATCTAATTCAAAACAGGGATCCTCAATTATGCAACGTGTCATTTACATATGCTAATTAGCATCATATTAATTACCTTTAAATTGGGTAATTAGGCAATCTCAATTAAGACATTGTTCATTACACTAAATGCACAGGAAAGGTGTTTGAAGATTTTTTTTTGCCCTCCCAGTGCCTCATATCCCTTCATGAGTGTGTGTGTACGTGTATATGTGTGTGTGTGTGTGTGTGTGTATGAGAGAGGAGACTGGGCTCGCTGCCACATCTGAATCGGGCCTTGCCAGCACGGCGCGTTTAATAATTTAGCCGTCCCACATCATATAAGGGATGCACCCACAGCTTTCATGATTACCAAGCATATGGTTTGGTAATGAAGCTGCTGCTTGTAAAATAGTAATGACAGCAGAGAGAGAGGGAGAGAGAGAGACAACAGCTTCTTTATTTCATTTTAGCCATGCAGCGAATGCATTATACAGGCTTGTTTGGATTTTGTGTGTTGTGAAGCTGCCATTGAGAAGATCCTGTTTGCCTTGCGCTTTATGAGGAAGGCCAACAAAACGCTGGCAGGGATTCAGGGGCACTAGAGCAGTAACAGAAGCTGAGGCTGCTGGGAGGGTTTCTCCACCTCAGCATAATGTCTGAGAAGAACATTCAGACAATAGGATTTCACTGCAAGTTTATGCGCTTCATTATGTGGTTCTTTTTAATAGGTAATTTAATTGTGTTGCAGCTTGGTGAGAATATGCAGATATGCTTTTGGGTTTTTAGTCTGTATACAGTGGCAAAGATGGGCATGCACATACTATAGACTGTATAGGATAAAACCAGCTGTTATAAACTTACTTTCATAGCAATTTGTAAATATTTTACATTTTGGCAAATTGTACGATCTACTTTAACATTTTCTTTTTTTTGCTTAAGCCCACAAATTTTTTTTTTCTCCCTAAAATCGTATGTTTTCGTACAAATTCATACAAAATCTCCAGCTCATAAAATAGTTATGATTTGTGATTATTTTCGAATGAGATTGGGTTGCTTGTTGTAGTACCAATACATTACAGGTGTGAGCACACTACACTTAAAAATCATGTGAAATTACAGACTTGACAACAGGATATGATGTCATGCTCTTGGGCTTGGGCTGTTAATAATTATTAAAGAACAAATATGGTATTTCTCTGATTATGATCAGTGTGTGGAATATAAAGATAATATGACTAATGGCAAAATATATGTGCAAATGTGAAAAAACACAGAAAAAATTATATATATATATATACAGTATATATATATATATAGTGTATATATAATATTATCAGTAGTCTAGTCCACTTTGCTGCAGCAGAGCTAACCAAGCTGCTTGCAAAGTTTTAGATCCTCTGTTAGTTTATATTTACAAATTTTGCTGGTCAGATTTCACCAAACTTTGGTCCTATAAAAAAATAAAAAAACATTTATTCGCATGAGCTCGTGTTTCCGCGCGAATGGAAATAAATGGAGTGCAAAGCCTTGTGTGCCCTCACCTTGACCTCTGATCTTCATCTTCATTTTTAGAGCTTTTTTTGATGCACTACATGGTGGGGGATTGGTTAATGTGACAGGTTAGGAGCTTAGTATTTCTTGAAGGATGAAAGTAATACATGATTCTCTCAGGCATTTCCGTCCCACTTCCTCTACTCTGTGAGGAAGATGAGGGCACAGCAGGAGGTCCATCTCTACCACCAACATCAGAAAAAACAGAGAAGAATGTTTAAAGCACACCATTTTTTGGCTTCTTTTGAATTTTTAACACAGTGACATCATGCTGTACAGCATTCAAGACTGCTACTTTCAGCTGAAATATCTATGTAAATGCTAAATAAGTTACAGTTTATGCACACCTCACCTCATGCACATACTAACTGGAAAATATACTCACCTACACTGAGCCAAGTGTGAATATCGATGGCTGCTCTTTAAGGGAAGGACTACCTAACAATGTAGCCATTGTGTAGTGCAACCTGGAGAAGTCATAATATAAATCCAGCATTTTATTTTATTTCCATCAGGGAGTGAAACACAGGGCAGCACGCGGCACACATCTCCCCGTGTGCAAGAGAATGGGGTTCACAGCTGTACTCACTCCCACTGAACCTCTAGAAAAACTGTTAGGTTGTTCAGTCACACATGAGCTCTGTTACAAAACCTATAGTGAGCTGCCTCGCTGCCTACTGACTTCTGAGAAAACATCTGAAATGTCCTTGTACCTCAGAAGTGAGCCATTTGAAACACAAATAGGAAGCTCAACTTGAAATTTTCAATTTACCGTGTTTTCTGCACCTGACGAAAGGCCCGTTTATACCAAGAATGATAACTATAACAATAACTATATTAGTGTCCACATCACCGCACAATATCGCTCTGTGCGCACTGCGGTTATGTCGCCTACCACTTTAAATGCTCAAGCTCTTTATTCTGATGGATTCTGATTGGCTGTCAATGTTTTTATCACTCATCAGCTTGAAAAAATCGTTCTGAAAGTGATTCTAAATATATTTTTTCTGTGCAGTTATCGTTATAGTTGTGGTGTGGACACTGCTTTTCTTAATAGTTATAGTTATTGCCCTTGGTGTGAACCGGCCTTAAGGGTCAAAATTGCATTGTTGAGAGAAAAAAAACACAGATCAGTGTACAAGTCACAATTTTACATTCAGAAATAATGTAAAATAGCTATAAATTAAAACAAAATGTTTCCAGACATTATGAACACTATAAAGATGCATTTTAGTTCATCTCACTCCAAATTTTACGATATTCAGAAAAGAAATGAAAAATAAGTATAAAACAAACAAATTATAGTTGCATTCACTATAAACAAAATTGATTATTAATGCCAAGCCTAAACAAATTTACTTGGGTGCGCATACTTCTTTCTCATACGCCATGAATCCAAATGTGCGTGTTGTGTTCTTGACATTAATTGCGTTATTTAAGTCGGAATATAAGTCACAGCATATTTTAGATGATTAAAAAATCTTATTCTAGATAAAACAATAAATGGATTTATTCTTACTTGTATGAGTATTGTGGGCAGTCGTTGCCTAATGGTTAGAGAGTCAGACTGGTAACCCGTGCGGGTTCGATTCTCAATACCGGCAGGAAATGACTGAGGTGCCTTTGAGCAAGTCACCTAAACCCCAATCTCTCACCTAACCCCGGGCGCCGCTGCAAAAATGGCTGCCCACTGCTCCGTGTGTGTCCATTGGTGTGTGTATGGGTTACCATACTTGGGCTTCACGTCATGTTGCGTCACTATGTTATGTCACGTCACATCTCGTTTGAGAGAGATTGGCTGCAGGGCAGGATTTGTGCTGAACTGGTTTGGGGAAAAAAATCATGGCTGTATCCAAAAGCTGAAAAAATGCTGCCTTCCGAGGAAGCATTACAAGGTAGGAAGGCACGTCCGAATCCGATGTTAACTTCACTTCCTGTCTCCTGAGATACCTTCATCTGATCAATTTTTGAAGGCAGCATAGAGGTATCCTTCACTGCCTATGTTATCCCACAATCCTGTGCATTCCGTTCTGTGACAGTTGAGCTAAATAATTAAGAAGGTTTCTGAAAGTTTTTGTTGGTGGTCAGTTTTTGTGTAAAAGTATGTTTTTGACAAACTTTTTCCACTTTTGATACTATTGCTTGCGAGAAATTACTATAGTAGTAATTAAATATTTACTTAGTTATCTCCAAAGCTTGCTCTATTTTGTGGTAGATCAGTAAACCGTAATTCTGCCTCTCTGCCACGAAAATTAGTTTCGTGAGGTACCTTCGTGGGCAAAGTCATTGCCTGTAGGGGAAGCGAGGCAACAAGCTTTCGGATGCAGCCCATGCGTCAACATCGTCCACCATCTTGGATTTGTTTTTTCACTGCATTCTAGGATTATCTTTTCTGCTAATGACGCATACACTGCTGCCTTTGAATTTGACCAAAATAAGGTATCTAGAAGTCAGGATCTAGCATTTGAAACACCCTTTGTGTCAGGACAATGATACCTTAAAATACAGCCTCTATAGGGAGCTCAATAGGTTCTGTTACAGCAATAGCCTAAAGACATAACACCAAGAAAGAGAGGCACAGGAAAGAGCAAGGAAAGAAGAAGACCTGATTGAAATAGTTAGAAGAGAGAAAAACAGAAACAGGGCTTTGGCTCCCTTCCTATGGAAATAGAGGGAGAAATGTGTTGTACGGATTATACCATTATACGGATTACTTGGTGGCCTAGATGATTGTAACTAAACATGACTTAAATTTTGGGATATTGAATGGGTGCCAATGTCAGAGATAACAATAGAAGGGGCTTTTATGCTGTCCACTAGGGGGAGCTGTGGTATTCCTTTTAAAGCCCCTTTAAAGACCATAAGCATATGTGTGAATGCCACATTGTGTGTCTGTAACTAATACATTAGCATGTGAATTTTACCAAAATACATGGATGACATGTAATACTTTTGGGAAGCTGACATGTCCTGCAATGCTATACTATTACTATTGTGAGCAATATTTATTTTTCTTATGCATTTCATTTTGATGACTTCATAATTGAGTGACTACATGGAGTATTGAATGTTGGAACAAGAAACAAGAAATAAATAAATAAAAGTATGTGTTCCTTTATATATATTCATTTAAAAAATCTGGATGCTGATCCAAAAATCCATGGGCACCTTATGCATCAACTACTCGTTTTGCGCCAAGATCCTGACAATATCAGAACATTCGTTTTATTCGATTTCTTCTTGGAACATTTCTTTTCATGGGACCATTGAACAATGCAACCACTGACTGGTTTCTTGTGGAATCTGTTGCCTTCACTCTTTCTCTGAGTAACTGACTTCATACTGTTTTGCAGCTCCATTGGGAGAGGGTGGAGCAAATCTGATCTCGGATTCCTCATCTCTCCCCTCTCATGTGGTCTCATCTGGTTGGTATCTCAATAAAATGATGCCTTACTGTGAGCTGACAAAAAAAAAAAAAAAATTCTGCGAGGAGACGTGCTGAGCTGGACTGGTTTTCCTACCATGTGATAATAGGGAGTGAAGGGAGTATGTCTGTGTGAAATGAACCACCAGAAAGAACCTTCTTTGCACAATTAGAGGTGATGATGGTGTGTTATTGTGAATTTTAATGTAAACTGTGACCTCCATAGTTATTCAGATTAATGATAGTAGGCTATATCTGATACCACCAATTCTGAATGTATAACACCAGCTTATGTCTAAATGAAAGGTTGGAGTTTTGGACCAGTGTTTGATAATGCAAGATGAGCCAATATTTTACTGCTGCTTTCATCAGTTTATACAATACAGAAGGCCAAATTGTGTTCATGCCAGCTGAGTCAAGCAAGGTTATAACTCACAATTCTTTAATTATTGCCTCAGCTTTTTATTCTCACATCCTGTTGGCTTATTGTTGTTTGAATATAACGAGTGTGAAGTCTAGCTTCAAACAGAATTCATAACTTTGGACTCTTTTCTGCAGTGTGTCAATGATTTGCTGGTCAGCACATGCTAATGATTTGAACAAAGGATGTATTGCACTTAAAGAGACAAGGCACACACACACACACACACACACACACACACACACACACACACACACACACACACACACACACACACACACACACACACACACACACACACACACACACACACACACACACACACACACACACACACACACACACACACACACACACACACACACACACACACACACACACACACACACACTTTACTCTTTAATCATACTACATTTACACATGTAACACTTACCCAGCATATTGAAAATTAGTTTAATATCCAAATACATTTTTGACATTTTTAGTTGTTATTACTATGTTAAATGTATACTATATTCACTACTATAACAATACACAATATATTGGACATTCATTTCATATCCAAATTTTTAGATGTAAAAATTCTCAAATTTCAAATCCTTAATATACTTCATTAAACAGACCCAATTAATAGTTTTAAATTTTTTTTCATTTCAGATCTGATAAAATCATAAACTATGTCAGAGCAAATTTACCTATGGTTGTAACTTGTAAGTATTACTGTAGCTCACATGCATGTATTATCTAATGTTCTGGGGAAAATCAACAGGCTGTTGAAACTATGACTTTCAGCAGGACTTTAGTGATGGTCCTTCATTATGATCCACTGACTTACAATATGTAGTCGAAGTGAGTTAAGTTTCAAGCTTGTATGCTGGTAACCGATTGGTCATTAGGAAACTAATGACACATGACTCTCACACTCTGGACATGCGTTTTAAACAGTGGCGTCAATTTACCAAAAGTCACGGTATGGCAAGTTTAGATGACGTCATCCAATCTAGCAATGTCACGTGACAACATCAATTCAATTACTTGAATCACAGGAGAGAGAATGACAAAACCACAGCAGAAACCGACGGCATCAGCCAATTTAAAAATGAAATAAATAAATAAATCACATAGCTTTGGAAATAACCTGAAACATAATAGGCATATATGAATGAATTAAAAAAGAATCAGCTATAAAACACTGCCATACATTTGCAAGGCAAATGACGGGTTTCGTCTTTCTTTTTTTTTTCAGACACCCACACACACACACACACACACACAAACAAATTCAGTGATTACTCACCTTGATGTAAATCTAAAGCCTTATTACTTCCTTTTTTGGAACACAAAAAAGAAATACAAAATATCTCCTATACGCGCTTGTCCATTTAATGGCAAAGCATCACGTTTTTTTTTAAAAGGATGATGGAAACGAGTAGGTATTGCTGAGAAACAAACTGAAAATGAAGTTCAGCTGCTGCAATCCTGTGTACATTCATGCGAGTGTACAGCAGTTCACACCAAGTGCGCCCAGGAGAAGCACACCAACATATTATTTTGATATATCAATTATAATCAATATGAATAAAACACGAGACAAAAACACAAGCCCTACAGTATAAACCCCAGAAGAATATCTATGTACTTTCTTCTCTCATGTGAATATCTCTGTTGTGCTTCAGTTGCCTTGCCAGTTTTTTTGGTGAACGAGTTAGGGCAAATAATGTAGGCCTAATACATATAAGTCAATGATTTATTCTTTCCTTGTTGCGTTAAAAAATGTAAATTGCAACTAAATAATGTATATCTTGAATATTTTGTATTATTCATAATGAATTCTTATCATTTACCAGACAACAAAGGTATTGCAACCACAATACTCTGCCATACGCAATTGCGTCCCTGATTTTAATGTCAACATTACACATTTTTTTGCACAAGGAGTTCATGGCCCGTTATTCTCTCCAGCAAAAGCACCGGTACACAAGTCCAACATGCAACGCGTCCTTCAGCATTGCTCAAATCATAGAACACATGAGTGTGTGTACGTGTGTGTGAGTTACTGGTGTCAGCCAGCAGATCCAGTGCCAGTCCCACTGTGTCTGCTCGTCTGTGGACATGGCTTATTTTGCATGGCAACCCACAAGCCACACTTCACAGGGACTTCATAATAACACCCCCTACCGAGGTGACAGCCTGATTGGATTTCTGAAGGAGTCGCTTGCATGCATTTGCATACTAATTGACGAATGATTTTTTTTTCCTGTCTCCCCTTCTTCCTCGACTCTCCCCATTCTTTAACTCTCATTAAATGATGGGAGCATCATCCATCCGTGACACATGAACTCAGCATTGTTCAAAATAATTCAACCAAACAGGAGAAAATGCATTTCAGATTCACAATGCACTATTAAAAATAAAGGTTCCAAAAAATGGGGATTTGCAACGATTCCATAACAATAATTTTTGGTTCCTCGAAGAGCCTTTTAGTGAACAGTTATTGGTGTGAAGAACATTTAAAAAATCTAAATAATCATTTTCCTCTACAAATAACCTTCTGTGCAATGAAAAGATCTTAAAGAGGACCTATTATTCCCAAAAACAAAGTCTTGATTTTGTTTTTGGGATTTACTAGAATAGGTTTTCACGCTTGAATGTTTGAAAAACAATTTTTTTCACATATTTTATATTGTTGCAGCACCTCTCTTCTCAGTCTGTCAGTAACGCTGTTTAGTTCCTGTCTCTATGAAGCCCCTCTTTCCGAAAAGCATAATGTGCTCTGATTGGTCAGCTGGACTAGTGTGTTCTGATTGGTCAGCTGCTTTGAGTGTGCTTCGGAAATATCACACCCATTACGTCGTGAGTTTCAACACACTATGCTGCCTTCACATGCTAAAGGAATTATCATAAATACTAGTTTCCTAGTAGAAAATTTGGACATGAAGGCCCTCTCAAGTCAAAATTTGAATGCGATGAGCTCCTAGAAGTGGGAAGTAGGAAATTTCAGATAGCACGCGAAAGCAGCATTACACACCTCAACCAAGGATTTCTTTGGGAGCTCAAAGATGAGAGCGGCTCCAGCTGAGAACACGTCAAGTCGGCAAAATAAGCCTCCCCGGAGAGTAGACACCAGGCAAGGCAGGAACAGCAGTGGCAGATGTGCCCCACTATAATGCAGTATATATAGGACACGCACACACACACTCTCCCGAATGCCCTATGCCCTTCATTACACACTCGCACACACACACACACACACTGAAACACACCCATGCTCCCCTCTCACGTACCACCACACACAAAATTGAAGCGGATGTCACCAGATGCTGCTCTTACAGCCCGTGTTACTCAGGCGGTTGTTTTTTTTTGTTTTTTTTTTACTCCTACACGCGTGTAGCTTTGCCACAGTTTTAATTATATGGTATAAAAAGAGCTCATAGTCTCTGCTGGATGCAACCGATTGGAAGGAGACCACACAGAATCAAACTGCAGGATTGTTTGTGCAAGTGCCAGTGTTATATACAAATGGCTCAGCGCGTCAAGTGGCAGAGAAAAGCGGTGTTGGTGGAGTGCCAATGTCTTTCATACCATTAGGTTATGAAACAAAGCGGCTCTAGTCAGGTGTGCGACACGGTGAGAAATTAACTCATTTTACCTCAGGTGTGGGGATAAAAAAGGCCTCAGACTAACTAATGATTTGATTTAGACATTTAATTAGTTTAATACATGTTATTAAAAATGTATTTAGGGCTTCTGCCCTGCTAATCTCCCATAGAATGGAGGTGGAAGGATGTTCTTGCTTCATACAGACAGCCGTGGCTGAGAGAGCTGAGGCTCTGGGATAAAATATGGATACATACATGCCCCTCTGCCTCTAAGAGAACTGTTTCAAAGGCACTGAAGAGTACTGAAATGTTTATGAGGAGAGCTCACTTCTCTGACAGACCTTCGCTCGACTTTCTCCTCCCTGCAAACACAAAATACCACTCGGGTCAGGTTGCTGCATGTACACATAGCATACACTTTAAGAACACTGAGTAAAAGCTGGAAGTAATGTCTGAAATGCATGCATTGAGCTTTTAAAAACAATATAAAGTCCACAAATCAAAATTGGCACTATTTACTTTCTTAATACATATTTCTGGTCTTATTGTGAACGATTCAGCAGTTCATGTTAGTTCCAAAAAAAAAAATCACCTTTCAAATGGAGAATTGTGTTCCTCTAAATATGCTGTTATTGTTAACTAAAACTAACAAAAATAGTTTTCGGTATTTGAAGTTGAAATAATATACAATTTTAATATTATAAAAATTTAAAAATATTGAAATATGTTTGAATTGAAGTATTAAAATGACTAAAATAAAAATAAATTAAAGCTGTATATAAACAGATAATAAAGCCATAACAAAATTACTTAATAATAAATATTAGAATAGAAATAATAAAAAAAATAACACTGCTGAATATCACATTGTGAAAATAAAATGTGTTGCCAACTCCGATTCATGTTTACTATTATAAAAATAATTACTACACAAATAAATAACAGATTAAAACAGAGAAGGCAGTGTTTTATATGTGTCAGACGAATATTTATCCAGGTTTAATTTGCTAAATCATTTTAAAATCATACAATAATATAAACTATCAAAGCAAATAATCATGTTTTTATATAATCTGCTTGAGCAGAAACACACTGTGATCTCCTTTCAAAAGAGTAATTAGGAGTAACTACATAAATAAAAAAAACATTTCAATGCCTTACATTTGAATTTATTTAAACTGAAACAAAAATAGCATTTATTTATGTTTTCATACTCAGTGGCTGTGGCTTTCCATTGACTTCTGTTGCTTTTATACTGCATTAATCATATTTTCCTATGCCTCACACAATTATTATTTATTTTTTGGCATTTGTACATGAAGAAATTCTGAATGTTTATTGCTGTTCCCTGGTAGGGTCTGTTGACTGGCTGCAGTGTAGATGATTTCATGTTTTACCATCCTTACAGGTCATTCGGTCTCCTATGTGTAGGCAAAACCTGACCCGCGCACACATTTTAGCTTTTAGACGAACAGAGAAAGAAAGAAACAAGAGCCCCCAGGAGACCGCATGTCTACTGCTGCACTTGTTGTGTGCTGGGAGAGATGTGACATTGACAGTGATAGTCTCGCTGGTCTCTCTTTTGTAAAGTGGTCGTTGCAAGTGATGGATTCACTTCTAATGGAGTGCTGCTCCCTCAGAGGGTTAGCGTTTACCCAGTGCTCCGCCACCCACAGAAAGCACCCCTACACTGCTTGCACATGAATAATTGCCCACTAGGGACTGATTTTGCTTTAGATACCCTAGTGTGTATCCCCCCCACCACCACCAACCCACTCGCCACCCCTCGAGGGAAAGAGGAAGGGAGGAGGCGCGTGGGCCTAGTGTCAGCGCGATAAAGGCATTTTCAAGTCTGTATTTTCTCCTTCTCCACCGCTGATATTCTTTCATACAGCATTTCATAGAAATGCCATTGGTTTCTCCAGTTTGTGTGTGTGTGTGTATGTTGTGTGTGTAAAGTGCTATGCCCTTGGCTTTTAACAAGAAGCAATAATGGGAGCTGAGAGCAGCAATGGAGCAGAGAGGCAGGCCAAGCTCTTTATTGTCCTCTCTTCATTGTCATTGTGTGGCTGCCATGAGAAACCAGTTGAGCGGTAGCCTGCATACACACACACACACACACACACACACATGTAGTCTGCTAGTTGTGTATTAGTCACTCGATTTCATCTGGTTTTCACCTTTTAAAACAACAATGCCTGAACTAGCTACAGATACAGCAACATTTTCTCAAAAACGCATAATACAGGTAAGTGCAGTATTTCATTAGATTACAGTATGTATTATGTGAATCATGTATTTTTTTTTCAAAGTTTCACATATCGATCTACCTATCTGTAAGTAGTAAATATAAAATGTTCATTTAATAAATACTAATATTCAATAAATAAATGATGTATATACATTACACTTCATTAAGAAGTTTAGGGTATAAGTACTTTTTGAGGGAATTTTTGAGCACCAAATCAGCATGATTTCTGAAGGATTGCGGAAAATTCATTTTTATGTATTAAAATATGTTATATATAATCAAATAAATAATAATGTAAAAACGTACGTATAATAAATAAACCTTGCATTTTACTTTGCACTTTGAACAGCTTTGGCATTTTGATTACTTTTTATTTTGTTTCAGCTTTGAATGTAACAAATTTGATAACTCACACATTTTTCTATTAATGAATTCTTCCTCTAGAGGAGATAATGGTGAGTGTATGTTGTGGCATGTGACCGCTGATAGATGTTGTGCTGCCCATCACTGTGAGACCTCCAGCTTGTGTGCCATACAGTGGACACATTTGTGTACTGGCAAGAATCATGTCATAAATATTACATCTTCTGATGACGGCTCCCAAGATGGATTGCATTCTCCGTCCATAAAACAGCCACGGGACACATGAATTATTCATTTGCGCTGAAGCCACCTGCCCACCCCTCAGGAGATACTCGGCACACATTTATGGAGTCTATTTACCTTAATTAACCCCATACAGGTTTCTTTTTTATAACCCGTGCATTTGGGGTCGAAGATCATATACAATCAAAATGACAACATAGACATAAAGCCTTGAGCACATCACACACTTGGCAATTGTTTGATTTTACAACACTGTGTGGATGTTGGTTTTGGATGCACAATCATCATTCCTTAAAGCCACAAGTGTTAATATCTGTTCTAGTAGGGCTGCCGAAGTTAACACACTTTCACCTAATTGGACATGAAAACAGCTTTATTGTTTTTTTAGTTCTTTTTTTAAAGACTGGGTTGAAAACATTCAAAACCACTGAAAGATAAATAAGCACAGTTTCAAGACATAGACACACAGCAATACCAAAGCCAGGCTTTAGTTTATCAGTAAACGGAGAAAGAGCTTCTTATTGTCTAGTTGTTCGTTTAGAAATCAAATCTAGAATGGACTTTTTTTCGAAATAAAGTCTTTTGGAGGCTGCATGGTAGAATTTATTTCACAAAGGTTCAAAATAAGAGTTATAAACCAAAGTAAATGATAAGGGTGAAACACAGTAAATGGAATGAACTTTCAATGAGAACAATATCATATGATTGCTGTGGGCTAGTGTAGCGTGTAATTCAGTGCAGTGCACCATGGGAAATTTCCTAGCCCTCCACCATCCCCAGCACCACCTGCCTTTGTCTGATAGGGTATTCTCTCTCTCTCTATATATGCATGCATTCTTTTTTTTATCAACACTTGAATGTGGGTAAGTTTCATTAAAAAAAGTAACATTCTGAACAAAAAGCTGAGAAAATCGTTTAAAAAAAAAGAAAGAAAAAAGACTACAACATGCATAAGTACGGAGCCTCTAAAAGGACATGGTGAAGAAAAAAAAAATGAGATGGGAGGAATGTATTTTCTCGCATATAATTTGCGTTCCCCCAAAAAACTTTGTGTTCGCGCACAAAGTGCACACAAGTTTTGCGAGAGAACGCAACGTTTCTCAGGGGAACGCAAACATTTAGTGAGAGAACGCAAAAGCATTGACTTAGTCTCCTTAGGGGCTCCGTACATATTGTTTCTGTTCCTTTTTTTGCCCGTTGATTCTCTACTCTTTCAGAAGTTGTGTAATAGTGCCGACGACCGTATAACAGTGAAAAACACAGAAAGCCGGAAAATTCCTTCAATGGCGGGGAAAGAGTTAAAACTTAAAGTGAAGATTTTAAATATCATTCATTTATTGGTTATATAGCATGAAAGTAATTATCCGTATTGGCTAGAATTGTAATATCGACTATGCTAATGCAAATAATGTCATGAGATTCATTGAAATTAATTATTTAAATCTTTTTTGACAACTGTACTGGTTCTGATATAAGTTTGCAGAGTTGATGACAGTTTTAGTTTCTCCGTCTGTCTCTCTCTTGTTCTGTCTGACGCAGCTGACATCTCAACACTTCCTCTGTGCCTGCTGTCTTATGTTATCTGTCAGTCTGCCAATAACAGCACATGTTGAGTTATTGGAGCTTTGCTCGACATAAAACAATTAACTGGGTTTTGTTGTCCTTCCTCCCCCCCAAAACACATGTACTCCTCTCACTGCAGTTCACCCAAAGCCTAGATAAACTTTCTGTCATTACAAGCATTACTGTTCGAGACCGTGCCGGCGCATGAGTCTCTCAGCAGCACATTACTCCAATTAGCTTTGGGGCGAATGAAATGCATGCATCCATGACTCATATAGGCATTAAAAGAGGCTCTATTTTTAAACTATGGAGGCTGTGAGTTGGACTTGGCCGACAAGCTAGTTAGCTGATCCTGAGCGGGCTAGTGTGAGTCTGCTGAATTTTAATGGGGATGCTGACAGTGTTGAAGGTGGAGAATGGTGTGATGGTGCTGCAAGGAAAGAGCTGCAGGCGGCTTAGCTGATGGTGAGAGAAAGAGAAATGAAGAATAAAGATAAAGATGTCTCTATGTGTCCAGAACTGGCCCTCACTGTGCTGATTGGCCTTACTACATTCATACACAATTGTACACTTCTGTTCAAAGGTTTGGGGTCTGTAAGATGTATGTTTTTGAAAGAAGTCTCTTATGCTCACCAATGCTACATTTATTTTATAAAAAATACAGTAATATTGTGAAATATTATTACAATTTAAAATAACTGTTTTATATTTTAATATATTTTTAAAATGTAATTTATTCCTGTGATGGCAAAGCTGATTTTCCAGCATCATATACCCAGTATTCAGTGTCACATGATCCTTCAGAAATCATTCCAAAATGCTGATTTGCTGCTTAAGAAACATTTATTATTTATGATTCTTTGATGAATAGAAAGTTTAAAAGAACAGCATTTTTTAAAATAGAAATATTTTGTAACATTATAAATGTCTTTAATGTTGATCAATTTAATGCATCTTTGCTGAAAAATCTTACCTACCCTAAATTTTGAACAGTAGTGTATATTTATTATAATAATTATTATTACCTAAGAATTTTTTTTAAAAAACATTCATGTTCATGTCTCATTCAAAGATCAACATGCATTTCATGAATTGTGACATACAGTGCTAGGTGTTTCTTTTTCTTCACAAAAGCTGTTTTGTTCCAGGCAATAAAGTGCATTTCTCTTACAGTGCATGAAAAGGAACTAACGTTAAATTCATGCTACAGCATTTTTCTTTTTGTGTAAAAATTGCTATTATTACTACAAAAAAACAACAAAAAAAAGCCTCACGTGGACAGGTGTTGAAAATTAGCATGTGTGCTAAAACACTCAAGCAAATGCATATGGTTCGTCCAATGTATTTGAAATGTCAAAGTCAAATAAAAATTAATAAATAAATAAACAAAATGCATTTCATGTCACCTAATTCATTCAGTCGATGAAAGTAGTCATGGTTATGTTTAAAGCCCTAGGTTCCCTCTCAGTGTTTGCATAAGAGGACATTGTGACCTCTAAAGAGAGTACATCTGACACTGTCAGGCCTTTGAACCAGACTTGACATTGAGAGGCAGGGCAATGCAGTAAAACTTCCACACAGACACATTTGCACTAAATGCCATTTTGAGCAGAGAGCCTCAGATGGAGATGTGGAGAAACCAATGAGATTTCAAAGGGTCACACAGAGCCTCATTACATAGACACTGACAGGCTTACTTAACCCTTCGGTCACAATGATCGAACGAGAGAGAGAAAAAAAGAGAGACAAGGGAGAAGCAAGACTTTTAGTGAGCAGACGGTCTGATGCGTCTTGACTAGATAGACATTAAATTTGCATCGAGTTGGATTTAAGTGGCTCTGCCTAAACACTCCCACTTATGTTCACATGAGAAATTTTACTGCTGTTTTAATATTTCTACAAAGAGTCTGTGAATTATTAACTGACTACATATTGCCAGAGCTGAAAGAGCTTTCGGAGCGTGCTGCACAGGTACAAGGCTTGCATGATGAAATATGTAATGTGAGCTCTCACTATTATTACTGAGACACCATTACATTGAATAAGTTCATGAGTTTTAGTTTCAGTACAATATATATATATATAAAATTAATTTAAATGTATTTAAATATAAATAAATGATGTGAACATGATTAAATATTAAAATAAATTAAATATGCATGGTTATTATCATTAAGTAAAACTAAAAGTAAAACCATAAAAAACATTTTCATCATATTTCATTGGAATAAAAAAAACATTTACTGAAATGAAATAAATATATATTATGTAATAATACAATTTATTTAAACAAGCATAAACTTATAAGCATTAACTTAAAAAAAAAAAAAAAAAACTTGGTCATTGGTGATTAACCAATCACCATCTAGGACCAGAACTATCCATCTTATAATGGTGATTAATTAAGAATCAAGGAACAGTGGCAGGTCATTTGTTATGTTTTATATATTTTTGTGTGTGTTATATATCAAGTGAAATGTGTCTGCTGTGTTAAGAGCTACTGTGGCCACAGGAATCCTGGCAGCTGAGAATAAGCTTGCAACATAAGCGGAAGAAAGTTCAAATAAATGCGAAAGAGACAGAGTGAAAGTCCAGGTGGCTCCCCACCCAAAAACAGCTCCGAATCCACACAGCTGCTGGCATACGATTGACTTTCAACAGGCCTCTCCAGCTTTCTTTACTGCAACAGGCAGAGTAAAGCAATTGGTTTCGCCCAACCATAATGGCTGGCCATGAATGCTGAGTGTGATGGTGGGAGCCCATTAGACCCTCAATGGCTGACAAGACACTTAGCACTCCCAGGAGCTCAAACAGCCCTTTTATCACCGGCCTAAGGCTGGGCTGAGGCCTGAGAACTGGTGGCCAGCTGGGTCTTTACCCAACATACACACACACAAAACAGCACCTGCTTGGTATTACCCAAGGGCTGAGATTCCCAGTGTTGCCCTCAGCTGGCATGGAGACACAGAAGAGACACACTGGGAAGCAGCTGTGAGTTTTGACAGTGGGGATTTGGGAGATTTGGGAAAGGCAGCAGCTTTGTAAAGATTATCAGAATTGCAATGTGCCGGTATGAAGCGCAGAAACAGAAGGCCCATATTGACTGGAAGATTTACACAGTTTTTGTGAGGGCTCCATGGCCTGGACTTTGTTAGTGTTGCTTTGGAAATATAGTCGTTCAAAGCCATTATGAAGCACTCAAGTCACCATTACCTTCCAAATCATGTGGAAATTACCTTGGAAAAAGGGGGAAAATACTTAGATTGGGATTCACTTTGATGGAAATTATGCACAGGAAGGCGCTTTGCATTCTGGGTGGTTTTCACAACACTTTGCAGAGAATGTCGTTGCTGACCTCACAGTCTTTCCTCACCCAGCTCAAGGAGCGCTTTGGGACGAAATGCATTAGTCTCACTCAGGGGTGAACAGTGAACACCAATCTCATATATAACCTCTTTTCTTCAATTCCTCCAATCTGAAAGAGCTATGCGGTGCATAAAAAGGTCCTCTGGTCGGACTGTAAGTGCTTCAGAAGCCGTGGGCTGTTTTATTTGGGATACGTGGTGGCTTTTATCAGTTTTTTGGACTGGAATATGGGAGGAATTTTTGTTTTCAGCTGCTACTTGTACTGATGAATATTGTAAATGGATGAAGATATGGCTCCGTAAAGATGGTTGCAGATAATAGAGAAAAACATGCAGTTCATACAGTGAATGTAGTTGGAAATGAAGTGTAAAGTAGTTTTGAATTTTTTATTATTTTCCTATTTCATAAAGTCATGTGATTCTGAAAAAAAGGAAATATCATATAGTTTAGTAGTAAACTGCATACCCTGTGTCAAGGTCAATACGTATCTTAAAATCTTCAATGTGCAAGAAAACATTGAAACAATCATAGACATACAGTATATGTGGTTTCTACATATACGGTGACTGAATACATTTCATAACTGATATGTGGTAAAACAGGTCCGTAGTGTAGTAGTTTATGAACAAAATATTAGCTCCTTGGTAATCACAGACATTTTTGAAGAGGTACAAATGGTCATGAATAGGAACAATTTTAATTGAATCATTTAAGTGTGTTAAATAAGCGAGCATAATAATGAGAGATATAAAGATGGCCATTCTGTCATTCCAAATACCATTGTATCCTTCATCCATGGATTAACCCAAAGAAGAAAAGCGTCCACATTTGCAGAACAATTGAGCTGACACAGACTGAGAAAGTGGAGCCAGGATCATCCCACCCGCCGCCCGGCAGAAAAGAAGGGCTAAACTGCCCGAGAGACTGTCTTTGACGTCAGCTCCAACTTTCTTTGAGAAGTTATATGAGCGATTTTTTCCCCTCCATCCGTCTCTGCACATACATAAATAGGCGAATAGAGAACTTGCTCTAAAGTGGAGCTGTTTTCAGCTAGAGGTGTGATAAAAGGCTTTGCTTTTGTATTGCCGGGCTCAGTTTCATTTGGTCAATTGAATGCTTAAAAGGAGAAGAAAAAAAACTTTTGCTAATTGACAATGCCAATGAATTCAGTAGCTATTATAAGAGCTCCAGGATGAAAAGCCTATTAAGAAGCGTTTGTCTAATGCCTCTATTCACTGACTCCACAGTAGTTCTTTCATGGAAACTAAATTTGCTGATTTCTCTCTTTCTTTCTTTTTCTTTTTCTTTTTCAAGGCTTGCCATTCGCCACTGCACTATAACAAATTAAGGTTTTATTTTGGGTGCGCTGGAATAGAAGTCCTGTTTTAAAGATTGCTTGAAAACATTTCATGATAGTCATACTCTATAGTCTGTCACCCCCCCCCCCCCCCCCCCGCACACACAAATTTTTTTTCCGGGCCAATATAAACACTCCCTTGTTTCTTCCATTGATGTTTCGACCCAATTTAATGTGAGGATAGACTATAAGGATGTTTCAGCAGATTCCAATTAGTTTCCGACAAAAGGAGGAGAGCAAGCCAATGTCCTTTTTTTTTAAAAGGATGTATCTCTTGGAAAAGATTGTGGGCAAGAACTCATTTGTTTAACAGGCTTCCTTGAAGGAAGCGTTCACAAATTTTTACATTTGAGACATTTATAGATCTGTTCAATTCAAAAGGAATGTGATCATTTGGATATGAATATACAGGGTGATCCAGAGTAAAAAAATATATTTTAAGATTTTTTTTTATTAAATATTATTTACAAATAATATTATAAGCATAACATATAGTGTGAACGTTTAATTTAAAAATGTACTTTTAGTAGTTTTTTAATCTTTTGGACTCCATTTTATATTTTATTAACAGTATTAATGGTCTTATTTTGCACAAAATCAGTATGTACAAGCTGTTTTCCAGTTTTTTCTATTCTAACATCCAAACACATGACAGATAGACGATTTCCCTCTCGCACCTATTCCAGTCCATTCCTCTCGCGATGCAATATGAGATGTAAATTTTAAGTTATGTGGCAATGTTAACATTTTGCATCTCTTGCTTTTGAATTAAGTGTTGTGTTCCTCATTCACTGTAACTTTCCTCGTTCTTTCATTACACATTTCATGGGCCGGATTGCAACATTCAGCGGGAGGGATAAAGGTTAATAAGTGCAGTCACCCCTGATTTATTTAATTTGTAGAGTCCTGCCAAACAATGCGACAGGAGCTTTATTTGACCATCAGCACAGTGTGGGTCTATTCAGAGGTTCAACCATAACAAAATGATGGAGTTCACCAACACAAAACCGACATGCTTGTTCTCTGGGGCTTTCAATAAATCAGTCCTGCTTTGCTGCACATCGTGGAAGTGTATGAATTATGGGACCATTAGGCTTTGAGCGTGTCTATCTCTTTCATCTGGAATGCCGATGTGCCCTTTGTAATACAAATGAATGGGGTGGCAGAGTATGATAATCAGATATGCTTGTTTGGTTAGTCTTGAGTCACATCCCTGCAGTTCATCAAAACAATTGGGGGTGATTATATGATGACAGAAACTATTCCTTTACAGTAGATGTATTAAAACAAGAGGGTTATGGTCAAACTCTTGGAACTGACTGCACTGTCAGTTTCTTTCCACCTTGTTGTTTTGCTGTGCATGAAGGTTAGAGCAGGGGGTTGTGTGTGTGTGTGTGTGTGTGTGTGTCTGTGAAGAGAAGGACAAAGACAGACAGTGGGAGAGCGTGATGATCAGGCTGTAGATTGGCAGCTCCAGGGGAGTTCATCGGCACATGCTGCAGTGCCAACAGAGAGGAGGAGGAGGAGGAGGAGGAAGAAGACGTGACATGGGCCCGTGTCTCAGGGTGCTGAATAGAAAGAGTCAAAGAAAAGCTATTGTCCACATACTCATCTTTATGCTGGCATGTTGATGAATGACCTACCAACTTGCATTTTTACAAGCAACAGCTTGAATTCTGTCTAATGAAAAGATAATCGCTAAGAAAATTTAAGGGCCCTATCATACACTCGGCGCAATGCGGTGCGATTGCGCGCGACGCAAGTGTTTTTTGCTAGTTTCAGCCCGACGCAGTTATCATTTTCACGTCCTGCGCCACGTTGTTTAAATAGAAAATGCATTTATGCCCATTTGTGCGCCCATGCTGCTGGTCTGAAAATGAGTCCAGTGTTCATGCGCATTGATTGCGCTTTGCTATTTTGAGGCAACTGAAATAGACTGCGCCATTGACCAACTGAAACCTGGTCTAAAGTCAATGGCGCAATATTTTTGTTTTTGTTTTGTTTTAAAGAGCGCGTTAGTAATGTGCACCTATACAGTAGGAGGATCCACAACGCGTGTACACTCTTCTTATTACACAGAAAGGGAGCACACAAACATTTCAAATGTTAAAAATAAAAGTATTACAATGTAAAAGATTATTATAGTGTACATAAAGATTTGGTGAAATTCGGCTTGTCCCGTAGATTGGTCTGCTTGCATGCTTTAACCTCGCGCACGAGCAGATCCGTTTCCTCGCTAGAGAAGCGTTCAGTCTTTCCGCTTGCAAATTCCGCCATGTAAATAGCGAATCCCCCATGGCGCGAGCACAACTCTGATTCAACGGAGATGAGACTCTGATTGGTTTATTGCACGTAAAGCCCAAAACACACCCATTACTCAATAAGAAAACAGGGACAACCCTTTTAGACCATACGCTCGGCGCGCCGACCATTTTTCCCGTCGTTAAACTAGCAAAAGTGGATTCGGACGCGCTCTAAGTGCGCTTTAGACCTTGCGCTTAGAAAGTTAAAATAGGGCCCTTAAAGTTACACTTTATTTCGATAATCCAATTTTAGATGTATTAACCACAAGTACATGTCAACTAACTGTCATTACAGTATTATTAGACTGTTAGGTTATTAGACTATTATACAATATATATACTCACAGTATTTACATATTTTGAGGACTTCAGCCTAAAATAGGTTACTTATTGTTGTGTCGTCAGCAGGGAAGGGAAAAGTATTTTAACTAAGAAAAAATACATAGGTCACATTCATGGACATTATTCATCAGTCTGCGATACAAACAACAAATAAGTACATTGTTTTTAAAAGGTGCCTTTGGAAAATCTTATTTGAATGCTTTCTTAAATACTGATTAGAGGATAGACTTTGACTTGATGACTTTGCTCTTTTCTGAGTCTTGGCAAAGCACTGCAATTAGCCAACATTCAGTTCCTGCCAACAACAACGATTGGACTTAATCAGTTGAGTGTGTTATTGAGTCTGCGTCAAATTAACTTACAGTCATAAAAATTTCCTCTGTGTAAAATTTTTTTCATTGATCGATCATTCCAACATTCATTCAGTGGTCCCTAAAAATAAAAAGGCCCTTAAAATGCATTTGCAATGCATTAGATAAGAAAAATATATAAGTAAAATATCAATATCATACAGATGAGAAAAGTGTTATATGCATTTTGACGTTAAAAAGAAACAAGTTCTGAAACAAGAAGTATAGCATTAAAAAAAACATCCCATGAATAATATATA
The DNA here is from genome assembly GCF_965113295.1 of Leuciscus leuciscus. Taxonomy (NCBI): domain Eukaryota; kingdom Metazoa; phylum Chordata; class Actinopteri; order Cypriniformes; family Leuciscidae; genus Leuciscus; species Leuciscus leuciscus. Next base: position 10,080,737 of record NC_138736.1, on the reverse strand, counting down.
AATAATGTTTTTGTGCTTACATTTTGAGAATATTAGAGCAGAGAACACTGAATGAACATTCTATTAACTTTAATGGAACTTTGAGAGAACCTTGCCACACCCTTAAGAAAAATTGGTTCTTTAGTTTGTAACAATAGCAGAAACCTTTTGGTGCTAAATAGAACCCTTTTTATAAGGTTCCATAAAGAACCATGATTTCAAAGGGTTATATAGGACCTTATGGTGTTATAAAAAACCTTTTTAATAATAGTTTATTTTCGTTAATATTAGTATATTAGTATATTTATATATTATTTAATAATATTGTTTTTACCCCTTTGTCTGCCTGGTCTTATAATATCTTGCCTCTATTATATATATATATATATATATATATATATATATATATATATAGCCTATATATAGCCTCTATTAGGGTTTTATATAAAAAATAAATAAATTAAAAAAAACCCAACAGCATGTTGTTTCAGTTAGGCACTTTTATTTTTTATTGTTATGTGAAATTGTTGCAAAAGTGACAGTGCTCTAACAACAGTTATTAGATGAATACATTAATCAATGATAAGTGACATTGAACATTAATACATACATAAAGAAGTAAAACACAAAATAGAAACAGAAAATAGATGTAATGAAGACCAAGTTCCAGTGAAATATCTTCACAATCCTCCATGATGCTTTTAAATCCACTATTTTGGTGTTATTGAGTGGCAGTTTCTCTCTGCAGATGATCAGGTTGTAGGATGACACGTTTCCTATTAGCTGGGAAAGTGTGGCCAAAATACTTTTTTGGGGGGGGGGGGGGGGGGGGGCATTGTAAATTAATGTATACATTGTTGGATATATAGTATTCTCTAAAATTTACCATATGTGCTCTATTTAATCTTTCCCCGCCTTGACGGAATTTTCCTGCAATCCATGTTTTCACTGTTATATAGTAGCCTAGGGGGGCGCAATTTCGTATCTTCTGAAATAGGGAAGAATCTCCGGATCCAAAAACAAGCAAAGAAGAAGCAGAAACGAGTGGTAGAAGCATTGCTTACACACATGTAAGCTAACGCAGCACATAAATCAAATCTGCCTATGTTACTGAATTAAATGTCGACCGAGGAAGAGGTAAATAACTAAGGGCTGTTGATGGACTCAGTCTACTCCATCTATGTTTTAATCATCGTTCTGATTCTGGATCCTGATCCGGACTTTGACAAAAATCAAGCGTAGCGTCAGTTCTGGCAGGTCGCGTTAGTCAAGCTCGCATCAGCTGACTCTCAGCTGATCCACGTCTACCAATAGGAATACAACGCCTATCACTGTACACATACAGTGGGTACGGAAAGTATTCAGACCCCCTTAAATTTTTCACTCTTTGTTATATTGCAGCCATTTGCTAAAATCATTTAAGTTCATTTTTTTTCCTCATTATTGTACACACAGCACCCCATATTGACAGAAAAACACAGAATTGTTGACATTTTTGCACATTTATTAAAAAAGAAAAACTGAAATATCACATGGTCCTAAGTATTCAGACCCTTTGCTGTGACACTCATATATTTAACTCAGGTGCTGTCCATTTCTTCTGATCATCCTTGAGATGGTTCTACACCTTCATTTGAGTCCGTCTGTGTTTGATTATACTGATTGGACTTGATTAGGAAAGCCACACACCTGTCTATATAAGACCTTACAGCTCACAGTGCATGTCAGAGAAAATGAGAATCATGATGTCAAAGGAACTGCCTGAAGAGCTCAGAGACAGAATTGTGGCAAGGCACAGATCTGGCCAAGGTTACAAAAAAATGTCTGCTGCACTTAAGGTTCCTAAGAGCACAGTGGCCTCCATAATCCTTAAATGGAAGACGTTTGGGACGACCAGAACCCTTCCTAGAGCTGGCCGTCCGGGCCAAACTGAGCTATCGGGGAGAAGAGCCTTGGTGAGAGAGGTAAAGAAGAACCCAAAGATCACTGTGGCTGAGCTCCAGAGATGCAGTCAAGAGATGGTAGAAAGTTGTAGTAAGTCAACCATCACTGCAGCCATCCACCAGTCGGGGCTTTATGGCAGAGTGGCCCGACACATGAAAGCCCGCATGGAGTTTGTAAAAAACACCTGAAGGACTCCAAGATGGAGATAAATAAGATTCTCTGGTCTGATGAGACCAAGATAGAACTTTTTGGCCTTAATTCTAAGCGGTATGTGTGGAGAAAACCAGGCACTGCTCATCACCTGTCCAATACAGTCTCAACAGTGAAGCATGGTGGTGGCAGCATCATGCTGTGGGGGTGTTTTTCAGCTGCAGGGACAGGACGACTGGTTGCAATCGAGGGAAAGATGAATGAGGCCAAGTACAGGGATATCCTGGACGAAAACCTTCTCCAGAGTGCTCTGGACCTCAGACTGGGCCGAAGGTTCACCTTCCATCAAGACAATGACCCTAAGCACACAGCTAAAATAATGAAGGTGACTGTTTTTGAATGGCCCAGCCAGAGCCCTGATTTAAACCCAATTGAGCATCTCTGGAGAGACCTGAAAATGGCTGTCACCAACGTTTACCATCCAACCTGACAGAACTGGAGAGGATCAGCAAGGAGGAATGGCAGAGGATACCCAAATCCAGGTGTGAAAAACTTGTTGCATCTTTCCCAAAAAGACTCATGGCTGTATTAGATCAAAAGGGTGCTTCTACTAAATACTGAGCAAAGGGTCTGAATACTTAGGACCATGTGATATTTCAGTTTGCAAAAATGTCAACAATTCTGTGTTTTTCTGTCAATATGGGGTGCTGTGTGTACAATAATGAGGGAAAAAAATGAACTTAAATGAACATTTGATTTTAGCAAATGGCTGCAATTTAACAAAGAGTGAAAAATTTAAGGGGGTCTGAATACTTTCTGTACCCACTGTATATAAGCTCCTTCAGTATTATCAGCAGCTATCGCGTTTCTCAGGAGCAAATTACCCTGATCCATCCCCAGCTCCTCCTCTCGTCAGTCAGGATTTGGCATTCTGATTCCCCTTGAATCAGAATAAATTCTTGAATTATGTTGTACTTAAAATCTTGAATTAATGCTATCTGCATACATTCATGTTGGTTCTGTTCTGTTTACCCTAAGGGGGGTTATTTCTGCTCTTATCCATGCTAGGCTGCTGGGTGTTCTCGCCCAGAACGGAACCATATTGCCAATCTTAACTGTATGCTAATTGTCAATCGTATTTGATGATAGTGGTCTATAATAAGTGAGCTTATTGTTCAAAATATTGCTTTTTTTAACCCTTAAACGCATACCTGGGGTCTTTAGTGATCAGGGACGTCATTCACTACCCTCCTCCTTCATAATTTTTTTAAAGTTAGACATCAATCTTCTTAGTATTCCTCAATCAATTCATTATGAACAATGTAGCAAGACAGAAAATAATACAATTATAAAAGAATGCCTGTTGACATTTTTTTTTTTTATTGTATAGGGTCACTAATGACCCAAGGTGTGTAACATTGTAACTATATAATTTCTGCACAACAATAATTTAATCTTTGATGACTGAACAAGTGCAATTCACCTTTATTCCACAAGGTGGCAATGTCTGATACACAATGATGAAGTGATGTTTCACTCATAGTTACCATAGGCAGAAAACAAAAGAATAGGAAATATCATCAGCAAAACTTGAAATAGTTCAGCCATTTACTGCAGAGCAAGTACTGAACGCAATCAAATATTAGTGTCACTGTCACTTGATGGTGGATCTGCTGAAGAAGCTGTCAGCGATCAAAATATTGATTTTGAAGATGTTGAAAATGATAGTTTTGAGAATATGTTTAAGATCGTGAATATGAGCCAGATGCTGAATGTGCTGGAAAATGAGCTCTGATTAGGACAGTGATGATGATTTAAAACATCTGCTCAAACTGAACTCTTCCCAGCTCCGAAAGGTAACAAAATATGCTTATAAAAAAAAAAAAAATAAAAAAAAAAAAAAATTTCAGGAGAATTTTATATTATCGCGACAGGTAGATATAGATACATCTGTGTTAGATATAGATCTGGGTCGCTAAAGACCTGAATAACATGTAATAATAATTGGTGAAACATTCATGCATTTAAGAGTTAAGCAGAGGCTCTGTTCTTTGATTTGATATATTGTACTATGTTCAGATATTCATACAACAAAATATTCTGGGGGCCATGAAAGTTCTTGTGAAAATTATCAAAAATGCTGGTGCTGGGTGGCAACTTAAAAAAAGAAAAGAAACTGACAGGAAAAAGGTTAATGTTTACAATGTACAATAAAACGCAGATATAAGACATGCCCTCCGAAGATTCTTGAGTTGGTATTGTTATATAAAACCCCTTTCGCCTGAGCATTTTGAAAATAACAAGAGTTCAACAGAACACAAAGAGCAAAAAGCATCTCTATCCGGCTCCCCCACCTCTAGCCTCTGATTAATTGTGTGTCTTACTCATTGTGATTCTGCCTGTTTTAATTAGCTTAGGCATGCTTTTGCATATTGTATTTATTTAATTTCATCATGTGCAAGAGGCAATCCGAGGCATAATTTGGAAAATGAAAGGGCTAGCTTTTGCCAGCGTGTATACGAAGGATTCAAGAAGCCACTGGAGTTCTGAAGAGCAAACATGTTAATTCTGATGAGACAACAGCATCTCAGCATGTTCAGTCATGCTGCACACTGAGCTTTCTTTTAATAATGACTGAATACCTGATGAGACTCATTAACTAAGATAACAAAAGATCAGAATCATAATTAGATTATACTATATGTATTGCAGTTTCTGTATTTTAAACAAGTGTCTCTGAGGTTTGAGAAGTCACAGGGAGGGCTGCCATATAACTTGTCTTGTTATTTACTTACCTTCATGCCGTTCCAAATATGACTTTCTTTTATTACACTGTGAAAAAAATTATATGACAAATAAGTTATGACAACGTACTGTATGTTCTTACATTGGTTTAACTGATCAAAATAAGTTAAGCAATTTTATTAAAGTTATTCAAGATTCAACTCATTCATGTTGAAATTCCAAGTTGATTGTACTTAATAATTTAAGTCAGCAACTTAGATATTTTAAAGACAATTTTGAAGTCAGTGGGGTCCAATGTTAAATTTAATTGTTTGAACAAAAACTGTTGAAACATTCATACAAATATCGAATGTAATCCACATAAGAAAGACCGTAGGTTTGGAACAACATGGGGTTAGTAAATGGAAAAATTAAGGACACTTTTTTTATGTAATAAAAGTTAATTATGTGGCAAAAACAGGACAATGCTTAAAAATTTGAGACTGAAGATGCTCTGTTCTAGACAGTCATTCTCTGTGACTATTTAAAGTAGGTGTTGTAAAGAAAGAGGAATAGAAACAGAAAGAGAGAAAGAACTGTTTAGGTTAACAGAGACAGATGACACTCTCCGTAGAGTGTCAAATCACGAGCTCTGTCAAGCAGCCGCATGAGTTTGCAAGGAGCAGATGGCAGAAGGGACAAACATGGCTTATTTAATCTGCTTGTGTTTGCAAGGAAGTAATTGTGTTTTAACCTGGGGAAAAACAGAATATTACAGCCTGGCAAACAAATTACACTCACCTCAATAGAGATGACTCCATTTGTCCAATCCACTGGTCTGAGTAAGATCTGAGTAAAAACAAGAAAAGAAGAAAAGAAACCCTGTATTGTTTGTGTTTGCGTATTGCTTTTGTATTATAGCTTTGACATTTTTACTTACAGATATTTTTTATACTAAAGGAGTCCTATGAGGAATCAGATTGTCCTTGATTTTTCAGATAGAAGAGTTTTATCCCTGAAGAGAAAAACAACTAAAACCAGCATAAGCTGGTTGACTGGTCTTGGCTGGTCCACTTTAGATGGTCAGGCTGGTCTTAAAGTGCCCCTGTAGTCAATAATGTTATCTTTGATCACCAACATTTCTTAAAGTTTTTTCCTTTCATGCCTTAAAATAGCTTGAATTTAACTCTACACCCTTGCCTCATTTAGTATACTTGATTCTATGAATATGCAAACTAGTCCCGCCTCCACTCACTCACACCAGCTCAGAGATCCACTTGTTGATGATCACACGTTGACCTGATTGGTTACAAGGCAGTTTGTGATGTCAGAAACATCAGCGTTTTCAAACCGCGTTTTTGAGACTGTCTTTGGTTCACTGCAGTTTTAAGGAGAAAAATACTCAGCAATAGCGTTGACTTATGAATTTGCACATGGTTTGACTTAAAGCATATTAAAAACACCATATAGACATATAAACAACATTTAAAGCTTGATTTTCACCACAGGGGGACCCAAACACTACAAGATAATCGGGCTGATCTTGGGCCCAATTGACCGTTCGCAAAGACCCGCCCCCTTTAGTTACTGTTGCTATGTCCGACAAGCCACACCGCTCTCACGCCCCACCATGTTCTCACACAGTGAAAAAATACATCTCAAAACGTATATATCAAACATGTTGAATATTTACGATCAGAAATCCTGTTGTGTGGGGGAAACCCTGAGGGTTATAACTTTTAAATTGATAAATATTTTATTTATAATACTATTTGTAAAATAAATGATTTCCTGTATCATAAATCGATGAACTTTTGCTTTAAAACAAAAAACTGCCCTAATTCCTCTAAGTTTAAAAAAAGGTCACCCCGGATAAACAACCATATAACAAACATTACTGCTTATAAGTAAGTAGCACTTCCCAAAACTTTCTAGAACTTTTTAGAACTTTCTGGAACTTTCTAGGACTGTTGAGAACTTTCTGGAATTTTTTAGAACGAAATTATACCCAATCAGAAAGCGAGCTGATGGAAGACGGAAGCATAACATTTTCTGTAAAAAGCAGTCCAAACACTATTATTGCCATTTCTTCTTGCCTGTCCTCCGCCATGTTTGTTTAAGTTCTAAAGTTACGTTTGTCTGCGAGAAATTTTGCAAGATTTCCCATGTTCACAGGCAGGACTCTGGTTGTTTGTGAATGGAATCTGTTGTGTTGTGCTGTCTTGGTCACATTTCGGATGCAGATGTCACACTCTACAGGAACAAAACTATTAAATCTATGATTTTTTATCGTCAAATTTGTGGTCTCTCACATTTAGAAATTCTCATAAGATTTTAAAAATCTAGTGTGGGCCAGCCTTAAACCAACTAAGACCAGCCAACCAGCTTAGAGTGGTTTTAGCTGGGTTTTTTTTTTTTTTAGCAGGGATGTACCTCAAAAACACTATACCTTACTGAGTGTCCTTGTGAAAAATGCAACTGTAAACTGTTAACTTTAAACAACTGCTTGTAAGTTTGTGGCAAGTTGATCATGCTTTTCCTCTTGATACCTCTTTTGAATCTCAACAGCACAAAGGTCAAAGGGTCACAGTGAGAAACAGCATTCATCGAAGAGCGAAACCGAACACAAATACATCTTAAAACGACAAATCTCTTCGTCACGCCGCACTGACTATCTCCTACCAGATTACCTTTTGATTAGATTCAGAGGAGATATCTGTTCCTGGCTACATTTATGGAAATCACCCGTGGTAATTATTTCTTCTTTATCGTCTCTCGGGCGTCTGATTACCCTCAGTGTGTTGTGAAGTTAATGTTGGCGGGCTCAGCAGGATGCTGGGAGTGATGAGACGAAGGCTGCCCCGCGGCTAGCAATCCATTGGCGGCAACTTATTTCACACCTCTGAAGCTTCACTCAGCCAATGAGATCTAACCCAATCACACAGAGACAATAAAGAAACACACTGCCTCCTTCTCACTCGTGGGCCTTTCATCCGGGCAGGCTGGGTAATTACCAAATGGAGATGGTGTTTTGATGCTTGTTCAAAACACAAGAAAATCACAAGGCGATTGAAATGTTTCGAATGGAATGAAGTAAAATGTGACTGCACCGCTGGTGCTGTTTGTTCTGTTGTGGCTTGGAATAATTGTAACCAAAGGAAAAAGCTCACAAACGCAAGGCCTTCGGCATGTTAGCACATGCACATCCCAACATGAGGCCTGGCGTTCAGATGTGTGGCATCTGTGTGACAGATGACTGAATGAAATATACACAGTCAAAAAAAAAAATTAGTTTTACCATAAAATGTCGGATTGAGTGGTTCCACGCAACTGTTAAATATAGCTTCAGGCTCTTTGTTTATTAAAAATGAGTTCAAGTTCAAGTTCACTTTATTTGTATAGCACATTTACAACAAATGACTAAAGTGCTTTACAGAACAACCAAAGCAGTATCAGACTCAAATATAGATTGTAAAAACAGGAGTGGCAAAACAGTATCAAACTCAAATATAAAATAATAGAACCAACCATTAGAGAAGAGATCAATATACTAATGAAAACAGGTAAGTTTTTAACAGAGACTTGAAAACAAGTTCAAGAGACTTGAATTCAAGTTAATAAAACAAAAGTGTTTTTGCATTATAGATTTAGTTCATGTAGACTTACCTGAGGTGACCAGCAACTTTCTGTCTACTAGCTATGAGCTTTATGGTGCAAGTTACAAGACTTGATAATTATATTATAATTAATTATAATTAATTATAAAAAAATAATTACATAAAAAAAAAAATACTAGTAAGGTGAGACAACGGCCAATGATGTCACCACATATAGATCAACAATTAGAAATGAAAATTGTAATACATTTAATAAAGAAAAGAAAAAGAAATCTTGACTTTTAAAGCCACTTTTTATCTACTCTATTCACTGATTAATATCTGCCACAATAACATTTCAATTATGTTTATTTGGGAGCCTTATTAGCAAATACTGATATATGTCATGAATTGTGATTCATTCGTATTGATTAATTGATTTATGTAATTCATTTCATTAAAAATGTGAAAACCACCAACTCAGTTTCAAGACCTTAAAACCTGTACGCATTTTGATCCTTGCTCTGGTATGATTTTTCACTCTAAACTATGGAAAAAGATTTTGATGCCTTTTTGTTAAATTCAACAATATAGGATGGTATTGTATTTCTTCATACTGAATAGCTTGAATAACTTGATGATATAGCGGTGAATAGGAAAATGACTGCGTGCAAAGCAAAGTGGTATGAATGCATGTGAACTAAGTATTACACTTTTGTCATACTCAAATAATTTTTACCAAGGTTGTCAGGTCTGAGTTTCACCATAAAATATGTAATTGTTAACTCATTTCAATTTAGGGGGATCTCTTAAAACCAGCGGCAGTGATATCTATTTTTCTAAGTGAAGGAACTCAATAATGCCATTAAAAAGCGGCTTTTAGACAGTTGCAGAACATGAGTATGATATTTCAGAATTTGTACTTGTAGCTTTGTAGCTGTTCATGCTTCAATATACTTACAACCCAATATTACACCTCCTCTTAAATAAAGGGATGAGTTTGATTGCTTTACATTGATATTGTGCCTCGAATGTGTCTTCAAGTTAAAGCCATCTCCAACATCTTTTCGAAGACAGCACAAGAGTTTAAATGGAAAATCAAATATTTTCATCAATTTTTTTCAGAGGTTTAGTCACTGTGACAGATGAAAGTGCCGAGCCGTCCTCACAAAGACCCGCTGTGATGGTCTAGTGCTTGCGATCATCCACGCCAGAGAAAACATTCATGCAGAAATGCATTTGTGTCTGCGTATGTGCGAGTGTGTGTGAGAAGCCTGGGCGGTGTGCCGGTGTGTGTACACATGAGAGCCAATGTCTGTCTGTGATTGAGTGTAAGAGTCCCATCTCCTTCTTCTCAGCTGTAATGATGCACAACAGTCAGCCTTCGGCACCTGGAGCGGTGACCCTGCTGTCCATTCACCTGCCTGTCCCCCTCTCTGGGCTCTCTTTCACACTGCCCAACCATCCGCAAACTGCCACTCCAATGAGGGATGAAGCCCATCCTATGGATGATGAATCACTAAAAAAGAGAGTACCTGTCAGGCAGGCAGGGGGGAGAACACTGCTGGAAGGAGAGCTCAGGCCAGGGACAATGATTGGCCCTGCCTTAGCTTGATAAGTGAAGTGTGAATGTGTCGCCATCACAGGCCCTCCTCAACGGCCCCTGCGGTGACAGAAAGGGACATTTGCCAAACTGTCAGGGAGGAAAAAAACGTCTGTCACTGATCTCTGGATATCGCCAGGACGAGGAAAAAAATGGGGAAAGGAGTGAAAGAAAAGAAAAATGAAAAGAAGGAGAGAATATAGCAAAGAGAGGCACATAACATGGTGTAATGTGCGGAGAAATTGCAGTGCAGCGTATAGCAATTATTCATCTCACGCTGAGCCAAGGGGTCAGTGGCCGGTCTAATTACCACCTAACTCCAAGCTTTAGCTAGACTGCCATTTTTAGGATGTTAAGTGTCACCTTTTAGCCCACCTGGAAGGTCTCGCCTGTGAAAGTTATTTCTTCATGCACATTTATCTAAGGCACAAATGTTTGTATTTATATCTGCCTGAGCTTTTTCCATGAAGTTTGTCGTAATAGGTTTTTGCTATCATAAAGTGAAAAGTGAAAGTGACATGTGAAAGCCAAGTATGGTAACTCGGAATTTGTCCTCTGAATTTAACCCATCCAAGTTAGTGCACACACATTAGGAGCTGTGAGTAGTGAACACACACACTGAAAACCGTGGACACACACACACAGTAGTGCAGTGGGCAGCCATTTTGCTGTGGCGCCCGGGGAGCGATTGGGGTTTAGGTACCTTGCTCAAGGGCATCCAGTCATTTCCCGCCGGTATTGAGAACCTTTGGGTTACCAGTCTTGACTCTCTAACCATTATGCAACGACTGCCCCACAAAATAAACAACTTGACACTCCAGTTACATCAAGTGTGCTGTTCAACAGTGTTGAATCTTACCTGCTGTTCTACTAAAACGCTGCATGCATGTTATATTTAGCACTCGTCTTCGTTTAATAAACTAGCATGACTTAATGTGGCCCATCAATGGCGTACTGTGCTGAAAACATTCTTCATTAAAGTAAACAAGATTGTAGTGCTATTCTCCAACATGGCTCCTCCTAACTGAATTAAAGCGTCATTTGCATAAACCAGATTGATGAGTTTGAAGGGAAAAAATCAGTACGATGAAAATAGGTGCTCTCGCTCCCGCTGTAGCGCGATTCCTAGATGAAATGCCGCACTCCATTAGAATGGCAATACTTCATCATTTTTTTCCATTACACTTTGTGATAATAGCTCGGAGTCCTTTTTTCTCCCACATATAAATACATTTTTATTGCTTTTAAATTGTGAATTTGATGGAAGTTGTAGAGCACAGAATTCAACTCTTATCCTTGTGCGTGACGCCCTCTGTGAAATGTAGCATGTATAATACAATCTGTGTATATTGGTCTCCATGGAGTATAAATAATAAAGAGTCAAGAAATTGAATATTTTCCTTTTTTATTTACCAGCATCTTAAAGCTATGCTCGATCAATAGTGGTGCATCCGCGATAATGGCAGGCTTTGTTTTGCCACAAAACTAGTTTTTGACATTTTTTCAGTGACCTTCAGAACTATTTAAAGTACCACTTATATACTGCCGCGCACAAAAATAAAATACCTTGGTATGAATACCTTGATTATTTGCATGCAATACAGAGAAATACTTGAAAAAGCACAGTAAATAAATAAATAAATCTCCTCCTCCTCATTCCCTGATTTTAGTAAACACATTAAGAGTAGGTCGTGCCTCTGCGGGTCGACAGATGTTATGTGTGTGTGCGTCAATCAGATGGTGGAGCTCAGAGATCAGGAGATTGTTCTGGCTGGTGAAATTGCAGTCGACCCTGGCAACAGATTGAAGACTGAACTGAGGCTGCTGCTTCTTATTCTGTCTGTTTAGTTGCCTGTGGAGTCAAATGCCTCCCTGCATTCACATCCCTCTATTGTGCTTCATCAGTGCTTGATAAGAAACATTTATGGTCTCTGCTGTATACAACATGCATGCATGCACACATTATTAAGTCACTACATAATTGGATGTTGCTAGGACTGCTCATGGACATTCATTTCACACCCTTCAGAGCCCTTAAAAACACTAGACATGACGAAACATGCACTGGTATAATCAGAGCATTTTGCGATTAATATGTTGTTTGTGAATAATGTATTTAATCTTAAGACATGAATGCTTTTGAATTAAGTTACTCGCTGCTAACCAGCCAAACCTTAAAGTTGCATTCGTCTTTTTCTCCCTATTTTGAAGTATATTCGAGTGAAATGACTTCTAGAACAAGGAAAAATTTAGGGTGGGGCTTGATTTTGTCCATCGGGAATTGATTGGATCTATGTGGTTTGCTGTTACTGTGATGTCAGGTTGATCCCTCCATTGTGCCAGTAAACACATCATCAGAGAAGAGATGTCGCTGCAAGAGGGAGGTGAAGTTGTTTTGAATTTATGATAAATTCTGCAATATTTCTTAAAAAAAAATAATTTTGCCAATTTAATTTCATGGTGACTCTAACCATCTTCATTATAATAATAAGCAAAAGAAAAATTAAAACCCTCTCTTGAATTTTGTATTTCTTCTAGTTACCCTAACTTGAAAAATGAAATAACTATATAAGTGTAGCATTTTGATTAATAGATTCTTTGTGGCACCAATTACATAATTCAGTGTAATTAAATATTGGCTGGTCAGGCTTCAGTGCTTTGTTGACTGACAGATTGTATTTCCAGCCATCTACATTCACAAATATCTACATCCGCAAACATGGATGTGCTGGTGGATCTGCAGACAGGGTGCAGCAGTGGACTGTGTAGTTCAGTCATCGTCTCCCATGTGAAGATGTTACTTGAGAGAGGGACATGTCACACAGGAAAACCACAGATCTCCCTGGAGCCTTCACCAGGCTTAAGGGAAAGCAGATGTGACCCAGGGCGTGGAGGGGGATGACAGGTGTTTCACTCTGTTGCTGCGGCTGGTGATGGAAACGAGTAAACATCTCGGCATGAACACGCGTGGCCCAGCAGGAAGCACAGCTTTAGGTTGTCGTCAGTTGGCACTGGTTCAACCCGAGAATGAGAGCATGCGGAGACTGCCAGCTACTGAAAATGCTGCATTAGGTTTCTATAGGGTGAGGAACTTTGAAGACAAATTATTTCCCCACAGGTGGTTACTCATGTTGGGGAAGAATCCTGCTAAATGAAAATGTTTTAAGTTCATAAACGGGTTGCACAACGCTCTTTATTCCTATAGTCATATCTGAAGTTGAAATCGAATAAGCAAACATTTTTCATAAAAGAAGACGCAAGGGATGCATCAGAGTTTTAAGGGATGGCAATTCCATGTACAGGCCTGATCTCATAAGTATTTGAATATTTACTCGTACGTAACGTATACACATGCATTTTGTACATTTGGATGTACATTGACTTTTTGACAGGATGTAAAACATGAAAGTATTTATGTAACACAGATATACATTTCGAAATGCAAACCTTTTAACAAATCCTTTATATTGTATATATAATATTAAATATATTTGTATACATTTTTCATTTTATAGATAGCAATACAAAACAATGAGCAATACATGTGTTACAGTATTTATTCATCTTTGTTTAAGGTTAGTTAATAAAAATACTGTTAATTTTTAGTTCATGTTAGCTTAGGTACATCACTCTAAAAAAATGCTGCGTTGTTTTAACCCAATGTTGGGTCAAATATGGACTAACCCAACGTTGGGTTAAAAAATGCAGTTTAAAAATGGACAAATTGCATTTTGGACAAAATCAAAAATGGACAAAAATGCAATTTAAAAATGGACAAATTGCATTGGTTACATTAAAAATGTAACCCAACGGCTGGGTTTGTCCATTTTTAAATTGCATTTTTAATCCAACGTTGGGTTAGTCCGTATTTGACCCAACATTGGGTTAAAACAACCCAGAATTATATCTTTTGATTTTAATAATGTATTAGTAAATTAACATTAACTAGGATTAATAAATAAGTGTTTCTCATTGTTAGTTTGTGTTAATTATGTAGTTAAAGGGTTAGTTCAACCCCCAAATTTTTTACTTTTGTCTAAATAATTTTTTTTTTTTAAACACACACACACACACACACACACACAAACAGCTTCAAAAAGTTCATAAGAGATCGTAAAACTAATTAATTTGAATTTAGCAGTTTATTCAAAATTTTCTGAAGAGACGCGATCACTTTATAGGATGAACAGATTGAATTTAGGCTTTTATTCACATATAACCCATCAGTTGTGGTAAACGGAAGCTCAAGCATTTTTAGAAATCTTCATTAGTGTTCCGAAGATGAACGAAAGTCTTACGGGTTTGGAACAAGTAAATGATGACAGAATTTTCATTTTTGGGTGAAATAGCCCTTTAACTAATATTAACCAATGGAAACTTCTTGTAAAGTGTAAGCATATTGATAGGAAGATAAATGTACTGTCACAATAAATGTATCACAATGTCTAAATGATGACAGAATTTTAGTCTTGTGGAAAGTGATGGAATCCCTCAGCCGTTATAATGTCAAATGAAGTAAATGCATTAAATAAATGTGATGGCATTGAACACTTTTAATGAATGTCATTGATTCAATTCAATAAACTCAACCTATTAATTCCATGAATTCAATATTTTATGAACCTAAAAGGATTTGGAAACATTTGTATGTCTCTAAAAGGTTTTTTGTAAATGCTTATGTTTTAAATTCTGTCAATTCATTAATAATATTTGTTTTAGTGAATGAGCAAACATCAAGGTTGCACTTTATTTTACAGTACGTGCACTTACGTGTGGTTACAGTGTACTTACCTAAGAAAGTACTGGGTAATATAAGGTAACTACATGGGTTAATGTTAGGTTTAGGGTTAGGTTCAGAGTTAGTACCTAGTTATTACCTAGTTATTGTAATTACTACACTGTAAACCCGAATAAGTTAGCAGAACTCAAAAAATGTAACATTTTTTTTAAGTTTTGGATTTCAAAGTTTAAGTAAGCAGAACTGGCAGATTTTAAGTTTGTACTTAAACATTTCAAATTAAGAACAATTAAAATCAGAGTACACTATTTCATACATTTAACTTAAAACCTTCATGTAATCTCAATGTGAACACTTTCATTAGTTTTAACTTATAGTTTTAACAAGCTAGTTGGCTAACATACTATTATGTTATCATGCTAACAATAGTATGTTTTACAGCACTTGCTGCATGAGTGCAACAATATAAAGATTTGATTTGCTCTCAAATCAAGCCGCATGCACCACTTGTCACCATGATGGTAACTATCCTAAAACCAACATTAACAGAAATTCTTCTAAATTAGCATAACAAAACATTAATCAATACTCAATCTCCCACTTAACATTAATCTTGCAAAAAAAAACCAAACATTATACTGTATTACACTTAATTTTAGCATTTACTCTCCCATTCAATCGGCAAAGCATGCTGGGAAATAGACATCCCAGCCGTAAGTTTGTTTAAATTAAAATAAATAATTTCATAAAACTCAAAACAATGAACCAGTTCAGTTTACTTAAAATATATCAGTTCTGTGAACTTGAAAGAAAAAGAAAGTGCTAAATACTCATAAAAGTTAATTTGACTGAACTAATTAGTTTAATTTAAGTTTGTCCTACTCAAACCAATTAATTATTTTGAGCGTTAGGGTTTACAGTGAATAACTTCATGGGGAACAGGACCGTAAAATAAAGTGCTACCAACATCAATATGAATATCTAGAAACCAAACCACAGTCCATTTCATGTATCTGTGCATAAAGCAATCAATTTCTATCTTTGGATAATATTTGAGAGTGTACAATTGTCTATATTGCAAAGCAGTCAGTGGCTGGTCAGAATCACCCTGTTTGAGTTAGAAATCAAGAAGAGCACTGAATGAACGGAGTGTTTGATTAAGAGCTGGAAGTCTGCTGCCAAGCTCCCATTATAAAGAGAGAGAGAGAGAATGAGAGGCCAAGAGAGCCTCTTATCACAGAGCGTGCAGGGCCTTACAGCTCCTTGAACTCTTCAGGTCAATTCTGTGAGCAAGGACAGCACGGGACGAAACAAACAGGCTCCAGGCAATAAAAGAAGTGCGGGTCAGAGGTGCCGATGCAGAGTGAGATGCGCTTAAGAGCTCTCTCATTTTCTCACTCACTCTCTCTTTCGTTCATTCTTCTCACCTTGGCACTGTATAGGCAACATTCAAGCTACAAGGACACCAGAGTGTTTTACTCTTTCATTGAATCTAAGTTTCTTTTTTAAATTGATTATATTCTGGCAACACCTTAATTGTTGTCTATTCCTCAACAGAACTGTGTGGATAATATATGGCAGACAGCAATTGCAAAGTGCGATATTGATTTATACAACAAACAAGAAGTCAATACTGAGCACATTATGCACAATATGGCCTGTTATCTTTGTTGTTGTTATTTTGCTTCATCAACAAAAAATGTTCCAGAAGTCTTTAATGTAATGCATAAAAGGGAGAAAAAAGTCTTACTTGTATATTCTTAGAAAAAAGGATCAATGGTGTTCAATATAGAACCCTATGGTGTAAAAAGAACACTTTATGCCAAAAAGGTTCTATTTAAGTAGACCAATCAGCTCCTTAGTTCAGGACAATGATCAGGGAGTAGGCCATTTTAAGGGGTGTCTTAATCGCAAAATCTAATTAGTTCACTAATATATTCACTTCCTAAAAAGTCTCACAATGCACAGTGAAAACCAGGGTGCATCGATGCTCACTATGTTCCCTTAACGGAAGTTCTGAAGCGCGAAACATAAATCCCGTGAGCCAACTCAACTACACATAGTGACACGCAATAGATGATTTTTAAAATACAATCCATTATTTAAATATATTTACAAAAAAATACATAATTTGACAGATAATGAAATCCCCAAATTCTTGTACATACTGATTCACGAGCTAGCTAGAGATCTGTTTGAGACCTAAATCTAGAAAATGTCAAGTCCTCAAGTTGTAAAGCCCCATAAAAGCTCATTTCCGCCCCAGCCCTATTCATCTCACTTTAAAATGTCCAAAAAGAGATTTGTACCAATATGGAGATGGCTTCAATTAGGCTACTCTGCCACGGAACGTCACTTTATCTGATAACTTCGTTCTCTACACAAGTGAACTGGCAGTTTTCTCTCTTGCACTCTAATTTTTTTCATGTCCCTCGTTTTGTGACTCATTCTTTCTTGCCAAGAAGTGATTTATTGTTTTACATAAGCTCTGTGACACAGAGCTGATTCTTCTGATTAAATGGTACTGATTTAGTTTCAGGTCAATGGTTTATTTAATCAGTGGCTTTTAAAATAGGTCACATATTGATTAAGTCAGAGGAGCCATGCTAGATCCATTTATCAAAGATATTCTTCAGAATAAAGTTAAGTGCATTTAAAGGTATGGGAAATCATTATTTATTCACCCACATCTTGTTCCAACCCCCCCCTTTTTTTTTCCAGTGGAACAAAATGAGAAGTTTTAAAAATCTTTATTACGAGCCAAAACAAAGCTTAAATACAATACTAAATACAAGATGTGTGGAAAGGAAACGAGGATGCACAAATAAGAAATGAGAAGCACCCAAACTGCATTCGAAATCGAATACTTCCCTGCTATATACAGTGCGAAAAACAGTTCACCAAAAGAGTAGTATATCTGAATACATAGTATTCAGAAAAACAGTAGGCAAAAAAATCCCTGGATGACCTACTACTTCTGCCGAGATTCTGAAGTGCACATTCAGTGGGCGCTTTACATTCCACGGGAGAGGATTTATGAATGGAAGTGAAGTGACGCACTGATGCTGGTAGGTCTCATGACACTGACAACATGCCGGATGTAGTACATTCAAATTGCATTCATATACTGAAAAACGATGAATGTGTCATTTTGAGTAGAAAATTAACTCAAGATGTCACAAAATGGCAAGTTACTAAACCTAACAACAAAAGCAATGATTAAACAGTGTAAATACAGCTGGAAATCAACCTTATTAATTATTCATGCCCCAGTGGATGATGGGAACACCAGTATCAGAAAAGTTGAGTAGGTTTTACTTAATTTTATAACATACTCAATTTCTACAAGATTGAATTGAGTACTAATATAGAATCTACTTTTTTTTTAAATGTTTTATTCTTGCCTGAACTAACTTTTTCATGTAGTTTTTTCTGTATTATTTACTTCACCACATAATCATTTTTATCAGTGTCTACACAGATTCGCTCTATATAGAATGTACTTTTCTAACGGTTAAAAATAGATGGAAATACAGTACCTACTCAGTATGTGATTTCGGACGCAGCGAATATATGTGTTTTTTCTCTCACTCGGTTACTGAATTTCTTCTTTGTGTACATTAGGTATGTACTTCAAGATCAAATATAAGGCACATGCTGTTTATTCACGGCGTGGCAACACAACCTGTAAAGAAAATAATCATGCCTCTCACTCTTGAGGGGAAAACCTGTGATCTAAGCAATGTTTATTCTCTCATGCTGAGCAGCAGGCCTAGACTGATGCTTCAGTAAAATTGCTCTTGTTCTTGTGTTAAGTAATGGCACGGAGACGGCACTCCACATAGCTCCTCTTCGCCTTTGAATATTTACCCCCCTGGGCAGACTTTGCCACCGCCAAAACCTTTCATTCCTTTCATTGTTTGTGCTGACTTTAATATTTCATGAAGAAGATTTCTATATTTATTTACTTCCCATTTGTGAATGCCCAGCTCGCTTGTATCATGCATTTTAATGGGATGAGCGTTCACGTCCCTCCGGAGAAGGGTTTTTCTTTCCCTCCCCTCTGCGTACTCCCTTATTAACATCAGATTTCCCTGAGCCAAACACATCTTGCTCGACTTGTCCCTTCACACCACCTCCACATGAGATCTGAGGATCTTTAAAGGTATGAATAACACATCAGTGGGGTTCATTGTGAAGTGTTCCTTGACGTTACCCTGACTTCCCTTTTATCATCAAAGATCTCTGTTATCATTTACCTCAAATTAGATTCAGAGGGTTTCCAAACAGGAAAAAGTAAGTATACTTTAATAAGTATACTTAAAAACAAGGCTTTTACAGAGCCTGTTCGAATAGATGTAGGTAACTTTGTGTTTGCTAAAGTACTAAGAACCACTATTATTTCTTTAGTATTTAAATTTGTTTTGTCACAAATATTTTTGCTTATACTTTTATTTTGGACCCCACACTCTTAAAGGGATAGACAAAAATGAGAATTCTGTCATGAATTACTCACCCTCATGTTATTCCAGACCCGTAAGACTTTAATTCATCTTCAAAACACAAATGAAGATATTTTGATGAAATCTGAGAGCTTTCTGTCCCTCCATTGACAGCTATGCAACTAAAACTTTGATGCTTCAAAAAGTTCATAAAGAGATTGTAAAACTAATCCATATGAATTGAGGGGTTTAATCCAAATTTTCTGAAGAGACACGATCACTTTTTATGATGAACAGATTGAATTTAGGCTTTTATTCACATATAGACATTGATCAGCAAACATAAACAGAAGCTCAACCGAATCTACTTGACACACGAGAACAAACCTCTTGCGGAAGCTCAAACGTGCTGCGTAACACGAGAATGAACCTCATTGGTTCTCACACGTCAAGCGGACATGCTTGAGCTTCTGTTTACCAGAACTGATGTGAGAGTTGTTGAATGTTTATCCGCGGTTTACGCAGATATTTTTCTTTGCTTGTTTTTGGATCTGGAAATGCTGTACAATTTCAGAAGATCCGTAACAGAACCCCCTACTGTATAACAGTGAGAACACAGATTGCCAGAACAGACTTGGCAAAGGGGAAGCGTTGTGTCAT
Organism: Leuciscus leuciscus; assembly: GCF_965113295.1. NCBI lineage: Eukaryota > Metazoa > Chordata > Actinopteri > Cypriniformes > Leuciscidae > Leuciscus > Leuciscus leuciscus. Next base: position 10,060,901 of record NC_138736.1, on the reverse strand, counting down.
AAGTGACAGAACATATCATCAATGGCATGGAAAGATCCAACTGTTTTTTTTTTCCAGCACTGCCATTAAAGAACCATGTTTGGTTCCCCAAAGAACCTTTCAGTGAACAGGTCTTAAAAGAACCATGTGAAAAACATCTAGAACATTTTTCAAGAACCTTTAGTGCAATGGAAAGTTTCCATGGATGTTAAAGCTTGTAGTATATGCCATTAAAGAACCTTTATTTTTAAGAGTGCATTGACTTTCATTCAATTGGCAAAAACAGTTCTTCAAAGTATCTTTTGTGTTCTGAGGAAGAAAGAAATCCACGCAGATTTGAAATGACACGAGGGTGAGTAAATTATGAGAACATTAAATATTGGTACGTAATTCATCTGCACATCACAGCATGTTTTAGGTTTACATCTATTATAAATCAGATTTATTATATATGCTCAAAAACGAGCATAAATCATATAAATAAATCAGTAGTAAAACAGACTGATACTGCATTGCATAAATCTCGAAAAGCTGAATCACTTTCAGCATGAGGTACTTACTACTCTTTACTCTTATCGCATTGTTCTGGCAGCCCTCAGTTATTTATAGGTAAAGCAAAAAGGAAAATTCATGATTTTATTTCCATGTCTTAATGAAACTGAAAATGTTATTTTAATGTCTTATGACCAATACCTTTTGGCAATTTAGAAATGTATGGTTGTCAGTTGAATTTTGAATAGTTTCACATAAGAAACCCATGTATTAATTCCATTCAGCTCTGTATATGTTAATGATAGTCATAAAGTTAAGAGTTAATCCTTTTATCTTGGCACACCAATGGAATATTTCATGATGAAACTTTCAACTTGAGCCAGTCCTGATGTTTGACAGGAACTTAATATGAAAGTGAAATGGTCAAAAGGGCTAATTGTACATTCGCCTGGTCCCCTACTGCTGGAATCAAAGAGCCTTAGTACCTCTCCACCCTCCACCCCCCCTACCCCCAACGCACATATCCTCACTCTCTGCTAAATTGCCTTTAGCCATTTGTGAGAGCAGTGTATTATGACCTTGCCAACACTTTGAAAATGGCTCTGTGCAAGAGGTAAATGACATCTGAATATCTGATTCGTGACCGTGTGTCTGGCCCACTGAAACTGTGGGCTTTTCTCTTCTGCTTTCTCTGTTTGGGAATCGAAAGAGGCAAATGAGGAACTTCAGAGTAAATTAGTAACTTAAAGCCTGTTCACATGACTCGCATCAGGACTTTAACGTTAGCGGTATGCACTGGTTTGACCTCTGCATTAAAGCATTGCAGATTGTGCCACAGAATATTCACCTTGCTGTCTTGAGATGCTCCTGTGTATTCAAATTAGTTTTAGTTTCAAGAAGGTTTTCGGAAACAATCTCATTTTGAGTAGTCTTCATTTTCTCTTTCTTTTTATGCTAAGGACCCCTTGAAGGGGTCATATGATGCTATTTTAAAAGTTCATTATTTTTCGCATACTGTACATTATTGCAGCTCCTCTATTGCCAAGTCTGAAATGCTCTGATTTACAAAGCTCTCCTTCTGTGCTCTGATTGGCCAGCTGACCCAGTGCATTGCGATTGGCCAAACACCCCAATCGGGTTCCCGAAATGTAACATCCCGTTCCATATTTACGAGCTTCAGGTTTCAATGCTTTAAAGGGATTGTTCCCCCAAAAAAGAAAATTCTGTCATTAATTACTCACCCTCGTGTCGTTCAAAACCTGTAAGACTTTCGTTCATCTTCAGGAACACAAATGAGGATCTTTTTGATGAAATCTGTCCCTCCATTGACAGTCTACACAACTGACACTTTGACGTTTTCAAACGTTCATGAAGAGATCGTAAAACTAATCGAATTTAGGCTTTTATTCACATGTTTTTACTACAATTCAGATGTATTTGTTCAGCACTATTCACAATAAATATTGTTCCAAAGCAGCTTTACAGAAAATAGTGAGACTAGAGAACAATACAGTACATTTTTGTTGTCGCTGGAAACTTGTCGTATCGGTTCTGGTCAGGACACAGAGCCAGCCATCGCTTAAAGGAGGTATTTGTTTCAGACCCTGGCACAATTACAGTGGCATTGAGCTTCTGCCAGAGATGGAGATCTATGCATTGCCCTGCACTCAGAAAGAAGAAGAGAAAGGCAGCATCAGAGTATTCCCTTTCCCCCTCTATTCCCTCTGAGTCAGTAATTAAGAACAGTTCAAACAGCTCATGACTGATGGCCGAGACCTGGGACCCGGCTGCAAATCTGAACATTAATATTTCAATTTTTCCCATTAATTTAATCACATTTCATATGCTGATTTGAATTGGCCACGCTCTTCCACTCTGCGTTGACTTTAATCCCAATCTAATTACTAATTATACGGTTGGAGGTTGATTGGACCAATCCTTCGCTGGGCCAATTTGCTCTCTCTGATGTCGAGCACCTTTTATGTTTGATCTCTGCCAGGTTTCGAGGACAAGGGAATTCAATCAAAGTGTCTATGCTTTCAATAACAAACATTTCATACTGGCTGTGGACCTGACATACATTACATCATATTGAGGAATACCAGTAACTAAATCTTTAGCCTTGGTGCTAAAGCCAAATGAAAGTAAAACAAATATATATTTTCAACCTCAATCCGATGGCAACAGCGACTGAACTTCAGTAGATTTGGTTGCTTTGAATTGATTTGGACAAGAAAACAGTCAACTGTCCAAAAACACAATAGAATAAATATTATTCAGTGAAATAAATGTAGGTTGCATCATGAATCTTATTTTATTTTAGGTGAACACTTTTCCAGTGTTCCAATGATTTTGACTAATGGTCTGAAAAGAGGGTGACTAATTAATAGTTAATAATTATAGCCAAAAACAAAAAAGAGAGATAGTTATAACAAATTAAAGATACACTAATTTATTACTATATTTTATGTAAAAAGAGTTTAAAAATTCACACATCTGATGGGACTGTGATGTGAATTTGTGTTAATAAATATAATGTTAATATAACAATATTAATGTTTTTTTATTGCAAATACGTCCTTACAGAAACAGTTATTACAGAAACATTACAGAATGTAAAAGAATACTAAACAGACAAAAAACAACAACAACACAGTAGCTTAGCTTTAGATGTATGACACTTTTTCTCCACACCACATGGAAAAAAAATAGACTGAGTTGAGTGAAGACATTTACATTTACCTGGTGTATATGTTTGTATTCTTCTGGTTAAATTTACTATGAAATCAAAATGGACAATTTTTATTTTATTAATATTGCACTGTTTATTTTAAATGATTTATCCATGCACATCATTATTTTTTACAAATCGTTACATAATCTTTATTCAAAATAACTTCCCCTCTATCTTGCATTGTCATCTCTTCTCTGATGATGCGTTTACTGGCGCGAGGGCAGGACTACCTGTCAATCAAATGAGATCACAGCAATATTATGTAGCCCCTCCTCTTTTTAGTGCTGCGCTCGTTGTGTTCTTTCTTCCGGTTTGTATTTCCACAGCATGAAGGTAAGATCTTACGGATTTTGAAATGCTTCAAACATTAAAATGCTCATGATAACTTTCCTTAACTCTACAATAAGTAAATCCACTTCACCATCTAATTACTCTTCGACAGGGATGCCTTAGAAATATACAGAGCTACTGCAAAAACGGAAGTTCAGAGAAAAGATTGTATAGAGCTTGTTTCTCTGGCGCATAATGTCTATAGCAAACCACAATGCTCCAACAATCCAATCAAGTCCTGAGGAACAAAATCAAGTCCCGCCCCACATTTTTTTCTTGTTCGAGAAGCCATTTATTATACGTCACAAAAGGGAAGAAAAGACCATTGCAACTTCCGTTTAATGCCGACTTTAAAGATGCTATGTGAAATCTGATTAGGATAACAGACTGAAGATATATATCTGAGCAGGTAAAATATGTTTAACCACAAGTTTCATGGGCTATAAAGACATGATGACAAAAGCAAATTGAGTGATCCAGACATTTCCATTGTGAGTACATCACTCCCGTGTATTTATGACTAGCTCAGACTTCAGGGCAAAATGAGACCTGATTTGTTCATCAGTGTACCGCTTTGCAAGTTCTCCAGTTTTTGACAGTAATCTGGTGTAAGGCTGGATAGAGAAACATCAGTTCTTCACATCTCCGCGGGTTGTTCTTGGAACTCACAATTGACTCGAGTGCACATGGGAAGTCCATTTGTTTCTGACATCACTCACCGCTGGAATAAGTGATGCCAATCTGCCGGTGCCTCCCGCTCTGTCTGGGTCATGTAAGGAGAAAATGTGCTTAAAAAGTCAGCAAAATTTGTGTCTGAACTCAAATCATTACGTCTCTGACTTGAGAATAATAAATGGGAGACGCAAGACCACCTTGACAAGCATTGAATGCCTCAAAGACCTCCTTTTTTCTGCACATCGGCTCATTTTTAAAGTCTATTGATGTGTGGAAGTGTGTTGGCGTGTGATTGTTAAAGCATGCGCACAGTAGTGATGGCTTTCTAGATTCAGCACTGCTGCATGTGTTAGTCATTCGCCGGTCAATGTGAAGACCAGGTTTTGGCCCTATGGCTGTGTGCTGACAGCGGTGTGTTTAGGGCATGTCGACCTGGCGGGAAGGGAGCGCTATGGGATACTACACATGCAAAAGATGATTTGAGACGATGTTCCTATGGAAGAACTCATTTCCAAAGTGAGACCCAACTAGCTGAGACTGACTGGCCTGTGAGAACTGTACTTTGGAGCCTCAGGTCACTCTTTAAACCTATTATAAGCCCTCAAAAAATAAAACGCTTCGTCTACACAGTGTTTGCAAGTCGTCTCCCTTTTTTATGTTGTTATTAATGACCTGCAAAATTTATATTACGGTATCTGTCTTCTGTGAGGGAAATAAGGAGTACTGCATTTTTCTGCAATGCATAAAAAGAGACATCAGAGCCTCACTTCCTACTTAGGCAGCTCCCTTCTAAGGCATCATCATAACTATCACTGTAACTCATAAGTGAACATTTGGAATAGTCTTCATAGGCAGCATCTCTGCAATTGATTGCAATCGAGTTTGATGTTATGTTGATGTTATGTTAGCATGTTGCTAAGCTAACTGCACAAACACTACACAAAATTTCACAAAATCACGTTTTGATTTGTCATTTTGATACTTTTTACTGTACAAGATGCAAAAAATTCTTAAACAAGACACAGGTATATTTACCTGAGAAGAAATTCATATGCATCTTGACTATGGGTACGTTTTATAAGTTTGCATTTTTAACTGAGCAAAAAAGTCAGTAAAAGTAAAATGAAAGGATTTTTAGATATTAAATTGTAAAAGTAGACAGACATTTGTAAAAAGAAAAGAAAAAGAAAATCTTTTTTTGCATTTAATCCACAGAAAAACCCAAATTTTGGATAAAATCATAATAAAAAAATGATAATGAAAAATCATGATAATGAATAACACTTCTTTCCTAGCATCTTAGTTCAACCCTAAAATCTATATTCATTAGTATAGTTACCCCTTGCCTTGAGGTACTGTAGTTTTATTGTGTTCCTTTGATGACCCAAATGTATATTGTATTGAATTTTAGAGTTTTGATGATGTGTTTTAAATCACCAGAGAGAAAACGCCTCGGTTACGACTGTAACCTCGGTTCCCTGAAGAGGGAACGAGCGTTGCGTCGAAAACTGACGCTATGGGAACGCTTTGCGTGATGACGTCTTGAAGCACATGTAAAATCAGTCCAATGGTGTGGCGGAACGTCAGAGGCGGGTGACGTCACGTACCAGGAAACTATAAAAGCCGGCCCAAAACAGAAAACGAAAGCTTCGTAAAAGTCTGAAGTCGAGCTGACAGGCATGAAGGAGATATGGCAGGGCGACGCAACGCTCGTTCCCTCTTCAGGGAACCGAGGTTACAGTCGTAACCGAGGCGTTCCCTTTCAAGGGAACTCCCGTTGCGTCGAAAACTGACGCTATGGGAACGTCTATACCAACGCCTCCATAGCTACAAATGTCTGTCCTGTGTGTAATCATGTGAGCAGCACTAAGAAGACAAAACATGAGACCCTGGAGTAGAGTCTAAATCCAGAGAGTAGAACCTGATGAAGGTGTGCGGTGAGGACCAGCCTGCCGCATCACAGACGTCCTGTAACGATACTCCTGATATAAGGGCCTTAGAGGCCGCCATACTCCTAGTAGAGAGCGACCGGACAGCCAAAGGAGAAGGCTGTCCAGCCGCCTCATAAGCCAGTGAGATAGTCTCAACCACCCACTTGCTCATCCTTTGCTTAGACACTGGACCTCCCTTGTTAGGGGAGCAAAAGTCACTTTTACGCCACAGGGCAGCTCTGTGGACATACGCGTCTAACGCCCGAACAGGGCAAAGCAAATTATTCGCCTCCTGGTCCGATTTCGAAAGGGAGGAGGACCTCCAAGTGCCACGAGGGAAACGAGATACCAAAGGGTCTTTCCCCACAGACATTCCACCCAAAGGACTGTGGTAAGCACCTACGGCCGCCACATAAACCTTTAAAGTGGACGGGGTCAGACCTGCAGTGAACCGGTCCTGCAGGAACTCCAGAACTGTACCAATTGGGCAGTTGACTGGATCCAACCGACGGTCACTACACAAAGAGGTGAATACTCTTCAGTTCAGGGCATAAAGTTTCCTCGTGGAGGGAGCTTGGACTGTAGAATGGTCTCAACAACCTCAGTTGAGAGACCTGACTCTATGAGCTGGGCCCCCTCAGAGGCCAAGCCCACAGGTTCCACAGTTCTGGGCGGGGGTGAAATATTGAGCCCCCTGCTTGGGACAGAAGGTCCCTCCTGACGGGTAGCTCCAGAGGATGCCCGTCGAGGAGGGACACAAGATCGGGAAACCATACTCTGCCCGGCCAGCGCGGGGCTATAAAAAGCAGGCAAACCCGGTCCCTGCGAACTCTTTCCAGAACTCCCGGGAGCAGAGCAACTGGGGGAAAGGCGTACAGACGTAGCCTCGGCCACGTCTGTACCATAGCATCCAGTCCCAGAGGAGCTGGATGCGTGAAGGAGAACCAAAGTGGACAGTGAGATGTCTCTCGAGACGCAAACAGATCCACTTATAATTTCCATATCAGCTCCACCACCTCGGGGGTGGAGCCACCATTCCCCGGGCCTCGGCCCCTGTCTCGACAGAGTGTCTGCTCCTATATTCTGGACCCCGGGGATGTAGGCTGCCTTGAGTGACAGCAACTTCCCCTGGGACCACAAGAGGATATGGCATGCCAGCGCAAACCCCCTTGATATAGGCGACTACCGACGTGTTGTCCGTATGTACTACACATGGTGTCCCCTGAGACCTGTGATAAAGCTCCTCAGAGCCCGGAAGACAGCTAACATCTCTAGGCTATAGAATGCCAGGAACGATGATGGTCTTCCCACAGACCTTGAGATGAGCGACCCTCAGGATCGCTCCCCAACCCGTGAGGGAAGCATCCGTCGTTAGCAGTTTGCGACGACAAGGAGCTCCCAGCACTGGGCCCTGGGACAGGAACCAAGGTTTCTTCCACATAACCAAGGCACGTAGGCATCACCGCGTGACCTTGATTGTGCGAAATGGGTTGCCCCTCGGGGAAAAACCCTCTGGTCCTGAGCCACCACTGCAGGGGCCTCATGTGCAGCAGTCCAAAAGGTATCCCGTTGGAAGCTGCTGCCATGAAACCCAACAGTCTCTGGAACTGTTTGACAGTGAGTAGCTGGCCTAGCTTTACACTTCTCACAGCTGCCAGGATGGAATCGAAGCGTGGCGATGACAGGCGCGCCTGCATCGACACTGAATCCCAAACCACGCCTAAAAAAGTGGTCCTCTAAAATGGAGAAAGCACACTCTTCTTGGCGTTCAGCCGTAACCCCAACTCTTTCATATGGGCGAGAACAACATCTCGATGTTGAACCGCCATCTAATGCGACTGAGCTAAAATCAACCAATCGTCGATGTAGTTCGTGATGCGAATACCCCGGAGGCGCAGAGGCGCCAGAGCTGCATCCACGCATTTGGTGAAAGTGCGGGGTGATAAAGCCAGGCCGAATGGAAGAACTCGATATTGGTATGCTTTGCCCCCGAAAGCAAACCTCAGGAACTTCCAATGACACGGACGGATGGAATATGCGTCCTTGAGGTCTATCGTGACAAACCAGTCCTCGGACCTGATCTGTGGCACGATTTGTCTCAAGGTTAACATTTTGAACTTGAGCTGCATGGCTGACTCGTACAGAACTCGAAGATCTAAAATGGGACGCAATCCCCCGTCCTTTTTTGGAACTATGAAGTACCGGCTGTAAAACCCGGTTTCCCTGTTGGAGGGGGGTACATATTCTATGGCCCCTTTCTCTAACAGAGTGTTTACTTCATGTTCCACAACCAGAACCTGCTCGGGGCCCACCACTGTGGGCAGGACCCCCATAAACCGCGGTGGGCGTTAATAGAATTGTATCTAATACCCTTTTTCCACGGTCTGCAGGACCCAACGAGAAACATTTGACAGTAGCTTCCACGCTGTCAAATATTCTACTAGAGGTACCAGTCTCTCGAGACTGGTTTCTGGATTTTGTTGCTGTTGAGTAGTCGGTTCGTCGCCCTGTAACGGCGCACCGGCAGGGAACGACCAAACAGACTGCTCCAGCACCCTCCTCAGAGGGGGCGGGCATCCCGAGGCCACTACGTTTCCGGGTGGACCTTGAGATATGTGCTCGCCGGAGACCGCTGCGCCCTGTAACACCGGAGGCGGCAGGGTTGGCAGAACGGTCCCCTGAGGGCACCGAAGAGAGACGGCACCGTATTTTTCTCCTGCTGTTGAGTAGTCGGTTCGTCGCCCTGTAACGGCACACCGGCAGGGAACGACCAAACAGACTGCTCTAGCACCCTCCTCAGAGGGGGCGGGCATCCCGAGGCCACTACGTTTCCGGGTGGACCTTGAGATATGTGCTCGCCGGAGACCGCTGCGCCCTGTAACACCAGAGGTGGCAGGGTTGGCAGAATGGTCCCCTGAGGGCACCGAAGAGAGACGGGCACCGTGAAAAGAGGTGTTAACCGCTCTGCTTCGGGGGGACTACCCTCATTTGTCCTGAGCCCTCAGACATCAGGACTTTTCCCCAGCAGCCTTCTTGGCGGTAATAACGGTCCGCAGATCCGTTTTACCCCTCGAAGACTGCTGGGTTTGAGAGCGCCCTCCGTGTCCCCGAGATTTTTGTGGGGGAGCACGGGAGGAAACGCTCTGTTTCTGAGTGGCGCGGTGCTCAGCGCTCTTTTTAGACTGCTCCCGCTCAGCAGCCTCATAGAAAGAACGGCGGGGGAGAAGATTCTGAAGTGCAGCTGCCTGTTTTGAAGCTTCTTGTGACTTCGCTACAGCACTATTAACTGCGTCTCCAAATAACCCTTGCGTGGATACTGGTGCATCTAAAAGAACATGTTTTTCTTTGTCCTTTATGTCACTTAAGTTGAGCCACAGATGCCTCTCAGTGGCCACCAGGGCTGCCATAGAGCGGCCGATGGATTTAGCCGTCTCCTTGGTGGCCCTGAGAGACAAATCTGTGGCTCTACGCAGTTCAGACACCGTATCAGCACTAATACCCCCGCCATCCTCAGAATCACCCAATAACTCAGCCTGGTAAGCCTGCATTATGGACATTGTATGTAAACACGCTGCAGCTTGACCGGCGGCGGCATAAGCTTTATGAACCAGGGAAGATGTAACTTTTACTGGCTTGGATGGAAGAGAGAAGAGAGATAGCTCGCGAGCGTCTCTTCCACCCTCGGCATCTCCCCATAACCATGCTCTTTATAATTGTGAATGGATGAATAGTGTGATGTTTGTGCAGTATACACTCGATATGACACTGGTTTCCCCCACGATCTCGACACCTCAGTGTGGAGATCGGGGAAAAACGGAAGGCTTCTGCACTGAGGCTGTGCACGAGATGGCAGGAAACGTTCGTCGAGCTTGCTTTTCGAACGAGCGCCCTGCCTATCTTCTGGCCACTCAATAGATAATCGCTCGACAGCTCTAGTGATAACATCAAGCAATTCTTCAAACGCATGATACTGAGGTGGCGAATCCTCAGACTCAGCGTCAATACTAACAACGTCCAACTCCTCAGAGCTGGACAATTGCAGTATTGGTGCCTCCATCGGGGGGGAAGAAACCGCAACGCGTGCTTCCACACCCTGATGAGAGGCACTGGATCTATCAGAAGGAGGCTGAGATAAGGCAGAGCCCGTCTCAACATCCACTGATAGATCCATTTGCGAACCCCAGGTCTGTGATTGCCGCCGTGCCTCGGCAGCGGCGGGACCAGAGCCCTGAGGAACGCGATCGGGATCGGATCACGATCGCGGGATCGCGATCGTGAACCGAGCCAAGCGGGATCGGAGCGAACGCAATGGAAGCGCGTCGCAATGCACACAGTCACCACCCTCGAGTGCTGACCATAGACTGTAAAAAATATGGACAAAGCGTCTGTGACGTCACCCATAGACTTTCTGAAGAACGGGTTTGAAGCCGTTTATGGGGGGTATGGGCGGCGCCATCTTGGAAAATCTTGGGAAACCCTAACCCCGCCCACCTTCTGACGCAGCGCGCGTCACTCAGCTCGCTCTGCTACTCCGGTTATCTCTGTGTATATTTTAGGCAACGAAATATGTTATAAAACACCACACTAACTCTTTTCGTTTTCATTTAAAGAAATCTTAAACATTATAGCCACACAAATGTGGTTCAGGCAACGCGTATTGATTATATTCACTGCACATAACGTTTGCCTATTTATAACAAAACGAAATATAAAACACAAACCTGCCTCTTTTCGTTTTAAATATAATATAAAAATATTAAACATTTTAATATGGTCCAGGCAATATGTGCATTTGTACTAAACAACAGATGTTGCAGTAAACAACATTACAGATCATCTTCGTTGTATTAAAATTTAAAATGACAAAACTCAACCCAGTCTCTTTTTGTTAAATTTCAGTTTTATCAATATTAGCTATTATAAAAGTATAAGTAAAAGGTAAAGTTACAAGAAGCTATACAAATAAAGCAAACAATTCAGTCAAACATAAAGTCATGCGCTCGATCTAGTCTAACCATACAACGGTAAAGTTAAATATAGCTTATAAAGTTATGAAACTTCCCCTCAGCCAAAACGATTGCCCAGGGAACAAATTATAGATTCACGTGACCAAAAATCGCCCGTTAGATATAGACAAGACGAATTATATCTCATGTTTAACCACTACAGAGACGCCAGAGTCCGCGGCAAACCTCAAAACGTCTAGCCGATGAAAGGCTGCTCCAGGCGGGGTACATCGCGCCGAGCGCCCGGTCATCGCTGGATCTCACAACTGGAAACAATTTTCATAAATCTTTATAAATAAACCACAGATTTGAGCTTTAAACAACTACATTCTCGCCTGAAAAACTCTTAAAACTACATTTCATGATACAGAAACAGTAGTATTATATGTCAACTGTATTAAAAAATGGCGCTTCTTATGTTGTCATTCTCCGTGGCGCTGCCTTTCAGCTGTCAATCAAGCTGTCAATCAAAGTTAACCACGCCCTTATTGTCATACATTTTATATCTAAATACTATCTAAACTAACGAGTTAGAAAAAAATTCACTACCCTCGCTGTTGTCAGGCATTCGGAACCTATCGAAAAATCCAATAAAAGTCCATGGGACCAACCTGTAAAAACATGATTTTATGCTGTGAAAACGGACATTTTAACATGGGGGCTATGGACATTTGCTCCCTTTTGGGACCTTCCCCTAGCGGATTTTCGATGTATAGCAGTTTTTCGCACTTCCGGGTAGGCTTCATTTTTCAGATCAGAATGTTGCCCCTTGGTGCTGACTGGGCATGCTCCTCACCCAAACAAACAACACAAAGAGTGTGAGTATCACCTCCCGTTAAATAACGCGGGCAGGGATGGACACACACTCTAAACTGCTGCTTGCTCGCCATACTGAATATATATATATATGTGATATAGACAGACAACACCAAATATACAGACAGATTTCACACAGAGCGCAACTGAAGACTCAGAAAGCTTTCGTTTTCTGTTTTGGGCCGGCTTTTATAGTTTCCTGGTACGTGACGTCACCCGCCTCTGACGTTCCGCCACACCATTGGACTGATTTTACATGTGCTTCAAGACGTCATCACGCAAAGCGTTCCCATAGCGTCAGTTTTCGACGCAACGGGAGTTCCCTTGAAAGGGAACAAGCATTTGTGCAATTGAATTTTTGTTCCAAAATCAGTGATAAAACCCTTGTGGCAGCTATTTTAATTGTAAAATTGGACAAAATTACTTCACAAAATTTGTTTAAAAAATAAGTAGAATTATAATCAACATATATGTTGGATTTATTTTTCACCAAGCTCATTCGGTGCATTCTGGGATCAACAATGTTGTCTATGGTGCTTTAAAATGCTTCCGTTGGTTATTTAAGTATTTGGAACCAAGCATTATATGTGGAGTACAAATACACATCTTGAGTCCCAATAATTTAGCAGTTTTGAAATACCGAGAGTGCAGCACAATGGACCGTATTTGACCGTATTGACTGTTAACCATGGCAACGCCAGGCAAATATAGCTGATGGCTTATTCTTCATACATTTGCCATTATGCATTGCCCCACAGGCTGGGTTTATATAGCATTTAAATGGCTTTGGAATAATCTCTCCATCTGAGGAAAAAGAAAGTACAGCTCCCACTCTTGCACAGCACCAAACCAAAGACCTGCTAATGGAGGACTGCATGAAGACAATTAAAGTGCCATCTAATTAAACTGTCTAATATGTATATTACAGCCATTACAGAGGCTGATTTGAAGACAGAATGTGTGCATTAAGTCACATTAAACTGTAATTGGAGTGGTTTCATTAGACAATGACTGGAGAGTAAAGTAAACAAATAAATCATGGTTTTCTGTTCTGCGTTCGTGTCTCCTCTTGCAGAACAGCAGTTAATAGAAAAATAAAAAGTCAACGCTGGTCCATGATGAAGATGGTATTTGGCTTTTGTGATTCATGCTACCTTTAACATATTCATTGAGTTTGCAACTTGCCCACACACATTAATAATCTAAGAATAAATCATATATGAACATACATTTTCTGTGAAATCTGATCAATACATTTTTTTCAAAGTGTAAAGTACGTTTACAAGACAATGATATGCTTAAAACGAAGACGTTTTTCCTTTGAGTTTTCCGCATACAGACGACACCATTGTCAAAACGGTTCCCATTCACACGGATCCGCGAAAACGGCTAAAAACCCTGCATGTAAAAACCCATCAGATGGAGATGAAACACTATAGACTGAACACGTAATATGCATGACATCATCGTTTTCAGAGATTCGCGTTTTTGTTGTTTACACGGAGACCGTTTTCAAAGACTTGCACTTTGAAACCCGTTTTCATAAGTTTCCGTTTTCAGGCACACAAAAGGCCGTTGTCGTGTAAATGAACGGCCAAAACGCATAAAAAGTTTTACGTTTTTAGTTTAAAAAACGGTGTTGTGGGTTAGTGGGTTGAACATTTAAATAGCATTTCAAATATGTAATAATATTTTCATTGCGTTTATGAGCTATACAGTCTCTGAACAAATGACACAGTCATCTTTTGCTAATTATTTATGATATTTATATTATATGAAATATAATTACTTTTAATTCATATAATATATTCATATAATTATTATATTAATTGACAAGTAATATTAAACTTTCCTTTTAAATTAATATAATACATGCATTGATATATAATACTTTGACACCACATTTTCATTTGAGCTCTTTGTGAACCTATGGCATATTTCTTTTATTCACATCTTTCACCCTGTGTAGTTCAGCTTCTTGCAGGAAGGAGGAATCAAGATCCAAAGAAAGTTTATTTTAATTCGCCAAACAAAATACAGGAATTCACAGGAGAAAGCATGCACTACACAACAACTTAACACGACTAACTCAGACTAACCTAATATATAATGAACCTACAAATATGATTAAACCATCAAAATATAAGGAAATTATTATTATGGAACAAAACACTAAACTTGCTTAAGGTAACTAGATAATCAATTAAACACACCTGTACTGAACTAACACAATCAATTAAAAACCATAGAAACAAACAGGTTGAGAATGGAGGAGAACTGAACTAATTAAGATGAACAAAGATCATAAAACAAACTCAATACATGACAACATAATGCATTGATACAGTCAGATATTTTCGTTCAGTTGCCTTCTCAAACTTTTGCTGCAGCAGTGTTTATTCCTGCCTTGTAAATGTGTTTAATTTCATTATAATTTTCAAAACTATCTCTTAGGGCGTTTTTCCACTGGGTTCGTTTGCTGCGGTCCGAACCCGAGTGCGCTAGTTCCCGGCGCCCCCCGCAGCGTTGGTCTGGTTTCACACTCAATTAGTTGTATCGAACCCAGGTGCGTTTGCAGTGATCTTACGTCATCACAAACGCACACGGAAAACGCATGGAGAATACAACTCGACTGAGCATAGCTGTAATTTGTCTGTTTTTTTGGTGCTATTATGCACAACATAGTGAGAGACAACTACGTTTATGTTCATTACATGGTGTAATTCTTATTCAGCACATATCCAGGGGACGCCGTGTTTCTGCTGCTCGCAGAAGATTTTTCACTGATGCGACAGTGATACGCATGCGCGGGATACTATACTTCCTGAACAAGCACGCACCCGAGTCCGTGTTGCATGCACATCAACGCGAACCGCACCACGGTTCGGGAGCAACCGAGCTCAGACCACCTCCTCCAGGTAGTCTCGGGTTCGGTACTCTAGTGCGCACCCGGGTCCGATGACAGCGTTCACATTAGCGATTTTTCATGCGAACCGTGCCCCGGTCCGCACTAAACTGCCAGTGTGAAAGCGCCCTTAATCTTAAGAAGAGAAGTGAATTGAGCCGTCTCTCTCGTGAGAAGTGAATCAAACTGACGCCCTCTCTATGTTCCGTGTGATTGGCTGGATCAAACAGAGAAGGTTTATGCCGAGCTTTGTGAGACCGCTGAACCTGATCTAAACCAGGTTGGATTTATCTGGATTTGTCAACTCTAAACCTACTCTGAAACTCAGAGTTTGCTCAGCTAGCTTCATGCAACAGGCCACTGTCTGGTTTCCTGGATTTCCCTGTTTGCCTGTATCTTGGACTCTGTTATTGTTTGGAATATATTCCCTGTGGTTTTGACCCTTGCCTGTCATTTGGGTTTTGATTGTCGATTACCTTTAATAAATGGCTGCGTTTTTGGATCTTCAACACGTGTGTGTCAGAGCAGATTGTGGCGCACACATCAGTTTAAATCACAAAGCTAGTTACTTTTTTTGTCTGTTCTTCTTAAAATGTTTAGTTTACATGTGTCTTCTGTGTATCTGAATAATCAGTTTGGGGTTCATGATCAGACTATATGAAAAGATGTCCATAAAAACATGCTCCGGTTCAGATATGAATTGTGATCTGCATTGCGATTGTTAAACTATTGCGGCATTCTGTGCAGAAACCGGTCTCATGCACACTGTTGTTACATATTAAATATAGTTAGTCATATTTTCTCTGTGTTGAGCTCTCCAGCTCAGACAACACCTTTGTGTTACTGTACTGAGGAAGCTAGGTCCCAATATACACACAGTGAAGTTCTTTATAATTTGCTTAGTAGTAAAATACCCTTTTAGTGATATACTGTTAGTGAACATCCCAAAGCTGCCCAAACTGCTGGAAGCGGCGTTTAGATTAATAGCCTATGTAAATATGTGCTGCGTTCTTTCCTCTCAATAACAAAATAAACACACAAGAAAGATGACAGTGGTGAGAAAACAGCAGTTAAGAAAGCATATGATCTTAGCAATGTAGATATGTTTGCACAAGCATTGCGATTCATCACTTCAGTGAAGTCACAACATGTTTTTATATATAGCACTTGTACAATAGACTGCTTTAAAACAGGGGTGAATAACCCTGCAGAGTTTAGCTCCAACTTGCGTTAACACACCTGCCTGGAAGTTTCTAGTAAGCCTAGTAAGACCTTGATTAGCTGGTTAAGGGTCAAACTCCTAAAACAAACTCCAAACTTTTGATTTTGTTTGAAAAGATGTCAGACCAGTTTGTTCTTTGATTTTGCTTCAATTATATCGGAGCCTTCACAACGCATGCGTCTGAAGGATAACAACGTAGAGCTGAACGAACAGCGCTGAAATGGTCATTTTTTTACATTTAAATTCTCTGCTGTAATGTGGTGTCATGCATAATACAGTGCAGTGATTGGATTAAATGGATAATGCAGAGACAAGCTCAGAAAACTGATGATGTGTATATATGCGTACTCTCCAGCCAGTCGCCACTCTGAATTGATGCATATACCTCACATTTTGTGATGTTGGTTCGACTTTGCTTTTTAAACTGGAAGAACAAAATGGCTCTGAAAAAATCACCACTTTTCCCTAAATTTGTAACATAAGGGATGCTATCATCTATGCTATCAACCTGTACATATGTTAAAACGTGTTTTAGGATTTCATGACCATTTAAGAATTATGAGATGGAAATATAGAGAATAGAAGACGAACAGAGAAATAACAGAGGTGGGAAAAGAAAGAGAGACAAAACACAAAGAAAGTTAATCAGGCCAAGTGTAAAGATGACAAAGCAATTGTGCACTAGACCCTTTAGACTGTAATGAAATGCTTTAATTGAACTCATTAGAATCTGAGAAAATTAGCACATTTGTGTGTGTGTGTGTGTGTGTGTGTGTGTGTGTGTGTGTGTGTGTGTGTGTGTGTGTGTGTGTGTGTGTATGTGTGCACTCAATGATTTGTATGATATTTCACTTTTGTCTTCATCAAAAAATCACTGATGCTAGATCCTGATTGTCAAGCCAGCGTCATGAAATGGCCATGCGAGAGCATCTGAACTCTCAGTGTGACACTGGACTCCTGCAGTCAGTCTCAAGAGAATAATGAGAACTCCACACAATGGCTCTGATTTCAGTCCTCTAATCAAACATATCTAAATGCCCCCCTGATTAAATGGCACTCTCAATTAATTATAATGGTGATCTTTGCTGAAGGGGACTTTACATGTAGCCTACTTGATGGAGATGAAAAAGTGCCTTCTAACTCACCATTGATGTGAGAGTGGGTTTGATTGAGCTGTCCACTGGTAATATTTTCAATTCCTTATGTTTTAAAAACAGATACATTCTACTTTACATAACCATCCAGTAAATTGTGTAAATATTTGTATACAGACAGGGGACACAGAGGCTTGTTGTCACATATTTTCTCCGGTGAAAATTTCTCTGGAAGTCAGAATGAACACAAACAATAAAGTTCTGGATTCAGAAAAAGCTATTGAAATGATTTTAATGTATGAAATATTATCATTTTCATCACATGAATAAATTACAGTATATTTAATATAGTTCACCCAGAAAATGTCATCATTTACTCACCCTCATGAAACTGTATGAGGTTATTAACTCCAAACTGTATGAGGTTATTTTAAGGAATTTCATTTTTAGAGAATTTTCATATTTTAAAGAATGTTGGTAACCAGACAGTTCATGATAGCCTTTGACTTTCAGAGTATTTTTTTTTTTAATACTATGAAAAAGCAACTGTTTAATTAGCAAGACTCTTTCAAATATCTTCTTTTATGTTCAACAGAAAAAAAAGAATCTCATACAGGTTTAGAACAACTTGAGGGTAAGCAAGCAGTGGTGGTTCTTGCTTGTATATAGCACCCTCACCCAAACATTTTCATTTTTGGATGAGCTATCCCTTCAGTGGAATATTGCAACATTTATTATAAATGATATATCTGTGCATCATTTTTATTTATTTTTATTCATGTGCCCTTTTACAGGCGTGAGGGTGAAACAAACTTATCACTCGCATGAGATCACAGCAACAGCGTACCACAACCTTCCAAAGATCCAATCAATTCCCAATAGACAAAATCAAGTCCAACCCTACATTTTTCTTGTGCAAGAAGAGGTTTCAATCGAATGTATGTCGCAATAAAGAAGAAAAGACAATTGCAACTTCCATTTCATTCCAACTTTAAATGTAGTTGTATTGTGTTCCTTTGTTAACCCAATTGTATGGTTCTTAATTTTAAGGTTTGAAAATCTGTAGATGGAAACAATAATTTATGCAACTGAACTTTTGATCCAAAGTCAGTGATGAAGCCCCTGTGACCGCTAGTTACAGTCTCCCTATATGTAACTAATACATGCATACATAAGGAAAAAATAAGTAAAACCAATGTGAATTAGTGGAGACATCACAGTGTAATTCACAGCAGTAATGCCTCCTCTGCAGTTGTGTTGGCTTTAATGAACAATTCCCACTCTCAATGGAACAGTGCAATACTGTATATGATGTGTGCCATCCAACTCAGTAAGTGTGTCATCCATTGGAATCTGCATCTGCAGATGATGTGTATTATGGAGCCTCTCCAAATGGCTCTCAACAGCCATTGGGTGCTCAGTGGATCGAATTCGCCAAAGTCGTTTTGACATTTCAAATTGCACTGGGATGAAACAATATCACAGTTTCGGGTTTCAATTTGAGGGCCCCGAGGGAATATTGTTTCAAACCATTACTTCTCATCATGGCTGAAATGGCTCTCCCCATCGTGTGCCGTGCCACTGTTAGAGCCCATGCGTCTTGGAGCACTGAGACGCACCAGTCCTGAGCTGCACCAAATGTACTGCGCTTTAAGCCGCCGCTAAGTACGGCGGTGCTGCCTTTTGACACTCGAGTAATCCTCCCCACTGACTTTGTTGAATACTCTCTACAGTAACCTCAGCACACTGATGAGCCTAGTGCACCAATTTATCTATTCCGAGTCAGACAGTGTGGAACTTTTGGAATTAAAGAACTGGCGGAATCACGCAGCTTTAATCTGCTCTCGCTGTGGCGGCGTGCGCGGGGAGTCGCGCACGTTGCCGTGGGAGGCGAATGATCTCTCCCGTGTCCCCCGCTAACCTCACCGCTCTTTCCCTGGGACGGGTGATGATCTATCTGTACTTATTATTCCTCCACCCTCCAGTGGCACGAGATGAATCATACCTGTCAATCGTGTCTCGCGCGGGGGCGAGCGTGTTTGTTTATATCGATCAGCGGCATATGTGACACAGCTGTTGACGGGGCCCGGAGCCTGCCGCGTTCGCTCCTGCTCGCGTTGGCAACCGTACAGTTGGCAGGAGAGCTGTGAATGCACACACGGCAAATCAATATAAACAAACGCGCAAGCAGATCGAGAGTGATGCTTTTTGCCTATGTAGCCAGTTGGGAGAGTAAAACAAAGAAGAAATTCATTTCAATAATGAGAGGGCCCCTTTACTCCCAGTCAGAGTGCTCTTGAATGTTCCTGATTTAGACATTTGAAACCGGAGTGTATAAACCAGTTCACTCTGCGGCCATCGTGTTGAGGTCCCTTAAAGGGTAACTCTCGCCAAAATGCACCTGAGGCAAACTTTCGTTTAAAAGCATAATTAGAATGGAAACGCCACTTTTAAGTTTGACCGTATTTTCGTTTTAGGTTAAAATGCCTTGTGAATGGGAGTGAATGGGGCACTTGTGATAGCATCAAAAATCACTATTTTTAAAACACTAAGGAGGCTCGATACAACATGAAACTTTGCTCAAAGTATCACCAGGCTCTACACATGAACTCGAGCATCGAGAACATTGTTTGTGTGCGAGTTTACTAAAAAGAAAGATTTTGAACAACTCACTGCAGTTGTGTCCGCCGGCATTTTGACAGTCAAAAATAGTCGATTTCCGAATGCGAATGAACTGACTCTGAATTTTAGTATTGTTTCTTATATGAGGATCCTTTTTCAAATACAAGGTCAATATTGATTTTTACTAACGAGAAAACAACAAATCATCCGTGAATTTATATTGAGCTAAGCTTTAGGAGCTTTCCATCTTTACTCTCCTCCCTGTTACGGAGATCGACTATTTTTGACTGACAAAATGCTGGCGGGCGGAAAACAGTGAGTTGTTCAAAATCTTTCTTTTTAGTTAACTCTTTGTTCACAAACAATGTTCTCAATGCTCAAGTTCATGTGTGGAGTCCCTGGTGATACTTCGAGCAAAGTTTCATGTTGTGTCGAACCTTCTTAGTGTTTTAAAAATAAAGATTTTTGATGCTATCATAAAAGTGCCCCATTCACAAGGCATTTAACCTAAAACGAAAATACGGTCAAACTTAAAAGTGGCGTTTCCATTCTAATTATGCTTTTAAACGAAAGTTTGCCTCGATTAGATTAACAAAAAGACCCTAGGTTGCATTTTGGCGAGAGTTTTCCTTTAAACAACTATTTTTTGTGTATGTAGGTAACAGGCATACAAGTGCAGAATTCTATTTATTTAGATAAGGATTTATTTAAATCTAAAACTGCTTGTCAAGATGAATTTTCAAAAACATATTTAAATTCAGCCATAAAATGTGATATGCCATACATTTTGTTGTATATTTCTAATTGGTCTAATCTGGCAAATGTACATGTACATTCTATCGTTAACAAACTTTGATGCTTCTATCAAAAAGCTGATTGGACCTTTCCACTGAAAAGTGGGACTTTTTTCTTTTTTAGCCAAGTGTAGATCTATTTCGCTGATATACAGTAAATATTCAGTATTCAAATAGTTATTTTAAATTGTAATATTACTATTTTGACTGTACTTTTGATAAATAAAATAACATGCTGGCAAATTACTACACGTTCGACGCCTTGGGAGTGAGACTGGATTGCAAATAAATAAAGAAGAATAAACATATCAAAATAATAATTTGATGCATTGATGATAAACAAAAACATCAGTTGATTAAAGTCTTCATTCAAATGATCTATTTATAAAAATTATTAATTATAATTAGCACCATTAATTTAATTTCCATTACTACATCCGCCTTATTGAGCGCCACAATTTCTCCTTTTTATTTTGTTCTTATCATCCTTACACTGTCTATGATACAAAGTGCAGAAGTGCAGTGAACAGTCTGCTGGTTAAGGCTGAGTACATTCCCCAGCATCTGGCCGTGGTTGCTAACCATTTATGGGTGTTAATTTGTGCTACCACTGTTTATAAAGTTCAAGGATAATTACCACAGAGGTCAAGTCACAACAGAAATTAGCGAGTCAAGGGTCTTCTCTGGTCTCACAATGTGTCTAGATTTCTTCCACCCCCACAGAGTTGGGGCTCTCGGGTGATTAGGGTAATGTTTCAACATTACTAATGCAGATGTTGGCATCTGGGCCCTTGCTTGTGTGCCGAGCGCTTCACAACGAGCGCATGTAAAGCTATGTGCGCGGCTAGTTCACTGCCTGAAAATGCATTTGCTTTGGAGCTGGACTTGCCAGTATAAACAGTAAGACTGATGTGTTCAGCGTGTTGATGAGGGAGGCCGGCGGCTGCACCTGTGTAAACAGAACACTTTCTCCCCGAGGAACTGAGCTCCACAGCTGCAAGACAGACGCCCATCACTGCCACAGGAGGCTGTGGAAATGAGGAAACTCTGATCATACATGCAGATACCAAACTAACTATCACCTAATCTTAAAGTGTCAAACGCTACCAATGTCAACTTGTCTTTTGAAGTCTCACAGCAAATCTTGTGGAGTCATTGGAGAACGGAGCACCTGGTGTGAGGCCGGTTTCACAGTGGCTCGCGAGCTTCTAATGATTAAGTGTTTGCTGAGGAATATTCGACACAGAAACACATGTTCCTTTAACTCGGGTAATTGCATAACTCAGTTTCTCAGGTCACAGAACGTTTTTCTGAAATTCTGCTTTTAAAAAAAACACTTCACAGTTTCAGATTTCATCCACTAAAGGTCTTGATCTTTCTCAGAGGTTTGTCATTGACTAATCCCGCAAAACTCCATGGGGAAGATAGTCAACACACTGGGTCTTTTACGAAACAGAAATTAGCATTATGTTATGTAAACTTTACTTCAAAAGAACTCTTCCTCATGCTTTTGAAATATAGAAATTGCTAAATAAAGAAATCAAGAAATAAATAAAAATAAAACAGATGCTCTGTGATATTTTCTTTCCCTGTTTTTCTCTTTATAGTTAAGTTTTTTTTAGAGACAAAATCAGATACATCAAAAGGTTTTAAAAGCTTAAGTAAAACAAAATATTTGCCATCAAATATGATTAAAGATTAGAAAGAATGTAACATAAAAGGGGCAAAACAAGAGACAACAACAACAACAGGACATCAGTATCAGGCATCTGGCCAGCAATGCTAAAATATTTATTTATTTTTAAATATTTATTTTTTGGGATGCAGTGAGAACAGACCTTGAGGATATCAATACTGAATTAAAAATCTCACTCCAGTAGCAAAGTATAAATATGGGCCAAGACATATGTATAAGATTTGTTGGGGGATGTTGACATCTGTCGCGTGTTGGAGATTTGCCATCCAGAATGTTGCTGTGCGTCTGTTCTTCACAGCGATGGAACGAGATCCCAACCTCCATCCGATCTGTTGAGACCATCACAATGTTAAGGAACAGCTGAAGACTTAACTTATCAGAGCACTTTAACATATAGTAACAACAAACAAAGGCACATCCAATAAATAAAGTTTATTTTATAGAAAATCTCATATTCTTTCTGTTCTTTAGGTTTTTGCACTTTAAATGTATAAGTGAATACTGTTATTGTGAATACTATTGACCCTTTTATGATATATTGCTTATTATACAAAAGCTAGTTAGCAACAAGAATGAAACAAAAGTCTTTCTGAGAGAATCATTGAATCATTCACTCAAATAATTCATTCAAATGATGTGAAAATTATATTATTGTCAATATTTTTGTTTTTGTTAATACTTTTGTCAATATTTTTGTTATTGTATTTATTTAATTGGGGTGTTACTGTATTTACAAAATCTAGTAACAAGAATGAAACAAGAGTCTTTCTGATAGAATACTGAATCGTTCACTCAAGCAATTCGTTCAAATAATGGGATTTAAAAAAAAAAATTTGAGTATTAGTCAACTTATTCTAACCCTAACCTTACTAGTCTACTAATACTCTACTAACACTCTAATGAGAGTTAGAAGACATGTAGGTGCAACATTACTTAGTCAACAGAATGTGTTAAAGGGACCATCAAAATAAAGTGAAGCTGTTTTATTTTGTTTTTATTGTTTATTATTTTAAAGCTGCAGTCCGTAGCTTTTTGGGCTAAAATATGATCCTTTTATATTATATATAATTTTTTGAGCAAGTACATAACCAGCCAGTGTTCAAAACTATCTGCTTGCCGTAGCTCGATACAAAACGGTAAGCTTGTAATAATGTTTTTAATTCCAGTGGTACTGGTGGATTTCCGCGGGAAATTCGAGCATGTCTTTGCGTCATTACGTCACATCTGTACACATAAAGAAGAGTCTCGGCTCATAGGTATATTGAGTGTGAGGTAGTTGGTGGTGGAGTGACGACTGGAGATTCACCCGTGTAAAACGCGAAAGACTTGGGAGAAAAAAGAGAGACTGCAACCGGGCCCATGCGAAAACAAGGACAAATATCAGAAGGGCATTAAATGTAGTCACGCAATGCTGATGTTGTTAACATTAACAATTTGAGAACAAAGTATAATTTGCACGGTTTGATGTGATATGATAAGCGATCGTTAGATTTAATCGGAGCGATTTACTGCAATGCTTTTTTCCCCTTAGTTGGTCAGAACAAAAGTGGATGTTACTTACTTGTTCAGACGACATTTTCCGGTGAAAATTCTTATGTTGGTCATACTTCCAAAAAGTAGAATCTGTGATTGCGAATGACAGTATCCACACCACCAGCCCGGTGATTGATAGCCGTACATTCTCCTCAAAACACTGGATTCATCCGCGCTGTGCCATGCCGAGGCACAACGCACGTGACGTTGATAATTCCGCGAATAACTGCAATTGCAGATTTCGAACAGAGATGGCGACAAAGAGGAAAAACTGCGGACTGCAGCTTTAAGTTAAAACAAATTAAAATAGAAATAGAAAAGTGTATTAATGGGTCAAGTGTTGACGAAATATGTGTATATATAGCGAGAGCCCAGGAAAGAGGAGTGCTAATGGAGAACTTTACTGAGATTTTATTCCAGAGCGATTAAAGACAATATGGCAAGGCTGCTTCATGTTTGGGATGTTCTGGAAGCCATGAGTACATGGCTCCACAGTAGCAGGGCTAGTGCATAGAACAGCACTAACTTCAAGGTAAGATATGCAGTTATCAGTGCATGAGACATTTATGAGTCGGTGCATCTCATGAGCCCAAATTCATTTAGTGGCTATCAGTGCTCGCACACTGTTGCCAAAAAGGAGCTTCTGTGTAACAGCGATAAAGCTAAGAAATCCACCATAGACTTCAGGCATGGAATAAGAAGAGAGATAAAAATATTATATGAATGAATGAATGAATGAATGAATGAGCGTGTGTGTGTGTTTGGGAGCAGGGTTGAGGATTGGAACTGTACTGATTTTTATAATAACTGAATTTTATGGTAACTCTTTTCATGTCAGCTTTATGTTTTTTCAGGGTTGTTTTTTTGTTTCAGCGATTACTTTGAATGGAGAGATTGTGTGTTATTCAGTTGGAATTTTAAACATAATGTTTTATGTTTTCAGTGTATTCTGAAAGATCTAAGGAATTAACAAAGCAAAAGATAAACTATAAGTTTTGGTGTGAATTGGCAGCAGTTAGTCAATTCATTTCATACATCCTTGCCAGTAGGTGTCAGTACAAAGTCCAAGACCACTGGGATGAAGAAACCAAAACATAAAATTAAAGGGTGTTTCTCAAAACCAAGAATGCAAAGAACGGACTTGTGTTCTTGGGGAGAACGCTCTTGCTAGTTGTTCTTGGAAGAATGAACTCACAAGGTGACGAGCACATAGAACGCTGCTGACAGTTTGAGACGATGTGTTCTTGCTGGTATTGCGCAATAATACCCCAGCACAGACACCGTCTGCAGTACCCAAACATTACGAGAATTATTGACGATAACTGCCAGGCTTTATCGCCCAAGCCTACCCTCAGCTCAGTCGAGTCTGTGAGCAGACTGGCCGGTTGGCTCGCTAGGCCCGCAGGCGCTTATGGAGATTCTCACTTTCGAAAACGTTTGAGCACATTTTCGATTCGCCATAAATTTTCGTAAAAATGCCATTATTTGAAATCTACACAGTTGATTTCTCGCATCAAATGTTCTCAGAAGTGAATTTAGTGATGAAATAGCATACGAAATTGTAGAAAAACGACTTATTGACCTGCCTCTCCTTCCTCAAATGCCGAAATGAATGCTGGGATATTTCTGCCGTCAAGTTCACACAAGTTACCAACCGATGCATCCTCGGTAAAATGGGCGTGTCAAGAACACTTCCGGGATTTTTAACCGTTCTTGCCAAAATGCAAACTTGTGTATTGGGACAGTGCTTGGGCCACAAAAGATGACGTTTCCCAAGAACACAAGAACAGGCAAGAACACAGATTGAGAAAGGCCCAAATAGTAGGCTATACTATTGGCTTCAGTGTTTCTTTTTAAGGTCACGATAAAATGGAAATAGTGACATCTCTTTTGACACATCCAAGTGTAAAGGTTTATCGAAAAAGGAAACTGGATGTTAGATTGTAGGGCGTTGCACTCAGAAGTGGAGGAAGATGAACAATACCTTAAAGAGCCGGAATTTAACACACTTCACCAGAGAAAAGGAAGGTCCAGTTGTGAAAGTTTGGTTAAAAATAATAAAGATTTTAATTGAATAAAATAAAATGAATTTAAATGAATAAAAAATGTATGCATGCATGCATGATTTGTTCACATTACAATCAATAACAAGCATTTGCGGTGAATTTTCATTTCATGAAATTTTATTTGCAAATGTACAGTTATAATGTAATGTAGCAGACAGTCAAACACTCAAGGGACTTCTCCTGTGCTTGCACTCTTTTAAATACTGCAATTAAGGACCACTGCCTAGAGAAAGACCGAGAGAGAAAGAGAAAGTAAGTGAGAGATTGTCCCGATGAGTGCTCTAGCGAAACTGTGTGCCAGTCATTAGCAAAGCATTCTCCCAGTGGGTTTTTATCGATTTACCATGACTAATGGATGGTGGGGGGAGAAATCACTTTAATTAAAATTAGTATTGGTAATAGGCCTACATGCAAATTCAAATAATGCTTTGCACGCAGTGAAGATGACATGTGCATGTTTTCCTTGTACTTGTTCGGCCAATTGTCTCCTGTTTTCCTCATAAGCAGCTCATCAGTTCCTACAGCTGCGATTTTGCTGGAAATTTTCTGTCTGTACTCTAAAAAAAGTATAAAAATCCATTTCACTAAATCTTCACTGAGGAATCTCTTATCACTCCTAAGGACCTGCTGTTTGTTATTTTATGAGGCCGAAGCTGTCTGTCGCATCTCAAGCAAGGGTGGGGTTCATTGTGGAATCGTGTGCTGATGAGTTCTCATTTGTCAATTCAGTTAAAGTATGGATTCTCTGACAAGTGTTATTTCTCATGGCGCCATTATAGTCTCAAGGGACATAAATATCTCTTTTGAAATACTATCAATCTGCTGGAGAGAAGAAAAAAAAGCACACACACAAAAAAAAAAAGATACAAACAAATCATAATTTCTTTCAGTCCAAAATATTCAATGTAGTGAAGCCTAACCTCTTTGAATTAATCACAAAAGATTGGGAGCAGCATGCAAATGAGAAAATTAATTATGCAAAACACATGGTAAGCAAGTCTCTCCCTCAACGAAGATGGCAGGGCTTATTTAAATATTTGAAAAAAGATTTTTGCCCGGAGTCCTTGTGCTATGAGAAAAGCTACATGTTATATGTTGTAGAAGAAACAACATTTACTTATTTCTCTAAAAACCCCTTTGGCTATTGAATCAGTAGCTACAAAATGGTTCCATTCTCTTTGCACCAAGAATGGTTCAAAGGACAAATCAGGTCATCAGTTTCAACCACATCCACTTGTGTCGCTTTATCAAAGTGCATGGTGCAGAAGTGCTCTGTATATCTGTGTTCTCTGCTGAGTAAATAATATGTTATACAGGCTCATTATAAGCAAATTAGATCTATTAGTTACCGCTGCGCTGCTCTCAAATCAGCTGCCCATAGGAGAGCAGAAAATCATTTTAAACTTCAATAAGTTACAAGCAGTGGCAAGCCTCTCCATAATCCACACTGCCCCAGGCAGCAATAAGACTCGATACAATTATGCAGACAAAATTCAACACAAACAAAAGAAATGGAAATTAGCCTTAAATAAAACAAAAAAGGGGAGAGAGGAGTATAGAGAAAACAAGTTGGTCTCTTGCTGTCTCCCTTTCGCTTTTTCTTTCATTCTGACATTTCACATTGTGCGTTTCAAAGCATTGTGTAAAGATCTCGCGGCACAAACATGTGGGATTGTTAAGGTAAATTAGTCTTCTCGCTGAGAAGCTATACGCGGTTTATTAATGTGATGCATGAAGCAACAAACGTCAGCTCTTATAAAGAATTTGTGAACATAAAACATAAATGTGAATTGTACGTGTGAATGTAAACTCAGTGATATATATCAACTTTAAAAGTTGTCACATTATTAAGAAGTCTTCTACCTTACATACCTTTGGGAATTTGACTAAGATTTTGCTAATTGTTTGCATTTTGTTATGCATACAACTTATGAATTTGTACTGCTTGAGGGACTAAATGGCAAATTTGTTCTATGTATTCATGTTTGTCTGAAGCATACTATTAAAAATGCCGATATCACACAGGAGGCCACACAAGCCAATTTTTTAGTTCAGATAATATAAAGGCTATCAACTGAAATTACCCCACTTTTGATTATGTTTTATAACTGACTAATTTGCCACAATTCAAAAAGATAGCCATACACCCAAAAATAACTTGTAGTAATAATAATAATAAATGCTTTCTGCTTCTACTGCTAAAAAGAAAAAAGAGAAATTTGTTCAGTGATTAAAAACCAGTGTTTAAGCTAATGTTTCCCATTGAGGTATAACTAAGGAAATAAAGAAAAGTAATTTGTTCAATTTTATCTGCATGTAGCCTACATCATACAACACAAAAGTAGTTTTGAAACTGAAGGCTAATTTACATTTTAAAAGATGGAGAGGACAAAGGGGTTGCAGTTCATGCATTTTTATCTTACATAAGCCTGTGAAAAGCATCTTTAAAGAAAGCCTACATTTAAAAAATGTGTACATACATATACATTCTATGTATAAAGTTTTTATTTTATGTGTGTGTGCTCAGTCTTTTCCTTCAATGCATTTGACAGCTTGTGTTTGAAGATTTGGTTTGTGGGTCCGCCCACCTAATGACGTATTGGCGTTTATTTGAAGGGTTTACCTCGCGATTGGCTGAATCACGCATCCATTTGAAATACACAACGCTGAACCAGGAACTACAGAGAGGATTCTTCCCGTCTTTTAAGTGGTAAGTCTGTGTCTTCATACATAATGCTCTCGTTTTACACTGCTAAGAAATTTGCCTTGCGTTAGATATCTGTTACAGACCAGGGAAACCAATAAGCATAATTTTAGCGATCTTTCGCGCGTTACATTTTCCTAAAGAATCCAAACATTCGTGTTTGCTTTAGCGCCCGCCCCCTCACAGTTTGTGATTGGTCAAACCTCTATGTTTCTGTGTTGTGATTGGATATTTCCTCAGACTGTCTTAGTTTCAGGTCAGAGTGCATGATACGCAGGATGAAAACTGGAAACAGTGTAGATCTGATGCAATTGCATTACGTGGCATTCAGATGAGTCCTGAGTCCACTACATGACTCTCTTTAAATAGATGTTTTGTTCAAATACTGATTGGTTGCATTGCATTTGTGCCAATATGCCTATGTATGCCACATTGACATTTGCATCACTGAAATTAACTAACATTCCCTGTAATACTATTTTGTTATATTTAAATTGTATACAAGACTAATTCAGTTCAGGTTATGATTCAGCTCTTAGCTGCACTCACGGTAACCTTTTGTATTGAGCACTTACTAAAATGCGTGGCTAATGATGTCTTTATTTAATTCTTTTTTTTTTTTTTTTTTTTTTAAATGCCCTAGGTACTTATTTTAATCTGAAATCTCTTTCAAACCAAAACCTTTGTAGTTTAGCTTCTGAAAAAGCATAGTCTACTGGTCTCAATTTGAGTCTTCAAAGGGCTGGTACACATAGCCCTTGGCTATCCCTCTATTTGTGGATCGACCACATAACAGCTCACCCAACTTTCTATGTTGTCTGCAATTTGGAGAAAGTTATCTTTGGGGATTTGCAAGCTTTATGTCATACATTTTTCTAAATATTCTGTAAGCATGTCATTAACAGTGTTGCGTGTCTGTTGGCTGGACTGTCTTGTGAGGTTTGTATCAAAGTCTGAATTGTTCAAATTGCACACTATGTGACCCTACAACTAACTGGTCGCTGCATTGAATCATCCCAGTTTTACAAAGCCTACGGCTATATAGGCAGAAATAAGAATTTTCTAGAAGATTGGTATGTTTGCCACTTAACAGCCCATGTCAACTTCCTTTAGTGGTCACATTCATTACAAAGGAAGTGTTTGGTCATTGTAGGATTGTAGGTCATGCCCCTGGGCTTGACTCAAACCATGTTGTGTAAACACATTAATGGTCCTCTTCCTCTGGCATCTTTAGAAAAGTAATCCATTCCTGTTTCTCCCACTTTGTTGTTGCATGTGGAGCCATTTTAATTACATCAACTTAAAGTAAAGATTAAAGACTTCAAACGTAGGATTCTGAGTCGACCCTTGAACTCATTTTACAGGTTTCAGCTCACACGGTCATGTCTCGAGAGGATGAAAACGGCCTCATAATTCTCTTCTTTCATGCACCTCTGCACTTCATCCAGCTCTTCTCTGTTTTCCATGCTAATCAGTCTGTGCTCTTAGCACAGAGCCTGCACACCTTTCCTCAGGAGATCTCCGGCTTATGAGCCAAAATGGATCAGGTCGAAGGTCTACGGCTCGATTTCTCTGGGAGAGGATAGGTCAGGGAGGTTTAAACATCATCAGAAACAAAGACTTGCCCTTTGGCTCATGCACCCTTTTTTCCCAGTCTTTAACAGAAGAAGCTGTATTGATTGCAAATAGTATTGTGAGAGGCGTAGAATTTTGATAAAGCTCTCCCTGACCACCTCACAATAAAAACAACTTATGAGACTGAAAGTATGGCAAATGCTTTAATGCACTTAACCCATTACCAATTTCAAAATTCCTTGCCTTCCGAACTAACAATTATAACATGCATCACAAGATAAGGTGCCTTTTTTTCTCCTCTGGTTTTTTTCACTTCAGTTGCTATGGAAATCAATCTGAGATCTCTATCGGGAAAGTCAGAGTAGTGTAAAATGAGATGGAGTGTATGCTCCTCTAATATAAAT
The DNA here is from genome assembly GCF_965113295.1 of Leuciscus leuciscus. Lineage (NCBI taxonomy): Eukaryota > Metazoa > Chordata > Actinopteri > Cypriniformes > Leuciscidae > Leuciscus > Leuciscus leuciscus. Next base: position 10,030,323 of record NC_138736.1, on the reverse strand, counting down.
GGACAATCTTTACAATGTTAAACTCACTTTAACACTGCATTGAATTAATCCGACACATTCAGATACTAGTACATAATGATTTTGGTCTTATTTGAACATTTTTGTAAATCAGCCAATGACATGACACTCGTAATATATATATATTTTTTATCCAGATCTTTTCATTTATTTGAAAATGCATGAATTAAATTCATACAGGCAGTAATTTAAATGTACCTCTTAATTTATGAAGTTTTTTATTTTTATTATATAATATACATGTATATGACAAGGCAAGATTAGTTCAGGCTGTAAAATGGCATCATGGTGCGACTCAACTAAAAACTGATATTTATGAATTAATAATTAATGATATTCATATAAAAAAAAACTTTTTTGGAAAAGGTTTGCAAATTTTGGAAAATAATGCTTAAGGATTCCCTCAAATACATTATTTATTTTTACTTTATGGTTATTGGTTACACCACATGGCATTTCTATCATTACTGAGTCTTAAAAAAAATTATCTTTACTTGAAAATGATACAAATATTTTTCAAAACCATATGAAACTAACTTTAATAACAAATAGTATCTTTCTGAGGTTTTGGCAGGCACGTGTGCTTTAAACTAGATTTTAAAAATATTTAATTTACCCAAAGTTTTAATGATTTATTATCTATATGTAACACAAATAAATTTCTACCCACAACTGATTAATTCAACATACCAGAGGAATTCAGAGCAATTCAACTCTAGTAAGGGTGACTTGCAGGCATTGAAAGACTTTCAAATAGACTATGTCTCGGATCGACCTTCGCATGATTGAATTCCTTGAAGTCTCTGCCACCTCTGGGGATGTGCCTCACATCAAATTCCTCTTTCTAACTTCAAGATGCTTTCCGTCTTACACAATCACCCATGACTTTTGCAGCAATTTAGGATGTGATTCTGAACTCTGAAAGTGTAAGTGCAAGGCTGTGGTTCACAACTGGTGGGTCACAACCTGAAAAAAAGGAGAACAGCAGGGGGGGAAATCTGCTGAATGTCAAAGGTTTACAGGCATGTTCTCATCCTCAAATCTGTGAAAAAAATTATTACAAAATCATTTACAAAATTGTCAGTTTTCTTAGTCAGCTTAGCATAGTATTATGAATATTTTACTATGCAGTTCGTGGTAATATTAATAATTATCAAGGACTTATCTTTCTGTACAATGAATCATTTTGTTGCATTGCCGTTTAATGTAAAATTTCTCTCTTATAGAAGACCTTTTCTTCTATAAGAGTGAGATTTTACATTGAATGATTTTTTTCTGTATAGGATGTTAAAGGGTTTTTTCAGACGCTTCATATATAGAACCTTTTAGGGGTTCCAATCATGGGCTCATTTTATGAATTCAGTTTTAATTAATACATTTTTATTGTGATTAAGCAGTTAAACAGCTTGTAAACATACTTTAGCACTAGAAACAGTTTTAACTTGTTAATCATAAAAGTATTATGCAATCATTTAAGACATGTCTCCTTATTTAGAACCTTTTTGCTATTAAGGGTTCTTTAAATTTGAGTCAGGAACCTTAGTGTTCTATATATTTTTTTTATTTTTTTTATTTATTGAAGCAAAACCATTTTAGAACAACTGTCCTTGCTGATTTATTGCTGAGCAGTGTTTATCCATTCATTCATATCCATGTAAAGCAAAAGTACTGCCCTTTGGAATTTTGAGTCATAAGTAAACCATAGAAAATCTTTACTTGAGGACTGCAGTAGCATTTTATATTGGATTTCTGTAAGCAAACAGACAGCTCTCACTGTTCACTGCGTTTACTTACTCTTTCCTCATACTTGGTGTATTTTTTTATGCTGTTTCTCTCTCAGGTGAATGAAGGATGGGGAAAAAGGATGCAAGTTCTGTCAAGCAGCCGGTCGACCAGTACCGTAAACAGATCGGTGAGAACCTCTGTTCTTTGTATAGTCTTTATTTTTTAATATGGATGTTAGTATAACCTTCATCAAATATTCATCCAGTGTTTTATTAAAGAGAGTCTGAAATGCTTTTTCTCCTTCATTTCAGCCACTGTGATCATATTGCTTATGAATTTTACGCATGAACACACTTGATGGTCAGAATGTTCAGCTGGGAACCGGACAGTTTGACTAAGAAAACCCCAAAATAGACAACCTCATAGCCTATACTGTACAGTCTTCATATTTAGCTACTAAAGTATAAGTCTCTGAACCTCCTTTTGCTCTGACTTATGCTTAATCTTAATTTAGCATTAGTTTTAGGAGGAAACAATATGACCTATCAATCATGGTAGTACCAGTTAGCATGTCAGTTGTGATAGTGGAAAGAACATGGGGTTTGTTTAATAACATAGACGGTCGGTATATGGATGCTAGGGGCTGTATGAGGCAAAGCTGTATAAATGTCATTTCCACAAAAGCAAATCCAATTTAGCTGCTAAAATAACACAGTTTAAAGCACTGTGAGTTTACATATTGGTTGTGCATGTAAACACACTCACTGATGAAGCAACATCATTGGGTAAATGAAATGGTAGTTTATTCTGATTAAAAATCATGCGCTATTAAACACCGAGTGAGTATTCGTTGTGCGTTTCGCTACATTTGGTCTTTTCACAGGGAACGTTTAGCCTCTTTTACCCTAAATACTATCTTCCTAGTTTTAGAAAAACTATGATTTTTTTATTTCAGCTTAAACAATATAAAAAATATATCAAATATTTTATATATAGTAATATATCAAAATACACTGCCGTTCAAAAGTTTGGGGTCTGTAAGATTGTTTTTTTAAAATAAATTAATACTTTTACTTAGCAAGGACGCATTAACTTGATCAAAAGTTAGACATTTTTTAATGTTGCAAAAGATTTCTTTTTCAAATAAATGCTGTTCTTGTGAACTTTCTATTCATCAAAGAATCCTAATTAAATATATATCATAGTTTCTACAAAGATATTAAGCAGCACAACTGTTTTCCACATTTATAATAGTAAAAAAATGTTTCCTTAGCACCAAATCAGCATATTAGAATGATTTCTGAATGATCATGTAACACTGAATACTTTTGAAAATTCAGCTTTGCCATCACAGGAATAATTACGTTTTGAAATATTTATTTTTGACTGTATTTTCAATGCGGCCAACTTGAAGCCATTGCGAAATCTGTGTGGGGAAATCTTTCGCCTTCACGTGAAATTACAGATCGTGTGGATTCCTATTGAAATGATTTCACCCATTAAAATTTCGCCAAACAACCGTGAATGTGACCTGACCTTTTGGACTTTAACTCTGAGTAGCTTTTAGTCCAGTTGTATCCTCCATTGTACATCTGGAAGTTCTTAATTTTCATTGTAGGGTTGAGATATGGAGACTTAGTTTTGTAATAGCGCTGAAAAGATGTCTTTTTTTCATTGGCACATCACTGATGTAATTTGCAACCCAGTGCACGCCAGCATCATCTCCCCGCTGAAAGAACCTGTCTCATACGCATGATTTTATGCGAGTTCATATCGCACCCTTTAGTAGCACTATTAAGCTTGCGTTTCTCCGTCACCTAGCCTTATTGTCCCTGTGCTGCATGACTGTGCTGGCAACATAACAAGCTGAACTCCTGCTGGAGCCTGCGATTCTCAGACATATCCCATTTTGTTTTCTTTCTTTTGCATCTCATCAATTCAAAGTCGTAACAGCAGGTTGTGGACAATTGAGCCCCCCCCCCTTCCTCCCACTCTTTCCATCAGTTTGCTTTGAAAAGAAGTCTATATCAGCCTATTTCAGAGAATCGCTGTTTAACAAAAAAAAAAGCCCAAAATAGCGCAAAGCAACACAAAGGGAGAATACACATCGTAATTTGAGATTGTAATGGGAAGGTAATTTCTATCTTGACAGGTCTTGCTTTCTTTCTTCTTCTTTTTTTTTTAAGGAAGAAATCTTTTGTGATGTCAAGTACCTCGTTGGGCTGCTGTAGACACAGTGACTTTAAATACTGTTATTAAGCTGCATAATGGACTCCAGAGAGCTGTCAACCACCAAAAGGGTTCCTCAGGTCTGTGTGGTCATCCCCCTCTTGAGTCAAGATCATTCACACAATCCTCTCTGCCTTTGTCCAACAATTATTCGCATGACCAAACACTCAGACTCATCCCTGCCGATTAACTCTCTCTGTTTGTGATCGTTTTAGTGTGAATGTGCTGATCTGTATATGGTCGTGATATCTCTGATGTGATGTGAAGGCTGGATGGATCTTGCATGTTACAGATCTTCTCAGTTTTCTGTGTGTTCTGACACTGGCCATCACTATCATGTCCCTGTGCTTTTAGCTGCTGTTCAACACTTGCCACATCCTGTGTGCAAAGGATACACTCGCTCCCAGTGTGAAGACAACAACTCTGTGTTGTGTGGAATGAGTTGTTTTATTTTCAAAGACAAAGTTCTTTGTTTTTGAACTCTGTGTTCTCCCAGTACATGTGCAATCTGTTAGTGCTGGATTCAAGTTTGGCACATGACGGCCTGTTCACACTAAATCCAAAGTGTTTGGCATGAAAATATACTGCATTTATCTTTTGTTTTTGTAGTTTTAATAATTTTTATCGTATTATTTATATTAGGTATTTTTGTACTTATTTATTAAGTTCATTATACACATCGAAGGAGACATGTCTCTCCAGTGTTCAGATTAGTAGTTATTCAATATGGGGTTTTCGATGACAGATTCTTAAACTTTTGCATGTGGTTGCCTCGCCTGTAAAATTTAACATTTAGTTAAATCTGACATTGTGACAGTTTGACTGTGATATTTTGTGAGCCTTCATGAAACATGATCACAACAAATTTCAGTATAAATCTGCTCATAATTTCACTCATATTTTGTGCCCATTAATTAAATGCAGAATTTAATTAACACAGAAATATACACTGAAGAGCCAAAACTTTATGACTAGTCACAAGTGAAGTGAATATTATTGATTGTCTCCTAACAAGGCCACATTAAGGTCTGGTTAGATTAGATGGTAAACAAACAATCAGTTATCATAGTCAATGTGTTGGATGCAGAAGAAATGGGCAAGAATAAAGATCTGAGTTACTTTGACAAGGGACAAATTGTTATGGCAAGGCGACTGGGTCAGAGTATCTCTGAAATGGCAAGGCTTGTGGGTTTCTCCTGGTCAGCAGTGGTGAGAATTTACCAACAGTGGCCTGAAGAGGGACAAACCACAAACCAACGACAGGTTGTTGGACACCCAAGGCTCATCGATGCAAGAGGGCAACGAAGGCTATCCCGTCTGGTCCGAGCCAAAAGAAGGTCTACTGTGGCACAAGTAACACAAAATGATGACCCCTGTCCACCAGCGAAAGCACCTACGATGAGCACGCAAGCATCAGAACTGGACCTTGGAGCAGTGGAAGAAGGTCACCTGGTCCCATGAGTCCCGATTTATTTTACATCATGTGGATGTGTGTGCAGTTTATCTAGGGAAGTGATGGCACCAGGATGCACTGCGGGACGATGACAAGCCTGCGGAGGGAGTGTGATACTCTGGGCAATGTTCTTCTGGGAAACCCTGGGTCCGGCCATTCATGTGGACGTAATTTTGACACATGCCTTCTACCTAAACATTGTTGCAGACCAGGTACACCTCTTCAGTGTTCCCTGGTGGAAGTGGCCTCTTTCAGCAGGATAATGCACCATGCCACACGGCACACATTGTTCAGGAATGGTTTGAGGAACATGATGAAGAGTTCAAGGTGTTGCCCTGGTCTCCAAATTCCCCAGAACTCAATCCAGTTGAGCATCTGTGGGATGTGCTGGACCAACAAGTTCGATCCACGGCGACTCCACCTCATAACCTACAGGACTTGAAGGATCTGCTGCTAATATCTTGGTGCCAGATACCACAGGACACCTTCAGGGCTCTTGTAGAGTCCATGCCTCAGTGGGTCAGAGCTGTTTTGGCAGCAACAGCATGTAAGGCAGGTGGTCCTAATGTTTTGGCTCATCTGTGTATTCTTCATGTGTAATATGAAGGTCGAATTTCATAGAGATGCAGAGTTTTGTTGGCACACAAAATATGCCAGAAATTCAGATTTGTTTGATCAGACCCTTACAATTTCTTCATCAAGTTATTTATCTGTTTGTTGGCCAAATTGGGCAGTGGGTTTATCAGAGCTTTCTTGCAATCTTATAACAGGAATAATTGCAGAATGCTTTTCTCCACTCTCCAAAGAGCTTGTTTTCTCCCATAATGAAATGCGATTTGTGAATTTGCTATATCACGTTAGAAAAGCACCAGGCTGATGGAAGGGGAATCTGTTTGTGGATGAGGAGTCATGGCTTTTCAAAATGAAATCGGCTGCAGCAGTTTTGAAAGGCACCCTTGGCCCCGTGGGTTGATTCTTGTCACGTCCTTGTCAACATCTGACAGCACAGTGTGTACGGAGGGGTCATACCGCTCAAGTCCACAGGAAACAGTGGCACATTATATTAGAGAGCCTCCACTCCGCTTTTGGAAAACAAGCAGGGGGAGGTTTCGCTCTGCAGCGATGCAATTGAATGGTGATTAATGAGTGAAGGTGCGTTCAAAGCCCGCCTCTGTATCGCGGGCCAATTTGAGCTCAACAGCGGTGAGACGGCAGAGCCAAGGAGGCCAGCGAGTCGTCATAATCATCGAGTCCTCACGCAGAGAGAAACGCCTCATTGAACTCGATGGCGTGTGATTCAGCGTACTGGCAGGACCACAAAGTCTCGCTATATAAACAATTTATTTCAAACTCTGATATGATTACAATTAACTATTCATTTGGAACAGATGTCTGAGGCTGTTTGTTGTGGGTATTTACACCACAACAGGAAGTTTCAAGAAAAATAAGACACACACCTAATCTGTCCCAGTTGGCTTGGAACAAAACGAGTTTTGCTTTCCACGCCGTGTAAAATCTCCTCAGGTGCAAGCGTAAAATACTGTAGACTCAGAGAGAGGTAGAGAAAGACAGTCATATGTTGAAGGAGTGTTTTGAAGCTGACATAATTCCTTTTTTGTTGTACATGCTGAGGCAGGTTGAAATTGAAAATGCTTTTTTTTATTTGAAAACCCATAAGCTAGGATTCACACTACTCTAAGCTCCGCCCCCTGGCTACTATTGCTACATAATACCCCATAGGAATGAATATTTATATGAACATTTATTTTTATTTTGTTAATTGGTTATACTTTTTAAAAATATTGGGTCTACCATTAAATGCCACCATTTAGTGGATCTCAAAAGTAAAAATACCCAACAACCGTATTCACAAGTAAAGTAACCTCTTTAATATACTCTTATATGTGCTAAACTTACTATTCTCAAACAAATTTATTTTCAAGTGAGAAATGTGCATCTTAACAATTAGACATTATTCAAAACAAAGATAAAGATAAGCATTTTATTTATTGTAGATTAATGAATATTTATTTGTCATAAAGCAGAAATAAAGGAATAAAACTAAATTCTGCATTAAAAAAAATTCATATTGATCATTTAAAGCCAATATTGGTGGATATCTTTTATTATTATTAATTTACTTTGGAGCTTCTTTTGAAATTTTTTTCAAGTGATAACACCTGTTAAATTTCATTAAAAATTATCCAAACATAAGATCTTCCATAGACGTATATTACAAAAGAAAGCTTGGCTGATAATTTGACAAACAGCAACAGTTGCTAAGATAGGATTGGTCAGAATAGTTTTTTTTTTAATGCTGGACTTTTGCACGAATGATTGGCATTAATGCCCTGCAGTCCCGTCCCATGGAGACCAAACTGAGAACTATTCCAGAAGTCTCTGCAAACAAAAACAGTGTTCATTATTTAACAGCTCAGTGTGTGAACCAAGCTTCATATCCCATCATTCAGCTCTGGAACAAAATAGCAGGATGTTTACCTCTGATAATGGCCTCTTGCAGGCCCGCGTCGCACGCAGAAGGTGCACCATAAGGCAGGAGAGACCTGCGAATGTCCCTGGGGAGGGGTCAGTGTCTAGCTTCGGCATCTGAGAGTGTCCAGCCCTGCAATCTGCAGTCTGAAGATGGATAAGGACACTCTCTCTTTCCCCCACTCCATGTAAATAAGTCTTAATGAGGCAGGAGTTGCACTTGAAACGGCCCCTGTGTGTCAACAGCTCTCACGGAGACCTTGAGTCTGACCCGGGTCTGCCGCAGCCCGCAGGACGGCCCCCTCCTTTTCCCACCAAGCTGTTGCCTTCCCATTTTTTGCTTCTTTTCCTTCATCTGTTTGTTTCTAATTAGAGACACGACGCTCCTCGCACACCTTGCACACATACGCTCCAGGTGGCCGCTTTGCCTGGCGGGTTCGTTGCAGTGAGATTGCCTGATGATAACTGCCACTGAGTGTGCCACTGTGTTAACACAATGGAGTACGACCACTGCTTACTGCACGCTATGCTCTGTATATTGCATACTACTTTTTTTTAAAATAGGGTGGGAAACAGAATTTATTTACAGGTAAATGACAAATAAGAGTGTTCATGATAAAGAAGGGAATCATCTTTTAAAGCACACAAGTTCTTAAAAATGTTCATAACGTAACTGGTTACATTACATTTTTGGTAAATTACATTTAAACGTATGTAATAACAATTCATACAAAGTTTTACTTTTACAACAAATACATCTTAATCTTTATATTTAAGTGTATTCTAGTGTTTTTTTGTTGTTGTTGTTTTTTACAAATATAATAAATTATTAATAAATTATTATTTTTAAGTTTTTAATATCAAATAGTTTCTGCATGTTGCCGGTTACACCATATGACCTTGATTTGGCAGACTTTTGTTGAAATATTAATAAGCAATGAAGCATTTGTTACAAGTGTTTATTCTTTTTTATGAATTAATCATTCTAAGAAATTATGCCAAACTAGGTTTTCTTTTGAATTTCAGGTTTTCATTTAATCCATTTAAAAAAAAAATTCTCCATTACAAAAAACATGCTCATAATATAATGCTCATAATATAAGAGGTGTATTCAAGTCATTGCATGTGTGAAAGGCATTTTATTGTATTTTGGAAGAAATTAATAATTGATAGGACAAAAAAAATGGTCACGTCATTGACCCTTATACCACAGTAAACGCAACATTCTTGTCACATGACCTCTTTATATTGCATATAATGAAGAAACGGGTACCATCAGGGGGGAAAAAAATACATTTTGGGCCATTTTTTATCTACTTTTTTTTTTTTTTTTTTTTTTTATGTTTTAACTCTTGCCATTTCTGATCCAGTAATAAGTCTACCATTAATGTGGAATAAAAAAACTTTTACGATTTTTGTCCGTCTTTGTATATTTAAGATAAATCAAGTCTAAAGCAGCCCTGCATAAATTAAATGCTAATTTGTCTTATAAGGTGGCACAGAAGGTTAACAGCCTCATATTAAGGCATGTTAATAAGGGGTAAAACAGGCAAATACATTAAGACCAACTAAGAATGTTTCAGCAAAATCCATTAGTTTAATGATTCATAATAGAACATTGATGAAGACGATTGCAAATGCATTATATTTGTTTTATTAAAACTTTGTTTAGCTGTTAAATGAAAAAAGCTTTCAGCCTAACTCAAAATGCAAATGTAACTCCAATTGTCACATGGTAGAAATGACCCGTGCGCCTCATTTTCTCTCTCAGGAAAACAGGATTACAAGAAAAACAAGCCGGCGCTGCGAGCCACTCAACTGAAGGCAGAGGCGAAGAGGAGTGCTCCGGGAATCAGGGTGAGATGGCTGTCTTTCATTCTCATTACCTCCCCCTCTATCCCAACTGATCCCTCTCTCCCCCATCTGCCAAACCACACACACACAAGCATTATTCATCACACCTCTCCAACCTGAGAGCAACTCAAGCAGTCTCCATATTGATGAGGCAGAGAAGAGTCGTTTGACTCTCAGAGGACTAGCTCTCTTTCTCCCTTTCCATCTCCATTGCTTTCTCTCTGTTTTTCTTTTTCCCTCAGCTGTCACTCCAGAATAATAATCCAGAGTTTGAGGGAAAAGCCTTTTTATTCACCATCTTTGTGTGATTTCCATTTATTAGTGGCACTGGTTTGGTCAAGCATACGTAACTGTTACTGTTGCTCATACTGCTCCTCCTGGATGTTTTAAACTACTTTTAAACAGGAAATGACGAAATATTTACTTGCATATTTACAGCAGGTCTATTCGCACGGGATTAGTATTACCTGAGGTCATTTTTCCGGACATTTTTACTGAAGGTAAAAGTCGCCATAATCTTTACTGACATTATTCGTAATGATTACTGAGATGGCACATTCGGACGGGACTAAAATCACAGAGAAGCTCTGGTTATTATTACTTTACCCCACCTCTCCATATTAAACTAGTCCCGTCCGAATAGGGCTTTTGAGACCTAGCTTGGGCCATTAAAGGGCCATTACACCCAAAAACAAAAATGCTGTTATCACTTACTCACCCTCATGTCGCTCCAAACCTGTATTGATGAAACCTGAATTAAAAAAAAAAAATTTTTTGGAACATAAAAGATATTTTGAAAAATGAGAAGTTTTTTTTCTTTTTTTTCTCAATAGTCACCAAGACTGGTTACTAACATTCTTCAAAATATCTTCTGAATTTCACAGAATAAATTAATTCATCCAGGTTTGTAACAACATGAGAGTCAGAAAATGATTACAGAATTTACATTTTTGGCTGAACTATCGGTTTCAGAACATCTTAGCAACCATATAGTGAGACTGAGTTTTGCTTGAGCAAAGGCCACTCATGATTTCTCTAGTCTAGTACATGTAAAAAAAAAATATATATATATATATATAATTTTATATATACAGTATATGTATGTGTATATATATATAATTTTTAGATTTCTTTTTTCTTTTTCATTTTGCACAAAAATGTATTTTAAATTGATTAATGCCTTATTTTTAATGTAGATTTTATTTTTAACAGAATGAATTAAAACTGCTTTAGAATTGTCTGTACATATTCTCTCTTCATCCCTGTTAAGTTTGGCAGGGAGCTTATTTTTGTTTGGTTTTTGGCATTGAGAAATTGTGGTGCAATATGTTTGATCAGTTCTCTCAGAATCCAGAGCTCCATAATGGGCATTGCAGCCAAAACAGCTAGTTACTAAGACCGCTCACTGACAACAATGATCTGAAACTAATTCATAATTCATAAGCTGCAATATTTTCACAGTGGACTAAACATTGTAGAAACGCTGGGGCACGTCTGCACATAGCTGAATACAACTTAAAACGTGGCATTTGCTTGCATTGGGTTTAGTTTGCTATGAAGAAATCAAATGTGAAGGCTGAAGATTAACTGGTCTTAGCAACTCAATTGTTATTGTAAAAAAGCCAAGCCCTCATTACAATTCTTCTAAGTCTCATTAGTCTTTCATCCAATTACTGAGGCTTAAGGCCTTGTCCACACTAATACGTTTTTATTTGAAAATGCATATTTTCCTCTCCGTTCTGACCTTCCGTCCACACTGAGATAGTGTTTTTGTCAACGAAGACAGCTTTTTGACAACGCTCTCCTAAGTGGATGAATTTGAAAACAGCGTTTTCGCATTGTAGTGTGGACCGTGAAGGTATTTGAAAATGATGTTTTGTTTTGTCATGTGAGTGACGCATGGTTTATACCGGTATTGTTGTGTCTGCTATTTACTTTCATAGTGTTGCTAAAGAGAATTGTTCCTTTGTAGAACCTTCATATTGCATTCCTGCATAGTTGACAGAAAAATATGCTGACAAAGACATTTTAGACCATACAATTTTGAGTCCAACCTGGATGCAACAGTGAGTGGTGGGATTTTGCTCATAAAACAATCGTGCCAGAAGAATAGTGCGAGAACTTTATTATGTCTGCTCTCTCTGTATCATCTTGTGAACTTTTGTTATGTTTTACGGATTTTAATCATTTTCAGACGTTTCAGTGTGGATGAGCAACTTTTGGAAAACGCTTGAAAATGCTAGTGTGGATGCGGGAGTCACTCCATTTTTTTAAATGTATCCATATTAATAGACAGCCTAAATCTGAGGAAATGATGAATTCCATGTGCATGTTTTAAAACAAAAACATCTTGTCCATAATGACTCTAAATCTTAATTTCGGACCTACTAAATATCTTTCCACAGGTATGTGTGAAGCCTATGATCTCAGTGGTTAAAACATTTGTTTACTGCTGAAAGCAACGTCCCCTCGTTCTGCCAGAAATGTAGTTTATTGCGTTCAGATTTGGTCATTGGCTTGGCACGTTTCTGAGGAACGTGGACGCTGATTTGTTTGTTCTGGTCCGTAATGTGACTAATGGACCCCTGAGCTCCACACTTGAGTTTTGTTCTGGCTCTGTGGAATGCCTCCTTGGCATTGTTTTTTTTCTGAGGAGTTGACTCATACTTTTACCACTTGTTTTTCCACAGGCCATTTTCTCTGGCTGTGCATGCTTGGCAGGTGGCTTTCCATCTATGACCATCCCTCACTCGACCCGCCGAAACGCACACACATTCTTCTTTTTCATCTTCCATCGTTCTTTAGCGTTGGTCCCGTTTGTGAGTGCTGTATGAGGCTCTGGAGAGCAGGTTGAGGCTGAGGTTTGGGCTGTCTTGGGGTCCATGTTGGCAGCACGCTCAATCTGCTGTTCTCCACGCGGTGGCCATTTGGTTTGCTGGGATGTTGCCTGCCAGCTTGGGGAGGCAGCGGGCGCTCGACCACCTGCTGTGGGCACTGCTTGGCTCCCTGGTGCCTGGCTGAGCGGATGGCATCACCTGGCACAGAGTAGAGGTGCTGGCGGCCTCAGCTGTGTGGGGCGTCTGGCCTGAAATAATCAGTGCCAGCTCACTAGCCCTGGAGCTGAATATCGTGAGCCCGCTGGCCAACTTTAACTGTTTCACTCTTCACTACATTCCATTGCATGCATAAATAAGTCAGTGATTTTTAGCTAAGATTCTGAAATAACCAAAAGTAGCACCATGTTTTTTAGGCATGTTGGGGATAACCAACACCAGGATTAAGTATAATTTTAGTGTAACAATAAATTCAAATTCACTTCAATGTCAAATTCAAAGGTGATACTTTCTGGCAAAAGAGACAAACACCTAAATTAGGTATAATGGAACAATTCTTAGAATCTAAATTCTAATTTAAATTAGGGGTACATGGTTATTACAATTCTAGTCAATACCATTAAGCCGTTATTTATTTTTGTGTTTTAACTGATAAGCAATAAATTGCAGATATTGAAATTCTATACTATTTTGTCCAAAAAAACTAAATAAATAAATAAATTTATAAAAACTGTAACACTAAAAATAAAAAATGACTTCTTTTTTTTTAACTAAAATTATAAACACTAAATAATAAATACTTTATAAAAAATGTGTTAAAATAACATTTAACCGTGTTATTACATTTTTCGTTTTTAAAGATTAACTTTCAGTGAGCGTTAAATGGCAAAGGTAATCTAAAAGTAATAATAGAGGAAATGAGAATGCGCAATTTAATATGCAATATCAACTTTTTTTTAAAAGCTCTATTATCAGCCAATATTTGAAATGGCACTAATAATATTGTGCATCCCTAAACTAAATTTAACTTGTCGACATTTCTTTGTGTGCTGCAAGGGCATGCAGTACATACATTTAATATAAAACACTCTTTTGTAAAACAGCACAGGGACGTTTCCAAGTATGTGGCCACAGATCTGTTTGCAAACTGTGTTTATGAGTCCCATTCACACCTCCGTATTTTATCCGGTCTGTCAACACTCGTATGAGTGAAACTCTCATTTTTATGCCTCGCACACACACCCTTCCTCTCTCACAAACACACCGCAGCACACCAGCCAGCGGTCGGAAGTGGGTGAGGTATTACAGCACACCTGGGTCGGGCTGAGATAACTACACAACCACTTAAAATGGGGGAGTAAATCCCACTTCAGCTGTTTCTGTTGGACGCTGATGCTGGTGTGCCGTAACGCTCCTGGCCGTAAGGGCCAATGTTATGAACACAGGGCTATATGAGATAATACCACAGAATTCTTTGAAACTAGAAGACCGTGAGAATTCATACAAGGACACATGAGGAAATGTGAGTGTGTGTGTGTGTGTGTGTGTAAAATACAGTGGCCTGTCGCCAGATGAATGGGAACTCACTCCCGGCATGCCACAGCTGCTGTTGAGAGCCACATGATGCTGTTGGGAATATTCCAGCGTTTTCCATCAGAATGTGGGAGACTGAAGCGTAGGCCGCTGAATTATAAGCTTCTTCAAGACAACAAGGTCTCCTCTCTTCACTCACATACCCTCATCTGACAATTTCATTTTCACACAGCCTCCTCTGGACTTACTGTATGTCTTTTTCTCATAAAAGAGTATGAGACCACATCTGTATTCATGGCTTTTTACTTGCCTTTTCAAGAAAGGATTTTTGGGGCAATGACATGATTCTCCTTTTTTCGTGTCTAAATTGCAACAGGGTTGTTTAACTAAACTAAAACTATGAAAAATCGTTGCAATAGTAATAAAATCGTAATAATTGTAATAAAAAAAACTTGAGCGAAGATTGCAAATGTTGTCTTGGCAACTTACTGAAATAAAACAAGTTAAAAATAGAAAAGCTGATGCAAAATATTAATAAATAAAGGCAAGATTAGTCATATGGAGTAACTAAGAAAACTTTATGACCTTCATATTTCATAAATGTGTGATGGATAAAGTTTGTACACTTAACATGTATGGAAAATATGTTCAAACATTTTTTTTTTAAATGTAATTGTGTTTTGTGTATTTTCATCATCTTGGACCGTCTTATTAGTGATTGACCTTCTTGTAAACAGGACACATTCAACTACTTTGTCCTTTTTTTTGTTACTTAAGCCTGTATTTAAAAATTGGAAAACATTTGCCACACAAGAGACAAACGCAAAACAATTCCCTTTGGATGCGATGACACTTAGGCTCCGACACAAAGCGGTTAAATAAAGAACGTGAATCAGCATAGGCCTCTGGTAATGTATGAAACTGAAGTGCATGAAATTTAAAAGTTTTCCAATTAAGAGAGGCTTAAGCTGTTTGGAGTCTGGCTGGAACAAGATAAATGCAGCGGGCAGCGAGTGCTAATGAGGACATACACACTGATGACTGCTGCCGCAGCTTGTACACAGATAGTCATGGCTGTCGTGGAGGCTTTTAATAGCCCCTTACAATTTATCTGCTAGAATTATTATTAGCCTCCTGTTTGCTGGGTGGCTTATCTCGTCCTGC
Source organism: Leuciscus leuciscus (assembly GCF_965113295.1). Lineage (NCBI taxonomy): Eukaryota > Metazoa > Chordata > Actinopteri > Cypriniformes > Leuciscidae > Leuciscus > Leuciscus leuciscus. Next base: position 10,015,023 of record NC_138736.1, on the reverse strand, counting down.
TCGGGGTGGATTTGCTTGCTGCTCGGTGTTTGATGTGTGTGTGAGTTTGTGTGTGCATGTGTTTATGTGTGAATGAACACAGGAGGGGGAATAGATGGATGTGTGTGATTATTATTTCACTTTCTCTCTCTTTCTGTACTGCTTTCTTTCTTTTCCTCTGTGCTCCTGTCTTTGAAGAACATACTTTAAGATGACTACAAGAGGATACATGATGCCATGGATTACTGATCAAACAACAATAGCAGGCCATAGGCAAAATTATTTGCATTCATCACATTCCTTTAGCTTATTAATGCATTAAGGTGTTGTTTAAAATAACAGATTGTGCATCCTATCACTCCCGTTTTATCATGTTGTGCTCCTGTTTACATACCCTCTTTTCAGAATTTGTTAGATCTTCAGCATCTTAAAAAAAATATACATTATTTATGTATTTATTTATTCCTTGAAAAATCTGCATAACTGATATTTAAGCTTATCACACAAAGCAAAATAAATGAAATTACACACATGGTCCCGTTCAAAAGTTTACATCCCCTTTGATCGTAATATGTGTTGCCTCCTTGAGCATTTTATATCTGGTGTGTGTGTGTAAAGTGCCCCTATTATGCTATTATAAAGGTTCCTAATTTTTTTTTTTTTTGAGGTCTCCTACAATAAATTTACATGCATCCAAGATAAAAAAAAACACTTTAAATGTATATTAATATACACTGCACATCACCTCATTTCTCAATTTAGAGTGATCTGTTATCAGAGGTAACTGTTTTAGTTATGTATTTCAGAAATGTACATATACAAATCACATTTAGCTAAAAACGTATTTATTTAAACAATGTAATAGTTTAAGGCAGAAACAATGAGCTCATTGAAGTAATGAATACTTAAAAATAAGTTAACTTTCTTGCAGATTCTACAGGGGGTGTATAAACTTATGAGCAGACCTTTGCCATAAAGTTCTCACAGCTTTTAATATATCCTTGCAATTTTCTCTAATTGCAATTCTTGTCTAGAAAAACATCAACTTCTAGTACACTGAGCCAAAAGTAAGTCTCACAAGCGCACAAGTTTTGATTAGAAAGTTTGATAACGAGTTATCAAGATAAAGAACAATTGCTTAGTTAAATACTTGAGTGCTCCTAATGAAACAGGTTGATGAGGATTGTAATTTAACACAAAAGGTAATAAATGACTTATTTAAATCTAATTCATGCTTGAATACCACTCCTTCAGCCATCATCAATTTAGCTCGGGCATTAAGCTCCCAACAACTCTTAATTAGAACAAAGACATTTCTGGGAGATTAACTTTCTCTGAGCCTGCTGGGTCTGCCAAACCCTATTTGTGTCACAGCGAGAGTAAAGATAAAGAGCTCCAAATATACTGATACTAATACTGAACATTTGTGGTGTGAATTGCATATCTGTGTTTAGTGATGATCAGTCTTGAGTCGGATCATGCTATGAAAAGGAGAGCGTTTCATTCTTTCTTGAACTTCTAGGGACTGGCATTGCAATTAATGGGAATTTTAAAGCAGAATTAACTAAATATGTATTTTAATAATGCAGCATGAACATTCCAAGAACATTCTTTTTTTCTATGTAGACTTCCTAATGAGTAGATTAAAGGTATAGCGGAGGATGTTTTACTTCCTGGTGGGTAGCCTATACTATTGGTCCTCCTAATTGTCAATCATTCTGGTGAATCAATCAAACTTTTCAAAAAGTGGAGAGGGCGGGTCTTATCTAAAATTTGGAAAGATCCTCCGCTATACCTTTAAGGTTAATGCAAGATTAAAGATTCATGCAGGTTCTTCATAACAGTTGGTTTCTGGGTTTTATAAAGCATTGAATTTATGCGAATAAAAGGTTCTTAGTTGAACTTTAAAGTGTTCTTCTATGGCATCAGACTGTAAAACCTCTTTGTTTCAGATCTGATTTGTAAGAATGAACCAACACATTTGAGTCATTTTAATGTTTCCACACTTAAGTCATGGTTTAAAACAATCACAGTGTTTAACATTTAGGGGCTTTCGCACCGGTGGAACGTTTTCATAGTTTCAATAACTATTGGCGAACGTACCCTCTTTTTGGCTTGTTCACATCTTTTTAGGGGACTAAATTAGCTCCTACGTCAGAGTAGTCAAACCCAGCACAATTGGAACTAACTAATTGGCGCTTAAATGTTGTCATTGTTAACTGGCTTACATCACTTCAGAGTTCCTACTGGCGGTGCGAATGCAACCAGGAAAATGGCCAGAGGGGAACATTTAGTTCTCAGGGGACCGCCCTGATGGCTAGTTCCTGTAACTGTGTTCTTATAACTATCCGGTGCGAAAGCCCCTTTTATGGAGTAATTTGATGCTAGTGCTCTGCGTTAATTCTTATTATTAACTCTTATTTAGCAACGTCTGAATCCGAAAGAGTAAACCGTTTTTCATTTTCTCTGATTGCAGGACGTCATATTGGTCATTGTGGCTGTTCTGGTCTTCCTGCTAGGCATCTATGCATTCTTCTACCTCAACCTGAGCACTGAGCTGGATCTGGATGTGGACATGGACTGAAGGACTTTTCTCAGATATGCCATCTCAGAGGATTCTGGGTGGCTGGATACATGAGCCATTCATGAAGTGCCATAGTATTACACATTTCCTTTCAATGTCCTCTTCTATGCCTTTTAAACCAGCATAAACTGCGTGAAAGGAACGAATATGAGTCTTAAAGTGCGCAAAAGCATCACAGATTTTTTTCCCCCAGTGTTTATCCTTGATAATTTTTTCGATTATTAATAAAGCTCCACATGCCCCACAGCTTTGAGATCAGAAGAACCAACTTGTTTTCTCTTTGGATCTTTTAGTTGTAAAGGAATAGTTCATCTATATATCAAATTTCTGTAATCTTTAACTCCTCTCATGTCTTTTAAAAATGCATTCGGCTTTCTGCATGAAACACAGAAGGAGTTATTTATGGCAGAATTTCCAGTCTGTTGTTTTTTATACAATCAAAGGCAAAATTTTCACTGAATAACAACTTAAATTTCAGTGAGTTTTACACAAAGTTATGGCTTCAGGAGACTTGGAATATACTTTTATGATACTTATGCATGGTGCTTTGTGGAGTTTAACAACTCCTGGCTCCCCTTTGTTTTGATTGTATAAATTCTAAACTTCTTCTTTTGTGTTCCACAAAAGAAAGTCATCCAGGTTGGGAATGACATGAGGGTCAGTAAATGATGACCGATTCTTCATTTTTGGGTGAACTATCCCTTTAAACCTCTGGTGTTCTTCGTGTGGCAGTCAAAAATGACAAGACAAAAAAAAATCCCAATGGAATGAATGTACTATTTTTTTAAAGTTTTATAATGTTTTTATTTAATGTTTTGTATTTTTAGGGGATTTTATGGTACTAAATAAATTTTACACATAGTAGTTATAATCCGTTTATTCACTTTTTGAGCATAGACCTAAAACATTAAATGCTTTGGAGCACAGACTTAAGTTTGGTCTCTTTTTAAAGAAGACACTAGGCAGATTATTGCTAAATTATAGAAGTTTACATTTTCTTGTTATGAAAAATGCACAAAAATGCTATTTTCCAATTGTATATGAAATGTATAGTTTTCAAAACAAGTTTTTATTCTAACTGCGAGAAAATCAAAGCCATAAATCTAAACAAGTTGTGTTCCAAATCTGAGGATGATATCTCAAAAAATTTGCTTTCAGTATAATTTTGTTTGGGCGCAGTACCAAACGTTTCCACTAGATGAAAGTAATTTCCAAAGCTGTCATTTTTGACCGAGGAGTGCAAATGTGACTGGGGTCAGGACCATTTAACCTTTTTTTTTTTTTTTTTTTTTTTGGACCATTTAACCTTTTCGAATCATGTCCATGATTTATTGATTTAATTTCACAAAGCAAGTGTCAAAACTGCTACCGAGTTTTGTACCATTCCAAAGAAGTAAAAAAATCCAAACCGTTAATCTTTTTTTTTTTTGTCAAAAATGAACGAAGAGTACCAGAGGGTTAAACGTTTATCACACTATTGTTTAATAGCACAGATGTATACATTTTTTTTTATTAGATTGGTTGGATTTACCTGCTCGTGCAAATTAATTGCATAATGTCTTACTCTTCTCCTATCCTGTGGAGAATTTGTTTAATATTTCAGGGTTTCCCCCCCTAAAACCAGGTAGATGAAAAGAGATTTTACATTCCATACCACAAACACCACCTTACAAATCTAGACATCTCAATGCTGGAGATCAGAGACAATCTGTGATCTTGTTTGTGTGTAATGCTTGCATTCTCTGTCTCATCGCACAGCTCGTTAGCATATCAAACATCACAAACTTTGGTTATTGAAAGCCGAAAGAGCATCAGTGAAGACGCCAAACATTACCATGTAGACCTTGATGTGCTCCCTGCTTTTGTATGCGTGTGTGTGTGACCTCTAGAGACACGTATAGTACAGAACTTGAAGCATTATCAATCAGCGAGGTACTGTTACTTTTAGCTAGCGTCTTTTGATGTATCTCAGAAGATGAAACGCATGGCCCTGCCTTGGTCTCTGACATCCAGTGCTTCCTTTACACACTGCTGGGCCTGTGTGTGTGCGTTCGTGGGAGAAAAGAGAGAGTTGTAGGGTGGAAAATGAAAGGCTGAAGCTGATGACATTCAAAGTTCATTTACATTCTCTTTGTATAGCGCATTGGATCTCGTACAAACGCACAGCTACGACTTATTTCGTTCCAGGCCAAGAGAGTTGTTTTATCTTTCCCTGCATGAGGTGTATGTCTCTAACTCAGGACAACTGCTTTTCTGCTCAACCCTTATTTTCCTGGGATGTCTGACTGTTATCATTAATTCAAGGATTGATACCCTATTGAACAAAACATTTTTGTAGTCTGTCTTTGATTTAGACTCGAGAGCTTTCCAAATTCTTTCATAGTGAGATTGAACTAAACCAAAACAAAGAGTCTCATGTTCCTTGTTGACTGTTTTGCTTGTGTTTCTTCTCTTGTTTCTATCATACTTGAGATAAAATAATAAACATTTGTCAAACCACATTGATACTGATAAAAGCTTATTGTGTTTTTTTTTTAAATCGTATAACAACGTTGAGCTTATAAATAGTATCTGTTTCAGTGCCTTGTGGCGTTCGACTTGTTAATGCCAAACAAACACACACTAGGGGGCTGTTTACATTACATCGTTTTCAACTAAAAAAGGAAAACGTATGCGTTTTGGCCGTTCATTTACACGACAACGGCGTTTTAGGTGCCTGAAAACGTGAACTTTTGAAAACAGATTTCAAAGTGCACGCTTTTGAACGGTTTCCGTGTAAACAACAAAAACGTGAATCTGTGAAAACGATGACGTCATGCATTTGCGTATTACGTGTTCAATCTTTAGTGTTGCGTCGCCATCTAATGGCCTGCCAGCAAAATACAGCGTTTTTTGTCGTTTTCGCAGATCCGTGTGAACTTCTCCATTTTAAGCATATCGTTGTCGTGTAAAAGTAAGATTTGAAAACAGATTTCAAAGTGCACGCTTTTGAACGGTTTCCGTGTAAACAACAAAAACGTGAATCTGTGAAAACGATGACGTCATGCATTTGCGTATTACGTGTTCAATCTTTAGTGTTGCATCGCCATCTAATGGCCTGGCAGCAAAATACAGCGTTTTTTGTCGTTTTCGCAGATCCGTGTGAACTTCTCCATTTTAAGCATATCGTTGTCGTGTAAAAGTACCCTACAAGACTGAAACACATCGCCCTGTACACATATATAGACTCAAGCTGTGTTCAGATTCATCAGGGAAACATAATTTAGGATATCAAAATTTTGTATTAATATGATATAATGACAATTACATAATAGTCATAATAAAGGATGATGATTAGAAGTATTGAATCGTGTGCACTGTGACTAATGGGTAAATTTCCCTGTAGTGTTTACTTATCAGTTTTGTTTGCATATATGTTATCTATTAGTTGCACACACCTAATGGCTGGTCAGCCACATTTCAAAACCAATTTAAAATAAGTTTTGCACACTAGGCTTCTTTTTTTTTTTTTTTTTGCAGACTATAGCAAACTTGCCTTGCACTTTGCTTAACACATAAGCAATCCCCTTCATTCCTTAATCTCATTGTGCCTGGTTAACCTGTGAAGCTGGGTTATTGTGTTTGTACGTGGTGTGTGCGGGCAATGTTTGTGTAAGTTAGCAACTAAGGCTCAGCTGTTGCCATGGTTGCCCTGGCTGTAGAAACCCTCCCGAGAGGCCACATGCTCTCGGGTTAGCGGTGTGAGCGCCCCTCTGCCTCGGTCATTAAGTCAATGGCAGTTAAACTGTAGGAGCCCGGCCTAACCATGCCCAATGCCACCAATGCCAATTATATCCAGTATCAGTGTGTTAGATCATGAACCCTGGGTTACAGCTGGGAGCTGCTCACATTCACACCCCACTACACTCATTAGCAGCAACAGGTGGCCAGTAGTGGGCAAACAGTGGAAGCCGAATGTAGCTCTGGAAAATGGCACTGCATCCGTAATTATCTCTACAACTGTGATGGCTACATGTGTTTATGAATGTGCTATATATATACTGTATATGTATGCTGCATAGATACACTCTCAGCAAGGTACTTTTTGCATACTCTTTTATGAGTACTATGAGTTCAGACATACTTATTTTGTCACATACTATTTTTCGACTATATAGTAGAGAAGTATGCGATTTCGGATGTAGCCATGGTTACATGTGGTTCGGCACAGCAATGACGATCAGCTGTCCTTCCTGTCTCCCTGTTGCACTGTCTTGGGTGTCTTATATTACGGACATTGCAGTTTATTGCTCTGGCCACATCTGCAGTCCACATGCATCCCTGTAGCAGGTCAGGTTCTTCTGGTGGTTTTCCGAGTCAGTAAAAAGTTTTCTTGAGTGTCCAAAGTTATTGGAACTGATTAAAAATCTGACGCTGTGCATTTTAAGTACAAATTATTTATAAAAACTAAACTTCAGTGCAACAAATTTGCAAATGTCACTATTATGTTATCTTATTTGTTCCACTGTCATATTATTTTTCCTCACCAGAGTTTGTTGAACCTTTACACCTCCTGCACTTTCTAGTTTAGTTCTCTGACCTTGGTTCCTTCATCTCACCACTATCTTTGTTGTTACCTTCATTCCTAAGGAGGAAATGCTGGTTGACTGGTCTTATTGATCTGTGGTATATTTCCTGCAACATTTGTGTCGATTTCTGATACGCTGCCTGTTATAAGATCTCAGGCCTTACATGGCGCGCTGTAATTAATGTGCTCTACAAAAGGTTCTACGACCTTGGCTGCCTTGTCATCCCAGAGATCCTGGCTAATTGGAAATGATCAATTGAATTTTATTTCCACGCCTTTACATTGGAATTAATCAGGTGCTTCTGAGGCGGCGTTTACCGTGACCTTAGCAGAGCCTGCCAGGAGTTAGCGTTCTATGGCGCCATAGCTTTGGGTGACAAATGGACTGGTTGCGGTGGCCTGAGATTGTCTCATTAGTCATGTGAAGTATGTCAGCTGGAGTAATTACTTCGGCTCAGGTCCACCTCCTGCTTGCTAAGCTGAGAGAGCTTCCCACACACGTACACGCATTTCCCTCAGACAAAAATGCTGTTGGTTCTGTGATGAATCATGATCATGGTCCAGAAGTAGTGTGAAATGGAAGTGTTCAGCAGTACTAGACCTGCAACCAGTCTATCATCCACTGCCTCTGGCTTTTTAAATGTAACTACATTTCTGCCTGTGCTTTTTTGCTTTCGTTCCAAATGTAAGTGTTAAGAGTCAAGTCTGAAATTAACAGCTCAGACTTGTGCAATGCTGCACTTAAATTGATGATTTATGCAAGTGCTCGGCTGTAGGAATATTTCTTTTTTCAAAACCTTTGGGTAAGACTCCAAGCTGATCTGTTTAACTTTAGATAAACGTTGTTATGCTCTGTACTATGCTGCATTATATTCAATTCAATTCAATTCACATTTATTTGTATAGCGCTTTTCACTCCATTCCATGTTTTCTTATATTACAGTTTTTCTCAGTCGCTTTGGTGCATTTCTCACATCACTATTTACATTTGCACAACAGTTAATGCAGTTCTCAAAACAATTAGAACAAACTGCAAAACATAGTTGATAACCTGCAAAAGCGTGTCACTTGCTCAAAATGGATAGCTCATTCCTCAAAAGCAAGTATTTATGTCAATGAAAGTGTCAGTGTCATCAAGATGAAAAGTCCTGACACCATTGTTTATGAACAAGATAGTCAAATGGCTTTGTCATGTTTTCATTATGACAGTTTACTCTGTAAATGTTTTCCAATGCAAAAAAGTCAGATCTTGGTGACACTACCTGAAAATGCTCAAGACAGCACTATATACTATTTGCACAGCCATTTGAAAAATACAGTAAAGTTACACATTACTGTATTTAGTGAGGTAACTGAGTACAAGACACTGAATATGTATGTTTCACATTTTTACTGCATAATATGCTCTTTGCAATTCTAATTTGTTCACAGCATTGTGCGAAAGAAAAAATACACCCTTATTTACAACAAACATAAACTCCCTTTGGGTAGAGCTGTGCACAACTGGAAACAATATTGCAGTACATATTGGAACTGAACATACAACATACATAGTACTGTAATCATTCATGCACATTCAGACGTTCCTCTCTGTCTGAAAGCTGAAATTCACCTGAGAGAAATTTTTCAATTTAGGAGACATTTTCAAAAAAAATAAAAAAAGATTTAATTTTTTTTTGTTATTTTTTTGACAGATTTTGACAACTAGTTCAACATTTTTGTATGTAATGACTCAAGCAAAAACTGACATGACATAAGTAAATGATAATGTTATAAAACAGCAGAGAGTTGTATGAAAGCAATTGATGCATGTCCAAAAGCATTTGCAATTTGTTGGGAGGAATGAGAAACTGCTACTAGGATGTGCACAAATGACTAAATGTTGTGGAGGTTGAACTAACTGTTGTGCAAATGTAAATAGTGATGTGAGAAATCCACCAAAGCGACTGAGAAAAACTGTATTACCAAGTGGCAGCAAATATATATTGAAAATAGCAGAGGGCCTAACACAGATCCTTGCGGCACTCCATAATTTACTGATATTATCTTAGATTTTCCCCGTTTAAATAGACAAAATGGTAACGGTCTGATAGGTACGATCTAAACCACCTTAATGCCTGTCCCTGAATACCAGTGTAATTTTGTAGTCGATCTAAGAGTATTTTATGATCTATAGTGTCGAACGCAGTGCTAAGATCAAGTAAAACTAGTATTAAGATAAAGCCTTGGTCAGAAGCTAGAAGTAAGTCATTTGTAATTTTAACGAGTGCAGTTTCTGTGCTATGATGGGGCCTGAATCCAGACTGAAAATTTTCATACATATCATTATTTTGCAAAAAGCACAATTGAGCGGACTCAATTATTTTTCTAGTATTTTAGACATAAATGGAAGGTTAGAGCATAAATGGAAGATTTGGCAGATATTCTAAATAATAAGCAATGTTTTTTGCATTTTGCAGGGCTTGCGTTTTCAAGCATTTTGTTCAATATTTTATGTTTTTCTTTGTGAATCCCTCTTTTTAAACAAGTGTAAAAAAAAACAACAACAAAAAAACATTGTTGCTAAGTTGTCTTAAATGACATTAGTTACTTACCCTCATTGTTTCCTCCTCCTGTGGAACATGATCAAAAATAGTAAAAACAGTAATATTGTGAAATGTTATTTAAAATAATGGTTTTCTATTTAATATATTTTAAAATGTAATCAATTCCAGTATTGGCAAAGCTTAATTTTAAGCATCATTACTCCAGTCTTCAGTGTCACATGATCCTTTAGAAATCATTCTGATGATTTGGTGCTAAAGAAACTTCTTCTTCTTCTTCTTCTTCTTCTTCTTCTTCTTCTTTCTTCTTTCTTCTTCTTCTTCTTCTTCTTCTTCTTCTTCTTCTTCTTTCTTCTTCTTCTTTCTTCTTCTTCTTCTTCTTCTTCTTCTTCTTCTTTCTTCTTCTTCTTCTTCTTCTTCTTCTTCTTCTTCTTCCTTCTTCTTCTTCTTCTTCTTCTTCTTCTTCTTCTTCTTCTTCTTCTTCTTCTTCTTCTTCTTCTTCTTCTTCTTCTTCTTCTTCTTATTCTTATTCTTATTCTTATTCTTATTAATGTTGAAAACAGTGAAAACACCCTCTCCAAATGCGTTGGTTGGTTATTTTTCCCACTCTAGCTAGAACATTACAAATGCGCAAATAGATTTAATTTTTTTTTTTGTTATTTCATAATAATTATGAAAAGACTGGACCTTCCAAAACAATTGCATCCACAACCTGTGACATGCAGGGCAACATAATAAGGATTTTAAGCATTCAAAGCAGGTCAGGTTTTTTTTTTCTTTTTTTGTATATCCGCTCTCCTCTCAGTGTTTCCTGTGTATTGAGTGTGTGTGTTCAGTATTCAGAACACTTCCTGGTCTAGCTGCATGCTCCAGTGGAGCACACACTCGTTCTCACTGACTGCACAGACACCTGCAGCACTGACAGACAGGCGAGAGACGAGAGGAGGGTCACTCTCAGGAGAGGCTCATTTACTTTCTCTCTTTCTCTCTCTATAGTTTTCCCTCCCTCTTACTATTACCATCGTCTCCCCTCTCCTCTTTTACCCTCCCTTCATATTCCTATGTGACAGGTGGGCCTGGCAGCCCTTATAACATAGCCCCAATATGTGTCAGTAACAATATCCCACTCAGTCATTAAGGGCGAGCGAGCGGCACCGGAGCTCATGATCCACATCACACTCAGCCTCTAATCCCACACAGGGAACACCTACCTTCTCATTTCTCTGTCTCTTACAACATTCTTTTCCCATCTCTATTTTTCTCCACCTGTCCCTCGTTATTTTTGCTTTCTTCTCCCACACGTGCGTTTTTTCCCCCTGAAGAATTATTTAGTGTAATGCTTTGCAGCGGATTTGCATTTCAAAGAGTCTATGCATATGCACAATTAGGGATGATTAGGCTATACAATTGCATTTTGAGCTTGTAAAGCAGTCTGGTGCACGTTACTCTAAAGAGCTTTATATCAGTCACTCACAGAGCAAAATCAAATCTATATTTGTGCATATTTTAACAACAGATTATATTATTCATACGCACTGCAGTAAAAATATGCTGTTTTTATTCTTAAAAGAAACAGTTCTCCCAAGACTGTAAATTCAGTTGTTATTCTTATTTTTTAATATTGTGGGATTTTGGCATCATTAAAGCTGCAGTCCGTAACTTTTTTGGGTAAAAAATTGTCCAAAATAAATTTTAGAGCAAGTACACAACCAGCCAGTGTTCAAAACTATCTGCTTGCCTTAGCTCGATTCAAAACGGAAAGCTTGTAATAATGTTTTTAACTCCAGTGGTACTGGTGGATTTCTGCGGGAAATTCGAGCATGTCTTTGCGTCATTACGTCACATCTGCACACATGAAGAAGGGGTTTCGGCTATTAGGCTATGTTGGGTGTGAGGATGTTGGAGGTGGAGATTTATAGCCTTTTCTCACAGCACTTGATACAATTAAACGTATCAATTTGATGGCGGATCCAGAAAGGTTCAAACGACAATCACCAGTGACAACTGGAGATTCACCCATTGTAAAATGCAAAAGACTTTGGAGTGGGCCGAGTGGCTGCAGAAAAAAAGAGACTGTAACCGGGCCGATGCGAAAACAAGCATAAATATCGGAAGGGCATTAAATATGGTCACACAATTCTGATGTTGTTAACATTAACAATTTGAGAACAAAGCAATAACTGCAATTGCAGATTTCGAACAGAGATGGCGGCAAAGAGGAAAAACTACGGACTGCAGCTTTAAGTATATGTTAATGCGGGCTAAATTCTTAATTATACATTTTCGGCATATTTTGTTCTTTATAATATTTTCATTTTGACATGAACTGTTTTAAGGTGACAATATTTTGACTGGAAAAATACAAATTCAATCATTTTTGTCTTATTTTCCAATTAAAAATATCTGTATACCTCAAAACAAGACATTAATAAATTTGCATAAGAATGCGGTCACATTTACCATTGTACGGCTAATTTTTGCAGGCAGAATCCAGTGATTTAAATAGGATCCCATGCAGTCGGGAATTCCACTTGAAGTTGAAAGATTTCCCATGCACATTTCGCAGCAGGTTAAAGTTGGTCATGTGGGTTCAAGAGTGAAAATGGATTTGTACTTCAATTATCGCTATGCTATTGACGATAAACAATGGACCTTTAATGTCCGCAAAAATTTGCATATATGACAGCTCCATAAGACATTAGGATTATCTTAATATAGGGCCTATCTGAATTAAATTGTTTTTTTCTTATCCCATTGCATTGGCAAATTGTTTTAAACATAGATCCAGAGAAAAATTGTTTATGCTTAAAAAACCCCCAATTCATTTAAGATATATTCTCTGAGAGCAAGTTCTAATATCTTATTTTAATCAGTTTTTCTTCACAAGTAAATGTATCTTCTTTTAAGCATGTTTAAATGTTTTTCCTGAAAAACAGGCAAAAATATGAAACATTATTATATATACTGTATATTTATTACAAACTTTTCTTTTGTTGTTGTTTTTGCCATAAAAAAAAAGAAAAGAAAAAAGATATTACATCATGAAGGACATTTTAGACAACCTAGGTTCTTAAAGTGCATGTGGCAACATTTCTGCAAAATGATAATAAGTTGCTTCTTGCAATTTTCATATCACTTTAAAAGTCCAGTGAGTGGCGCTTAAATCATGTTCAATTGTATCCGAAACAGACGAATGTGAATCTGGTAACGTTGGTTGTTCGTATCACGGCAGTTCGGGATTGAAATGTTATGGGAGTGTAGTGCTGTATCCGAGCTTGAGTTACCGAGCAAGCTTACTACATCAGATAAGTCAAACATATGGAGCTGACTATGTGATGCAAACATTAAAATCTATTCGTTTACAATGCATTAAGGTAAAAGTGTTTTGAGGTCACAACATAGTATTGTGCAAGGAACCTCATGAAAATAAGTCAACAGTTTGCCACTATAGGTTTTTTTATTTTTTTTATGCCAGTAGTGTTCATTTCAGCTGGAAACTGCAGTGAACTGTATGAATAGTTAAGTTTTTGGAATAAAAAAAAAAATGTAGGCCTAGGTTGCATTTAGATACATGTTAATACAGTGTATAGTTCAGCAGAAGGATCTATGGCCTCAGATTTACCTCTCAGGACATCAACATTCACAGTGATAACTACTAATATTCGATTAGCATATTAGGGCACTTGGAGGCTGTGATGTTTTCATAGGGAACAGAACAGGAGGGCAATGAGACAGCAAGCCATGGCGTGTGTGAGACTGATGTGCATGCATTAGCGGGATTGGCGGCTGTGTGGATTAGAACACCTCTGTGAGGTGTGTGGTAATGCCAGACTTAAAGGATTTCAGAGCCTATCACACACCCTGATTGGATCCCTAATCCCAGATGTGCTTTTAATATCAGGACGGAGCAACCAAAATGGAATGTGTGAAGGGAAGGAAGGGACACAGTGAAATCTGATTCATGAGTTTGTTTAAGAGTCCTGCTGCATTCATCCATAAGAGGAAAAAGGAAGGTAAACAGTGATGAATAAATATTAAGCGGTTTAGAATCAGTTTTTGAAATATGTAGGCTATCTGTGTGTTTTGGACAGCACATCGCAGGTGTTCAACAGGTGAGCTATGACACTACGCATTGTCTATTTGCATGCTTTCTTTTCCTCCGCTGTCTCTCTGTTTGCACTCGTTCATTGTGTTATTCATAGAAACACACCTGGGCTCTGCGCACCTGGTCCGGCTGGCCGCCAGAGCATGGCACATTGCCAGTTCCTGTCTAAACCAGGAACCACACATGTACACGCACACACACAACATCCAAGCCTCCGCTTGATAAGCAACAGCCAGTGAGTATTTCAGAATTTAATTGTACAGAAAATATTCCAGAGCCACAGGTGCAAAGGCTGTAGAGAGATAAAAAAATATATAAAAAAAACTTTCAGGAATGCTTTGATTAGTATATCAGAAGACAAAATTCACATTAGACTTTATAAACTACAATTCACACAAAAAAATGACATCAGTTAGACAGCAAAAATCCTGTTCTTAAAAGGATTAATAATATTTTCATCTTATTTTTCTAGTTTAAATATTTTTAAATACTTGATACAAGATACATCTACTTGAGAAACAACACTGCAAAAGATTAAGGTCCAGTTTCACAGACAAGGTTTAAGCCTAGTCCCAGACTAAAAAACAGACTTTCACTTAAAAAAAAAAAATTCTTCTATTATAATTCTAAAAAATTATAAATCTATATAAAATAATTATTTTTATTTTTTTATAGTTTATACTATTTATTATGTACATAAATGAACCAAGATGAACTTATTTAGACAAGTTGTGAACCCTGTTTTGTTTTCAGACAGTTGAATATAAATTCTCTGAAACGGCTTTGGAGACGGCTTATGGTAGAGAAATGAACATTCAATTCACGGGCAACAGCTCTGGTGGACAATCCTGCAGTCAGCATGCCAATTGCATGCTCCCTCAAAACTTGCAACATCTGTTGCATTGTGCTGTGTGATAAAACTGCACATTTTAGAGTGGCCTTTTACTGTGGCCAGCCTAAGGCACACCTGTGCAATAATCATGCTATCTAATCAGCATCTTGATATGCCACACCTATGAGGTGGATGGATTATCTCAGCAAAGGAGAAGTGCTCACTAACACAGATTTAGACAGATTTGTGAACAATATTGAGAGAAATAGGCCTTTTGTGTACATAGAAAAAGTCTTCGATCATTGAGTTCAACTCATGAAAAATGGGGGCAAAAACAAAAGTGTTGCATTAATCATTTTGTTCAGTTTAGAACGGGCCTTTAATATCAGTGGCTTCAGTTTGGCAGCAGTGGCAAAAGATGAGTAGGAACGGTCTATCAATTTCCCTGTAAAACCTACATTCACGTACACACATATACCACCGCATAAACCAGCCCTCTACCCCTCCCTAGCTCTTTTTGCCTGAAGCCGGCCGTCTTTGTTTCACCTGGCTGAAGGTCTCCTGTCTGCCATGAACAGTGAGGTCTGTGTGGGGCCCCTGGGGAGAGATGGGAACCGAGCAGGGGCCATGAGAACTGCCCTCAGCATGAAAGCAAGGGCACTGCCCCGTAACAAGGGCACAGGGTGGAGTATGCAATTAAAGGCGCTAAACACGTCCACCGCCGCTCTTCTCTCTCTGAGGTCCACCGCTGTCCCCCAAGGGCAGGAGAGACCAACCGCCACTCTTCCACACAGATGCTGCCGTCCCTCCCTACAACAAGACCAGCGAGGGACCCCGGCATGGCCTGCGGGTCAGTAGGGGTCAACGCCAGAGATATTCTCTCAAAGAATGGCTCGAATTATGAAGGGATGTCTTTCATCCTCTGATTTCTTTGCTTTTTCTTTTCAATGGTCATTCTAGATGTTTAGTGCATTGTGATATTATAGTAGGACAGATTGGTGGGAGATTGAACACAACAGAGACCATTCATGAGATCCCATGTGAAGTTGACTCAGGTCTGAGCAGAGCCAAATGTCAAGACTTTATTCAGTCTGTCCCAGGACGTTGCATTATGGTTTTATTTTCAATTTGTTCAGTTGGGGATCTGAAACCACTAGTGAAAATGCTTCTAATCTGCATTTTTTTCAATTTTTGATTAAAAAACAAACAAAAAACGAATTATCAACTGAATTATCAAACTGAAAAATAAACGTATTTCAGAATGTCTTAATATTTCGTTTACCCCCCTTTGCTTTAATGATAGAAGCATTCAAGCTGCATGAACTCAACAAAACCTTATGAGAATAATCCAAAGAGTATCTTGTGCTTCAAGAGAATCTATACATCTGTACATAGGATTTCACATTGTTGTGTGTTGACAGTTTGAACAGGTGTCTCATCCTGCCATTAGAAAAAGCAGCTTTTATATTTTGCCATTTGACTCTCAAATACTCCCAGCAAAACACACAACTGTGAGTGTGTTTGTGTTTTTGTGTGTGTGTTTGGTCCTGGTAAACCCGGGACCAAATGAAAACCGCTTATAAATCATAAAAAAAAAAAAAAAATGAAATGAAATGAATGAAGAAATGAAGATGAAGAATTCAAGAAATGAATGGTTTTACACAGCAAGGATGAAAAGTGACAAATACATTTATAATGTTACAAAATAATTATATTTCAAATAAACACTGTTTATTTGAATATCAAATAATCTTGAACTATCAAGATTAAAAAAAATGATTGTTTATTGAGCACCAAATCAACATATTAGAATGATTTCTGAAGGATCATGTGACACTGAAGACTGGAGAAAGCGTTGGCATCACAGGAATAAAATATATTTTACAATATATTAAAAAAGAAAATAGTTGTTTTGAATTGTGATAATATTTTCACAATATTACAGTATTTTTGCTCAAATAAATTCAGCCTTGGTGAGCATAAAGACTTCTTTTAAAATCAGTACTGAATACTGAAAAAGCTCACTGGCCCCAAACTTTTGAACAGTAGCAAAGTGTACATTGAAGTTTTGACTACAAAAAACAAACAAAAAAACAATTCTATTGCACTTTTGACCATTACATTTGAAGTGACTTAATTTAATTTAAGAGAGTTTTGAACTAATACAGAATCACTGTTAGAGAAAACATGCGATTTTTGGATTACTGACATGTACATTACTGTAGCCCATATGACAACAACATCCCCGGTCTCCCCTACAACAAGACTGCATCAAGACTCTATCTCTCTCTTTAATTATTTACACTGAGGAATGCAGACCATGAGAAAATGGCCAACTGTTGACAAGTCTTCTCCTCTTCCAACAGGGACCGTGTTCCTCAGGTGTGTGTGTGTGTTACGACATGGTTCTTCTGAGGGAGGCTGAGCTGGTTGTCCAGTTTAGTATACTACAGTGTGTTTTATGGTACAAGCTGAAGACTAGAGATGGGAAAGCTGCACACATAATATGTTTTGACAGCTGCGGCAGCCATTGTGTGGCCAAAGCGAGCACCTACCAGTGCCAAACCCCTACTTAATGATGGGAATGAGAATGGCACACCTGTGGCCCTAATCACAATCTCACGACCAGACCTGACCAATAACGCTGGCGCGATGTAGTCCTAACACTGGCACACATGGCTCCTCATGGGCCCATTCAGCTCGCTACATTTAGATTTAAATGAGCAGCAATGATATCTGGAGGAAGCAAGAGATAATCAGCTCTGTTATGTTTATTATCACAATTATTTTGATCCGTGCTGATTTGTTTATGGCTGAGATGGGATCAAATATTATTAACGCGGGTCATGTGGTACAAACTGAATGTAGATTGCAACTAAAATGAAATTTGCAGAAGTAATCAGTCAAAATTAAAAGTTTGAATAGGTGCTGAACGCTTATCCTAGATGTTTTTTGTTTGTTTACAAACTGAGTAAAAGTCAAAGCTATTTTCTGTGGTAAATAAATAGAGCTTAAATGGATTGTTCGAACTAAAATGACTTGCATGCCATTCCAAACCTGTATGAGTTTCTTTCTTCAGCAAAGCACAGAAGATCATAACAGTTTTGCCTATACAATGAAAGTCAGTTGGGTCTAAGACAACTTTGGACATTTGGACAAAAAAAACAACAAAATAACAGAATGATCTTAAAAAAAATCTTCTATTGTATTCCACAGAAAGAAGGTTGTATGGGTAAGTAAATGATGACAGAATTTTTATTTTGGGGTGAACAATCCCATTAACCTGAGTTTAACTTGAAATATTTCTTGAGCATTTCATATTTTTGCTTGTGCCCGTAAAGTGTGTGAGAGAGTGTGAGGAGGGTGAGAGAGTGCCTTGCTACCTGTGCGCCATTAGAACAGAAGCTTGTGGTTATAGAGCGCTGCGGGTTGAACTCACACCTCGTGGGTCTTATGGGAGTCTGGAGGTACCCAAGCGAAAGTTTCCTTCCTCTGCTCCCCGGAGACATGGCGCATGTGGGAGAGACAGATCACAGGCCTTTACACACACTGGTACCGAATCGCATCTCTGCATATTTGCCTCCTGAGTCACCCACCGGCAGGTCATGAGGTCAGATCCCTCCTTCTCTACGCATCATAAGTTAAAATACAGACACTCACACACCCTCCTGCATTTACTGTACAGAGAGCTTAAAAGTCAGGTATGTGGTAGTCATAACTTTCATACATTTTCATTCATTCATTAAGTCATGGTAATTAGGGGCCAAGCATCGAAGGTGCATTTTGTATCCATTAGTCTTCTTCTAGTCTATGGCAGCCCACAGACCCATATGGTAAAAAGTTGTGAAATTTGGCACAGATAGAGGACAGTCTGAATATTAACCACAGCAATTTTGGAGTCTCTAACTCAATCCCTCTAGCGCCACCAACTGTCCAAAGTTCCACTCGTGTTTATGCTGATAACCTTTTAACTGTCGGGGCTTGAAACAAAATATTTTTTTCCTCTGATTACTTGGCTTAAGTAATTGGTTAAAAAACGTTTTAAGTTTTTACGTTTTTAACCCCACTTTTTCATACTCGTCCTAGACGGTTTGTCCAATTTTCAACCAAAATTGGTTCAGATCATCTTCAGACCATGCTGGCAAAAAGATCGTAAAAGATTTTTGATAAACCTACCCATTCTCAAATAACGCATGAACGTATTGGACAAAGGCTATATTTCCGCAGCGCTTTAGCGTGTCATCACAAGCATGACCTAAGGTTACATGCAGCATTTCGGCACAACACCACCTACTGATCAGGGAAGAAATGGCTATTTTATAAAACAAATGGCTATTTTTGCTTATAACTTCTGAATGGTTTGTCCAAAAATCATTAAACTTTTTGATTCGGTGCTACATACTGAGTCAGTTGATACCCAATTTTTCGGCCATTTTGAAATTTGATATCAAATGCTGTAATTTATGCACGTTAGCGTATCTTTACAAAACTTGGAATGTGTCATCAGGACCATGCCTTGAAGGTACTCAAAAGGTTCCGCAACATGACCAATTTTTTAATCATATTGTTTATCAAAGGAAGCTAACTGGGACTTACATTTAATTTACTGCCCTGAGAACAAACATATACAGTATGATTATGCATTTTATAAATGTACATTTGCATCTCTGACCCAAACTTCGACAATAATTTATTGTAGTTTTTTTTAATATATATATAAAACTGCATTTCTGTTTCAATATTAAGAGATAGACCACAATGACTCATGGGAGATTTGCTAGATGTTATGAAAAAATGCAATGCAATGAAATTCAATGACATGCTACATAAGGATGTAATGCATCAGCAGCAGCAGTATATAGACATACACACTTTTTGACCTAATGTAAATGTTAGTTAGCTTATTTTCTTCCTCTTTTATCATGGACTGTTTGATAGCATGACAACTTTTCACTGAACAAAGCTGTGCATTATTTGGAGGTAAATGCGACTTCAAATGCAATATCATAAAACATCACTTGATTCTGTAAATATTTGTTTCAGCTACAACAAACTCTGCATGTGAATTGGCTGACACTCACAGCCAGCTGATTTCTGAAGATGAATACAGATAGATAGATATATCTGTCACATACACAGCCCGAGTCTCATCATCACAGCATCATATGAAAGATCTCAGCACCAATATGATCAAAGTCCCACTGGAGCCACTTCCATCCTCATTCCTTCTCCCTCACTGCATTTTCATCACCAATGCACCTGCTTCATATGTAATGTTTGCCGAATTTGTTTGTGTCATGTTGCATTTATTTCCATTTAAACATCTCCAGGCCTCTTTGTTAAAACAGAAATGGAGAGGAGAGAGAAGAGAAGAAAATGAAATCTATGTTTATCCAATTGAAACTGCATAGCAATTCCAATTGAATAGGGGCCACAAATTTTCTATGCACCATTGATGTTCTATTCATCTCAGTTAATGTTGTTACTTTGAGGGGCAGAATTGCCTCTCTCAGTAAAACTGGATTATGGGCATTCATAAGAGGTTCGCACACACAAAGACACTTTAGAAGCCTTGGGATGTGCAGGGGAAAGAAAAACAATTCTGCCAACTCCTGTTACTTCAGCTTGAGTTTTTTTAAAGGGTTGATGAATAAGTGCAATTTGGGAAAACTAATGGAGAGTAATGCTTGAAAAAAAGAGGATGATGCGAAGGTAAATTAAAAACCAAAATACAGATTTGACAGAATTACACACCTGTAATTTAATTGCCGATATGATGACAGAAAATTGCTATTGTTTAATAAATGCAATCAATGTGACTTTCCTGTTATTCACTGAATTAATGTTAACTAATTAAAAATACATTACATCCAACAAAAGAAAGTACTTTTTATGGACCAGTGTTGTTAACCTTAATGGAAATCTAAAACTATTCAAATTAGTTTTTTGGTTAATAATAATAATAAAAAAAGCTGAAATGAAAATGGGAATTAGAAATATTGCCTTTTCAACTAATGAAAAGTTGAAGTTGAAGTGATGATTAAAACTCAAATACAAATAAATTATATTAGTTGTATTTGAGTTTTAATACAATTAAATACAATTAACTTTGAATTGAAATATTTAAACTATTAAAAATGTCATAAGCACACCTAAAATTACTAAAACTTAAACTAAATTTCAAATTAAGGTTACACTTTATTTCGATGGTCCACTTTAGACATTATTCTAACTACTGTATAAGTAACTTTGCAACATGACAACTAACTCTGATTAGAGTATTAGTAGATTGTTAACTTAGAGTTATAGAATAAGTTGACGTACTTGCAAAGTTACTTAGAAAGTCTGTTGGAGGACCAACAATATTAGCAAGTGTTAGCAGATATTAAGCAGACAGTCTAATACTTTAATGAGAGTTAGTTGAAATGTAGTTGCAAAGTTATTGTTAGTAAAATGTATAAAGTGGACTATCGAAATAAGTGTTACCAAAATGAAAAATAAAAGCTAATTCAACATGTCACGTTAAAAGCTTTGCAACTTGTCTTGAAACCCCTGCATTGTGTTTCTTTCTACGTTCTATGTGATCTATGTGCATTTCCTATAGCACCATCTAGAGTGGTACTGACTGCAAACTCACAATAACATGATGGTGGTATTTGATGATTGAATTGCATTTTTTAAAATAATTAATCATGCTAAATTAAATTGACAGCTCTAGTTAAAAGCATTAGCTTTTGAATCAAATTGGCCTCACACAGGCTTCAAAAGCGAGTGCCAAGCAGGTCTGAACAATGCTTAAACATACGCCTGAAAAAAGATGGAATCAAGTAAAAGTTGGGCATCAGCGCTGTTGTGTGTTTGCGTGCGTTTGGGGGAGGTGAGTGTACACCGTCTTTGCCAAATCAAATTGCGCCTTTGCGGGCCACTTCCAGAGCTTTGATAGTCTCAGCAGCAGGGGAGGACGAGAGAAAATGGGCATTTATTCACTGGGCTTTGAAGAGAGCTGTAAACAATCAGCCTAACGGTGTGGCCAGAATGATGGGTCCTGGCAGAAGGAGCCGAGTGGTGAGGAGGAGCTGGAAGCGCGAGTCTGCGCGAGGGCAGCTGCCACAAAGACTTATGGAGTGCCTGGGGCCCCTAAACACACACACACACACACACACACACACACACACACACACACACACACACACACACACACACACACACACACACACACACACACACACACACACACACACACACACACACACACACACACACACACACACACACATACACTCACTGCCCACTCAAAGAGCTGTCTATCCCATTCACAAGCACCCTAATCCTCTCTCTCTCCCATTGCGTGCATGCCTGCCTAAATGGCAGCCGTAGTCCATCACGAGCCAGTCGGGACTCTGTTTCCATTGAGTCCTGAAAGAGAAACTTAACTTCACTGTGTTGCACTTGAATGTGCCTTTGGTTCTGTCATTATGAAGAAGCCATTGACTCAATATGGCTCCTGGACAAAGGCTGGCCGGGCTCTGTATTGTCAGGAGTGGGTGAAGTAAGTAAGCTCTTAAGCTTGGGCCACTTTACACCTGCAGTTGATTTGAAGCATATGGGCCTTTGATAGGCCAACAATTGCTCATTGATATCACTTGATATTTGTCCTACACAATATTCAGATTGTTAACTGAAGGAGAGATTAGCCCGGTCATGTAGCTATTGGATAGCACAATATGGTAAATGATATGGAAAATCTGTGTTCAGTGGGGACAAAACAGTCCAAATTTAATTTGGAGACAAAACATCTCAGGGAGTTCAGACGAGGGTGTACGCTGCTCCAGCACCTGTTACTCTCACCAACACTCTTAACACACACTAAAGGTTTCAGTTAAATCATTTACATATCTGTTTGTTGTGTGTGTGTGTGTGTGTGTGTGTGTGTGTGTGTGTGTGTGTGTGTGTGTGTGTGTGTGTGTGTGTGTGTGTGTGTGTGTGTGTGTGTGTGTGTGTGTGTGTGCGTGCGTGCGTGCGTGCGTGTTTGTGTATGTGTGTGCGTGTGTGTGTGTGTGTGTGTGTGAGGCTTGAGAAGCACTTCTCACCTGTCCTGTTCTGTGGTTCCTGATTCATAGCTGTCCACCTGACAAGGCATGATTCTCAGGAGATCTTGTAATACACACACAAACCAAAAAAAACATGTTTTTCTTTCTTTTAAAAAAAAATGTGAAGCCCTAAAACGAGAGTGATTTAGAGCTCCATTACACTTCATTAAAGAGAATGTGCATTATTATGAATTTGACACATGTGTGTGTGTGTGTGTGTGTGTGTGTGTGTGTGTGTGTGTGTGTGTGTGTGTGTGTGTGTGTGTGTGTGTGTGTGTGTGTGTGTGTGTGTGTGTGTGTGTGTGTGTGTGTGTGTGTGTGTGTGTGTGTGTGTGTGTGTGTGTGTGTGTGAAATTATAATAATGCACATTAAAATTCATATATATATATATATATGAAGACTTCAGATGCAAAAGCCTCTAAGTGCCATCTGAAATTTTCTTCTAGAATTATAATTTTTATCAAGCTTGCATGTTTATGTTCAGTTATTTCACTTTAATGGCAATGAAAATTACCTATTAATTGTCAATAAAGTGAAATTACTGAACTTAAATATATGAGCTTGATAAAAATGCTCATTTTAGAAGGAAATTTCAGATGGCACTTAGAGGCTTTTGCATCTGAAGTCTTATATATATATATTAATTTGTTATTATATAATTATATATTTATTATATTTCACACATTGTATGATCTAGAATGGGCAAACAACACACACACACACACACACACACACACACACACACACACACACACACACACACACACACACACACACACACACACACACACACACACACACACACACACACACACACACACACACACACACACACACACACACACACATGGCAGATTCAAACTCACATCACTCGCATAAGCACCATATAACATGTACGGATATTTGCATATTTGCTAACTGCTGTGCCAGTCTATTTTCTGTTTTAAAGTGTTTCATTATATTGCAATGGCAAAAGGAAACATACTGTCTTCTTTTTAAAGGGAGGGATGGTGCTATTGTTGGTTGGCATAGTTTGCAATGTTAGCCAGTGATTTACAGTACAATGAACAATATTCCAGAAAACAACAAAAATGCTGCTACATGATAAACTTGGCTTGCATTCCTCCACACTCTTCAGTCCCTTCGGCTACAATATGGACACAACTGATTTGCTTACCTGTATTGCGATGTTTGCATTTATGTCTGTTGCTTTGGGTTTGACACATTATTGTTTGGGTGCAGTTTATTGTGTGTAATATTCTGCTGAGGGTTAAATCTGTGTGTGTGTGTGTGTGTGAGAGACTGTCTCTCTCTGCGTGTGGGGAGCCTGGTGGCGGGACACATTTGGGGGGCTGCTCATCTACACCGCGCTATGCCCCATCAGCTCCATCAGGATGTGGGAGAACAAAGCCTGTACATTTCCACAGCCACGCGCCTGCAGGGAGAATACTCATCATAATTAGCCCAATGATGAGGCGCTGTGATGCACTGCACAGCAGGTCCCTGTCTCAGTTTCTTTCTTTTTTTTTTCTCTTTCTATTTTTCTTCTTTTCACTTTTGTGGTCTCTGAGGAGAAAAGGAAAGAAAAAGAATAAGGAAGATTTTAACTTGACACTGTTGTTTGCAAAAATCAGTGCAATTTTCTTGTTGCAAAGCCAAATCAAAGTCTTTTTGTTGTACTTTTTGTGGCGAGTGAATTACACGTGTTGCGTGGGACTGTGGAATGAATTGATTGTTGATATTTTAAGATTAATTATATGGTTGAATTGGATTTTTAATTCTGTTTTGTGTTTAAAAAAAAAAAATATATATTTATACAGTGCCCTCCACAATTATTGAACCCCCTGGTAAATATGATCAAAATGGGCTGTAAAAAATAAATCTGCATCGATTATCCTTGTGATCTTTCATTCAAAAAATGTGAAAAATTCTAACCTTTCATTGAAGTAAAAGAATTGAAAGTGGGGGGAAATCACATTATGAAATAAATGTTTTTCTCCAAAACACGTTGGCCACAATTATTGAAACCCTTTTATTAAATACTTTTTGCAATCTCCTTTTGCCAAGATAACAGCTCTGAGTCTTCTTCTATAATGCCTGATGAGTTTGGAGAATAACTGACAAGAGATCAGAGACCATTCCTCCATACAGAATCTCTCCAGATCCTTCAGATTCCCAGATCCATGTTGGTGCTTCTTCTCTTCAGTTCAGCCCACTCATCAGGTCAGGGGACTGAGACGGTCATGGCAGAAGCTTCATTTTGTGCTCCACAACAAATTTTTGTTTTGATTTTGATGTTTGTTTTGGATCGTTGTCCTGATGGAAGATCCAACCACGGCATATTATAAGATTTCTAGCAGAAGGCGTCAGGTTTAGATTTTTTATCTGTTGATATTTGATAGAATCCACAATGCCATGTATCTGAACAAGAAGTCCAGGACCTCCAGCAGAAAAATATGCCCACAACATTAAAGATCCAATGGTATATTAAATTGTACACATGGGGTACTTTTTATCCTTGTGTTCACCAAACCCATCTAGTGTGTTTGCTGCCAAAAAGCTCTGTTTTAGTCTCATCTGACCACAGAACCCTGTGTTGTTTGAAGATCCAGTCGTGTCTGACAATTAAATTTGCTGGAATTTGTTTTTGGATGAGCGAGGAGGGTTTTTTTTAAACCCTCCCAAACAACATGTGGGGATGTAGGGGTTGTTTGATAATTTTTTTTTTTAGGCTTTCTGACCCTAAGACTCAACTAATCTCTGCAATTCTCCATCTGTGATCCTTGGAGAGTCTTTGGCCAGTCAAACTTTCATACTCGCCGTGCATTAAGACAGTATAGACACACGTCCTTTTCCTGGCAGATTCATAACATCTTTAGTTGGTTATAACTTCTTAATTATTGCCCTGATGGTCAAAATGGGGATTTTCAATTCTTTAGCTATTGTCTTACAGCCACTTTCTAGTTTGTGATGCTCAACAATCTTTTGCTACGCATCAGAACTATATTCTGTGGTTTTACTCATTGTGATGGATGATTAAGGGGATTTGGCCTTTGTGTTTCCTCATATTTAAACTTCTGTGAAACACGAAGTCATAGCTGGACAGTTTCATGTTCCTAGTCACCCTGGTGTACTAAAAAAGGTAAATATTAATGGGAATATACTTCAGAGATATTTTACTCGTAAAAAATTCTAGGGGTTTCAATAATTGTGGCCAACATGTTTTGGAGAAAAACATTTATTTCATAATGTGATTTCCCCCCACTTTCAATTCTTTTACTTCAATGAAAGGTTAGAATTTTGCACATTTTTTGAATGAAAGATCACAAGGATAATCGATGCAGATTTATTTTTTACAGCCAATTTTGATCATATTTACCAGGGGGTTCAATAATTGTGGAGGGCACTGTATATATAGGCTATATTACATGTTATGTTAATTTATGATTGTGGATAGTAGGCCTATAATATGAATTGGTCCTAATTACTTTCTTAATGCATGTTTATAGACGGTGGATGACATTCCCATTAAAAACATATTGTCTTTGTAAGGCCACGCAGGTGAACAATTTGCATTGTTTAGTTTTTAGTGTTTACCTCAAGGTGAAATAAATAAAATAATACTCGACGTGTCACAAAGTTTTTGAGCCACAGAGGGCGTGCTCACTTTAGTGGCTTCAAGACGTCTTATTAGTTGTCGTCATCTATTAATAACTAGCTCGCGCTAGTGTGTGGGATTGAAAACTGGACCAGGGTGAACAACTGCAAGATATTCATCGTCTTACAAAGTAGGCACACATTTATCTACACAAAAACTTTGTGCTATATTGTATGCGCGCCCAGAAATGATTGTGTAGTAATTATAATCTTCACGCACTGGCATGAAGTTGGTTTGACGTTGGACGTTCGATATTCGCATTTTTAGGGACCGTCTCAAAATTACATGCGACATTGGTATTTAAACGTTTCTAACTTCAATAGCATTTGAAGACAATGACTTACAGTCATAAAACCAACTGTACATTGTTCACCCAGGTCTCATGTATGATGCACACCTTTTAGATTTTTGATATTTATGACAATAAACTGCTAAATCATATGCAAATATTGTTATGTATTTCACTACTGTATGGGGTCATACACAAAATATGACAATATTTAAAGCTCAATAGCATTTGAAGACAATGACTTACAGTCATAAAACCAACTGTACATTGTTCACCCAGGTCTCAGGTATGATGCACATAAATTTATTGTCCCTAAATATGCGAATATCGAACGTCCAACGTCAAACCAACTTCATGCCAGTTCTTCACGCAGACGTGTTTTAGCAATCTTTCGGTAATTTTAGGCCTACGTAACGTTATCCCTTAGTACATTTTTATTTATTTATGAATAGTTGTTTATGAACCATGTCCTCATAAAAGTGTATAAGCCTGGCGATTGGTAAATCTTGGCTATTTGGTCTATTTAGAGTTTATTGCGAGTTCAATACTAAATTGTATTCTTTTAAACTAGCTATTTTATTTTTGTGTAGGCCTAGGCCTACGAGTAACAAGTTATTAGGCTAAAGTGTTTTGAATTTTTTTATTTTTGTTCATTATTCTGTCAAGATATGAAGGTCATTAGTGAAGTTCTTTTAATCATATATAAATGTTGTTCATAATGAATTCCATAGTAAATCTTGATTTTCAGTTCCATCTTAAATGTTGTAGGCTATTGTGAAAGATTAGTGTTAGTGTTTGAAAAAAAACCCCGATATTTGATTGTTCCCCTGTTTTGACTATGCCCTTATAATATTTAGGCCACCACACTGTAATTTAGAGTGGATAAATGTAAAATGTCTCGGAAAATGTTCTCCTTGCAAAAATACGTCACAAAATGGCGATGGAAATGGATGTAAACTGTAATATTACTCAAGGTTTAATGGGTGTGAAGCTATTCAGTTTTTCAACAATGAATACAGAATTGTTTGCGTTTGGCTCGTTTACCAGAAGTAGGCCACATGTGGAAAACAAACTAATTTGAATGAGTGAAATGTACATTTGGAGTCAGAAATTAGGGCGGGTTTGTTATGGAATCACCTTAGCGATTATCTGCCTCCCCACCTGGAGCAGTGGCACTATGCCCAAGTGCCGCTTGCAGTATGTTTCACTACAAAACAACATGCCTTTCAAGCCTGAAAACAGTGCAGTTTACACCCATTAAATCTGCATTTCATCACATATCATCATGCTAATGGTTTGACAATGAATACAGCTGTTATTGTACTGGAAGTCACAGATAAAAGCTTCTGCTAAATGACAAGTAAG
The DNA here is from genome assembly GCF_965113295.1 of Leuciscus leuciscus. NCBI lineage: Eukaryota > Metazoa > Chordata > Actinopteri > Cypriniformes > Leuciscidae > Leuciscus > Leuciscus leuciscus. The sequence goes on along the minus strand of NC_138736.1, from coordinate 9,987,010 downwards.
CAGCTGATGATAGAGATTGTCAGCAGTAAGATCCACTTCATTGAGAGAGGGCAAACAAGACTTTCGGGCAAATCACAAAGCAAGGCCCCTGTAACCAGAGGCATTCATATCTGCTAAAACGCTTCCCTCTATTTTCTATTTTATGCGCCGGTTACATCGTTTCAACAATGTTTGCTGCCCTGGAGATATCATCAATTCATTTAGTTTCACGTAATTCATAGCTTTGCTATTCCTTCTGTGTATTGACTTTTTACTTCACTTGTATAGTAGAAATGGAAGCTGTTATTATGGTTTTGGGTTTGCATGTGGTTTTTACAGTCTATGGGTTTGTTCTGAGTTTGATTAATGCTGTCTGGTACCATATGAAAGAGCTGTAGCTCTAAGACATGTCTGTGAGGTGAGGATGGTGAGGAGGTGTGGTAGTGCAGAGTGATCCGTGTGAATAAATGTGTCAGGATATCACCAGCTCGATAGATTTTAAACTTGTTCACAATGGTGGTCACTGAGACTGACACTTACAAATGTGCTTATGAACAGATCATCTCTCCGATGATTCCTGAAGGATCATGCGACTCAAGATTGCAATGGCTGCGGAAAATGTAGCTTTGCCACAACAGAAATAAATTGCATTTTAAAATGTATTAAAATAGAAAGTAGTTATTTTAAATTGTAATATTTCTCAATATTTCACAGTTTTTACTATTTTGATTAAATAAATGGTGTCTTGGTGAGTATAAGAGACTTCTTTCAAAAACATAAAAAAATCTTACCGACCCTAAATGTTTGAATATAATATTTGGAGAGAAAGAAATGCAACTCTTGCTAAATGATGAAATAATTTCAGTAATAAATAGGCTAAATCTACAGTATAAACAAAAAAGTTCTTGCAAAAGCTGTTTACACAGACTTATTAATGACATTCCAGTCTTATTAGATTTATTCACTCTTTAATCAAAATACAATTGCTGTGCTGTATGTTGTTGATTCAGTAAAAAGAACAACTCATTAGAGTCATTCGCTATGGAATCCGACTCAACTCGTCATGTTCTAGGTTGTTGATTCACTAAAAACAATCGACTCATTAGAGTCATTCAATCTGACTGCACTTGTCTCGCTGTCTCAAAATGAACCATCACTGAAGTTACTTAAAGGGATACTCCACTTTTTTTGGAAATAGGCTCATTTTACAACTCCCCCAGAGTTAAAGAGTTGAGTTTTACCGTTTTCGAATCCATTCAGCCAATCTCCGGGTCTGGCGGTAGCACTTTTAGCATAGCTTAGCATAGATCATTGAATTGGACATGACCATTAGCATCTCTCTCAAAAAGAGAGCGCCTGAAAATAGTCCCCAGCTCGGTAACCAATGAGTCCAGCTGGGGACTATTTTCAGGCGCTGCGTCATATCATTACGCCTGCTTCACTCATACGGTACGGCAGCAAAGTTTCTTGATTATTACGCAGGAATGAGAGTATAGTTCCTAGCCATATTAGCCTAGAAAATCACAACTTTTCATTTTCCGTCAGTCTTAGTACACGATGTAACTATAGAAGAGTCAAGTTTTAAATAGGAAAAATATCTAAACTCTTTGGTCATTTTTTTGAGAGAGATGCTAATGGTCATGTCCGATTCAATGATCTATGCTAAGCTATGCTAAAAGTGGTACCGCCAGACCCGGAGATCGGCTGAATGGATTCGAAAACGGTAAAACTCAACTGTTTAACTCTGGGGGAGTTGTAAAATGTGGAGTATCCCTTTAAGCTGGACTATGACTCTATTGTTTTCTAGATCTGCTGTACAGCCGAAACTAATTTTTGTTGATTTATTTGACTGTTGAAACGATCTGTATGGTAAAAAGCGCTACATAAATAAAGGTGATTTGTCTTGACTGTATGTTTTGTGGTCAATTCAGTTGCAGTTTTGCAGAAACATTTATCAGAGCATTTCAGTATTTCATTATATATTGCAAAACACCACAATTGAACTCTCAGAATAAAGTATTCCAAAGCTGTGCAGTAATTTTTGTCTTTCTCTCTGAGTATGCTGTGATATTAAATAGCCAGGCCTTTGCCTTGCTGTAAGGTCAAGACTGTTAATTTGAGCTTCAGTGTATGTCTGAGCACTGAGGCACGTGTATTTATATATTCGCGCATCCCTGAATGTGTGCTTGTGTGTGATGAGCGCGCATCCGCATGGACGGACCATATGGGCCCGGGAGGAGGCTTCTGCTGGGCAGAGCTGACAGGCCACCAGTATGGCCTTGTGCTGCAGTCTGGGTTGCTCCAATGCTCATCCGTCCAGCCCCTGCATAAACACACTGACACACACACGGCGGGGTCCTCTCGTGGCCCAGGCAGATGGCACCCCTTGCCCACATGCCAGGAAAAAGCATGCAAATTAAAGGTTATACCCAGCAGGTTTGAAGCAGTGCCAGCACGGGGTGGCGCAGCAGCCCTGGCCCACCTGCTTCTCAGCCTGGAGACATCTGGCTCGATTTTGTGGAATGAGCACAACGCTGAGAGGAATAACTGTCATCTGTTCAGCTTGTTCTGAGGAGGCCGTGCTGCGCGTCTCCCTAAGCCACGAGAAGGATGTTTTCACTGCTTTAAAATATCTCATTAGTTCTCATCTACAGTTTTAGTCGAGCCGTTTTTGTGTGCACGTGTATTGAGCAGCTCTACTTGTTTTTCTCACAGAGAACCTGTGACTTCCCATTTTTCAGTGTAGCAGTTCATGCTTGGAAAAACTGGGTCTTCTGCCAGGTTGTCTTGTCTGTAAACACTGACTGGAACAAACAATTTGTGATGTCGGCTTAGGCATAGAGTTTTGTGAGATCTGTCCTTAATTCTTTCCCAATATGCTCGTGGTGTTTGTGTTAGTCTCTGAGGATTGAAATATCATGACTCAAACTGAGTTAACATATGTTCTGACGTATTTCAAGCTCTGCTGGCTTTAATACTCTGTTCCCAACATGTATCTAACTGGAACTGTTTCCAATTTAACAAGTTGAGGGAGCTGATGACAAATTTGAGCCAGGGTGATGTTTTGTCATGGTAGTTATTTTAGGGCAGTTGACATGACATGTAGTTTCACTGTTATAGACCCTTTTCACGGACCATTATGACGTGTGTTTTAACGGTCATCGGCATCGCTTGCAGCGTTTTTTATATTTTCATTTTTAAAAATATGTATGTATATTTATAACACTATACTATTACCTTTATAACCAAATTACCAAAAAATACTAGTTAACACTGCTGTGAGGGTGTTTCTAATACAGTGGCTATGGGAGTGACGGTAAAGTTCACATCTTTCTCTCTTCTGATTGCTTTTATCAATCTCTCTCTATTTTTTTCCTCTTTTTGAAAGTTGTGAAAAACACTATTGTGGAGTTTTTCATTTGCTATTTGAGCAAATGGGAACACAGAACATATATTTAATGTATTCTCTCATTCACCGCTATGGAATCTTACCCAACTATGACGACTTCTGCTTCAGAGAAACCCGGAAATGTGAAAAGGGTCAATTGTTTTCTTTTAGAATTTCATCACATGAAAAATGATTTCATCATTTGGTATTTAAATAAAACTGATTTTGCACATAACAATAAAAATCTAAATCTATTTGTGACAGCATTGCTTATTTTAATGGGTTAAACTCCCACCAGTCTGACATGGATCCGCTTACATGAGTCAAATACCGCCTTGCTTTAGAAAATACTTCTTTGCAAACTTTTAGTCACAACGCTGTCGACTTGGTGCAAGAATTCAAAGAGTAAATGTTTAGTGGGAGTGAGTTAAAGGGATACTTCAGGATTTAACATTAAGCTTTGTATTAGTAGAAAACCTGTAGTATTTTCGAATTACTGTGCTTTCTACCCACATATTCCCCTGAGATGAGAGATTTATGTATTTTTTGTATGGAAAAAATCCTCCGATGACACAAAAATCGTCATTTTGCGTCATCGGAAGATTTTTTGGCCAGAGGCTAAAGACTACAGCCAGTAGGAGGGGCTGTCCCGCATGTTTTCAACCCACCCATAGAGGGATCTCACTCACAGAATGTACACATAGTATCAGCCATCTTTCTTTGGAAGCTAAGCTGGCAGACTCTTGTTCTGTGGAGAAAGCTGAGTAGTAGGGGTTACCATCCTCTTTTTCCCGGACATGTCTGGCCGTCGAGATCGTCCAAAATGTCCGGGATTCGGCTTTTGCTTTCTGCAGTCGCCATTCATTGTTTACATGCACACCTTTTGTTTCAATCTAACTGAATTCATTCCAATTGGTGAATCTGAATGTAGTGTTTACATGAACGCTAAACAAGTGATCGGTTGATGTGCGTTTTAACATTGCTAAGAAAATTCCCGCTCCTCCGTGAGAGATACGAGATCGGTGCGTCTCAGTAATGACGCCACCGGCCTCGCGCCGTTCTCCCGCGCCCCTCAGTCTCGTCCTGCTCGCCACAGTAAACATAATGAATGGCGACTGTAGAACGCAATAGCCGAATCCCGGACATTTTGGGCGATCTCGAAATCCCAGGCAAACTCGTCACGGAGTCTCACTAGTAGCCTAACGTTGTTGTTTTCAACTGCTCTCTCTTACCGGTAGGCGTGGCTTGGGAGTGGCTTCCTAGGGCAGTGAAGCAAGTGCATTATGGGAGTTGTTGTCTTTCATCCACATAAGCCAAAAATACATTTTCTGGCTTTTCTCAGTCTAGAAAGCTCCAAATTCAAAAATAATTTCACATTTCTTCTACATAAATGACCTTTAAATACACATTCATCTTTCCAGAGGTGAAGTATCCCTTTAATATCGGTTTCCAGTGAAGGATCCAGTGTGTTGTAGTCAGTGGCTAAAGGCTACAAAGATTGTAAATATGGAGAGAAGAGAATGCAGAAAATCTGAAAAATTTGTTGTCAGTGTCAACATTTCAAACTGCATTACCACAAACATTGTTTTAGGCCGAGTAAACATTGTTCATTCACATACTACCGATATTGTAAAAGTGAGCTGAAAATCGGCAAAGTTGCACTTTAAGTTACTTTGTTACATTGTAGGACTATTGAAATTAGAAAAATCAGTATTGTGGTTTAAAAAAAGAAAACCTTGAATGGCAGTCAAAGCATCTAAAACACTTTCACTAACACGCATTTGAAGTTTTATCCTGAAATCTTGATGAAAATAAAGATTTATGTCTATTTCCATTAGTCAACTTCCTTATTGAATTTCAACTTGGTCTTCAACATGCCCACTCCTTACGCTGTGGATGTTACAGGTCTGTTTGACCCCTGCAGCAACCCCAATATCACAGGGTTAAAGCCAGATATGTTCCTAGAAAAATAGGCTTCTAGCTGAACTGAGTGTGTTTTCATGTTTGTGTGTGCAATTACCTGCTCAAGTCATGATGGGGCAGAATGCCAGAGGTCACAAGTGTTTTCTCTGTAAAAGTTCTTGTACCCTTTTAAAACATATTTTTCCACGTACATTTAGTTGTTTGTTTGTTTACGCATTCATTCTAGATAAAATTCACATAAAGAATTTTGAAAAAGATTGTTTGTTTTTTTAACTGTGCCACAATATGTAGAGGTACATTTTTATGTTTTATGTCCATGCAAGTAAATCTAACCTAAATAAAACGCTTTGTGGGCCAACAACTGGCAGTGTTTTAGCATTGGCAATTATTCAAATGGTAATTATTCAAAATGCTTGATCCCAATTTAATAGCTGTGAAACCAATTTAAAACCCATGTGCTACTGTAAAACTGTAACCATATCAAAAACACCTAAGTTATGAGTGGAATATAGTTCATCTTGCCTCTTGTTATCAGATCTTGAAAACTCACATTTTTAGTTTCCATAGTCCATTTCAAATCCATACAGAAATGCCTATCTCAGTGCAAAGTCAAGTGTGTATTTCATATTTCTCCCCTTATATTTTCGTATTTTAAAAGAGCGGTCAAACTGCCACATAAGTGTCTGACTCAACCTGTAGTTATAATATGGGTATAAGAGCACTTGTTTGAGATTGAAAAATAAAAGCAAAATATTTTCACAGTGATATAATTACACCGGTTTAGCCCCACATTTCCTTGAAACCTTTTATCATAAATCATTTTCCATGTTTAGATTGCTAACTAGAGCAATCCATCTATTTCATCTCTCATTGCGGCCGCTGTTTCCTACCATGTGCTGGCCTGTTTCTCTTCAGTTGCACCCTCTCCACAGCGTATCTTTAGACCACTATGCTCTATCTGCCTATGTGTGCTTCTGAGTGGATGACATAGGAGACCCTGTATGTGTGTGTTTTTGACGGTAGTTAAGATAACGTATTACCTGCAGAAAAACTATCTCATGACTGTAGTGGTGAGTGTGATTGTTTTTGACAGTGGTTAGGAAGCATTTAAATTTACGTTGAAACTGAAGTAGTGACAGATCTTTTCTTCCATATTCTGAGGATTATCCAAAAAGGAAAAAAATGTAGGGTCAGACTTGGTTCTGTGGATTAGTTGTTGATTAGGGACTGGAGGCAGATCTGAAAGTGAGCTTGTAGTTGATTGTAAAAAGTTTTGATGTTTGTAGCATAGATAGTATATCATTTTAATATCGGCTTACTGCACAACAGTTTATCGATATCACATGCATTCCAATGCTTATGTTATGTTACTTATAACTCGTTCCCCCAACGGTGTATTTTGGTAACGCATTGCCATTGGAAAAAGAGAGAACATGGCTGTTGTGTTGGAGCGTGAATGTGTGTGTTTTTGCTCACAGTCAGGGTGTTATCCAATGCCGTTGTCTCTGCGCTCCCAGCTGTGATTGAGGGTGATTGAGCACAGCTTTGATTGAAAGTGAAGTGAGCACTGTGTGATGTCCCATCTCTCGACCCCATGCTCCTCCAGTTTGAGTGGGAGATGGAGGGGCTTAACCTCCCGCCCAGCCCCTTGGCCTCTCAAAGAGCTCGCTATCATATCAGCACTCCCGCCATGCACACCCCAGGCCACGACGGACAATTGGGTATGTGTCCAGTGTCCGCAACCGGTGTGAAAGGCCATCATGGTTTTTTTTTTCATCTGGAGATGCAAGAACCCAAACCCTCATCCTTTACACATGCCAGTGTAAACAGGTCGTATACTGAGAGAATAAGACTATGTCTGCATATACATTTGAATAGGGATGCACCGATATAGAGATTCTGGACGATATCGATAACCAATAATTCTTTATGGGCCGGTTTCACAGACAGGGCTTAGTTTAAGCCAGGATTAGGCCTTAGCTCAATTAGGGCATTTAAGTAGTTTTCATAAACGTGCCTTAGAAATCTTGAGACAAAACAATGACACTGACAAATTTAAGATACTAGTGCAAAATGCCCGTGCAAAATCAGTTTTTGTGTGTGTTTTTAGTAATTGTTGGTTTGGTGCCCGTGAAAGAGACTGTGAACGCATTGAATTCAGGGAGCAGGCTAGGTTACTACAAATGATGGCTGTGAATAAACTATAATATTCAGAAGTAAACAGTGTAGCTGACTGAGTGTTTATGAATACCACAACCTTCTAAGTGCTAGTGCAAAATGCCCGTGCAAAATCAGTTTTTGAGTGTGTTTTTAGTAATTGTTGGTTTGGTGTGTTTGAGTGCTCATTGTTACAATTACACACATATTTGTGCATGGTAGAAAGCACACAGTGAACTCCGAGAAAACGCTATGCTTGAGGAAGCTTGTGAATAGGCTACTACAAATGATGCCCGTGAAAGAGACTGTGAACACATTGAATAGGATATGTTTAGTTGGTGAATAGCATAGGCTATCGTTACACAGTAGAGATAACTTTAAGCGCACCAGAATGAAATATTCAGAAGTAAACAGCATAGCTGACTTACAGATTCTGTTAACATCCACAAATGAATAAACGCGTCGATTCAGGGAGCAGTGCAAAGTGCCCGTGCAAAATCAGTTTTTGTGAGCTGATCGCCGTCAAAAAAGTTCAGGAGATATTTCTTAGTGATAGCTGATTTCAACAGTTTCAATATGATAGCATTTTGAAAAAAAAGTGTCATGAATTTATTGCATTTTTTGGGGAAAATAATCCATTTTTATAATAGATCTTTGAAAATCCAAATCTGGATTTGAATTTTATATGATATTATAACCTAAAGATACTATGTGAAAGTTTTAAACAGAAAATAGTGTTTTTCATCTTGCCACTTTCTTGGTAAAGAAAACACATTTTTACTCAAATTAATCAAAATGGATTTATCACATTCTGGAACCAGAAAATAGTGTTTTTCATCTTGCCACTTTCTTGGTAAAGAAAACACATTTTTACTCAAATTAATCAAAATGGATTTATCACATTCTGGAACCAAACTATAATATTCAGAAGGAACCAAACTATGTTTATTTTTAAACCACAACCTTCTTGGGGCTTCTTTGACCGATACAACCCTCTAATGTCAGAATGTTTATTTTTAAACCACAACCTCTGCAACATGACATCATGACTTTGCGTAAACATACACGCCACTTTCAAGTCAAGTGGCGTGTTATTTATACGCATTTTGAGCTATCCGCGTGTATGTCCACGCCGAAACGAACCGTCATCTTCCGCGTGTATGTCTACGCCGTTAAACGTCAGAGTGATTCCGCGTGTATGTGTACGCCGTTAAATGTCCGAGCGAAACTGAGCAAAATGTATATCTACATCTGGGGAGCAATATTTTTTTGCCTAGGATGGTAGGGGAACACTCATAAATGGTATTAACCCCAGTGACGGGTAGGTTTAGGGACGCGGTTGGGGTAGGTCATATATATTTATATATACAGTAATGTAACGTTAAGTCACCGGCGTTGATAAACACGCTGGAAATCAATTATGCGTGTTGATAACACGCCAAAAATGGAAATACGAATTGGCGTGTCATACATACGCCATTTCATGAGATCAGTCTGACCTTTAAAAAATGATATATTTAACAATATCTTTAGCATTTCTCATCCAAACAACGTCAAACGTGGCGCTGCACTTACTCGTGACCGTAGCGAGACACCTGTCAAGTTTGAAATCCATCGGACTAACGGTTCGAGAGATATGTGGTTAACAGACATACACACACACAGACAGACAGACGTTTCTGTAATTTATAGATAGATAGATGTCAGTGCAAGTTGCTTTCAGTTAAAACCGCTCAAACTTGCATTTTATAGTCTGGGACTATGCTTAAGCCTTGTCTGTGAAACCGGGGGTATATTTAGAAACCAATAACCGATGTATTGGCTGACGAATCTGAATTCCCCCCACTAAATGCAGCTAACTTTGAACCAGCTAAAGATTCTTTAACTTTTAAAATTTACATTCCTATGGCTAATTGCGATTCTGATGTCCCCTTTTTATCACGATGAAAAACTCCCACACATGTCGACATCATGTCTTCTCTCTAGCATAAACTCTTCTAAAGCACACATAATCTGCTGCGTGCTGATGTGTCACATCATGCTGAAGGGATGGCCAGCAGCGTGCATCTAAAGTGATTCAACCGGCTAAAGTGATTTCAGCTTTAATATAATGACCTAATTTTCTTTTTATACAGATAACAATAATATTCAAAATGAACATTTATCGTCCGATACTGATATGGCCGCCAATATATCATGCATCCATGTTGGCATTTCTGTTTCAAAACGCTCTGTCCACATACCGTTTCAAGCTATTTCCAAATGTGGAAATCATGAAACGTCTGAAACATTTAAATCATCTTGCTGGGCATGGGTTAAACATAAAGTACACTGAGATACCTCCCCTGGGGATGCATGCCTCAACTTTGAAAAGAGGTTTTTGGGCAAGACCGAATCAGATTTTCAATCAGATAATTTCAAACAGTAAACTCCTGGAAAGTTTTCAGTCCAAGGATCCAGTATGCGAATGCTTTAAACAGTCGGTCCAAAACAGCCCTAATGCAGAGACAACCCGGCCGATGGTGAACAGAATAGTGTGTTTGGCTTCAAAGCACAATCTCTCTCCTATTCTGTAATTGTTTCGGAGCAGCCCAAGACGTTTCTCATCATGCTGTGAAATACAGACTGAAAAGTGGCTCAAAACACCCAACCGCCGCATGAGCATATGATACGCAAACTATGGGCCCTATCTTGCACCCAGCGCAATTGACTGTACACCGACGCATGTATCATTCCTATTTTGCACCTGCACACAGCAGACTTTTCCCTCCACAGAAGCACGTCGGTTAACTAAGAAATACACTTGCGCTTAAGGTAACCTTATATGTATATGGGTACAGTATGCGTCACATGACTAAACATGCGTAATTGTTTTTGAATACCTCAATTTACTTACTATATACGGGGAAAGAACCTTACATTTCATAATTTAATTTTTTTTTTTTTTTGTTGTCTGAGTGTGTGTCTATACAATCCTAAGTTTGTGTGAATAAAGCTTGTGTGATACAGTCCATACTGAATAGCGTTCTTGAGGGTTTTTGTGTCTGATCATTCTGCATCAGTGTGTTGGAGAGTGGGCTTGAACGCCCACTGGCTATTTAATTTTCTTTAATTGCCCAAAAAATAATAATTTGGATTCGCCCCTATCTGTTATTGTAGGGATTCATCAGGCCTGTCAGACCACCATCCATCCATATCTATTCTTTTTGATGATGGCATGCAAAGACTGTAAATAGCCTGTGGCGTTTAGGTGATGACATGCTGGAGTCTAGCTGTGCCAGTGCCTTAATTAGGAATGCCACATGCCCGTCAGTGCCACGGGGCAGAGCTCAGCCCTGCAGGCCGAGAGGAGAAGAACCACGGTACGTCAGGGATGGGAGGGGAACGACATGTCAGACTGCTTAAGGGCGCCACTGTTGTCTAACGTGTGACTGACAGATACCAGGACAAGATGACAGGAGTAGTGTGTGTTTGTGTGTGTGAAACCTAATGAAGTGGAGTTGATGCTGCATGTGGGAACGTGTCTATTTTCATATGAGGATTTATAGCATATACTACAAAAATTATATTCTTAATCAACATGTCTAGCTTCTCAAAAGATCAATATCAGTCAGACAATAATAAAAAAAAAAAATGGCATCATCCTTTAGTTTGTCTAAAATAAAACCTTTAAAGTGTATGTAATTGTACTTAGCCTTTACACTTTCGGGTGAATAAACCTATTAATGTAATTGTTGTGTTGTTACATATTTTATTGCATGTTGAATGCATTTTTCTTTTTTTGCCGTATTTGGATTTTTAAAACTTTTTGAGTTCAACATTTTTTGAGAGGATATGTTCAAAACAACTGAAAACTAGGCTATATGCAAGCAAAACGACAAAATGTACACTAATGTCTTAAAGTTTGGGGTCGGCAAGATTTTTTTATGTTTTTGAAAGAAGTCTCTTATGCTCACCAATGCTGATTTTTATTAAATCAAAAATGCAGTAAAACAGTTGAAAAAATGATCAGTTTTCTATTATAATCTATTTTCTAAACTTATTTCGATGATGCCAAGGTGGAATTTCCAGCAGCCATTATTCTGGTCTTTTGTGTCACCTGATCCTTCGGAAATCATTCCAATATGATGGTTTGGCACTGAAGAAACATTTCTTATCATTATCATCCATTTTGAAAAGCAGGATCAATGTTTCAATGATCAATGCTTTTATTCAGGATTCTTTGATGAATAGAAAGTTCAAAAGAACAATACAGAAATATTTTGTAACATATGTTACTGTCAGTTTTGATCTCCTTTCTGAATAAAAGTATTTATTTATTTTAAGTAAAAATCTACCGACCCTAAACCTTTAAACAGTAGCGTATACTATTTGAAAACAAGTGTTAATATCTTATCTCTTTTTTCTATTAATGTATCCTGTTTTAAATGTTTTGTTCAATAAGATCAATGTTGTCATTGTGATTAATAGAGAACATATTATGGAGGATGGTATGGTGAGCGAGACCGATACAAAAGAACTTGACGGTGAGTGTGCTTGGACATGGTCTCATGACATTGTACAGAGTTTATTTTGGCTTGTGCTGATAAGCTGATATGGAGGTGCTGCAGACACACCACTCTGACTAACTGGGGCTTTGCAGACAAAGTGCTCTCCACAGAGCCACGCTGAGACAACACAAGGGCAATGACATCAGTCCGACCACACAGTTCACACACAGATACCTGATAACACCTCCTTATACTGACTCACGCCCTTCACGCACTGATTACATTCAGTTTGAGGGGCACAGCCATTATGCGGTATGGTAGATTATACGTTGTTTGTGTCTCACGTTGTTCATTTGAATAGACATATAGTGTGAAGGGAGAGGAATTATGCATATTAAGGCATTCACAAGGCCTTCTTCTCTTTACACTTTACAATCAATGACATGCTAATTGTAACCAGTTACAGTATGATATAAGACACATGATCAAACTGCAATTTTCATGTGTTACATTATTTTCCCTTTGGATATTTAAACAATAAGATGTAAGATTCCATGTATATGGTGCATATATTTGTGGCTATAGGATATTCCCCAAATATCATCACTGAAAATATGAAACAGTATGAAAATAATGAAAATTAAATCTGCTACTGTCTAAAGTAAATAAACATTAAAAAACGAATAACATGCATAATAATGTTAATAAAATAACTTTACAATAAAGTGACACTACACAACTTTACAGAAAGGTTACATTTTACAATAAGGTTTTATAAATGAATGCATATCTAAAGTGAAATAACATCAACATACTATAACAGCATTTTTATTCTAGATTAATGTTACTTTTTAACATTAAAAATGAATGTTTAAATATATTTGAATCTTTATAGATTAAAACAAGCTGTACAAATAATTTGATAACTGATGCATTGAGTTAACTAATTGAAACTTATTGTAAAGTGTTCCAATAATAACCTTATAATACATTAGAATAAATTAATGCATTCTTTGAAAGTATTTCTATGATGCTACAAAAATTAGAGCGGTTGAGGTGTTTCATAATTAAATGTGAGACAGTGAGTCTTTGGAGTATGTTTCTGCTCTAAGCAAGCTTGAGGATATGACTGCTCTTAGTTAACAATGCACTTAATGCAGAGTTAAGAGCACAAGCTGTTTGCTTTCGCAAAGCCCGTCCTTTCATTATCACATTAAAAGTGCAGCTATACAACTTCCCCAGCCTTTGTGAGTTAATGACATCTGACTGCCCCATGTGTGCCACCACTGGCAACATATTCACTTTCCATTCATTACTCTGTAAAAGGAGAACTGAGCTAGCCCTGGACCAGGTGTTTAAATCTTACATTTATCAAAAAGTCCCTCAGGATTGGAGGAGTGCAGCAGCTTCACAAAGACGGAGTTTATGTGGAGACTGGGTACAATCTCTTGCCTTGTAGTGTGCAGCCTTGCAGAAAAGTAAATATAAAAACTTGTTTTTTGGAACCTGAACCTCACTACACATTCAAAGTTTCACTGTTTGGCCCATCAGTCCATTGGCCTGGTCCTAAAAGTGTGTGTATTAACAGGGTTTATACTTCATAAAGTTTTAAAGGCAAAGTACAGTAGTTGAGAGGGATTATTTGAGTCATTCTAGGCGAGCTGAATCACTTAAGTGATTTTTAACCTTCAAGTTTCATGATTACAGTGATTGTGACACACAATAATTATTTCAAATATCTATTTCAAATACATTTTTGATATTCTAGGCCTAGGTAAAATTGTCCCACCCCCAAGTTGTTGTAATTCAAAAATGAATTAATGCCTTTAAAATTCCAATTCAGTGGCTAAATTTGAAATGATTTTGAATTGAAATGAACAGAATTGCATTTAGAATTTGAATGTAAGCAAGTAGTATTAATTAATTGCAATTCAAAGGCATTTTTACCTAGAAAAACATAGTCTCTTCAGAAAAAACTTAAGCCTAGAATTTATTTTATTTTAATGTTTATATGCAATAAGTTATGGACGGGCGGACAGAAAGATTCCTCTTCCTGTCATTCTAATTCAACTTCATGTGGATTTTGGCCAATTCATTTCAAATTCACACTCACAAATTGAAATGGAGCCAATTCCATATCTGTTCAAGTAATCATAATAGTGCCTTGGCTTAGCAAGTCAAATGCACTTTAATTTCCAATCCTAATTTAGAGTTTCATGACTTTGCATTCTATATGAAAGCAGTTCCAGCAATTAACTAGGTCCAGACTGCTTGGAGAGACTGTCCTCAGTAACAGGATGGAAAAGTAGAGTCAGCAGACCCTGGGTGCTCAGTCCCTCGCCCTTGAGCCAAAAGAAATCACCAGAACAGTTCCAAGATTAACAGTGTGACTCATCGTGTTCTCCCCTGGTACTTGTCCTAGGTGAAGTGTAAATTAAATCCTTCAGAAAATCTAGAGAGGCTTGTTCAGTGCTCTCTCAGTGGTGACTGAACTGGCCAAGAGCATATGACTCTGTTTGAAAGGTGAGGGGTTTAGGCAATCACTTTAATGTCACAAAGGAAGACTAAACCTAAAGAAAGCTTTGTAACATTGAAAGGTTGAGTCAAGTCAAGTCACATTTATTTATATAGCGCTTTTTACAATACAGATAGTTTCAGCTTTACAGAGATAACAGGAAAATAATGCAAAAAAGTTTGTTTCCAGAAGAAAATAGCATTACAGTCCAGCTTAAGTAAGATCAGTGATGTTTCATTTTTGTTTTAAAAAAGTTAATAATTTAGTTCATTTATATATACATAACCGCTCTGGAGTAAACCGTGATGTCATCGTCCAGCTCAGTTCAGTTCTTGCATAATAGTGTCATTGCAGGCAGATCCATATTATTGTTGAATATTAAATTAAATGTTAAATTTAATGTCCACAACTAAGCAAGCCAAGCCAATTGCAACAAAGGTGGAAAAATTTGACATTTATGTAGAGTGATACAATACAATCAGTCAGACTGAAGCTGGTCTTCTTCAGATAAAGCTGTATAATGGTCTTTAGGACACTTTTACTTGGCTTTCCAACAGCTTCCATTTCTTGTGTAAACTCACCAGAAAAATTGTATTGCGACAAGAACATTAAGAAGGGAATTCACTATGAATAAATTGCTGTTTATTTGCATACAATATCTGACTCTTTTTTTTTTTTGCACCTAATTCACTAAAATAATTGTGAAAATCAGGTAAAGGCACAAATGCCACTAAATAAAAAAAAACTCAGGAAAGCTGTGTGCACTTCAGTGGTACAGTTACTGCTATGCATTCAGTGCTTCTGAACCATCTTTATCGAGCAAATCATTCATTTATCTAAATGAGTCATTTGGTTTCTAAATGTTTCATTTTAGGAGCCAATGGCTCCCTCGTCACTTTTATTTTGTCTGGAGCTCTTAGATGCTTAGTAGGGCTGCACGATATCGAAGAAAAATGCAGGTGATAACTCGTTAAATAATGTGATATTTGATATGTGATACGATATTGCTTTAAATTCAATAAATTAAAATTATATTTAAATATATTTAAAAACCGATAGTGATTACAACAAGAATGTGAAACATGTATGTTGAAGAAAGCATCCCTACAACTTCTGAAAGGGAACAGCAGTGTTTTAGCATTACATAAAAACTAAGTGTCATTTTAATGTCATTGTCAATGTTTCAGGTAGACCTACATTCGGTTTATTTAATAACAGAAATAATCAACTGTAAAATAAATCACTGCTTAGTCTTCACTGTACAAATTAAATATATTCATATTCTTATAAAAGCTGCAAAGGTTGTTCAGTCAAGAGCAGTGAGTGATTTTCTCTGTCTTTTGTTGTTTCATTAATATTAAGCACACATTAGGCAGCTGTCACTTTAAGAGCTGCAAGGATCCAATATATTGTTACACACGTGCTTTCTTTCTCAGCTGTTTAGTTCATTACATGAAAATAACTTACTAAAACCAAACTTATTAAAAAATGTAACACTTAAACTTACATCAATGTCATAAAAACGACCTAAAATGACAGAAAAAAAGAAAAATAAGCTTTATTTGAAGCGTAATTTAATTGTTTAGTTTGCCTCATGTCCCATTAGATTACATGAAGAGGGCGGGGTTTATTAGTTATACTGTATCCAGCCACCTGGGGGCGATCAAAACGTTTTGGCTTAATTTTTCAGGATT
Organism: Leuciscus leuciscus; assembly: GCF_965113295.1. Classification (NCBI taxonomy): domain Eukaryota; kingdom Metazoa; phylum Chordata; class Actinopteri; order Cypriniformes; family Leuciscidae; genus Leuciscus; species Leuciscus leuciscus. Next base: position 9,970,864 of record NC_138736.1, on the reverse strand, counting down.
TGTGTGGCACAATTAATTAGGCGGCTATTTTTGCCTGCAATTTTTAAACATTTGACTTTGCATATGCCCTTCTGTCGGATCACATAAGGGTCATTCTGAAGCGTGAAATGAAGTGGGAGTCCCAAACTTATCCCTGACCCCAGACATTGATAGGAACACTTTCCCAGTGCCTGCGTGTCGGGACGCCGCCCCATGGAGCATTCCTGCCCTATCACTGTCCGCTGTGAGCACAGGCACTGTCGACAGGGCTGGACTGTGTCACTACATTGTGACAGAGAGAGACTGGAGCTCCCAGTTCTAATTTGTTGCTGACCAGCGGTCTGCTTTCTGTTACACAACCCCTCTGATAAGATGCAGATTCATTCTGTCTTTCTTCTTTTTCCACTCAGGCCAATGAACTCTTTTGTGTCTCTCTTTGAAACTTATGACCCCAGCCAGGCCCCCCTGTGAAAATGCTGAAGATAAATGACTTGTCTACAAGGTGATGCCTGCTGCTCACTGACAGTTTCCACCCAAAATAACATATGACATGCATTGTTTTGGCTTCGGGCCTGTTAGAGATTGTTGTCTCAAATGTTTTTTGCCCTGTCAGACAACTTTAAAGAGGACAGAGATTAAGTCAGGACAGGGTCTCCACTGGGCCCTTGTGCGATAAGGCTGCTCAGGGAATACCTTTATGTTTCACATTCTTTGTATGCATCTGGACAAGGATGGGATTCATTTGAAAACCAAGTAATAAAACAAGTGAAAAAACAAGATTGCGGTAACTGTTTGAGTAATGACTATAGACGACTTCAGATAGAAAGAATATGTGGCGTTGAATTAGTCAAAGCAACGGTTCAGCTGTGCAGTTCTCTAAGGGAATAGGTTCTCTTTCAACCAACCTCTATAGTTGATTAACAGTCCCCATGAGGTTCCTCATTTAAACCAGTCATGAAAATATGAAAGCTGATTGCAGCTGCATGATGTCTCCCAAAGCATATGCATATACATAAGCATATTTCTACAGACTGCGTTGCATGACACAAAATATTACTTGGTACCTTGTCCAGATCCCTCGCTAGTCCCAACATCTTCCCATGCTTGTTTACTTACGGTCTGCACACTGTCTGGTCTCTGGTGCCTCTGGGCAAGCTGAACTCTTTATTCCTCCTAGAAAGCATACTCTTTAGAATCACTTTAGACCTGTTTTCATTTGTGGAGAAGAAATATCCAAACAGCTAGAATTACACAATGCGTCAGATCGATTGTTGACCGATATTAGAACGTTTTTATTTATTGTATGGGTCGACATTGGTCTATCCAAATGTGCATGTCTCATTTCCCCTACTTTCACATTTATATTACCTTTGCTGTCATCTACTACTCATTGAAAGTTAATCTTTAAAAACACTTATAACACCGTTAAATGTCTCAAAAATTAAAATCCATTTTCCATACTGTACATTACAATTTATTGTGCATTTTAAATGCTTGGTTGTAGTATTTATTGTTTTATATTGAATATATTTAGACAAAATAGTATAGAATTTGACTATCTTCCATTTATTGGTTATTAACCATTATATGAGAATAATTATCAAACTTTTTTGAACTGCACTCATGATTCGAAACTAAAACACAATTCCTTCAGACAGCATTGTAGGGAAATATTTCAGTCAAGAGTCAGGATTGAGCCTGGATTTGAGGATTTGGTCATTTTCATGTCTGTAAAATAAAAATTCACTTGTAGCATTTGAAATGCTTGATTTGTATTTGTATTTTATTTTATTTTGAATTAATTTACACAAAATAGTATAGTTTCAATATCTGCTATTTTTCTGTAATCAGGAAAAAAGTATAGGCTGATTATCAGCCATGATTTTAATATTGGTGCATCTCTACAAGCTATGCTTCTCTATTAACTTCTTGCATTAAATGTACTGCAGCCATTCAATGTATATTTTACAGTATGTTCTAGATTGTGTGCAATATTATACTATAGTTGTGAAGGCATGAAAAAACAATGGTTAGCTAGTTGGAAAAAACGATATGGTGAATTATGATGGTAAAACAATGTGACATTGCGAAATGTATATTCCAAATCTCAGTTCCCGTGATTTAGTTCCTTTCAGTGCACAGGGAAAACCACAGTACGATGAAAAAGAGGCATTGCCAATCTAAATGACAGGCTTTCCTATAGATGGGAGTGTTAAACCTTAGAGATCAGACCATGCTCCAATTTATTAAATAATTTCTCAGAGTGCAGATCCTTCACCTCTGAACTTTTTTTAATCATCAGCTGATGAAGTAGTCCAAGTCTGACTCTGTGAGATGGAGGAGTTGTATTATGCTTGGAAAGCCTTCTTGACTTCGGCGGTCTTAAAGAACATTTGTGAAGCGACCATGTCCTTCCCAGCTTTTAATAAATCCAGATAGCACTGTTATTTTAGCCTTTTTCTGAGTCTGTGGATCGAAGTAGTGGGAAACGAAAATATTATGGTCGTCCACCATAAATTCTGTGAGCTCTGGAAAGCCACAAAACCCTCTCTTTGTTTCACTGAGTCCATCTTACGGTTTAATGAGAAAATCAGGCTTAGGACTGCCATGCTGGTGGGATCCCTGGACGAGAAAGGAAGGTGGAAAAGTTGATAGTCTCTGCTCTTCTTCCATCCCTCTATATTTTCATTCTTGTATGCCGTCTTAGTTTAAAAGGACCACACTCTCAAGCCATCCTTTGGCTCTAACATCAATCTGTGAGTTATACACTCATAAAGGTGATATTTTGTCGCACTAGCCAAATAACGCCAATAGCATTCTCGTGCCGAGATGATTTTAAACAATTTTCTTCAAAAGTACTATTCATTTCTTAAGGGGTAAAGCTTTTAGTTTTGTAGTGCTCCACCATCCTCTGTAACTCAACCAATCAGTCTTTTAGAGTGAAAGAAGGATGTAAAAATCTATTTGAATGTTGAAGAAAACTAATTGCATTAACCCTAAAACACTGGGGATCACTAGAGCTATCCAGAGACTAGCCAGAACATTCATGCCTTTGTGCGTTGAGCGAGAGAGAGCCCCTCTTCACCGTAGCTTGGACTTTGATTTAGAGTGCACTACGAATCCCCGCAGTAATTTGTGCAAAAAGGAAAACACAGACATTTACTGTGCCGATCCAGATATGTTTAGTGGCCGTATACCAGCCCATCTGGTTTCATTTTAATCCAGTTGGAGTCACACATGAAATTATACTTGGCTGTCTTCGTTTTATTAGTCAGCTTTGATTTATGACCTTCAAAGTAAAAAATAATTGGCCGACATTGGATGTCTTTTATAAGACTTGTTCGGGGGCAAACACGAAAAGCTGGAAAATGAGTCGAAACAGAAGGAATGCATGACGTTATGGCTTGAGAGTGAGCAGAGCTCCAGCCGAGCTTCATTGTGTATTTTTACAACAGGCGCCTCTTTGGCCAGTTATGTTCCGCCATGCCAAGGACTTGTGTACACAGCATCAAACAGGTCATGTAACTTTTGGATAAAAAAAACATCTTCATGCGATAGGTCAGCGAGCAGTGCAAATATTCAGCTGTGAAGCAGTCGGGGCCATGGGAGAGCGCTTGGCGTTCTGCTAAAAAAGCTTTATATGGGTGCGGACTGGAGGCATTCAAAATGCTTGCGTCTGCGAAAATGCGCTTCCAGAAAATTTTGTCAGAAATAATGTCAAGTTCACAGATGTCACATCTGCATATGTAATCAATGTGGACTTTTTTCCCAGCCTGTCTCAGATATTTCCCAAGTAATTTCATTTAACTTGGGGGCAGCTTCTGCATTCAGCTCAAGTAACTTGGTATTACTACAGGCTACTTTTCTCTTTCTCTTTTTCCATCTCTACCTCTCTGATACTACTCGCTATGCCAGCAGGCATCAGGACAGCGTTATGGGAAGTGCTGGTAAACAAGCGTGCAGAGTGACTGTGTGGTGTCTTCACAGAGCATTGACTCATTGACGCCCAGGCAGACTATGTGACTAGGCCTGTAGTGGGAGGTAAATACATCTTGGAAGCAGTAGATTATCACTTGATTTTCTTTGTTTGAGATGACCAAGTGAGGGCAATATGTATGCTTTTCAAACAAGGAGTTCAGTGCCTTTTCACTATTCGACCCAACAATTACATGTCCACCTTAGAAGCGACGCTATTTCACTCCAAGAATGTAAATGACCATTGCGTGTCAGTGTGTGTACTGTAAGTGTTTGGTCTAACTATCCATCTAGTGAACAGATGATGTAAATAATGACAGAAACTTTATTTGTTGGGTTGGGGTTATGGTCCCAAAATGTGTTTGGATAGAGAAGGACAACAGGATGAAACTGGTGTGTTTTGGCTGTACAAAAGCATTATGCAAAGTCTTGATTTGCAAGTATTAGGCTAGCTGTCACGGTATGCATTAATTTCAGTTAACTGTTGATTCAAACATTTTGTTATCCACTGATTGCTCTTATGTCAAATTCAAGCCAATTTTCCTCTATATCCGACATTCATATACAATTGCCTTTTGCACAAACTTTCAAACTGGTTGTGAAGCAACCGTTACCCTACGCTTATTCACAATGTTAAATTGAATGAATAATCAATGTATATATTCACACTAAACAAATGACCACCAGTGCATATAACTTTGCGCTCATATTTTTGTCTTAGAATACACCACATTCGCTCTAGCAGTCACATATGGTCTAGATGTAAAAGTTCAAATATTTCAATCAATAAATCCAAAGCCTCAAATCAGGGTGTTCACACTTTGTGTTCGCTTGGTTCGTTTGGTCCGGACCACAAAAACATTTTTTTATAATTTAGTCCTGGTCCGCTTAGCATTCACATTGGCATTTTTAACACAGAACCTAAAGGCATAGGGATACATTCACAACCTGATTGGTTGGCTTTTATGACATATATTTCGAGATGGAACTTACTGAACATCCCAAAAAACTCGTGAAGGGTTTTTAAAATGTGTAAAGGAGTCAAAACAGCGGCAGGAATTGCTCCGTCACACACACAAACGAAGATCTGCTGTGAGGAGACTTAGTTCTGATGCCTGTACCGAACTGTAATGGGCAACATCGTGACTATAATGAATAACAGGGGTATGCTTGAGCATTCTGTCCTTTTTGGGCTCACATCTTGTGAGGTCCTGTTTTTGGTTAGTTTACATGTCTTTGGCCCGTGTTGCATTCATATTTCTTTCGAACCGCACCAGAGTTTGTTTGGAAGCAGACAGAGACCCATTTTTTCAGTGGTCTTGCTCCGCTTGTTTGGTGTGCACCAGGGTTCAGATGGTAGCATTCGCACTGATAGAGCAATCACACCAGGGATCGTTTAAATTGAACCAAACATGCCAAGTTTGAACACACCCTCAGATCTCTCCACGCTACTTAAGGCCCTTTCACACTGAGCGCGGTACGATAAAGCTAAACGAATTGCCAACAAATGGAGCTTTCACACTGAACGCGAAAATGTTTTTATTTAGCTTCATGTTTCATCTGTAGCTCTCTGGCTCATAACAGTCATGCACGGAAGAAAACAGTGCGCTGTACACTGTTTAAAGCTCTTCAGATCACACAATTCAGTGGGAAATGAATAGAAATGATAATCTTTAAAGAACATGTAAGAATAAGTCTGTTCTCAGACACCAATGATAACACTCAACATCCATAATTCTCTTCTCTCTTCCGGATTATTTTTCTTCTGTGTTCACACAGGTTTTCAAAACAGCGCCACCACTCTCATACTTTTGTGCAGCGGCTCGGGTAAGCTGAAATATAATTGAACGGCTCTTTTATCGCGGGGCAACGTGGGGAAAAATCAGCACACTGAAAAAAAAAAAATTATCGCTTTGTCGCGCTGCGATTGAACGCGCCTGGTGTGAATAGCTCCATAGGGATCTATTGTTTAAATTTAAAAGCATTATTGCATCGCACATTTGCGCCGTTTATTGGTGCTCAGTGTGAAAGGGCCCTTAGACTGTAAGAAATAAATGGGGCCATTTTTGATCTGAGCTGCATTCATGATTCAGAACAAAAACCCAGTGCCTTCAGACAGTATTATTGGGAATTATTTCAGTCAGGACTAAGTTAGGTTTAGATTTGAGCCTGAGGACTGTGTAATGTTTGTGTCTGTAAAATCATAAAAAAAGAAAATGTCTGCTGAACATTTTTCTGAATACTTGCTTTAGTTCTTGTCCTTGGCCACTACTTGTGAGAAGTTGTTTTAGGTTCATATGATGAATTAAGGTTTCAAAGAAGGAAGAGTGGATAGAGGGGCCAAAGAGAAGGGGGGGAAACTGCCGCATATGCGAGAGAGATATTTTGCACACCTTCAAAAGCAGAAAGCAGCAGATCGAGAACATTTTCTTTTCCTTTTTTCAGATTTGGAAGGCAGCCTAAAAATGTGCCTGTCGCAGATGTTTCAACAGAAGGTGTTTGCATGCTGTTCGTTAATACACTGCCATACGGGACACAGTATGACCACCACAATACCCAGTAAGTAACACTCTCTGTGTGTGGAGCGGAGAGCCAACTTTACCTTCTGTTTTTGGGGGAACTTATACCCTGTGGATTGAGACATACCTTTCTGCTGCTGCATTGCCCATGACTGATAATGGCATGTGGGAAGTAATGGTTCGGGGAAGATGGGAGCAAAGCTCTTCCTGGAGTCTGAGAATGTGTGAAGGGCTCAAGTCGATCACTCATCTGAAACATAAGGGATAATGGACCATTATTTTTCATGATTTTTCTCTTCATTTCTTGGCTGTAGTTTCTAAGATGGTGTTTGGAAGTGAGAATGTTGTGAGTTCATTTTTCCATCTATATAACAAAATAATGTGGAATTGAAAGGAAAAACAAAATAAATGATGTATGAGGATGAATTTTTAAATGAGAGGCTCCCTTGTTTCCCACACTAAGGATTGAGGGATTGGTCCATCCTCAACTGTTCTGATTCGAATGCAGTCCATGTAGACAAGCTTCGCATTTTCCTGTAGACATGTTGTTCGTGTTATTAAAAGAATTGATGCTTTTCTGTTGTAAAATTCATAGGGTGTACGTTTCATTTTCTTTAGTACAGAATTTTAAATAAATTATTGAAGGCACAAACAAATCACCAATAGGGTTTTTTTCCCCTTCAAGTTTTCCCAAAATCCCATTTCGTACTATGGTGCAGTAATGTGTCTAAAAAAAAGATATATTATTTGGATTTTTTCAGCTGCTAAAAAATGGCTTAAAACAGCATAAGGTTGTTTTCTGATCTTAGCTGGTTTAAAGTGGTCTAGCTGCTCTCCCAGCCTGGCAAAGGTTGCTAAGCCTGACCAAGATAATGTTTAGCTGGTTTAGCCAGCCTTTTCTGCTTTTTTGCAAACCAGCTTGATTAAGATGTGTTTTTTTTTCAGCAGCTCACATGTACAAAACCTCTTTAAAACCATCAACACAGACCAGCTTAATCAGCTTGGCCAGTCTAGGAGACCAGTTTATTAATCTGATCAACCTTGTTAATGTTTAGTCTTGGTGGTCTTTGAGATGGGCAAGAGGGGAGGAAAAAACTCCTGTCCAATATAGGCATTTGTCTTTGCCATGACAATGAGTAGAAGTGGGAAAGCCGGACCATCGCACCAGTTCCCACTGTGCCCTGTTTAGAAGGAAGTCCCCTGTGTCACGCATTGTGCTGAATGACCCAGAGGGGACATTCCCAAGCTGTTTTCCAATACTGACATCGACATGGGATGGAAGTGTGTGAAGTGGGTTTAATAATACAGTCACAAGCACTCGCAACAGGCTCAGAGGCCACCAGAGACCGTAAAAACGAACACTCCGCCTTTTAACCTAATTCTGCTCCAGTGCATTACATCTGCTTAAACCCACACAGCGTGCGGCCTGCTCTCAATTACGGCATCTCCTCTCTTTCATCTGCTAAGAGTCTCTCTGACTTTCCAGAACAGATGCAGATATTGAGTAATTGAGACCGTCCCTGAATTCTTGGATGAGTGTCAAGAAGGTTTAACGTGACACAGTAGTTTGAATGTGTTGAAAACGCTTGGCACGGCACACTGAGTGGCACTTGATTGCTTATCTTCTGTATCTCAACAGAATGATTCTCGCTTATTTATGCTCTCCAAACACTGAGGCAAGTTAAATTCATGAGTCAGCTTGAGAGGGTTTGTCACAGTGTTGAGGAGTAACTAACTACACGTTCATAGTGACACTGCTGCTAACCTATCTGCATTTTTCATTAGAAATTTTAGTGCAGATTTCCAGTAACAAGTTGCAGGGAAGTGCAACAGAGCTAAATCACTATTTTTACCCTGTATGACTGGTCCTCCTCGCACCTGCTCCTAGCAGGATTCAAACCAGGGCACAGGAGGCGGACGCACTAACAAGGACATTAAAGTCGCTAGTGCACCTCTTGAAGCCACCAGGGAAGTGAGGTTTACATGCACACAGTTACACACTCACACACACACACACACACACACACACACACACACACACACACACACACACACACACACACACACACACACACACACACACACACACACACACACACACACACACACACATGGGTGTGTGTATATATATATATATATATATATATATACTGTATATATATATGTGTTTATACTGTATATATATGTGTGTGTGTGTGTGTGTGTGTGTGTGTATGTATATGTATATATGTGTGTATGTATATATATATATATATATATATATATATATATATATACTGTACATACATATACATATATATACAGTATATGTATATAGTTAAATATAAAAATTTGTTAAATAATACTAAACTTGATATAGCTCTTAATAAATTTACTAATTCAGCATTAATAAAAAAAAAAAAACTTAACGACCCCAAACTTTTGAACAGTAGTGTATTATGTTTTAGTAAATATTGTGTTGTAAATATTGTAAAAGTATTTCAGCTGACATTAAATTGCATGTTAATATAACATTTTATATTGGCCATTCTAGATATTAAAAAAATATATAGTACTGGCCGAGCACTAGTTCATAGCCAATTATATTTTGTTTAATAATGTTAACGGATCCCTATTGTTTTTGCTCCGGATGAATACCTTAAAATACCTGATTACAATTAATCTATATCAGTCACCTATTTAAAATGATATTGCTGAATAAATGGTTAATACTTAATGTATTTCTAGTGTAATGTGTGAAATACACATTACAACATAATTTGTACATCAACATCAAAACATCATTACTTTTGTCCATGTTAATGTTTTCTGTTACACTCTCTATTTTACACTTGAATATAAAATGTCCTCAAAATTTGACATATTGCATATTTGTTTCTTTGCTTCTCTCATTGACTTGCAAATGCATAGGAGAAAGAAAAAAAAATCATCAGTTATTAAAATTCAGGCAATGTATTCCTGTGTCTGCATTCTATTTGAGAAACGTTATTAATTTCATATATCAAGTTTGGAGCGGCCATCTGTTCGCTCTGCACTGCTGCACCTCCCTCCATCTGCCTGGCTTGAGAGAGAGAGAGAGAGAGAGAGAGAGAGAGAGAGAGAGAGAGAGAGAGAGAGAGAGAGAATTGCATGGTGCCACGGGCTCAGGCATCATGGGGAAGTTTCAGCGGGACTTTTTGATTTGTCACTCGTCATAGGCCGGCGTTCCTCGGTTCCTCTATCCCCCAGATCCACACTGCTACTCGGAGTCAATAACCAGCCTTGCCACCACCACCCCCCTCATTCCTACTTCTCCTTTCCTCCTCCTCCTCCTCCTCTTCTTCATCTTGCCTCTTTGTTTTCACTCTCCCTTGTCCTCCTCCCCCCTTCACATCCCTCCCTCCATATCTAGAGGAAGCAGATTGCGAAGCCGGCACAGTGAGATGTGTCCCTGCCACAGTTAATTTAGCATCTGTGCCTCCATGAATATGAATACATTTACAAGTCTTGGATATAATTAGGCACTGAAGTGTGGAGAGGGGCACGCAGCTCCAGGTGGGAAGAAAGATGCTGGGAAAACAGGTTGGACTGTGAAGACTTGCAGACAGGTGACCTTTGTAAACAGCTCCTGAATCCTGGACTGAGCAAGATTGGGAACAACGAGAAATAAAAACACCAGAATGATTGTATTTTGTCACTATTAATGTTTACGCAACACGGTGATGGCGTGTTTCACTCGAGCGCGTTGTGAGCTGACAAACGTGTGTGTGTTTGTGCGTGTACATATGCTTATTTTTCCATTCAAATGCTGTGACTGCTTCACTGGCAGTCCAGAATGAACATTGTCTGCGATAAGTGAGTCAATAAGTCATTTCTGATGATATTTTATTTACCAAGGCACTCTGCCATCCAGACACAGGGGAGGAACATGCTCCAAAATGGCTAATGTTGTGTAGTTTTACCATATGCTGCTGTGTTCCAGCTTCAGCAAGCTGTAACAGCATTGCAGCACTGTTCATTTGACATCATACATAATATAATCTTGTAATAATGTAATTGGTAATAAAAAATATGGCATGTAGAATTTTTTTTTTTTTTTTTTGTCAAAACAGCATGTAGGACCAAAATGCGTTTTCAGATATTTTCACCTAATGTTTAGCTTGTGTGCAGTGGGACTTTATGTAGTGAGGGCTCAGAAATAAGATTTTTGTTCTTTTAGTTCCAGTCTCTACTTTTATTCACTGGCCACACCACACCATATGAACAGATTTGTTTATATTTTTATTAAATGCTTTATCTTTAACATTCTTCAGCATAATTTGTATTTCTATATTATAACTTCATAAATCTAATTTAATTGTCTAAACAATGTCTAAATTATAATAATATTTGTTACAATTCTTTCTTTGCAAAATAATATAATGTTAATAATAAATACTATTGTTCATAGCCATGTTTTCAACTTAGTAATATGAAACCTGGTGAAATGGCAAATAATCATATACTATTTGGTCCTTTTGAGCATACTGAATTGGCCTATAACTGAATCCACTTGTCAGTAAATTGACTTCCTAATATTTTCTTTTGATTTGCTTTAGTTAATTTTTTTTTGTGAACTTTTAGTAAATACTGTGCGAAAGTATATCAGCAAATCTGTGCATCCAATTTACTGGCATTTTGACATAATGTTTAAGTTGTGTTTAGTGGGATTGTACATATTGAAGGTTCAACAATAATAGTTTAAATTTTTACTTGCACTCATTGGCCCCACTACAAAAAATGGTACATTTGTTTTGTTGTTTATATATTATGTATGTGGACAAACCGTGTGCAAATTCATCAGTCAACACCATTGCTGAATATATTCCCCTTAAAACTGCAGTGTATCTGTAACAATGAGGCAGGAATGAAGCGGAGAGAGAATCCACATGCAAGCACTACTTTAATAAAACAAATGTAATCCAGGGCAAACAACGGAACTCAGGACAGGACCAATAAACAGCAACAACAACAACTAACAACAACAACTGAAGCACAGAGGTTTAAATACACAGGCAAACAAGCTAAACAAGATAACAAGGGGGCGTGGCTAATTAGAAACACCTGGGAAGACTAATAACAAGAAAAACTACAAAGGACTTCAAAACATGGTACAGAACAGGAAATAACAAGAGTCCACACAAGACAGGAATCATGACAGTACCAAAGACAGTCTAAAAGGTTCTTGGTCTCAGTTTGAAACCGTGTCCTAACCACAAACGTAATATAACTCTCTTACACAGTAAGCACAAGAACACCTTTAAGAAGGGACAGGAAAAATCAGGGACATATCTATAAAGCGGTGGTGAATTTTGTATATACGATGAATATTACAATGATAAACTATATGCCTTTCTCCACTAACTTTCTATGATGTTGAAAGCATTTCTAAGGATGCTGATTTTCATAAGGCTGCTGTCTGACTCTGAGATAGTGAACGGATACATAGTTTGTGCAACATTAGCAAAACGTTATTAGCTGTTTGATAAAGTAGTTAAGCCAAAGGCATTCTGGTTCAAACATATAGTGCTGAATTAAGCCAGTATTTCCACTTACCAGTGGAACTACAGTTGACCGAGTGGATCAGATGGTCAGAGTTGGTGGGACTGAGAGGAGGCAGGGACAAATTTGAATATTCATGGTTCCGCATATACTTAATGAAGCAAGTGTGTAGGTGTAGAGATTCAATATATTCTAAGGCACGAAGAAACTATTTTCACAGAGAAAAAAAACTTTAAATATGTCATTTTAATGATCAAAGGTGAGTTTTAAGGGATACAATTATTGACTGCTGGGGGACTTTGATAAATTCATGAATACACCTTTGTTGTCATTTTTGCAAACTCGATAAAACCTCACCTATGCTAGCAAGCTATAACATTATCTTGGTGATTCAATTTTAATTTGCAATAGCTGTGTGGGATGCATCACAGAAAAGTGAAAAACACGAGTTTGTCAACTCATCTGAAACTCTCTGATATCCTTATTTTTGCAAATTTACAAAATCACTTTTTCTTATTACAGGAAGTAACCAATATTTTTAGCTTTGCCAGCTATAATGTGCCCGTTATAGCTTGAACAAACAAGTCAGAGTTGGGGATTGTAATGATGATTACTTGCACTGGTATTGAAAATTGTTAACACTGACAAGCCTTTGATGAGAACATTTTATTTGGGCAAATTGAGCTGCAAGATTGTTATTGAAGAGCCACATATGTTTATCAGTGGCTCGCATTTAATAGTTATCTTACAGTTCTTTTGTTATTGCTCATTAACATACTCTAAAATGATCGAGCATGAATGGATTAATATGAAATTGACCTTCAGTTAGAAGTCAAAAACAAAATGGGAAAAAAAGAGGTTAAAGTTAGTGATAGCCTCAGAGTTAGTGCTCGCTCACAGCATGAGATGATGAGAGATAATTGAATTCAGATGCAGCCATGTGGGGTGACTCACCGATAAGAAAGAGTTTTATAGCTGAATTATGTCAAAGCTCTGTAAAATAAATCACATCAAAGTAATAAAATAAAGGCATTAAAAGAGGACAGGGTACATGTAATTAAAGTCACACACCAGGCCCCTGCTGGAATTGCCTCTGTGGGGTCTGGATACCTGAGGAGACTGAAAAATTACATTTGACAGTTCGTCTTCATGGAGGTTAAATTTATCTTTTAGTCAACTTTTTGTTTTCTTCCTGAAACTTAGATGATTGCCATAAATCAATTATGAGCAAATGAGTGATTCAAACCGATGCCTCATAGTAGGCGTAACGTTTTCTTTTTAATGGACTCGAGTCTTTCTATGTGAACCGTGCAATTTAACATCCCTTTGATCACTGTTAGCTCAGGATCTGATGGGTTCTTTCATCTTCTCAATATGTCATTTTTCTCTTCTCTTTTCACAGTGAATTAAAGCACCAGGGTAAACTCTGAATTCTTTCTCTGGTTGGAGAAAAGGCCAGTATGGTGCTCGCTAACACTTATATGGGCAGATGGCGCCAGTTCAACAGGTGCATGTGGACCATAGTGCCAAGTATCTTGGGCAAGAGGAGATCTGAAAGGAAGTTGGTAGTTCTTCCCTCCCTCTCTTCCTCATCTTCCTCTTTTTGTGGTTATTTGGACATTCAGAAGTGAAGGAGGTAAACAGAGCAATTTTTCTGGACCTTATCATCCCATACTTATTCTCTCAGGTTCCTCCATTGTAAGCGTCAGCACTATGCCAGAAGGAGGAGCCAGACATAAACAATGAACGATTACTGAGTTTGAGTGTTTTCCAGCTTTAGTTTGAAAACCAGCCCATTTCAATTTATTCTGTCCTTCACCCTTTGGCACATCTTTCATACGGTCTTAATTTCTGTATCAATTCATTTTCTATCTCCCATTCTCTACTGGCTTCACTTTACACTCGCCAACTTCTGCAAAACTGAAGTTTGAGAGGTTCTTCCGAAGATGTTCCAAGTATGAGAGTGGCATTCTTTGGCTGTTGGTATTGGGGCAAGAAGTTTAATGATGTAATCTAGAGCTGATTGAATGAAATGGGAAGGAGGAAGAGGTAGAAAATATCACCTTGGTTTAGTTTAAATTGATGCTTTGTAGCTTTCCCGAACTGTTTTCTATATGGAGTAGTAGGAGTGTTTCTTAAAAAATTAAATCAATAAGTCAGACAAACTTTCTATCCAGCATGTATTGCATCAAGTCAGGCTCTGGTTGATCTGTGCAGGTTGTGCGGGTTGCCAGATTGAGGACACGCAACATCGAGCGTAGCTGACAATTGAAGGCGATGAGCCTGACCATGTAATTTAATATGCCTCTGGTCATAGAGGTTTTTAGATGGATGCCGAGGCTTTTTAGGTCGGGTAGAATCTGTGATCTCTAACCTAGTTGGTTTGCTGGCTTCTATGGCTGCAGTACGCCGTGTTTTCTGCCAACTGGCAACAAAATACTATTGGATAAATTGGCAGTGGGAGGGATCATAGCAGGATCACACTGACCAAAACAAAAACAGATATTCCGACATGGAACACCAATTTCAAAGTAGAATAACTGGCTGAAGCATTGTTTTTTGGAGAAACAAGTATGTGAACTTAGTATGATTGCTAAATATCTGCAAACATATTATGATATTTTTATGCTTTACTACATTCAAAAAAATTGAATACAGCACCTTTAAAACTGAGTCAAATTCATTGGTTGCTTCTACAAGTGAATTATCCAGTAGATTATTTTTATTTTTTACTTGACTGGCAAATGGATAAAGGAAAGCAATTGAAAGCAAAACTTTTTTTTAATTGTCAGTTACAAACATACATTTTTATGTTTGAATTATTCAATTATATTATTCAATTACTGAATTACTTTTATTCACTATTATTCAATTACTTTTTCATACGTTTTTCCTGACACGCCCCCTGGGGTCTTCCATTGATTGGACAAAAATAACTTTATACCATTGGTTGAGCTCATGGGGCTGTGTCACACAGTGTTTGCATTTTCACTTCATCATATAAATCATCATACAAATAGTTTACTTATAGTGGACTCAACATGTTCAGCTGGGATAGAGAAAAAAAATACACACTTCGACTTGAAACGTCCATACGTCCTTGGAGTTTCATAACACTTTTTAATTTAAACAAAAACTTCAGTTATATTTGCGTGACATAAAAATGCTTAAATCTAGAACAGGGATGGGTAGCTTCGGTCCAGGAGGGCCACTGTTTAGCTCCAATCCTAATCAAACACAACTGAACAAACTAATCAATGCCTTCACGTTTACTAGAAAGCTACAGGCAGGTGAGACAGTGTCCCTCGTGGAAAAAGTTCTGTTTGTGTGTGCTGAATATTTTGCTGAGTGTTCCAGTACAAAATGAGTGAGGAATAAGGGGTGGGTTTGCCAGCTCAGTGAAGAAGCAGCTCTGACTTTAGCACATTGACATTGACCTCTAGAAAGTTCCTCTTTTGTCCCGGGCATCAGCGGCGTGCCAAAGCTGCAGTCTGTGCCCTGTGAGCTGGCAGTGCCAGCAGGCTGGAGATAGAAAAGGGTGGCACAGGCCATCTGGGATATCTCCAGGAGATGCACTGCACGCCTCACACTCATCAGCAGGTTTGAATTTGCACCATAATCACAAACAGATGCTCTCTTCCTCCTCCACCGCCCTCCTTCTGCCTCCTTTCTTCCCTTGGTTTGGCTCAGTGTGAAACCTTTGACCTTCACCACATTCAGAGGAAAAGCCTGACCTGATCAATGCGTGAAAGGAAAGGAAATGTTGGCCTAAAATGTCAATGTATTTCATGTATAATCCAACACAATGTTAAATGAAGTCTGTTTGGTGTTATCTTTCTTTTTATCTCTCCACCTGTGTGACATGCGGACTGTGTTTGATTTGTATGAAGAGTGAGCCTTCGGTACTCTCCTGCACTGTAAGGATTCTCATGTAGGCCCCACAATCATATTTTATTTTATTTGTTTTGTTTTGTTTTGTTTTGTTTTATTGTCTGTTCTGACCATATCGCTAAAGCACAACCAATAACATTTTCTGGTGGAATTATTAATTAATTTTATTATTATTCTTTTAAAATTGCAAGCTACTTGTTGTTCATCTCGTCATAGTCCTCATTGATATATCAGTATCGGCCGATTGAAATGTAATTGTGCAATGCTCATTTCCTCTATTTTAGATTACTTTTGCAGTCATCTAACTCTGACTTAAAGTTACTTTTAAATAATTTGAAAAATGTATATTATACAATTTTATATCACCCTTTTATCTGTTATCAGCCTTAACATTAAATTGGCTGTAATCTCTTTCCATGTTAAAATCCATTTCAGTGTTATTTTAGTTTATTGTATTTTTATTAGTATTTTGAATCCGCTTTATTTTGTATATTTTTAGTTTTCATGTTAATTTCAGTGTAATTTTGTTATGTGTTTTATTTTTATTTTGGATTTATATTCAGTTAATAATTTCTGTCTCAACTTAAACTTATTTCAGTTTATTGTCATGGTGACATTTCTAATTTTCATTAAGTTTTTCAAGTTTTATTTTATTTCATGATTATTTCAATTAACAGAAATGTTTTTAATAGTTTTAGTTTTAGTTTTAGTTAATAACCCTGATCCAGTCAACTGAATTCTGCAGATTTCCCCACAAAGGATGCACAGAAAATGTCTAAAATGTCAGAATGTATCGGGGGCCTTGACATGGCACCTCCGCTCATTGGCGTTATATGGTGGTGTATTAGTCATGAGTCATAACATATAGGGAACACTTGTCTTATAGCTCTTTATGTACATAAAAAGTCAATATAGAATAAAATAAAACACTTCTGCTCAGTAAAACCTCTTAGCTATATGTCGCGCCCCACTCTGCTGGTTACCATAATCGTGTTAAGTCCTTTCTTCTAGCCTCATATCCAGTCACTCGGCCGTTCCCACATGGGTTTTATCGATCTGGCAAATCTTGTGCTCAATGTTGCAGCACATCCCGTTGCCTGGCTAGCCTAATGCAGTCAATAATTGCCAGCGAAAGGGCCGGTGCAGTCGAGACAACTTCATCAGCCACGGGACTTGAGGTGGGAGGGGGAGGGGAGGGGGGGGGGGGGGGGGGGGGGGCTGTAGCGAGGTGACGTCTGGAGGGAACGGGGAGGTGGAGAAGAGCTGGCACTGTTTCTCCATCACAGCGCAGAACACCATCAGTGGCTCCCAGGGGCCAGGGATTAATGATTTGTGTCTTTCCGCTACAGTGGCACATTGTGCCGGCGCCACTGATAAAAAAGGAAAGCTTCCCCAAACATCTGGCAACAGCCCTGTTGTACCACTCTATATTGGCTCTCAGTGGCAAGAGGAAGCTCCTCTGCTCTCTCAGTGCCAGGGCTGTGGTTAACCAGGGCACGCTCTGGAAGAGGGCTCTTACTAGGAATGCACTGTGCTTATTTGTTTTTTTGCTGACTGGTTTCACCGACTGCGAGGGTAGTATTAAGTGTACCCAATAAAATGCACAGCAGATGCTATCTGATGTAGTGTCTTCCTCCGAAATGGAGTGAGGATTTGTAGTCTCATGTTTTCATCATTTATTCATGCAGTATTATAAATTATCTATTGGTATTCATCAAATGGATGAAAAATACATGTACATTCCAAAAGCGAGTTGTTACACAAACTCTATCTTGCATGTCTGCATCCAACAAGGGCTGAATTCCCAGCACCACTTCAAAGTCACAAGAAATGTGTTCAGACATTGCTTTTGTTGCCTGGTTATTCAAGAAGTGTTTAAGGTTGCACTACAGGGCCTTTTGTCCTTGTAAGACATATCGATTCATTTCTCAGTTGCTAAGTAACTGCAATAATTGCATCTTTTAAGCAGCCAGCCAATTATTTCCCTGATTTCATGATGGCATGATGAAGAGGCTTGTTTATGAATGGTATTACTAAATTAAAAAGAAAGAATAATAATTAAACACATTGAAAGAATAAAAACCTCTAGCGCCGGTTATGTTCATAACCGTTTTGAAATGACCGTGAACTCATGCGCGCATACTTCTGTTAACCAAAATTTGTAAGAGGCTTTGTTGCAAAATACATAATAGCTAGTGACAGTAATGCTGTAGACATTTTACAAAAATGTTACTGGAAACATCTCTCTGAGACATCAGAATGTCACAGTTTGATAAATTTGTACTGCTAATTTAATGCATGTCTTTACCAGTGGCCATCAAAAGAAGAAATATGTATTCAAAATGTGTAATTTAATAACCATTTCAGTCGTATCCGGCTCTTGGTGATTCTATGGCCATCACTTGCCACACGCGAGAGACTGTCCATGAATTTTCTTGGTAAAGATTTTTACGGGTAGTTTTTACAGGTTTTTCCCCAACCATCCCCATTACATGGCTTGGGACACACACACACGCATTCACACATATATATATTTCTATCATGACAACTTGCAGAGAGATTGGCATGGTAATGGATATGGCAATGTTAATGTATTTGTTCTTGGTGGAATAGATCTGCTACGCTGCTGCTGCTTCAGAGCAAGTACAGAGAATTGTATGTAAGACATGCTGCTGCACATGTAACATACATGAAATAACCCCCCATAGCAGATCCATACTGGTGGAGCTGGGGAAGGTTGAGGGCAACAGTAACCAATCAGCTGTGCTATGTAGATGATGATGCAATCGCTGCCAAATTGAGGACCTATCAGCCTGCACCATTTAGAGTTTCAATACTTTCAAAGTTATTTGCCAATACTTCCTAATTAGTTTGATAGGCCTTTACACTTCTCAAAGGGACTTTAACATTTGTGGGGAAATGTAAAATACATGGATTCCTGTAGTAGCTTGCTTTAATATTGTATTTAATTTTTTTTTTTATATTTTGACATGCGTATAGGGGCGACCAGGACTAGTTGTCACACTTTTTGCTTCAGTGAAAATCCAAAATTTTCACTCAACATTCACTTTTGAATTCTTTTTCTTAAATTTCATGGTTATTGCCCAGCAAGAAAGTTAACTAAACGTACGTTAAGCTTTTGTAACATCTCTAAACCTGCCCTACAATTCATATTTAATATCATTTAACAGTGCAGCACTCATGCCTAATGGTGGAGAATACTGTTAAGTTGTTTTATGAGTCTGTTTTATTGGTTCTGGAAATTGTTTGCTCTATACTTACTTGAATGCAAGTGTAATGTGTCAATAATAAAATGGAGTAACATCTAATATAACTGCATTGCTGGAACAGCGTGGGGGTGACTGTTCAGGATTGTCTGCATTGCCGAGGAGCGTAATGGGGTGGGGGAGCAGCTCTCCGTGAGCACAAGGTTTGGAGGGTGATTAGTCTCCGGTGCATTCCCGTTGATACGCAGCGTTTGACAGATCTGCACCCGGCGTGGCATGAAGAAACGTGCCACAGATGGCGTAATTAGAGGAAGCTGAGCCAGGGTGTGAAATTTATCTTTGATCAGCACCTTCTCGCCAGATTGTCATCTATGTTAATATGATGATAGCAGAGCAGAGATGGATGGAAACGCCTCGGCAGCCTGAGGTGGGAGTGAGTCCCTGCTCGTCTAATCTTAATTCTTTGTTCACTATGTAGAGAACAAAAAAGATGCTTCAATGTATTCAGACCTTGAGCTCTCTTCAAAAGCCACAACACCATCATTAGAGACACCTGTGCTGTTGGAAGGAGTTGGTACAGCACTTGTAAGTTTGGCTTTGGAACGTGAAAGAATGAATAAACATTGATTCTCGTCGCAGTTCTAGGGCTCTATGGTTTCCACAATGTGGAAAACATGGACAGAATCGTGGAATCCGGTCATAAAAATAGAATTTACAGCATAAAATGTAATGTCAATGGATTTGACAATATTTCGATGATTAAATCAAAAGTAGGGCTGTACAATTAATCAAATCGTGAAATGAACTAGTGTCTGTGAATATTAAAAGGCATGAAGACTGCTATTAAAATATGAATATGAAGTGTGAATGAGTGGCTCAGTTTTGTCTACTTTCTACACATACTCAAGCATGCGTGATGCTTGGTATTTTCAGCATCCACATGAACTTTAGAGCTGCTCTGGGAGTTCACTTCACGTGCATTTCACCATTTCGTTTGATAAAAGCTATCTGCATATTAAACACACAGTAACTCAAAGGTCTTCACTTGGTTGAACTTAAAGAAATTATGCCAGAAATATATTATTATTGTACAGAATGTACCTCTCAAATTAAACATAATTATAAATGTAATTATTTTTAAGGAATATCTATAACTTTTTTTTCTTCCATATTTTAATTTGAAAAGCAAACCTCTTGTGCAACATTTTGTTTGGCTAAGTTTTAGTTTATAACAATTATAACAATTATTACATTTTAAATTGTATTGCCTTTATTTGATTACCACAGTTTTTAATGCATTTGTATTAAATCATAAATTCCACAAAAATGTATTGAAATTCATTTGAATGCAATGAATTCAGTTTATTCCACGTCTTCTGAATTGATGCGATTGAACAGTTCATTATTGACCCCATTGACTTTCCTAATATGGACAAAAACAGCTGAAACATTCTTCAAAATAGTGTTCTTTAGAAGAAAGAAAGTTTTGAATGACTTGAAGATGAGTAAATTGACAGAATTTAGATTTTATCTAATGTACTTATCACTTTAAATTGAATATTTCGATAACGGTAAAGATAATGAAAGTACTTGATTTGAATATTTGAGTCAGAGATAAAACTCATGTATCGCTTAGACTAGAGAGGAAAAAGAAGACAAATGGCATTGATGTTTTAGGATTATTTGCCTGTATTCCAGTTCTTGGAGCCTAGGCGCTTTCCTGATCTGGGAGTTAAGGTGGGAAGTCTGAGGAGCGGACGGGAGAATGGTTAGAAGGACCAGGAAATGCAGCTCTAGGGTCCCGTCACAGATGAGGTCCACGCTCGGCTTTCATCTGAACGAGCCATTAAGTGTAATGACGTGTAGGTGTAATGGAATGTGCCTGTAACATCTGCGCAGAGAGAGAGAGAGAGAAGGAAAGGAGGATAGAAGGGACAATGTTAATAGATTTGCAGATACACTGCTGGGAGAACAAAGGATTTTTTTCTTTCTGCTTTATTGCTCGGAGGTCCATCTGGTGCCTGTGCGCGTGTGTTTTGTGTATGTGTAAATGTGTGGCATACTGTGTATAAGAGTGTGTGTGTGTGTGTGTGTGTGTGTGTGTGTGTGTGTGTGTGTGCGTGCGTGCGTGCGTGCGTGCGTGCGTGTGTTAAATTGCTAAACTGAATGACAAGAATATCCCATATATAATTTATGCAAGCATGTAAGGATGCACAATATATTGGTATCATTTATCGTTTACCAATATAGTTTTTTTATATGCTTGAAATAAGGTCGGTGGTGAACACAAGCTCAAGATATTTTCACATTTTATTCTATGATATAAAATTTCAGTAATCATTTTTAATGGTAACTTTTAATGGTAAGTAATACATTTTTTTTTTTTTTTTTTTAGCTTTTACTCATCTTGTAAAAGGCGGTTGCTAACAATTGTCTAAATGGGACTACAGAGGTTGTTGGGACATTAAACTTCATCAGCCGAACAGGTAAACTCATCTAAATGTTTTTAAACAAAGACTGAAAGAGTTTGGTGACGTTGAAGTCATGTGACCGTGGTGTAGTTCGTTTATGGCCTACGTTTATCTTTTGACTTCTATTGTTTTCACACTTCAATATTCATAAAAGTTGTTCATTTGTGATTATCATGATGAACAAAGCATTTAAGAATCATAATATTTTGTTAGTCACAGACCTTTTTTTCGGCAATAATCCAAAAGCCAATAGAAAAATCCTATTTGTTTTTTGTCGATGGAACCAGGGTGATGCTAACTTCTGGGTTGGCCTTCAAAAATACATCATCGCTGCACCACTCTATACTGATATACAGTGGTGTAGTGGTAAAAAAAGAGGTGGGTAAACTATCAATTCTGGTGGACCACAACTTGATCACCCGGTAAGGTGGGCCACTGCCTACGTATGTGTATCCTGATGACATCGCTATAGGCTATCATTTGATGGTACTACCAAGGGTATCACTGGTTGTTCCCTCATCATAGGTCACAAAATCACTATTCAATTCATACATTAATCGAAGTTCTTGTTAAAGAGACTCAAGAAGGAATAATATGGTTGAAATCTATAAAGTTGACTAAATGACAAAACAGAGAGAACAAAAATATTTAAGAGAGATAGAGAGGGAGGGAGGCTTATACCCAGGGCTTCCAATGCAATGCACTTGAACATAATGATAGGGATTTGGGGTTATTTTCATAGTCGATTAATCTGTTGAATATTTCCTCGATTAATTGATTAGTTGTTTGGTCTATCAGAAAAATGTGGATCAGTGTTTCCCTGTAGAGGGAAAAGTCTTTAACCTGGTGCAGGCTTGATTCCCTCTGAATGTCTTGTACAGTTGGGTTTTGACATGCTCATTACATTAAACCAGCTGCCTGTAATGAATTGTAAAAAAAAAAAAAACTCCAGATTTTCAAATATGGCCAAATATAGTCCTATCCTAACAAACGATACATAAATGGACAGCGTATTTATTCAACTTTCAGATGATGTATAAATCTAAATTTCAAAAAATGTACCCATGTGACTGGTTTTGTGGTCCAGCGTCATATATGAGTTGATACCCATTTTTCGTCTGGCAGAAATCGATCAGTTAGAAATGTAACAGCACACCTTTCCTCAATAAGCCGCATGATTTGGCACTTGGCACCCATGGCACTTCTCGTAAAAGAGTAGAGGTGTATCCCCAGCCACATTCCCTCCATTGGCCCTTATCAATCATGGCCTCCTAATAATCCCCATCCACTGAATTGGCTCTATCTCTCTCTCTCCTCTCCACCTATAGCACACTGGCGTCGCTGTGACTGCTGTCTCATCATGCAAGTGGATGTTTTATAATTTTAAAGTGCTTTGGGTGTACAGCAGTTCATAGGAAATGCGCTATATATACCTCATTCATTCATTCGAGGTATCATTCATGTCCATAACACAGTGGCGGATGAGTTATACGTGACAAAGCTTAATACTTATATTAGAGGTTTGTTAGAATTTCATACCCCTACATACAAGCAAAAGTGATGTTTGCTTAAAAAAAAAAATGTTTTAATGTTTTTTTCTATTATTATTATTTCCTTAATGATACGAATGGTTGTTAACATGGTCTCCTCCACTCCTGTATGTTATCCGATAGATAAATGGGCTGAAACTGAAACGCACTGGAAGTTTGTTAAACGTCAAGTGTTCTTGAATACTCTGCATATACAATCCCTGTCTCTGATGTGTGTGTGTGTGTGTGTGTGTGTGTCTGAGTGAGTGCTCATGAACCCTACTCATCATTCAGATACTGGGCCGCAGCCAAAACGCCCACCCCAGAGCCTGCTCATAATAAGTAATAATGTGATATTTGCTTTCATGCTTTAAGCGGGTGGAATGTTTGGACCTCCCATTTAGACACAACAGGAATTTGGCACTAAATGTGCACAGGTGCACCAAAAGCGCGAGGGGAAAAAAAAAATCCCTGTTTCAACATCTGTGTCAGTGGCTGTTGCTATCTGCCTAAAAACGCAGAGAAGCTGCTTTAAATAGCTGTGAGAGCTGGTGCCAGGCCAAACATGTGTGCCCTGATCGGAGAGGTTTTACAGGAAGGCATGGAGTATTATTTCTGTTCTCTTTTTTTCCCTTCTATCTCTATCTCTTTTGGGGTTGCGGCTGAATCTAGGCTGAAATGTTACTGTTCACACTCCTAGACTGCACTCTCTCTCTCTTCCTGAAGGTCCATATGTTCTGCAGCTGGTGTGTGTGTGTGTGTATGTATGTGTGAATCAGTAAAGAGTGCTCTGTGAGAATGTGGGTAGACATGATGTTTTTAAAGAATGTGTCATCAAGGTACCTGCTGTAATGTTTCCATGGCATTTAAGTGTTTGACAACCTCGTGCACAAAGCTGCAGGTATACTTCCTCTGAATAAAGTGATTGTGGCGTAGATTGTTCTCTTTGCTGATGAATTCCTTAGCCTGCCTTAAATGGAGATGCACACTGGTTAAGGTTTATTCATGCACTCTGCTATATTTTCCCTTCTGCTTGGGTACTGTGAAAATGTTGCTTCCTTCACAATTGCACAAAGTACAACATTGGTTTGGGTGAACATCAATGCAAAGTTTAAAAACATATAAAGGGATATTCTGGGTTAAAAACAACTTAAGATCTATGAACAGAATCTGTGGTTTATTAAAACAAACAAACAAAAATAAAACAAAGAACTTGCTGTTGTACCAGGGGGCTTACAAGCAAAATGGGAAGCGTGTATTTTTGTTACTTTTAATTATTCAATAAAAAATTATAATAAAAAAAGTTTATTTGGTTATGTCTACAGAGCTAAGCTCTATTTAATGAATTGCATATCTTTGTGTGTGTGTGCGCGTGTGTGTGTGTGTGTGTGTGTGTGTGTGTGTGTGTGTGTGTGTGTGTGTGTGTGTGTGTGTGTGTGTGTGTGTGTGTGTGTGTGTGTGTGTGTGTGTGTGTGTGTGTGTGTGTGTGTGTGTGTGTGTGTGTACTGTGTATTTTTTTTTCTTTTTTTTCTCTTTGCTGTACTTTTGATGCTAAGCTGAGGGAGTTAATAAATAAAATAAACGGAGGAATGAAAAAAATTATAGTTATTTTAGAATGAGTTCTGTTATTAATGTATTAAAGGGATAGTTCACCCAAAAATGAAAATTGCGTCATCATTTACTCACCCTCAAGTTGTTCCAAAACTGTATTGGTATCTTTCTTCTGTTGAGCACAAAAGAAGATATTTTAAAGAATGTTGTTGGTAATCGAACAGTTGACGGCACCCATTGACTTCCATAGTAGAATATTTTTTACTATGGAAGTCAATGGGAGCTGTCAACTGTCGGGTTACCAACAACATTCTTTTAAAAAATCTTCTTTTGTGCTCAACAGAAGAAAGATACCAATACAGTTTTGGAACATCTGGAGGGGGAGTACATTTTTGGGTGAACTATCCCTTTTAATTACATACTGTATGTATTTTTAGACATATATACTTTTTGATGGATCCATCCTTCCTTGCATTAATAGTTCAGGATGCTGGTTGTGTAATGTAGGGGATATTTTTGGGACAATAAATACATGTTATTATAATATTATTATTGTTTTATATTATTGTTTTATTCAAAGAAACCCCTATGTATATTAATTACATTTATCAAAATGAAGTAATCAAAACTAGAACTCAAGTTGTATTTTATGTAAAATGTTACCTTTATATTATTTGAGTGTTTTTATTTTATTTATTTTTTACCTTTGTTCTCATGGAAGTCTTCCTCTTCCTTTCTGTTAACATCCTCACATTTGCCAAGATGTATCAGACTGCTTATCAGTAATATCATTCAAAGGACAAAGTAAAAAAAAAAAAAAAAAGCCCAGAAACCGCAGCTGAAATGGTTTAGCTGAGCAAATGTTATGCGTGCCACTTCTTCCATCAAGACTGCTTATTATTCCCCAGCTTTCTGGCTAAGTGGCTGCCATTCTAAAAGGCAGCTTACGCAGACCTTAGCCCATCTTCAACTGTAATGTATTACTGTAGAAGCTATCAGCCAATGAGAGGAGTGCCCTCATGCGCCTTGTAGAAGGGTGCGATTTTGAGTCGAAAATTGTGGCCTGTCAGTAGAACAAGCATTGCCAGGCTGTCGAGTCATTGCGATTTTGATTTGAAGCATTTGTGACTTCACTGCTATAGTGGCAGAAAAACACTGTGCTTTTCTTTTCCTTTTCACCATACTGCAGCTTTTCTATCAACCTTTCAAAGATATTAACAATTTAGAGCCAAACATTGAATCTTAGAACAGGAATCTGTGCTTCCAGTATTACTAAAAGCTCCTTACTATTTATGATTTACAAGAAATCTTCTATATTTAGGCTACATATTTATGTATATTTACATCTGATAATATTACCGTATATACTGAATTCAGCATTTATTTAGTGAGGAATCACACTGAATCACAATTTAATCCAGAGCAGGAAGGGAATCTGGTAATGCAGAATATACTAGAAGGCATGATGTCTATTCCATTTTATTAGCAAGGCCTTGAAAATCACAGACCAAAAGTCAGTGGAAATTATTTTTTAGTTGCACTGAGTCTCCCACTTCATTTATCAAAGATGCATCAATTTTTTTTTTTTTTTTTGTTGCACTCAAAATCAGAAGGCACAATCTTAGTAGGCATTATGTTTTTGTGTTGTTCAATTTTGATGTCGTGTTTTCTTTAGCCTTTCCAACTGATTTTGTTTCCTGGCTAAACGGAGACGCTGTTCAGACTCCGTAGCCTGGTGTGAAGCGCTTTTATCAAAACCTTTTTGCCTTTGTAACCCTGGCGACTTACATGAATTTGACTTGTATTTCATGGTAATAGGGTTGTATTGTCTGGCAGCTGTTTGAGGTCCTGTAGACTCCGTGGCTTTGCTGAAACACTCTGATTGGAGGTATGTGATCAAAGCGGGGAGCGTCTCCCCCAAGGCCAGGGAAACGTACGGCTCCTTGATATTCTTTTCTGCTCATTCTGTCTCTTGCACTGTAGGACTAACAAAACGACTGGAATCTACAAGGCTCCTTCCTATAAACCTTCTTTTGTGATCAGTGTTGTCCTTTATAAACTGAGTGGCTGAACTGACCTGGCCTGACCTGCAAATAAATACAAAGCTCAAATGAATGTCATAAATGGCCTAAACACGCACAGGCTGATGGATAAACATGCAATAAATCATTATGCTGTATATGAGAAGCAGTTGGCTCATGCAGACGAGCATATTATGCATGTATATGGAAGAAACATCATACTCACATGTACAGAATGCACTGTGATATTATTAAGTCAAGTTCACAGTAGAGGACGTGAGCCTCTTATTAATACACACACTGTATCACATCATTTGGCTTTCATTTCATCTAAGTAAAAGCAATTGTTTTAGCTTTAAAATCAACATGGAATCAAATTGGCCAAATTTGCTTCCTAAATACTCATTTGTGACCTTATTATGAGCGATTGATCGGCTGACGTCACCAAGTCATAATTCATTGAACAACATATTCAGACTATACCATTCACAGTTTTGGTTGAATAAGAAGTCTCTTATTCTCATTAAGGACACATTTATTTGATCACAAATGCAGGAAAAACATTATTTATTCTTATGATGGCAAAGCTGACATTACTCCAAACTTCAGTGTCACATGATCCTTCAGAAATCATTCTAATATGCTGATTTGGTACTCAACTTAATTATGATTAAAGTATTTTTAAAGATAATTATTATCAGTGTTAAAACACTTTTGCTGCTTAATGTGTTGTGGAAACCGTGATGATTTTCATTGCTCTTTGATAAGTAGAAAGAACAGAAAAGAAGCATTTATTTCAAATTGAAATCTTTTGAAATCTTTTTTTATTGCACAGCACAAAAGGTAGGTCTGTGTGTGTGTGTGTGTGTGTGTGTGTGTGTGTGTGTGTGTGTGTGTGTGTGTGTGTGTGTGTGTGTGTGTGTGTGTGTGTGTGTGTGTGTGTGTGTGTGTGTGTGTGTGTGATAGAGCTGTCCAGCCTCTGTCCACTCTCCATTTGTTTGCCCAGCATCCACAGGTGGTACAAATGACCTTTCATCTGTTTCCTCTTTCGCTTTTCTATTTTCCACTCCCACTCTTCATAGTACCATTAACCTGTCCGTCCTCCAAAGGATCACTGTAATTTACTTTCTATTATTAAATTCAACTAATGCTAAGCAAAACGAATCAGTGCCGATTTTAATGAGGATGTTGTTGTGAATTTATCCGTTTTTAT
Organism: Leuciscus leuciscus; assembly: GCF_965113295.1. NCBI lineage: Eukaryota > Metazoa > Chordata > Actinopteri > Cypriniformes > Leuciscidae > Leuciscus > Leuciscus leuciscus. The sequence continues at coordinate 9,942,968 of NC_138736.1, read as the reverse complement.
ATATATTAAGACGGGTCTTTTAGAGTAGACAATTGTGCTCACTGAGGAGAAAACTGTGAAGGATGAAGCTTTGAAATCATTAAACATCACCAGCACAAAAGTTCTACCAAACTAAGTATCTACAAACCCAGCTGAAGGCCGAATATCACCGCGCATTTAAAAAAATATTTCAATAGCCTTAAAATACTCAAAAGTACCTCTTGGGTAAATAAAATCCATTCAAGGTGGATGAGCCACGTTTAGAAAAAGGTGTCTCAATTAAGAATAATTTAATAATTTAATCAAATGGAAAAATTAAAACAAATGATAAATAGTATTACAAAAAAACATCAGTTTGTAAATCCGTTTAACTACGCTGACCCCCTTTAACCAAACCTTTCTTTTCAGGCACATCTTGTACAAATAAAGAGAAACATTTTCTTCTGTTTCTCCAGTGACACTAATAAAAACCACTCACTACTATCTGTGTACTTGCCAAGAGAGGAAGAAACTTTAGGATTATTTATTTGTTTTCCAAAGAAAACCAGCACTCACCAGTGTGAGGCCTGAGTCATGCTGCCTGTTTATTTGTAATGGGATCCTTTCTCAACACTGTATTATATTTCATCACTCCCAGCGCACAGCTCATCTGAGGAGTTCACTGACACAGTATGCAACATGCGTAGCTATTCAATACTAAAGCATGGAATGAAAATTCTCCCCATCTATTTTGTGGGTTTTACTTTTTAAGTTTTGACCACATAATGTTTAATCAAAATGGACCTTGTGGGGAAATGACAGACTTCTCCAATTAAACCACTGTTCCTTCAAAGTTGCCTTGTTCTGCCTCCACTTTCGAGTGCAACGCCCACATCTCAAAATCCAGTCAACAACCGATGCATAGATCCAGTTCCCACCCTAATTTTTTTCATTCCATTACACTCAGATGTGTCACATACAGATGAAAAGATCTGTCACTACTTCTGTTTCATTGCGACTTTAACACTTCACCGATGACTCCCTCAAATGCAGTTGTCCTTTCAGAGATCTGTTACTTTTGCAGGGAACGGCAAAGAAAGAGTGTTATCTACTTGCGCCGGGATTCAAATCTCTGAAGCACAGCTGTTTTCCCTTTCGGAAAAACATCTTGATCCGTTTTAGTCTTCTGGTATCCGTGGATGTTTCTTGCTCACTTCTATTGTGTTTTCTTGAGGGAGAGGCAGAGGCCCACAAATAACAGGATTCTGGTACTGGTCTATACAACTATACAATACAGTATGCTCATTGTACTAAAACACACTGTCATAGACATCTCTGCCATGTAGGGTTCCTTTCAGGTAATTGCTCCCCTATTAGTTTCTGCCCAGTGCATCTGACAGATATGAATTGGATCTTGCCATGCAACCCGCTGATTAATGACATTTAAAATGGGGTCTTAATTGTTGGGGAAAAGTGTGAGATGAAGGAGAGGAGTGATGTTCCTATCCACACACCTGTGATTAGAGAGCATGAGGTGTGTTTGTGTCTGCCCTCCTCCACACATATAGGACGGATGACCCCGGGGGGAGACACGGAGCTCTATGAGGCTTCGGTTGGGCTGAGAGGACGAAGGAGCGGAATTAATACCGTGTGTGATTTAGTGCGCACATCTGCGGCGCGCAGCGAAAGAGGAATTCTATTAGCACGCACACGCGGCCATAATTAACCTGATGCTATGCACAGCTGGCCACCTCTGCTCCCGAGTGTGGGTGGCACGGCGGCAGTGCTAAATCAATCTGCGCTAATTGCAGTGCCCTTCCGCATTACGCCACGACGCCCGAGCCGCCATCGTCTACGGTCAGTATATCCCTCCTCACATCCTTTGAATTGAAGTGGACCACGAGAACATGCTCTGAGATGATTGAAGTGTCACCATCTGAAACTGTGACTCCATATCAGTTTCCTGGAAAGGCCGAGACACTCCGTCATTTAGTCTAATGATCAATTGTCCTTGTTCAATCCGCATCGCACCCAGAGCCAAGAATAGTTTAAAGGTGACATATTATGCCCCTTTTCACAAGATGTAATATAAATCTATGGTATCCCCAGAATTTGCCTGTAAAATTTCAGCTCAAAACAGATCATTTATTACAGCTAGTCAAAGTTGCCCCTTTTTGGGCCGTTTTTGCATCAAATACTCCGGCAGGAGCATCGGATACTCCGGCAATAACAAAACCCACAAATTAAAAAAAATCAGTAGCAGTACTCACAGTAACCAGTAAGTTAGTATTTTTTTACATGCTTGCAGAGAAAGGCTTACCAAAACAGTTACTGGGTTGTCACTGATCATGTTTTCTGGGTTGGTAGATGCTCCGGGGACCTGATTATAGCACTTAAACAGAAAAAGTCTGATTTTCATGATATGTCCCCTTTAATAAAGCCAGAGCCAGAAACCCGCAGTTAACTTTCAGTAAAGAAATGTTACCTACCAGTTTGTCTGAATGCTAAGTGATACAATTTCCTTGAACGTACTACCTACAATTTCAACAATATTTATGAGTTTCAAAATGAAACACAACAGGAAGTCTGGATATGTGAACAGATGATCATGCCATACCTTGCTGTGTGAATCATCAGCAAAGATTGACAGAACGTATAGTATAGCCTACCTGTATGATTCTTAGAATCCACGCAGTTTGATAAACATCACATAGGCGACCATGATTCATTCATTTGCCGCATCCTGTTACATCAGAGAGCAATCAAATGAAATGCTCCTTGAGACATTATAGCGCTCATAAAAACCTCTCATCTCATTAGCCCGGCTCACTAACGGCACGGAATATTCATATGTGATTTTACAGAGCACACGTGGATGAAAAACCAATGGCGTGACTCGAGACGCACTTCTATCAATCACTCATCTCCCTAACATGGCAACATCGGCTCTGACCTTCCTGTGAGAGTTTTTGCTCCGAATGAGTCTTTCAACGTTATAACCGAAAGGGCCTCGTTAGCCAATATCCCGAGGGGGGAGGGGGGGGGAGGTACAGGGAGAAATGAAGACATTTGGTGGAGGTCGACCCCATCCTCACACGCTTGTGATGGAGCTATGGATTAAACAGCTGGAGCAGGATCCCAGGGGGCCACTGAGAGAGACATTCTGCACTACCTCAGTAAAAATCCATCACACATATTTCAATTGCCCTGGCAGCATTAATAGACACTGCTGTTCTTTAATATTTGATGAACTGGCTGGTTGGACCATCCAACGGCGAGAAGAAAAGGGTAATCAAGAAAAAGGTAATAGAGAAGTGAGAGTGGTCTTGTCATCCATTTTTAATCCTGACAGGGGAGAGGGGTAAATAAAACACAGAACACAGCTATGCACAGATATGTGTATTTTCCATTGGCGTTAGCATCATATTTTTTATGTATTATTTTTATTGTGTATATATATATATATACACACACAGATTAAAATACATTAATATGAAAGATAAATATGTGTGTTTTGTTGTACACCAGAAATATATGACAGATATCACAGGGAATAAAAATGTTTGAACTAAGATTTGAGACCATTTCTATTTTCCCAGAGTCTAATAATTTCCATGTTTCTGTCATTGCTTTCAGTCGGCCAGGCTTTTTTTTTTCTTACATGTAACTGCTGCAATTAGAGAAAGAGCAAACAAGGTGCTGGCGAGGACCCGTGTCTACACATGGAACCCATTCTATCCTTGTATGCCGTGCCTGTATACGCTTCACAAACGCTTGCGTCCATTTGCTGAAATTTGTCAAAACTAATATGGAATCAAATTGATTAAAACGTTAACACATGTTCAAAAGATCCAACCGGCTAATCCATGTTTAAATGCTGGCTAGTAATTGTAGCCACTGGCAGGACAGCAGGGCACACTTTAGAGTTGTTCGTTCTTGACATTGAAGGATGAAAGCCGTATGACATTTTGAACCATACAAGTATCATCCTCTGGGTTATAAATGGAAGTGTGCAGTACTTGCACATGAAGAAAAAGGCACTTGTGAAAGAGTTGTATGAACTCAAATTTAATGGAACACAAAATGTACTCATCTTAGACTTATAAATGCTTGATAGAATGAAAATGTTGCTTATCCTGCCTGCTTATGGCTAGCGATAGCAAATAGCAATCATGCATTTTGGTTCACAGCTTTGACGTAAACTAAAGGCTGTTTATAGTTGTTTAAAAAAGACGTGATGTCTCAATAGGCAATATCTCAACAACGTAAATAAAAAACGGTTCATGAAGGGATATAATGGGATCTTTACGAGAAGAGATTGTGCGCATGCTAACCATGCTTCAGTTTTTCATTTGCCCAAATGTAACAGTGTTAGCCATCAAACACACTCAAGCCTCTTGAGCGCCTATTGTGTCTCCAGTCGATCAGTGCATCCAAAACCTCATAAAACATGAAACTAAATTCTGCGTTTCATTAGAACAGGCTCTTTTTTCTTTGTCGGTAATGTTCCTTGAAGACCATTACGCCATGTGTGCTGATGGACACAGTTGTTATTGCATCAGTCTGAGAGTATCGGTATGTCACTGGAGGCCTGTAGTCTCGATCACTCTCCCACTGCGTGTATCCGAGATGCAGCTCAGCCTCCGGGAGAGCTCCACAGAATCGGCCTTTCAGGGAGTGTTTATGTAAACCAGGGCAAATTATTCCACCAATTACAGGGTCGCCAGGGTCAACGTAGCTTGGAAGGGAGCACGGAATCCAGGCTGGGCCGGGCCGTGCTTAAAGGAGTTCAAAACATCTGCTGTGAGGGTAAGGAGTGGAATAGAAACTGGAAGCTTTCCCTGGCTAAACAGCCAACCCATATGAAGATGCTTTACTTTTTAACTGATAAATCATAGCGGAGGAAGATTTGCCAAAGTAATGACAAAACGGGCTGATTTTGATTCCAGGTGAGATGGGGAGGGGACACAAAGGAAGAAAAAGACAAGGAGGGTGGAGGAAATGGGGGAGGTGTGGGAACAAAGGAAAGGATACTCTGGAGGAATTCAGCAAGAATTAATTTAGCAGGTATCACTGCAAACATGCCCAAAAAATGCAATTTGCACTGCACAATTCCTAGTCTTGTGGTTCAGATCTGAGTGCTACAATTACCAAAGGTGCGCTTTTCTACACCACACATGAATATAATTGATAGAATGATCAGCATGATAGAAAATAAGGAATTCTGTTTACTGCCTGCTTTCCGTGGGCGATAATAGCGCAACGTTAATTGCGACAGTCAAGTAGTGCCTTATAGTTCATAAGGTGAGTGATTTACATAGAAATTAAACGTTTGTACTGAAAAGAATGGCTTTTTTATTTTTAATACGGACTGGTTAAATCAGTGTTGTTAGTGCACAAGGAATCTAAATTATATATATATATATATATATATAAACTTAACATAACATAACATAACATAACTGGAAAGAAAATATGATTAAACAAATACCTTTCATAAAACAAAATAGTTTTTTTTTTTAGCTATAAAACCTTTGTAACCCACGTGCATCAAACATTAAAATGGCACTAGATGACAATAACACAACTCTATGATGAGAAAATGAACATGGTTAAACATTTTAAATTAAATTACACCAGTATATGTCCATAAAATGAAACTAGAAAACTATAGTAACATTTAACTAACAAAAAAAATGTAAAAGGCAAATTGAGGGTTAAACTAAATTGTGACTGCTTTGTGAATATACGTAAAAATGACACAACCGAATTCGCCCTTCTGTTCAAGTGTAATGATTGGTTTCTCGCTGCTTCAGTGCTCGTCTCCGTCTCTCTCTCTTTTACTCTTTTCTCTTTTCTCTTTTTCTCCCTCTCAGCAGCGCAAGGGGAAAATGTGAGAACCAGATGTGAAGCCTTGACTGCAGATGTGCTCGCTTAGAGGCCAAGAAAAAGCTAATCTCAGGACCTCGGAAACACACACTCGCAAACCCTCACGAACAGACGGCGAGGCAAGGAGCATCTCTGAGGCAATACTTCATTTTGAATAATTCATTTAGGAAATGATAATAGCACTGCACTGCTGTCTAATAAAGAGCGTCAGTCTCTCATTACAACCAGATCCTGCTCGCCACATTTTAGCCGCTTCCAGGAATCACAGGAATGAGAGATACAGTGTGCTCCTTTATTTACTTAGCAGATGATAACCTCTTACCACATACTCTCTCAACAGAGTTAAAAACATGCTTGCCTCTCTCTCGCAAACAGCCTAATGGGTTTAAATGCTCTCAAATATTAATGCCTTTCCTTCAGACGCTACAAGCCAAGCCCATTATTATAACAAGCAGTGGCCTGGTGGACTGGGACAGTGCAGACAGGGAACTCATTGTTAATGAAATGAGTGTGAACGGTAAAGGTACGTAGGGTGTACAGCACTGGCATTTTTCCGATAACTGAAGCTGTGAATTAAAATCCAGTTTGTTTCTATTATCAGCATAGGCAGAGTTCATGGGAGTTTTGCCCTCAAAGTAGGGAGAGATGATCTTGTTTTATCATTGTTTAAAAGAGGACAAAACAAATCACTTTGTGGATAGAAAATATTTATTATATATTTGATTTTGCACTAGCACTTTTTACCCTACATGACATATCAGAGCCTTATGTTTTTTATGTGTGTCTGACTTTGTTTCAATTATTGATTAACTTTCAGGCAAAAAAAATCTGTAATAACTGATAGTGATTGGTCAATTGTGCCATTTTGTGGTCAGATATTTTAGTAATGACTCTAGACGGTATAATCCAATTTCCTCTAAATTGTGCAACCACTTTCCTACATTTTTAAGTTGGTGTGTGTTTTATTTTATTTATTTTATTATATTATTTTTATAAACATATTTATTTAAAATCTGCTTTTGCATTTGCTTCAAAGTTTATCCAAAAAAGTGTATAGGCTTATAGGACATTCAATACAACAAAGCGAGAAGTAAAAAGTGCAAAAGTAAAAATATAACGCAAAACAATTCCTCATTTCAACCTACATTATTATCCACCATAAACAGGCTTGAAATCCCTGGAAAATGCTCGATGAGAGAGAAATGAGCCTTCCACCCAATTCTTCTCCCTCATTACTGTTCTATTCATCCTCTCAATTCCAATGAGTATTGATTGAGCCACATTTGCCATGGAGTGTGCACCTTATGCTGACAGGCTTCCTGATGTGTGTGTGTGTGTGTGTGTGTGTGTGTGTGTGTGTGTGTGTGTGTGTGTGTGTGTGTGTGTGTGTGTGTGTGTGTGTGTGTGTGTGTGTGTGTGTGTGTGTGTGTGTGTGTGTGTGTGTATCAGTGTGTGTTGGTGCATGAATGTTTGTGTGTGTGTGAGTGAGTGAGTTTTGTGGCAGCTGTCAGCTGGTGTCTCCCCAGGATGAGCTCAGCACAGCACAACCCATCTCCAGGACCCTTTGACCCCTGCGTTCTCACCGGGGACCAATAACATGTCCCTTGATTTAGTGCAGGGAGGTTACATGGTACTTATGTTTAATAAGCAGCACACAGAGCTGGGCCTCCCCAGCAGGACTTTGGGGGTAATCACCTCATATCCATCTTGGGCTGGTTTTGGAAGGGAGGAGCGAGTCAATGTGAGCTCCTGTGGTGGAGGAAACAAGCTCTTTAGGTTATTGGATATTTTATGATTTTGGTAGAAGGAAGTTATTTATGGTCAATTATAGAAATGTTGTTAATCAGATTTCATCATCCATTAAAAGAATTCTCTTAGAAATAAGTGAGAAGATTGTTGCCTTTGTGTTTGGTTTAATTGTAATTGTTTTATGGAGCTGGGATTTGTTGTATCCTTCTGGATATAGGGTTTATGGAAAGAAACCCATGACTCTTAAGTTCTTACAACAAAAACTGTCAAACACAATCAATACATCACACTTTCACTCATACCTCCCAGTCAACTCTGGATTGTTATCCTCAATATGACCCCTCTTTGCATGACAGTCCTTGTCGACCAGGCAAAAATGAGGTGTAATTCCTCTTAAATATGACCCTTATTCCAAATATCTTTTTCTGTGATTTTCAATTTAAAGTCCCCCTAGTTAATCATTTTATCCCTTAAAATTCATGTAAATGTTTTTTCCTTGAAAAAAAAATATTCATGCCTTAAAAATAGCTTAAATGCAACTCTACACCCTTGACCTTGCCTCTTTTAGTATACCCGGTTCTAAGAATATGCAAATTAGCCCCGCCTCCACTCACTCACACCAGCTCAGAGATCCACTCGTTGATGATCACACATTGACCTGATTGGTTACAAGGTAGTTTGTGATGTCAGAAACACCAGCGATTTCAATTGGCGTTTTTGAGACTGTCTTTGGTTCACTGCAGTTTTAAGGAGAAAATACTCAGCAATTGTGTTGACTTATGAATTTGCACATGGTTTGTCTTAAAGCATATTAAAAATCACCAAATAGACATAAACCACATTAAAAACTAGAAGTAGCCTACACACACACACACAAAACTACTCAATTAGCCTACGTAACGCGAGTAAATGTAATTCGTTAGCCTACTTTCCACCTCTGCAAACAGGAATTAGAAATGAAAATAGATTTAACTGAAATTCATGTAACCCAAACAAGAAAAAGTAAAATCTGTCCTGGCAAACTTTGAATGTTAGCTTGGACTGCCTTGTTTGGAAGAACTGTTTGAAGCGCTCCGGAAACTACTGCATTAATTGAAGGGCGGGAGAACAAACGCGCAAAAAAAGTTATGAAGACCCAGCTGAAAGCGAAACGGCCAGTATGGGAATACTTTGGAAGTGGAAAAAATGCGTGGTTGTCCTCGAGGATAGGCTAGATATCCAATTTGCAAAAAATGTGGACGCAAAGTGGCTGCAAAAGGAGGAAGCTCATAAAACACCATCCATCCATGCAGATAAAGGTATGCCCCGCCGAATGATTTCCATGATGCAGAGGGAATCCCGGAATCCAGTCCTTAAAATGGAATTTACAGTAGCCTAGAATGCAGATGTCATGTAATTACACAAACTAATGGATGGATGAATAACTTGAAAGTAGAGCTGTGCAATAAATCAAATTCCGACATGGTCTGTGAATATTAAAGCGCAAAAGACTGCTATAAATAAATATATAAATATATAATCAGCTCAAACGTAGGCCTACTTCTCAAAATATTAAATTTTAAACATTCATTTGATTTCCACCGTTTTTGATACAATATTTGTATTAAATCATAAAAAGAAAATGAATTTTCTGAATAAAATAAATTTCATAGGACTCATATTATTCTTAAACATTTTAATAAATTATTAATGTTAAAAAATAAGTTGTTAATCTAATTCATTATCAATTATTGAATTTAGTTGATTATTGTTTTACTGTTTAGATGTTTTACTGAAATTTAAATATACAAAACAAACAAATGGTTTAAAGTTTGCAATAATAAAAGCATGTTTAACCAAAAAATCTGTTTTCATTAATTTAACTTTCATTTGAACTGATTATAATAATGACAATCATAATTTAATACCGTTTATTTATTTAATAATTTATTAATACCGTAAACCGTGATATTTTCTGAGACGGTTATCATACTGTGAAAATCTCATTCCTTTACAACCAAGCAGCAACCTTCCTGTCTTCAAACACTGAAGTTACTTAACCTGATTTTTTGACTGGTAATTTTACTTGTACTTAAGTAAAATTTCATTGAAGTATTGGTACTTTTACTTGAGTAGAACATTTTATACCCTGTCCACCTCTGCATGTTTGCTACCTCAGGTGAAATACTGGAATTTAATTAGAATTTAAAAAGCATTCTCCATTTAGTTCTGAATGGTGCACAACCCTCCCAACAGCCTTAACAACGGTAGGAAACATCTCCTGTTTTAAAAAATGAGTGAATTTTGAGCTAATATAGTGTAAGTCTTCATTTCAATTAATTTTATTTGCTATAATCAAAGGATCACCCTGCTTTCTAGACCCTTAAAAAACTCATATTTCTCAACCACTAGTTTGTATTTAAGCCGTTACAGTTGCATGAAAAGAAAATCAACTGCATCAGTTGCCTCAGGCTTATCATTGCTAAGCATCATGCTTAAATTTTTAACTCAAATACAAGACTAAATCTGGCTTATAGGATGCTGGCTGACACATGTGTAAAAGATAAAAAGCGATAAAACTGCGCTCGACCCTTTTTTTTTTCTTTTTTTTTTTTAGGTGCATATATCAGTGGAAATTGCAATACTTTCAAATAAAGAATGGAAGATCCGCACTCGCTTGTATCTTCTTAATTAATTATTAGTTATAACTCCCATATCATGATTCACTGAACAAGGCTGATCGCTGAAACGTTTGATCTTGAGCTATATGTGCTTTGTTGGCATTCTTTATTTGAATTATGCATCAAAGAACATATATCTTCCGTTCTTTTTTTTAAAAGTGACACATGTAAACACATGGCTGAGACAAGACAAAAGGCATATGCAGCTTTATTAAATGCCTCTTCAAATCCTGACAGGGCGTTGATGTTAAGAAACACCTACTATCTGCTAAAACACATTACCAAACTCCACTACATATCATGAAGGCTAACTTCAATTATCAGATGCGAAACCCAGTAATAGCATTAATGAGCAAGAAAATGATTTCTTTGAAGAAATGTCTTTATTAGGACGCTGTTGTTGTCTCAAAATCTTTGTTAAGGGAACATTCCATTTTATCATTTTGCAAACAATGAAATTATACATGATGAATGAAATATAATTTGTATTTTTATTTTGAGAACATTATTAAATATTAGAGAACCTTGCCAAAACGTTAACCAAAGTTCTGAAAATGTTCCCGCTGGGATTCTGTTTTTGGTTAGTATCAACATGTAGATTTATATTTACATTTACATTTATTCATTTAGCTGACGCTTTTATACAAAGCGACTTACAATTGCTATATATGTCAGAGGTCGCACGCCTCTGGAGCAACTAGGGGTTAAGTGTCTTGCTCAGGGACACATTGGTGTCTCACAGTGGATTCGAACCCGGGTCTCTCACACCAAAGGCATGTGTCTTATCCATTGCGCCACCACCACCCCTACTTATATAGTGTTACTGATCAAATGGGAGCACGTGCAGATATTGAAGTTGTTGTCCAGGAATGCACTGACAGGCCTGTGTATCAGCTCTACTCCCCCTTGAATACACCCAATGTCACCTTTGGCTGAAGCCCATGTCAGAGGGGCGGATGCTGGTGTGAGGGGCTGTCATACACTGGACACAGTGGACAGTTTTGTACAAGTCACCTTGTCTTTTCTTTCAGGAGCTAGTGAGCATTTCCTTTCTCCATGAGTGCCTGTGCTTGGCCTGAGGGAAACCTAATGATCCTCTGTCTCTTCTGGTTTGTCATGTTGTCTACACCCCTCCCTAGCTTCACCAGAACCCAAAGCTTTCCCTGCACCATTTCCAGCTGTAATGCTGCAAATTTGCCTGACCTCCCTGTGCCCTTGAAAAACAGGGCAGTTCAGTTTAGTAGATAATAGCACGTTACATTAGAAGAAACATTATTTCTTTATATCCTTCAAAAAGAATCAGACTGAAATCAGTTTCTATTTGAAATTATATGTTTTTAATATATCTTGTGAATAAAATGCCCCTAATTTCACTTTATTGCAAGTGAGAGACGTTTTTTTTTTTTTTTTTTTTTTTTTTTGGAGACAAAAGAATGGTAAATGGGTAAGTGCCTTGAATTGCCGTTGTTAGTTGAGCTCAAATATGCAGATTTAAATGTGCTTATTACTTCCATTCTGCTCATTTCAACTGTCTGACTGCACTTAATTAAATCAGATTGATTAGACCTTTCCTAGACGTTCCCCACAATCAAGTAATTATGACAAATAGAGCAGTTGAAACTCCGGGGTCTGAGGACTTCTTTCCTATAACGGAATAGTCCTGGTGTCAACTTGTGCCACTGCAGAGGAAACAGCCAGACAAGCACGTCACATTATGGAAATCTCTCAGTCGTTGGGGTCCGTTCACACTAAATGTGTTTTTGCATTCTGCTGTTCTGCTTTAGCTTTGTTTTTCTATGTAAACATGCACTAGACGGATGATCTTGACCGTTGTGCTCGCATCTCTTTTGCAGCATCTTGCGCATGACAGTAAAAAACGGCACTCAAGTTAAAATTAGTTAAAGATGCTTTTTAATGTTTTCCGTTTCCTTTAGTGTGTATCTGATTGTACATGTATAAGATCTGCAAGTTAAAAAGCTCATAGTCTTCAATAAAGGAATTCTAACTAACAGAGAACAATGATCCAGACCTGCATAAAACGCTTCGACTGAAGTCCAGATTTGTTTACATCTTAGTTTGAAATAATAGTATAATGCACGCCCAAAGGCATGTGTAAAGAAAGAAGGCAAGGCTTTAGTACTTTGTAGTGTTGTCACCATGTTGTGGTGTTCCAATGTTGGTTCTGATCCATTTGCATTTTTTAAAAATCTGACTCAGGCTTGAACTGATACTGTAAACCAATGACATTTTTAACAGTTTGTGTTTACATTTGCTTAAGAAGCTTTGGAAGCTGAAACTCATGATTATGATAAGAGAGACATTACATTTCTTAGACACACTTGAGGTGTTTGGCCAGTCACATTGCACTGGGTCGGATGGCCAATCACAGCACTCTCGGTTCCTCAGAATGAGGGGCTCAATCAGAGCATTTCAGACAGACTGGGAATAGAGGTGCTGCAATAAATGTACAGTATGGAAAAAATAATGGTTTTTTGCATGTAAATATTTTGTTCTTCTATGTAAACAAATGCTAGATTGGTGTCTGTGACTGTTGGGTTGATTCTTTGGCCCCATAAATGCAGTATTTTTAAGATTTTTTTTTTATGAAAACAGCCCAAACTTCATTGCATAAAGGTTTGAAATGAAGTTCCACTTTCACTGCAATGTCTTGTTGTAACTGTTTTTCAATGTAAACATTTTTTTCGTTGTCTCATGCCGAGGTCACACTAGACTTTGAGCAAAGTTTCTTCAGAAACTGCAACGGACAAGATTGATACCAAGATCATGCACTGAAGTGCCTTTTTTAAATCGTAAATTTAACATATACAAATAACATTGAATATAAAAATGTGCAATCTGCCACACATTTCTGTAATGCTGCAAACCTGCATCTTTAAAATGTGTGTACTTTTTTAAATTCAACTAAGAGGTTGTGCTGTGATGTATCAATATGCTATTGATCACAATGATACAAATTGATACTGATACTGATATTGATACAAATTTGCAGGTCAAATTTCACCAAACTTGAACCTTTAAACACAGCGATATGTGAAACTCCTTTGCATGAGATTGCTTTTCCATCTCCCACATTTACATGTGTATGAATGGAAGTCAGTGGAATGAAACGTGTTGTGTGACTGTCCTTTTAAAGTAAAAAATAAATAAATAAATAAATCTCAATTGTTTCTCATATATAACAATGAGATTAAATGGCAAGCAAATGGATAATGACCTCAGTAGTCATGTGCATTTCAGAACATATGTCACCCAAATTTGCAAATATTGCAAAGTAAAGCGTAATGTATCTCAAAAAACTCTTTCAAGATCAAATTATCTATCACATTAATTTCTATACTTTTATATACTGTCTGTATGTCAACAACTCATTTCTTTCTGTTTGTATCTTTTAATCCTTTAGTGAAAACATTTACTTAAAGCTTAAGTCTGATTAGCTATAAAAGAGCAACATCTGAGCAATACATTCCTCTGGTGAGTTTGAAAACACTGTGTTATGAACCTCACGCACCCTACAATTCAGAATGCCTTGCCCTAGGGCCTAGACAAAGGTTCAGCTATTTTTATAACTGATACAAAATGTACAATTTCTGTTATAAATTAACATCTTTCATGTGATCAGAATGAGGATTCGATGGTCTGCTCAATACTTCTGCTCAAGTTCTTCTTTTTTTTTTGTGCAAAGAGGCTTTGAAGGACGTTTATTGTTCTCGAAATAAAAAAACGCCCTCTGTTCAGCATCCTTTAAATTTATGATTAAACGTCAATGTTGATGACATTAACAGGGCAATTTTGCACGACAGAATAAAAGAAAGGATGGGTTGGCAAAAACCAGAGGGATAAAAAGTTCCCCCCTAGGAGCCGTTGAGTTAATATTGTTGCTGAAGTGTTTCGGCAGCTTTGATTGCAATTTTGAGAGGAAATTATCTCACTGGGGGGGTGGCATTGTCCAACTGTGAGTACTGTTCACATTAATACAATCTCTCTCTCTCCTCGCTCTACGCTCCCTCTTTCTTTCTCGTGTTTTGTCGTAGTCAGACTCTGATAACATCCAGCTGGAGAAGCATGATGATGTGACTAAGTGTTGCATGCCTCGGATATTGACCGCATTCATAAATTGAGCTCTTTGTAGAAGCTCTCTCCTTATCTCCCTATTGCACAGCTCTCACTGCATGAAATGGCCTGAGCCACCAGACCAGAGAATAAAAGCTATCTGATAAGAGTCCGAATGGTTCTCTATCAATTCATTCATCGTGTGCTGCAAAGCAATGTTTTCCCGCATTGTCTGACATACTCCACATGTGGTTGTATAGGTATGGTCAGATGTGAGTTGTGTTTGCATTGTCATTTTAACCTTGGCCCTCAACCAACCAGAAAGTCCTCGCTCAACGAGAATCACTTGATGGTGTGAAGAGATCATTTTTCAGTCTTTTCCACCCTCCACCATTGATTGGACAATAAGAAAATGATCTCTTTGTGAAAATGACTCTCTCAAAGTGGCATGGACAATTGGCATTCATATTCATTTAATTACCGAGTGCATTATTACCTTCAAAGTGTTTCCACCCTTCTAACATAATGGCTTTTCACCGATTCTGATGACATTTCCTTTCATAGGCGGCTGCACCTCCATAAATTGCTCAGGCTGTCTTTGACAGCTCCAGTCTCTCTGCTCACATGCCTGATCAGACAAATCAGCCATGCCTTAATTGCAACACTATCGTACTGACACAACCTGAGCATGCCACACTCCCAGTACAACTTTGTTCACAGCATTATCACTCCATCATCTCTACCTGTTGTCTACTATGATCTCTTTTTCTCTTTCTATTTTTTCTTTCGTTTTGATTGGATGAATGCAATTTGATTTTTAAAGCAAACTTGAGAAATTAAACTTATAACTGTAGTCACAGTCCAATTAATACAATACCAAACATTTAAATGATGGTGTGTTTAAAATATACTGTGATGTTGGACAGGTGTTTTCACTTCCATGCCATATGTTTGGAATGGAATACTAGCTTAATGCTTACTGAATGTGCGGGGTAACACTGTGTACTGCCTACTGTTTTAAAACGGGTAAGGGAAACTGAAATCCTTATGGCACAATAAGCAGTTTAAACGGTAGTATGCAATATTTTTATCATATGACCTTGCTATGTTTATCATTGGAAAAAATAACTTAAAAATGGCAACATCTAAATTAACTAATTCTATTCTATTAAAAAAATTTGATATTACTGAATCAACCTCTGAACCAAGTTCTGTCATGAAACTTAAGATGGCACAGGCTGATGGTTCCTTAACGCAACCTGCTAACAATTACACCGTTAAACATGGCACTAGCTGATTGGTTCCTGATGCATCTGCAGCCAATGAGCTTGCTGTTCAACATTTCAATAGTTGGTCAGTGTTTATTGTAGCAGTTTGCAAAGTGTGTTCAAAGTTCCTCTGAAACCCTCCACCTGTAAAGATCTGCGACAGGTCATTTCATATATTTGTGCAGCAGCAGTACATGTTGGCAGTAACAAGTCTCTGTACTTGCTCTTCAGCAGCAGCATAGCAGATCTATTCCGCCAAGACCAAGTACGTTGTCATATCCATTACCATGCTGAACTCTTCTGAGTGTACATGATAGAAATCAAATAAAAAATAAACTGCTATTTAGGTTAAGAGTTGCAGGTTACCACTTTGTATAGTGTATGGTGCTTTGGTTAATTCAGTAAGAGGTATGTGGTATCCAGTTATCATCTTGGAAATAAAAATTGGTATTGGGTATTTGGGGGTTTTCATCCAATTTTTTACATTTAGCAATCTGATCAAATTTGTTAGGATTAGTCAAGAAAGATGCTAGAATTCACAACTGATATTATTTCTATTTCATGCATCACACTGGAAAATGACTGTCAGGTTGAGACAGACTGTTGAGGCATTGTGGTATATCAATGTATTTTTTGCATACAGAAAATCTAATGTGTAGAAATTATATACTGCCACAATAGGAAGGTGTTCTTTTCTGAGCATAGCCATCATATGCTTTTAAAAAGCATTTTGTTGAGCATCAGCCTACAAACAACACCCGTAAAACTGCGACTACTACTACAGTTTGTAGCATACAGTATCTTACCTGCAGCCCATCTGCCCTCTTTTTCACCTGCTTTCAAATGCATTTCATATAAGTGGGGGGAAGGTAGAGAGTCCACAAATGTGAGCCATTTCCTCCATCAGACAGCAGACAGACGACAAAGGTCTGTGATGGGGTGGAGATGAAGCATTTGTAAAGGTTAAGCAATGATCCGTGACAAAAAAGCTCTTTTCTACATAGTTAAAGCCTGACATCTGATAATGGAGGGACAAGGACAGGGAGGAAAATGCAGCTGGGGAAGTGTCCTCATTTCTGAGAGCAAAATTCGCTTTTAATGTAACATGATTTTTTTATTATTATTAAAAACAGGGTATCTGTACAATTACACAGGCTGAACCCAATTTGCCAGCCGCTGTAATTAATGCAGTATTGATCAACTTCAATCGGCACTTTGATGTTATGTGCTCAGACAAGTTTGTTAGCCTACATGCGTCAGTAATAGATTAAAACACTAATGATATTGTTTTCAAAGAAGCAGACCAAAGCTGATCAAATATGCTATTATTCGAAGCAATTCACATTAACCAAAAAGGTTGCCGTGCATGTAGGAATACACAAGCTTTTAATTGGAGTTTTTAATTAACTGTAGTTAAGACACTCATTTGATTTGTAGACATTGTTGCTCTCAGAATACTTGAAGCAATGCCAAGCTTAACTGGGTAAAGACATTCCCATTCAAATCAAACAAAAGTTAGAATCCTCCACAAATGGTAGTCATGGTTACCATAGCTACAGCAACCACTGTCTCTATTAGATATCCACTAAGGCCTCGCCAAGGTCATAGAAATAAACAAAACCCTCACATAAAATGTTTGTGAACTCAGTGATGAAAAACTGCAGATAGCGGTGTTGACTCTTTTTATTAGCTGAATTCATAGCTGAAAATGTGTCTTTACGAACGCTTAGACATCCGTGTTCATGCTGTGTTTAAGTATTGAACAATTACGGTTTTCATAAGCAGCTCATTCAGCACAGACTGATATGGTTGGGTGTGTGTGGGTGGGTATCTGAGTGGTGCTGTGATGACCTTTCCGTTGTCACTTTTAGTGTTGTGACCTGACTGTACTCATTAAAACCAGTGTAACGGATCATTCCCCCTAATTGTTTTTGTTGACAAATTAGTCCTCAGACTCAAGGCTTCCACAGAGCCTGCAGCAGAGCTCTAGCTAATGAGAGATCCACTATACAATCCGTGTGTGTGTGTGTGTGTGTGTGTGTGTGTGTGTAAGAGAGAGAGAGAGAGAGAGAGAGAGAGAGAGAGACAGCGACAAAAAAATACTTTCTTGGCTTTGTTCCAAAACCTAGAAAGTTGACTCACTGCCAGCATAGTCAGCTGCCTTCTAAGGGAGCATCCTAACCATCATGGAGCATCTTATGGTGAGAGTTTGAGAACAATGCGGTGAACTCAAATTGCAGTAGATTTCAATAGAGTTTGACGTTGCATTTTTAAAAAACAATGACTACTTTTATTTTGCAAAGATGCATTAAACTGATCAAAAAAAGACAGCAAAGACATTTATAATATTAAAGATTGTTCGTGGTTTCTACAAAATATTAGGTAGCACAACTGTTTTCAACATTGATAATATTAATAAATATTTATTGAGCACCAAATTACCATATTAGAATGTTTTCCGAAGGACCATGTGACACCAAAGACTGGAGTAATAATGGCTGCTGAAAATGTATGCTTTGCCATTACAGGAATAAATGGACATTTTTAAATATACTAAAATCAAAAACATAAAATAAAAAATCTTACAGGCCCCAAACATCCGAAGAGAAGTATATATATATGTATCCAATGCTGCATAATTAAGTTGCTTACCTTTTTTTGAACAGCTTTCACATATGTTGCCTTAAAATGCTGCCTCAGTAGGCGGCTAACTAGGTTTTCGAACAGAGCATCTGCGCCTGGTATTTTGCTGAAATAAATTGCAGTTCTTTTTCTGTGCTTGACTAAAGGACAGTAATGATTATTTATTTGTGTGGGGTTGGTGTATAGCTCTTGGGGTTCTCAATTCATTGGTATTCAACGCAGGAAGTTGTGTGCATTTTTCTATCCACCGCTCTGCCTCAACCTTGCCCCCCACTCTACTACGCATGAAGTCACTCCGTTTCTCTCTCTCTCTCTCTCTCTCTCTCTCTCTCTCTCTCTCTCTCTCTCTCTCTCTCTCTCTCTCTCTCTCTCTCTCTCTCTCTCTCTCTCTCTCTCTCTCTCTCTCTCTCTCTCTCTCTCTCTCTCTCTCTCTCTCTCGCATCCACCTGTTCCATGGTCCAGTGGAGGGCTGTGAATGCTATCAGGGGAGAGCGTGGTGCGGTGCAGCCTGCCTGGCTCTAGTCCATCACGGGTGCACTCAGGCTACTTTCCAAGCCCACACCGTATCGAGGGCCCAGCTGCAGACCCAACTGCCGCATTACAGCATGACGGATGGCTTCATATCAGGTGTTTAAACCGAGTGGCCGCTCCATCTGCTGAAGGATTTGGGAAGTCTGGAGTTCCTGTGTGATGAATGGTGAGAAGTGATGCTGCCAATCAGGCCTACCTTTGGCAGTGTCGCTCCTCTGCTGTCGGTCTCTCCTTTCCTTTTCTCTTCTCTTTTCCTCAGCCAGAGACAGCTCTCCTCATCCCAAACAAAGTCTCTGTTTTCTTTGCTTCTCTTTTTCGGTTTATCCTGTCTACCAGTGGAAAAAGTATAATAGCAAGTTTAAAGGGAGAGTTCATCCAAAAATGAAAATTCAGGCATCGTTTTCTCACCCTCATGTTGACCCAAACCTAAATGACTTTCAGTCATGGTTCACTTTTTGATAAATATCCTGGATACTCTTTATAATATAATGGAAATAATTTGTTCTCTGACTAAATGGTTCAGATTCAACCGTTAACAGCCTACTGAAAAATGATCAGAGAATAATGGATTTTAGTTATTTCCTCACACAGAACTAACGTATGACTTCAGAACACTTGGGATATAGTGTGAAATTCATTTGGGCTACTTTTTATGACACTTTAATTATATTTTTATGGTGCTTTTTGAAGTTTGCTAGTCCCAGTCCTTGTTTACTTTCATTATACTGAGTGGCCAAGAGTGGCTATTCTTCAAAAAATTCACCTTTAGTTTTCCATGGAAGAAAAGAAAGTCCAACGTGTAAGGAACCACATAAGAATGAACGAATAATGAGAGTATTTTCAGTTTTGGGTGAACTATTCCATTAATTGTAGAGTGTGGGAAGTCTCTAGACTCCAGCAGTCAGTTTGAGAGTCAGATGTGCTCTACATATAAATCGTCTGCAGAGCTCATTTGTTCCAATGGCTACTGTGCATAGCCACCATCATGTTAGAGTCAGCCAAAGCAAGTTCCGCCTAAAGGCTTGTATTAAGTTACCATTTATGTTCTTAGCAGACGCTTTCTTAGCAAAGTGACTTGGAATACTAGAATAAGAATCAGACTCATGGAGCCTTTAGAACCATGGAGGTCTATAATACCTGGAGAAAGCTATGCATTGGCACTGCAGCACAAGGCAAAATTTTCTCATTTTGTGTTGTGGGCACACTGGATGCAAACCAATCAAACCTGAGCCATGAATACCATGTGACTAGGCTTGAAGGACTGGGGCATCAATGACAGAAAACAGGGATTAATGTAAGTCCATTTCACACTTTTAAGAGCCTTTAGAAAGTAGAACAAATTGGTAAAATTCTAAATAAAATATTTGCAACATATACACGATTTATGACAAAACTATTACAGCAAAATGCACATTCTTTTGAATGGCCGTCAAAGGAGGAAGATGCTAACTGGACAATGCTAACCGTTGGACAGTGCCAAAATTTTACTAGAATTATAGCTCAAAATGTATTAACTTTCTTTTAGCTTCTGTCACCAATCCCTCCTTTTTAAACCCCTCTCTTCAAATCTGTAACACCGACTTTTCATGTTACAATGAATTTATGGATAAAGTCTATTTTTTTCTCTTGAAATATCTTGTTCCATTCTCAAATATGTCAATTATAGAATTAAAATGGGTTGCAATGTTGACCCCCAAGTTTTGTGTCTGTTGAGAACCTCATAACAATTTGCTTCGTTTAGTTTATGTGAATTAAGGTATGCCAAGCCTGTAAACACAAGCTCAAAATTCTCCCTTGTTAAAAACATATTTGTTTAAATCCCATTTCACTGAGGTGATTCTTGTATGTTGATGTCTTCTCCCGATGCAAACAAACACTATTCCAAAAGCGGCCTTAGCTTCCTTAAATCATGTGTGTCTAATGTCTGTGTGTGTGTGTGGATGGGGTGTCCTCATATGTACTGTATGCCAGAGTGTGTTTATGCTTTCTCTTTCTGGCTTCTTCATTTGTCTGCTTCACAGACAGGCTTCTCGTGATGTGTGGGAAACCCATTTGACTGAGAGCACTTCCAGTTGTTGAAACAAGACAGGTCTGGGCAAATCAATACACTGTCTTTCATTCTCATGGCACAACGACGAGGACATATTTCAAGGAGCAGGGTTCAGAAAGACTGTGTGTGAGTGTGTATGTGTGTTTTTACATCTGTGACTGACAGTCAGGGCAACATTACACTTCATATATCTTGTCTGTCAACTTTTGTTGCCGAGCTGGGAGCTGGGCTGGTTGAAGGCACTAAGATGTGTTTTTCACATGTGTGCACTTCAAAAAGAACTGTACAGATCCCAGAACCCAGAGGACGCCCCCAGATCCCCAAACTTCAGCATTGAGAGACTTATATATCTGCCACCTTATGAGATACCCAAGAGCAGGACTGTACTGTATTGCTTCCCTCCATATTTGAATTTACACAAAGAGAGGTCTGTTGGTTGATTTATCTGAGGAATTGTCTGAGGGATTTAAAAAGACAAAAACAGAAAGTAAATGTAAAGGCAAGTGTGATTTGTTGAGAAAAGGGAAGGTGTGAAACATCATCTAGTAATATGCAGCCTTCTGACAAGAACGTGGTTGGAGAATTAGGTGAAGCTCTGGAGAACGGCCCGCTAATTACATTATCGCAGAGGTAGAAGCGCTTGTCAATTTCTTCCCACTTAGATTTTCCCCTTCACTCTCAGGAAAAAGGAGCTGCCAGACGGAATTTGAATTCAATAATATGCCAAGTGAACCGTCAGCCTGCCGTAAAGATCCTGCACTCTCTGTTTGCAAGAAAAAAAAATCTCTTTTGAAGTCATGACTTTTGCAGAAACAATTTTGTAGCTGTAGAGTTAACTTGTAGATCCTTGTCAATAATAAATTTAATTTGCTTTGCAAAACATTGGACAGTGTTGCGTGTAACCCCTCCACCCGGGTCCTACTCGCCCCGCTCTGTGCCGGCCTCGAACCCAGGTCTCTGGCATGAGCATCAGGCGCTCTAACAAGGAGGCTAAAGCCTGCAGCTTTAGACAAAAAATCTGTCGCTAGAGCACTTATTGAGATCAGAGGAGTGAGGTTTACACGCACAGCATCTACTAGCTGGCCTCCGTTACATGTGCAAACTTTAAATGAGCGAAAATAGGACACAAAAGTATGTGTGCACTTTCAGTTGATATTGACGTTATTTTCCATTAAGGATAATAGCAACTCCAATGGAGGATTAAACTGCATGAGGCACTCTAGAGTTTTAAACGTTTTAAAAATCCAATATTTCATCACTCCACTTTTATTCTGTTATTTTGTTTTGTGCTCTTTATTGACTAAGAAGATGCCTACATTTAAAAAAATATTTATTTATTTTTTCAAGGGTTCACAGCAGAAATGCTACATGGAGAAAATATTTTTTTTATTTGTACATCTCTCAATCATCATTGTATTGCATTGCATTATATGTTTCCCCCCACAATACAAACTACAGAGCTTTGATCATAAAACTATATCACCGCCTTCAACTAAAAACGGAAAACTTTTTATGCGTTTTGGCAGTTCATTTACATGACAACGGCATATTGGGGGCCTGAAAAAAAATGGAAAACTTTTGAAAATGGGATTCAAAGTGTTCAAACATTCATTCATGTTTTTGAGAATGATACCCTTATCATCTCTCTATAAACTACAAAAATGCTAATTTCTGAAACGATGACCATGCCCATGCGTATTACATGTTCAGTCTGTAGGTGCATAGTTTTTCTTTACAAAGTGACATCGCCAACTACTGGCCTGGCACAGCATAATACAACGGTTTTTAGTAGTTTTCGCAGATCCTCATTTGGATTTTTTTTTTTTCGTTTTTTTTTTTTTTTTTTTTTTTTTTGAGGTCCGGTGAGTCCCTGGTTGCCCATATCAATAAAAAATTGCAACAAATTGCAGATTTTTGCTCAGTTTAGGCATCTGAATAAAACTGTTTTTTTTTTTTGTCCATGAGTTTGAGCTTTATATTTTCAAATATCATACTATATAAAAAAGATGTAAAAAAGATATAAAATATGACGCTTATTTTTTTTTTTACTATTATTTCATGTCAGGCTTTACGGTGTTAATTCTCTTGCTGTTAAGGATGTGCTTTCTAAATGTGTGTTGCAACCATAATGGGTCAAAGGGAGGGTAGCTTCATACAAGTTACTTCCTTAAGATGAATTGCTTTGTTGTATTCCTCATTTGTATAAAAGTGTCTGCTAAATTAATCAGTAAATATAAATTAGTTGCACAATGTCAACACACACCATTAGCATCTTTTCTTTTTTTTTTTTTACTGTTGTCTTAGAGTTCCCAGACAGTGGCTTGATTCAGCGTGCTTGCATGCATGCCACAGGTGGCTGACCGGTAGGTGGGGAAATGCAGGAAGCCTGTGTGGCCGTTTGTGTGTGTCAGACCCAGCATGTTTTTCCCTCAGCAGAGGCGAGGTATCCTGTGTGTGTGCGGCCCGTCGCCCAGGGCGGCTAACTTTCAGGAACCCCAGTGGCAAAAACAGCACTGTGTGTTTCCTGGTCTCTTGTTCTGTTATCAGTGGACACGACACCCGCTCGTGCCCCTGCAGGTTTCCTAAACCACCATCCCTTTTGCCTCCGGTGTCAAGATGTTGCCCTGTGATTGCCACAAGAAGCTTTTCTCTAACGCACGCTGTGCACAAAAAAGATCGGATTGAGTCCTTGTGATAACAGAGGGTCGGATCTGTTTGTGCTGATCTGACACAAGCGTGTTTCATTCAGCCGACGGCTCGCGGGCTCCCAAATTGAGAGGCATCTCACTGAGTTGTCTTTGTCTGAGAGGAACAAAGACTCAAACCTGCACATCACAAACTCCGGTGAGAGAAGCCTTGTCAGAATTCCAGACTTTTCATCATCTCTGAGAAACCGTAACTACTCAAATGAGGAAATAAATTGCCAGAATTAAGCTCATTCTTGCAATTACATGAATAAATCCTCAATTGAGCAACTGAATCAAGAGGAAAGCATTGTTAACATGAGTACAAGACATCACATTTTGGGCTGTGGCCAAGTTAATGGTATAACTGCCTGATTTCATAATCTTGTTGCAGAACCTTATTGCAAAATAAGCCCATCTAGAATATACATATCTCACTTGAAGCATACAGCGTATGGGTCGGGTTGGGGTTAAAAGCAAGGTTTGAGAGAGAGAGAGAGCCTGCGATGCATTAACTTCATGAACGGCGTCTGTGTGAAAGAGGCTGTTATCATCGGGCTGTAAACGGCGCTTCTGCTTTTCCTGGCTCGGCGGGCCGAGATGAAGTCCAGATGGTCGGGGAAGTGTTTGCCCAAGGATGTAACCAAATATTCCAGATTGAGGGGGGACCAAATGTAAAAGTTGAAGAAGGGGTCATTGAAAAACTCATATGGATTGACTACAAGTCTATCTTTTTTTTGGCTTGGGGGGGATGTTGGGGATATCCATGTCCCTGTTTACACCTGGTAAGATCTCGGTATTCTCGGTTGATCCGATCACAAGTGGACAGCTGAGAAACATTGTTTTGCAATGTGTTTTCATGTCTCCTTTCGTTTTGAGAGTACCTGTCCTGAAGAACATTTATTATTTAAGCCCAAAGTATACTTCTTCTTTTTTTACAAGTACCGTTAGCGTGCTTTTGTCAGTCTATGCGCTATTTCTCTCCAAAAGTTATGAATGATAAATGTCTTTGTTTTGTAACAGACTGTTACGCTTGGTTAGAAAATTCAGGTGTGTACTGTGCTGATGACAAAATTTGCATAACATGCATTGTATGCATATAAAGTATACTATGGGCTTTATAGTATGTCTGATATCACGTTTCACGTATGACTTCCTTTAAATTTCTATGTTTTGGAAGCTAGTTTCCACCAGAGTAAAAAAGTAATTTTTTATATTCCTCTTTATATCTCACAATTGCAACCTAATATATCACAGTGTGATTTTATTTCTTTGTTTAAATTTTGTCATAATTAAAAAAAAAAAAAAACTCAAAAGTGGAAATGGCCTCTCTACTAGTATTTGGTGTTCATACCAGGTGTAAACAGGCCCTAGGCAAGTGTTTGCTTAAAGTTACAGCAAGCTGTGTGACAGAGACCACAACAAGCCTTATCCATTATTATCCCATCCTTTTCTCATAATCTCATAATCTCATATGGCCCACTCTATATGCTGTTTATCCCATAAACCTGTAAACATTTTATATCCATGCCTGTTGTGTTAGGCCACGCCCACCGCCAGAGAAAGCCCCGCCCACTCTGCACCTGGGTTTCCCGCCGAAGCTCGCCGACTAGAGGCAAAGTACCACAGCTTCTCCTAGCAGCCGGGTGGGCGTTAGAGGCTCTTCGGAACAAGCCGTTTTCATCACTTCTTCGCTGTTCTCGAAGTATTTCTGACTCTTGTCGCACACCAGGATCAAACGTTTTCGCGTGTTTCGTGTTCATGCACTCGGACAGTTGAAGGAAAACGCCGCACTAAATGAGTTGAGCTCGAGACACACACAGCATCATCCGCTTGTCAGGTTGAGCTTCATCCGAGCCTCGAGCTCAACTGCCCTTCAGCACACTGGAGCGGTTCTAGAGCTGTGCACTGGAGTTTGACAGACACATTTTCTTCTTCGTCTTGGGAAGTACACGTTTATGACTGAGAAACAAACATCACTAATATATCGACCGGAGTCGAGGACAGGAAATTAATTTTTTCTCTCACAACGCCGTTACGCATGGTGGGAATTTCTACGTCTTTTCAGTGTAAGTCGTGCAGTTATCTTCATCTTGTTTCTCTCGTGATCTCAGATGAATACTAGTCTGTGCACTTTAGCCACGTTTATTAATTTTATTAGAATGTTTTATTGTGCGTTTTGGGTAAATGACAAACACTTTATTTTTCTTTCGCAGAATATTGTTATAACTCGTTTCGTTTTGCCCACATTGCTTTATTTAATATTATTCACAACGTAAAGGGTATATCACCAACAATACTGACATGCAGTTTGTCATATTTCCCCATAAAAAGTTAAATGGTCACTTACAACAGTATAGGCTAATTGTTCACCGCTGTATAAGGCTAAATCTTAATAAAATTGACGTTTAACAGTGTTTGATCGCGTTTAACTCTATTCGTAAACAACAAATAAACAACGCTCATGTTACGCGTATTAATTTCATCTGGATTTTATATCATAATAAAAATCTTGCTCGTTTTGAGATCATTATATTTTTTCCGTAACTATTTGTAATGTAGACACATGCATTTTATGTAAAGCTGCTTTAAAACGACATGTTGCCCGTTTTGAAAAGCGCTTTACAAAATAATGTGAATTGAACTAAAGGAACATATTGTGTAAGAGGGGAAAATACTATATGGCGCTATAGATTGTATTACTATATTAAGAATATATGTGCTGTCTACAATCTCACGTGCTCAGTAAATTCATTATCTTGGAGTTTATGGCCTTACATACAAATCCAACACAACACTGTAGGTCTTTATGCATCTTTTAATGCAGCTTTTATATTTATTATTCGTCATTTTATTTTTCATAAGAATGTTTTATTACACACATTTAATATCATCCATAATAATGAAGTCAACCAGTTAAACATTAACTGTCGATCAGCATGTCATCTGTTGGCCGAAAGCAATATCACCTCCGTCTATAAACACGGGCTCTAATAAGCTTGAGGATTGTTGCGAGATTCTCACGCGCTGCAAATTTGATCAAATCAAATGTTTGATTAAAAAACACAGGAAGGCTAAACATCTGGTGTGAGAAAGGCAGAAAATTGTGACACCACAATGGATTTAAAAATGTTGATAAACCAAGTGTGAGAAGACTCGTTTGACAATAGGGATATCACTTTGGATTAAGAAGCTGTGTTTAATTGTGACATCACAATTATTGAGAAGATGTCTTTAACAATATTGATAAAATTTGAGAAGATCAATTTACAATTGTGATGTCGCCATGGATTAAAATGCATCTCACAAGAGTGATATCACATCAGATTAAGATTAAGCTAAGAAAATGTCTTTAACAATTGTGATTTCAAATTTATTGAACAGATCCATTTGTGACTTGACAAGATGAGTTTGATTGAAAAGCTGTATTGACAACTGTGACATCACAATGGATTGAGAAGATGCGCTTATCAATTGTGACTGAGCCAGCTTTTTAAAAGCTTCTCCCGTCACAATTGTCAAGCTCATCTTCTCAAATCCATCATGATGTGAATAGTCCACTCTCAGCGCTTAAGCTCACTCTTGACTGAAAAGTTGAGTTTCTGAAGTTTAAGGCTGGGTGGTTAAAATGAAAATTAAATGGTAGATTTTTATTTCCATTGCTCTAAGAGGCAGTCCTTGTGTATTTAAGACACACACACACACACACACACACACACACACACACACACACACACACACACACACACAAAATCCATAGGGACTTTGGAGACCCTGTTCTTTGACGAACGATGCTCGTTCTCATAGCTCGTGGTGCTCATGTCACAGATTTATGCATTTTTTTAAACAATCAGTTGTCTTGTACACATTCTCATCATAGATTGTCCATCTCAAGTAGATTTACATTTGATTTTCTTAAAGACGTCTCTACTGGTTTCTTGAAGATATGTTATTCTTTATTGATTTTATGTATGATTCAGAAAATGGAGGCTATGCTGGTCAAATGGAGGCTATGTAACTATGGCAAGATTTGGTCATCCACTCATTAATGTCATTGCCCCCTGCTCCTGTCAACATGAGATTCGAACTATAGCCCAAGGGACAGTGCAGGTAGTGAACGTACCTTGATTAAAGGCAAACATGGTCTATGGTGGCTGGAGGTTAGGGTTCGGTTAGCGATAAGCAGTGTGTGTGTGTGTGTGTGTGTGTGTGTGTGTGTGTGTGTGTTTGTGTTTGAAGCCAGCATTTGCAGGCAGCAACATCCTCTGGCTGAGGCCATCTGCACAGCCACCAGCCTGCCTGCCTCACACCTGTTCCCTCTCCTCCACTCCCACTGGCCTCACACGGGTCAAACGCATGAAACCAGACACTGCCACAGCATAATGAAGAGATGACTCGGCTGCCCACACCAACACGCACAGCTGTGTGTGAGAGAGAGAGATATGGAAATACTCATCCATTATTTTCGAATATGTCTGGGAGATGTTTACTCGTATTGGTTACTCGTAAGCTTATATTTTATTTAATAAATATATTCTGAATTAATTATCTATAAATATGCATCATGCATCACTAGAAATTAACCATACAATGCAAAATATTATTTTTTATAATGAAAGACAATGTTCGTCCACTGATAAATGTGCTTCTCATTTACCTTAAACACAGCAGCGTAAAAACATTTGTAGTTAAGTGCTTACTATGTATTTTAAATGACGAACAGCAGACGTTCTGGCTGAAAGCCGAGCGTGTTATCATTGCAGTGACTCATTTCATTAGTGATGTCATTAACCCCATACATAAACTGGCAGACATTCTCACCAGACACTTGCACAAATACACAGCATGTCTCGTTGCTTCACAATTTCTCTTTCATGCACATTTAAATCAAAAACATGCTCTTTGTGCATAAGGATACAGAAACACACTGTAAAAAGTGTCCAAAAAAGCCTAATCTGACAGCCCATATAATTTCTCTGGATGAATAAAAATTGTAATAACAAAAGAGAAGAAAAACGAGCAAGTTCAGTTACACGACATCAGCCGAGTGCATTATATGCGCTCTTAATGTTTCAGCTCTTAAGGGAAACATTCCCAAAATGCATTAGCGGTATTTCACTCGCATCTCTTTCCATTGAGCTATATCATGTATGAGGCTCTTTATATTCATTGAGGGCTACTGTTGGACTTGCTGACACACTCAATCTTGCGCAGTAAATAAGCGACGTGAGATGTTGGGATTTGTCAGGGGGAGAAATACCCCTTATTTGCGAGGGCTCTAGATTTGACTCGATGTGAGTCTCTGTGGAGAGCAGGCCATGAATGATTGAGAATCGTCTGCCATCTCCCAGAATCTTTGCTTCGGATCGATAGGGGGCATAATGGCTACAAATTTTTCAATGAGAGGAATTTAGCGTGTGGTTATTGGATTTCATAAAACATGAAAGCATAATGTGAGAGAAGAGGATGATTGGTTTTTATTGTATCGTAGGGCTGGAGTGTACAATATAGCGAGGCAATATAAAGTCAAGGGGGGTGTGTAAGAATTTACATGGGGCTTTTTTACAAAACAATTTCATCCTAGATATTAGATATTAATTAGTACAAATGTAATAGATATTAAATTTAATATATATATATATATATATATATATATATATATATATATATATATATATATATATAATTAACATATGTTTCTGATCTGGGAATTATTCAAATCCTTGAAACTGATGAATATATAGCAGAACTAAATACTTTTGTGGTGTCTTAAAACAACTGAAGGATTCCTATAAAGTTGGATCTGAACTTGCAGTGGGGTCGATCTGAACCTGAGCCGTCTTTGTGTTCCACACCAGGGTTAACTAAACAAACCCCAGCTCCAGCTGACAGGTGTCCAGGCTGCCCAGCCTTGCTCACTATCTGTCTTCCTCTCTCATTTACTCTCTCTTTCTCTCTTTCTGTTAATCCAAGATTCACTTGCCAATTAACTTCTCTTTTATTATATCTCCTTCCTCTCTTATTCCAACACATACTCTTTCACTCACATCTATCAGCCGCACTCACTCACACACACAAACGCAGTCACGCGCACACTAAACTACCTCTCTGTCTTCTGTCTCTGTCTCTCTCTCACGCTCTCTCTCCCCCTCTGTTTATTTTCCTGCCTCCATCTGGACCAGGCTGATATTGTAATCGCCCTAATGCACATTGCCTTCCCCTTAGACACACACACAATGTGCCATCCTGACAAGCCCCTTTATATTTCAGATAAGCCGGGGATGTGTGTTTAATGAATACAAAGCCGCGGTGTGTCGCCGTGCACTCTGCCAGAAGGTAATCTTATTGAATAGGTGCTTTTCAGCGATGCAGAAGACGATAGCAGTGCAGGAGTGAAGATGTAACCTGTTAGCTCGTGCCTCCTCTATTTTCCCGTCATAGAATTTACATTTAAAGATTAGCTGTAAAAGGGTAAAAGATTCAGGGTGGTGAAGGTGTCAGGATGTGTGTGTATGTGTGAGTGTCCAAGGGGGTTGGGAGGGGGAGGGGGGTGATCGAAAGGAGCATGACTTTAGCAGGAAGGAGTGAAGGAGACAAAAAAAACAGGGCCTGTCATACAGAGGCTGTATCTGGCCTGCGTTTCAGCCTTGCGGCATCGCTATCTCTCTCCAGACCGACTCTCTGCTCCCTGGGAACAGAGATTAGCACATTGTTATCTGTAATTGGGTTTTGTCTGTGGATTCAAGGGCTGCTTTTTGCCAAGGAGAAGGTGAGAATGGCACATGACCAACATTACGCTTTGGCATATCAGTGTAAATGCATGATTGATGGAGAATATGGACTGTGTAATGGCTTCATTAGGGTTTACTTCTTTTTATGAGGTAACAATTGCTAAGGGATGGACTCGGCTCTTGCAGAAAGTCTATAAAGCTCTTCTATAAAAAAGGGTGTTTGTCAGTGACAAACTGCCAAATAGACATCAGAAACATCCTTTTCAGTTATCCTTTTGCTTCGTTTACAGTTGCTAGGGTTGGGCAGTGTGACCAAAATCCTGCATACTATCATTTCATGTCACAACATAATATAGTAATTTTGCTTAAATTTAAAAAACAACAAAAAATATTTATAAATTAATTAACCATGTGATAATGCATTTTTTTTAATAATATATATATATTTTTTTTTTTACAATGGCCGATACAGGAGTCATCTTAGATGCAAAAATGTTTTCATTTGATCGATTCCAGTGTACCTTTAATTACTTAAGAAATGAGTGGCACTTCACCTTATTTGATTCGTTTTCTTGATGCAAATCAAAAGATAAGATTCAAGATTTTGCTTTCCACATGACACAAAACAGAAATACTAACATTATACATCAGATCATTCTGACTAAATCAGATGAGCCACCATCTGGGCTGTTGTAAAGAAATACATTATGTCTGAAATACACCCAAATGAATCGGAATCAAATCGAAATTTGAATCAAACCAAAGCTAATTGAATTTGGGAAATCTGTATCTATACCCAGCCCTACTTACAGCTATTACTGCATTCTCAGTTTACATGAAGCACAGATGCATTAAGGACTACCTTTTTCCTGAAATTTATGGGATCAGAGTGGGAATCTGTCAGCTGTATCTGTTCAGTCACTAATGTATGATTCATGGGCCGCTCACGCCCATTAATTTTGATTTATGGATTCTGATATGTATTTATGAAAAGGGCACCCACTCCAGTGCAGCCTCTGTGGCCCAGTAAAGAGGAGTGTAATTAAGATTTGTTTTGAGCCTAGAGGCTCAACTCCTTCAAGAGCTATGGATCAATAGGCAGAGACAGTAGACCCCTGTGTGTTCACTACACATATTGACACGCTCAGTCAATTAGAGCTCCCGAGAAAAGGAGAGAGCAAGCGAGCAGAAAGACGACGAGAACAAGATGGATCGGTAGAATTGTACTCAACGCTCGTATGGTCTGAATAAATGAAAAATAATGTAGTATGCAATTGTGTAATGCAGTGATTTTCCAAAGCACACAATGCCATATGGTGTGCATTCATTATAACGTCTATAGATTCTTACACGGCTAGAGAAAATAACACCTGGGATTTAATAGCTTCTTCATAAACGGAGTATACAGACTTTAAAAAAAAGATTTGTTTTTGTGTGTGTGTGTGTGTGTGTGTGTTGTGGTCTCTGAATTAGTCCGAATTGTATTGATGCTATAGTTTGGGCTTCCTGTTGTTGGCAGTTAGTGTCACAGACACTGTGGTGGGACAA
Organism: Leuciscus leuciscus; assembly: GCF_965113295.1. NCBI lineage: Eukaryota > Metazoa > Chordata > Actinopteri > Cypriniformes > Leuciscidae > Leuciscus > Leuciscus leuciscus. The sequence continues at coordinate 9,911,186 of NC_138736.1, read as the reverse complement.
AAGCTCTGTGGTGTAGCACACTAGAAGATTGTGTTGTAGTTGAACGATCAGCAGGTGCCTTCGAGATAAACGCTCTGTGTCAATTATTTCTAGAAGAGGTGATTCATAAGACGGGGCTGAAGTGTGGAAGTAGAGGAAGACAGAGCATGGGGGAGCAGGTAAAGAGGAGCATGGGCCCCGGTGGATGAACCTCTTCGTTTTCAATGCGGCTTCACATAAAAGAGTCATTTTGTTAAACGTCGTTGCATCTAAGCTTTTGTTATCCATGAATGGAGGGGGCACCCCTTGCACATTAAAAGTGTTTGGAGCTGCAGAACAAATAGAGAATTAGGCTGAATTACTTGACATTATCTCCCCATGTTACCATCATCGCCATTGGAAAGAGTCTAAAGGAGTCGTTTAACACAAAAGACAAAATATAGCACTATATGAAAAACTGAAGAACAAGACAGTAATGCATTTTATTACTCAATCGCTTTTTTAAATATAATGCATTTTTCCATGCTGAACTATGGCAGCTAAGACCGTACAAAGTTTCCTGACTAACGAGGTTCCTCTGATAGGAATCTTGTATACAGACTTCTTAGAAGCTGTGAAATGAGAATGAACCTTGTCTCAGATCCTGTTTATGGCCGTATGGATGTGAGTGTGTTTTTTTTAAACAGCTGGGAAGGAATTCACCCTGCCAGGAGCCATTCCTGGTCACTCAGAACTTCCGCCATTAGCAACACGGCTCCATTGCACGCACATGACCACAGAATGAACCCACAGATGGGCACTGGTCTCGGCTGCCACGGACCTCCAACATGTCGGTCACATTTCAAACTCCTCCGAAATAAGATATTGAAGAAGATTATCAAAGCAGATCGAGTCCAGGTAAATGATTTATGCGGTTCATTATGGATCAATAGGGTCTGAGTTGAGGGGGTCGGGAGAGGAGAGCAGTGATCCATGGCCGTGCCACTTCAGTTTGTGCAGATTATGTGTGTGTGGCACAGCCTCTACGGACACGAGATGGATGCACCAATTCCTGACAATTATTTTCATGTTATGGCTTATATTAGAATTCTGTATTATTATGTCTAAATAAATTAAAAGTAATGCACTAAAAAGTAAAATCAATCACAACATTATAATGTACAGTATAACAAATTTATATTAATTTTGCGATTTGTTAAGGAATACTTTAAACAGTCTTATTAAATTATTATTATTTTTAAAGATTAACTTTAAGTGAACGTTAGATGAAGATGAAACATGCACAATCAAATATCCAATATCGACTGATAAATTAAACATCTCTAATTTCATCTAATAGCGGATAATTTGTATTTGGGTGGACAATTTTATCGACTATTGATGCATTTGGTTTTACAGTATGAAAATGTTAATAAATTTGTATGAATATTCCTGGTTTTATTGTTACTCATTAGTGCATGTTATTTCAAAGGAATAATCTTTCATCAAAAAGTAAAAACTTGGACTGCCTCTGGGACAATGTTGCTTTCCTGCTGACATCACCAAGGCCATGCGGGTTATTGAATTATGTTAACCAGTAGGTAAATAGCAATTTAGGCATTGTTTGAGTCCCACTCAAATGTTTTTGAGGTTTCTTGTTTGATATTCTGCACTCCACATATGTTGCATATGCCATTTTATGTTGACTTTAAGACTTGTAATTGCACGAGTGTGCATGAGTCCCGATGAAGTGGTGATATTTGGATATTTTTTCAGTTTGGATGAAAAGTTTCTGAACAACGTATCCAAGAATATAAAGGGGTACGTATGGATTGGAATGGCACTATGTGGTATTTCATTGCGCTGTGGTCTCTCTCTGATTTATTCCTTTCAAAATACACTTCAGCGCCAGTGTTTTAAATAGCCTCAAAGTGCGGCGAATGGCGCAGCTATGGCAAAATCGAGACCCCTTTCCGAATTGGAAGGGGTCTCATGGAGCAATAAAATGGCAGAGCTTATAAATCCATCTTGCCTTATAAGGTCAGAAATGTTTTAAGTTGTTTCAGGACAGTTGTGTGTGCCAGTAATTGTTCTCCCATCTGTCTTAATGTGTCTTTATCAACATCTGGTTTTGTACGCTATACTTCAGTAACAAGTATCCGTTATGTGTCAAGGGTTCCCAGTCCTGCTAGCGCGATTAGCCTAGCCTTGACTACTGCTCTGAGTTCAGCTCCACATATGATTGCCATTACTCCATACCATTGACAAAATGTAATAACTTTTCAGGGGAAAGATGTGTGCATGTGACTGTTTTTCTTCTTCTCTTCACTTTTTCCATAACTGTAAAGAATTATTTTGGTCTGGTTTTAATGTTCCCCCGGTGACTGGACAAATTACTGGCTCGCAGGGCATTTAGGGCTGCCTGAGTGAAACGTGAATGGCTCATCCCTCTAAGCACAGCCCTGTCTGCACCTCCCTGCATACCTTACCAACAGAGAAAGCGAGAGAGACGTGAAAGGAGATGCGTCTGTTACGAACCTATCCCCTCCTCCGAAGCATGGGCTCAGAAACAAGCGCACACTTTGGCAGCGATGCAAAGATATGATCTTAATCTGCTATTTCCTCTTTGGCAGTATTAAATTGTCCACATAATATTTCACAGCTGCACTGGGATCAAATCTAATGGTGCAGCTGTAATTTTATGTTTGCAAATTTTAACTGTTCTTTCTTTCTGTCTCTCTCAACGTCTCCCTCCTGCCCCTCCTCCTCCCGGCACCATATGGGAGATGCTGCTACACTCATATGAAGGGGGTTTGTGCGTACGATATGGCACAGCGTTATGTGTGGTTGAAGCCACATTGATGGTTAGATTGTGTTGGAGTTGTGCGCAGTGTAGCGTGCCATCTCAATAGAGGGATTAGGAGCTTGTCATGGTTTCATTCACCCTGAGACACTTAATTCCGAACATTTTCATCCTCCAGAGACCTAATCGCATCTAGAATTTGCGTTGGCCAGGTTACGGTCTGAATGCTCACCCATGTATAGCTACCTACAGCTACCCCTGCGGTATTTTTGTTAGCGATGTGCAAAACGATATATTTTTAAGTTGACTTGTCGGAGGATTGTCTGAATGACTAGTTGAGTAATTGATTATAAAGAGATGGTTCACCCAAGATTTTTAGATACTGTCATCATTTACTCTCATGTAAAAAAACCTCTATGACTTTCTTATTTTGGAATAAAATACGCTAAAGATATTAACATGTTATTTATGTGATATTGTTACAGTATTTATTAAGATTTTCAGTTTTCATTTTGGTTTTGGTTTTATTCATTTTGTTACGTGTTCGTTTTATGTACTTTTGTCTTTTTTTATATATATATATATATATATATATATATATATATATATAATATTTCTATATTGCTTTAATTCGTTTTTTATTTCAGTTTTAGTTTTAGTATTTCAACTTAAACTTATTTGACTTTTGTAAGTTTACGTTTTTCATGTAATTGGGGGGACATATCTATCCCTTTAAAAAGGACTTTACAATTAGGCTGGTTTTAGGTTCACTTGACCCGATGGAACTTACAGTGCAAACAGTTTAAAGCACAGTTTATCAAACAATTAAAGCGCAGCATGCAAATGAAAGTACAGTACGAATGCTAAAATAACTAGGCTAATAGAAAAAGATTACCTCCCAAATCATCTAGTCAGTTCTTAGACAACTAATCGACCATTGTGATCCGTTTCTATTTTTAATTCGGTATCCAGATATATCCTGGGGTGATTTCACGCCACCATCATTGTGCACAGCATGGAAGCGTGGAAGACAGCGCTCGTCACTGACAAGGGGGTCCTTCTGGACGCAGCCTCCCCGAGCACTTATTGCCAAAGAGATGATTTGTCATGCACGGCCTCAGGCTATTGCTTTTAATGACAGTGTAAACGGAAAAGTCGGCGGCTGATTAGAGAGCGTGCACACTCACAGCATGCTTATTCAGATCTCACTTTTGGCTCCCGTCTGGTGCTCCCTGTCGCTCCGCGCCAAACACGATTCTCTTAAAAGGCCCCTTGCATCAGCTGAGCGCTGGAGGCGCCTGGATGTGTGTGTGTGTGTGTGTGTGTGTGTGCACAAGATGGATTAATGCTATAAACAGAAAGTTGGATTTATCTGCGATTGGCACCACGTTTTTCTTTACGCAGGATTTGGAGCCCGAAGAGGAGGAGGAGAGAGGAGAATGCCTTTATTCAAAACAACTGTTTGTGAGTAATTAACATATGAAAGGAAGCTTACAGTCTGGCAAATCCCTGCACTTGTTTTCAATTATTTATCCACATTCTGGGAGGGGGGAAGGGGGTGACGGAGGCGGGTGTCGATCGTGAAGGGAGGGTGGCGGGTTATTTGGAACCATGAAAAGAAAAGTGATTTTTTTTTTTTTCTCTAACACAACCAGAGGGCCTCTGGGAATATGCTATCAGACATGATGAGATGAAAATGGAGTTAAGCCAAAGAGTGGATTATGGGTAACGCAGAGAGTCGATGAAGAGTGGACAGTAAAACGGATTCAGAGCGGACTAGAAGTCCAGATCTACATGATTATTGGATACAGCGAGAGCGAGGCATTGATCTGACGGAATCGGACGGCACAGAGCAAAACGGATGGGAAAGACGGGGCCAGGGCCACAACTGACCGTAGGACACAAGGAACGGCAAAGATTAAGAGAGAAGGACTGGATGGAATAAAGTTTTCACAGGCATTTGTCAGGGTGGGGCCTTCCTGTGTTCAAAGATGCCACAGGCTGGAGATTGATGGGAAGGGCTGCGGGCCAGGACTATATCAGCACCGAGCAGGACCAGTCTGGACGTGGCAGAGGAAACCAGAGGGAGGAGGAGATCAGGCAACCCTGTAAGAGACCAGAGAGAGGGAAGATTGAGAGTGGAGCTCAGAGCGATTGAACAAACGTAGAGTCACTGTGCCAGATGCCACAAACTATAGAAGCAGGAAGAAGTGAGGGAGGAATGAAACGGGAGGAGATGGTCTGTACAGCGGCACATCCAGAAGCATCACATAGTATCATGTTTTAATGTGCAGATTTGATTCACTCTTGCAAGCTGTGCTTGTTCGCCAATAATCACTAGCTTTATTTATGATGGGCTGTGGAATAATGTTATAATCAGATCGCCTCGTTCATGGATAATGCAGGCTGTAATGTAATGGGTAACTTATTATACAGAGCAACATAACTTTACAGATTCATGTATTTTTTATTAGCGTGATGGTGCAAACCAATGCACAATATTTCAGTAGAACTGAACATTTGTGGTAGAAATGTTGCATTTGTAGTAGAAGCATGTAGCTGGAGGCTATAGAGTTCGATTAACTCCTGTCCTCATTCTCGCAGATATTACTTTTTCAAAGATGTCTGCCTCTGTGCATGCCGCTCTTTTCAGACTTTGTCTGTAGCTAATGTTGATTACATTTTAAAATTTAAATAAGTATAAATAAAAAATTTGTGTCCAGAGAGATATTGATATCTTCTTCATCATGATAAAGATAAATGTAATTTAATCATAACATATTAGATATACACAAAATTTGTTTACATCTGTAATAATATTTAAAAGGACAAAATATCCTTTATCCATAAATATGGCTGTTGGTAGATTTGGTAGGAAATATCACAATAAGAAAAAAACGACGGTAAATTGCTGATGTTCTTTGGGAACGAGAATTTTTTTTTTTTTAACAAAACAAATTATTTGCAATTCTTTTTTCAGGTGGTGAGGCTGTTATGTCCCTGGCTTTTCTTGGCTGATAGAGGAATGTAAACCCTGAACCGAGTGTAGCAGTTGTTTAGCCCCCTCTTTCCTTCAATGCTTTTCCTCTCCCGTCTCAGACTTCATGCCATCTGTGGGTTTGATTTAGTAGCTAAGAGGCTTTCTGAGCAATGGACAAGTGATGTTAATAGCACACATATGCCAGAGGACTGATTTAGTTTTACGGCTGTGACATGATACTGTTTTGATTCAAGCGAGGTCGAGCATAACTCATCCACTGCTGCGCTGATCACCGTATATTTTAATAATAGCAATGAGTTTCTCTTTTTATGTCCTCTGTATCTGTTTCTTTCTCTTTTTTTTCCCTCTTTGTAGTAGTGGCGGTGACTTTATTTAGCATGTACTACACACACAAAAGCACCTCTGCAAGTTGACAGGCTGCTCACCTCACAACATATCTGCAGTGCCCGTTGTCATGGCAACTGCAGCGGGCTGCTGGCGGTACTATGTGGTCGGAGGTGTGCTGAAGTAGAGCAGTGCTGACCAGAGGGATGCTCGGGGTCTGCCCGGGACACCCGGGGTCAGTGTGCCACAGAAACACAGCTCTATCTGTTCTCACCTTTACTGGGGCTAGTGAATATTTCATGAGGATGCTGGAGAGTGTTTTATCATAACCTGTGAGTATAGAGTGTGGGCATATATGAAATCCATACCTCATCCCCTTTTCGAGGGACTTAGTATTGTTTAGAAGACAGAAAGACAAGAGGGTGAGGAAATTATGACAAGTTTCACTTTTGGGTGAACAATCTCTAAGAACAAAGGACTTACTGAATGACGAGCATTCGATTTTTGTGGAAATCTGCGTAGTTTCTGCCTGCTGGGTGTTCCTCAAGAAGGGCAAGAGTGAGGCGGATAGCGGCAGCTTGTTGATGCCCCAGCCGTGGCTTGCGGAAGCCTGATAGCGGGACCAACCTCTCGACCAGGACAGTGGAGGTCAGGCCATGAGCTCGCCTGCCCTCAGGGCTTCCGACTCTAATTACCTGAGGAGCAAAACATCCCGGCTTGCCGGTGGGGGAAGAATGTGTGAACGTAGGATATCGGGGCCGCGCAGTCCCGCAGCAGCGACATCCTGCCCGGGAAGGCCGGGCGGGCCCTGTCCGTCCTGGTTCCTGACAGTGGGCTATCTCTGTCGGGCCCATGGTTCCTTCCATTCTAAAGGCCATTGTGTGGAAAAGGGCTGGGCCAGGAATGACTGGTTCCTGTTGGGCTCGATCTCTCGCTCAGGCAGCTCCGGTCCCACTGACAGATTCCTCTTGTTTTGTTTTGCTCTCTCTCTTTTTGTGTTAGTCACTCATGAGGATACTGAAAGTAAAATCAGAACTGAGAAGAGGCTGCATTGTGCTGTTTCTATCCTCTTTCCACAATATGTTTGCATTACATAATCTAAACATAAGCTGGGACAGCTGGTATCCTCACTTTCGAAAAAGTTGACAAAAACGTTCTAAAGCAGAAACCTCTTTTTTTTTTTTCTCTTCAGCATTTGCTGGTGAATCTGTCAGTGCGCATCTGGACTCGCCTCTGAAAAACGAACGGCTCGTGATCAGGATTTAGAAATGAGACGTAGGTGTTTTTGTTTGTTACCTAAATGCAGAACCAGACACAATGAATCTGTCACACTGTATTGTGTTGTGTGTGCGTGTATGTGTGAAAATGTAATTTTTGAAGTATGTATTAATAGCACCACCTAGTGTGTAAACACTAAAGGATGAGCCTTATAGGCATCTCTACCTTCACGTCCCTTTCTCTGTTATTATACAGACAAAAGAAATGTATTTCATCGCCTAATGAAACATGGTATGTTTTCCGCAATGAGAAAGAGCGACTCAGCTGTCAAACGGTGCAAGTGTCTATGACTGGGCTGAGAGCAGAGTCTGGCTCGGGTCTGAATGAGGGGGCTGATTTGTTACTGACGACATGCTTTTCATGAATCAGCACAACTGCCTGTTTCGCTTTCTAGTGTGAGCCCCACATTCAGATGATACTTGCACACATTATAAAGACTGGAGAGCGGGATTATTCTGCCGTCACAGGGGACGAGGAGGGAGGGTCTCTTTGGACCTGGTGACAGTTGTTCAACTTGATTGGCGTGCACTGTGTGCCACAGTCATGCTGAAAAGGTGGAGTGGGAAAATCATGAATAGCTGTGGAACACAGATCTGGCCCCGGCCCTCTGCCACAGCTTGCTCTGGGACTTAGGGACAGCAGAACGGACAGATGGCTCAGGACTGGACACGCACACACAAACACACACACATGCTTGCTTTGGCTTTTTCTCGTATTTTTTCATGCAGACCCTCAACACTAAGGTGGCTAAGAAAGCTATGGTGCCTTCATTCACACAAGATTCATACAGAAACCAATAGTGATGCACAGAAATAATTTAGTTACGAAACTGAAAATAAAGTTTCCATTTAGCTGGAAAAAGAAACTAAAAATAAAGTTTTGGTAATTGATTTAAGGTAACTGGGTAATTTATGCTGTTCTGGGTGTTGTTTTTTCAGGTGCTAAATTGAAAGTTATAGTAAAGTTTTTGGCAAATGTCTGCGGTTCTACAGTACATTGCTACTCTATCATAATTTGTGGTTACAGGAAAGTGTGTACTTGTTGTAGCTTATCCATGTTGTGTGCAAAACGCATCATCAGAGAAGTCCTTATGAAACGTCACTGGTTCACTGGGCTCCTCCAAATGTATTTCAACCAATTATTTTGGTTGCAGAAATCTCGGTGCATCACTATAAAAAAAAGTATCACTGTTAATGTTTTGTTTATTGCTTTTTGCCTTTATCATATAGTGCTGTTTAGGTTGACAGGAAATGAGAGGGTTATTGGGATTGGGATTATTTATGGGATTGCTGCATAGGTCATCCATTCATAATAATATTCCCTGCATTATGTAGACAATTTTCTGAGGCTTTATATTAAAATAAGTGTGAATTGACCGCACTAGATCAACAGAGGCATTTCCAACCGTTTGGGTCTTCATATTTGTAGCAGATCTGCATGAGATGAAACACAAGCATTCCTATCACAGTTTATATATGATGTTAGCTGAGTACTTTTTTTTTTTTTTTGCTGTGTTTGCTTCTTGTATCCAGTGTTTTGCTTCTGCAAGGAGCCCTTCATGTGGTTTCTGCTGTCTGTTGTGGCTGAGAAACATTTACACTGTGATTCGTACCCTCGGTCGTGCCCTTTGGGGTTTCCTCTGAGAGACAACATCATACTGGCTGATCTAATGAGCGTCTTTCTTTCCACAGTTCCTCCCTTCCTCTGCTTTCTCTTTTTCTGTCTCATTGCAGCCTCTCCAGCTCAGCCACCCTGCGTATGAGCAGATCATAAGAGAGCTCTAATGACTTCCAGCTGTGTGGAAGATAAAGTCCTTTGGGTTAAGTCGAGAAGTAGACTATAAAAAAAAAAGCTTATTTGGGCATCTTTTTTCAGCATCAGCAGACCACTAAAAACATGTTCCCCCTATGTAACCTGGCCTGCAGCACAGGTCAAGGGTCTGAACGTGTGGGAACACTGCATGTGTGCAACTCGTTCCCGCTTTCCCAGTTGGGACCTTCGCAGGAAAAGACTCTGCTGTTGAGGTATCTGTATGCTCTCTGGCTTTTTAAGAAGCTCTTAAGCCAGTCACAAAAAAACTGGCGCTATTGGTCCTTGGAACGCGAAAGAAGTGGAATCCCTTCAGCTCACAGTTTCCTCATTTCGCATTGTCTCGTTCCTGCTCTTTCAGTCTGTTAATGCAGCCAACTCTTAAAGCTGGGCTGGAAATATATTCTCTTCCTACCGGCTCTGAAAGGGCTGTCAAATTGGTTTAAGGGGAGGGAGGGGACGGAAGGGACCCACAGAAAAGCCTGAATATTTAGTTTGCTATATTGCCTCTCAATAAAATCATAGATGTAGCGAATTTTGAGAAATGTACTCGTTCAGAGGCTAGGGGAATTGATGAATCTGTCTTTGTGCTGAGTGGACATGAAGGTGTGTAAGTGCTGACAAAAATTAAGTCGAAAGGACATTTTCTCATTGCAGGATATAAATGCAGCAAAGTATTGTTTTTTACCTCATGGTAAGTGATCATCCTAGAATTGTTCGATTATGTTTGCATTTTCTGAAAGAGCTGCTGTAAGCGTCAATCACAAAGTTTGAATGCGTTTCTGTCTGTATAGCAGTGTAATTCCTTCTTATACCTTGTTGCACAATTTGCCTTTTATGACTTTATGATAACTGCACTGCATTTTACTTTATACTGTAGCTGCAGGATAAAGCAAATGAGGAATTCTGGCATTGTTGGAGATTTGGTAATGTTCGTAATTTACAAGTGAATGCAACCGCTGGCAATTAAAACGCTATTGTTTGACGCTATGCCAGTAAGAATTTTCAGAAAAGTCATTCTGTTTTTGCTGGTGATTGAACATTTAAGGTACAATTATCCATACTGTATTATTACCCAACTCTGAGACAGTTGGGGTGGCGAATCTCACTGCTATTGGGATTGAAATATTTCTTCGCCGGTGCTGTTTATCTCAAAGTCACATTCTGTCCAACCCCCACAGTGGAGAGACAGGTTGGAGGTGCAAAAAGAGTAGATCCGCCACTAAACGTGCAAGAAGAACAAATCTCTCTCTCTCTCTCTCTCTCTCTCTCTCTTCTCTCTCTCTCTCTCTCTCTCTCTCTCTCTCTATCTCTCTCTCTCTCTCTCTCTCTCTCTCTCTCTCTCTTCTCTCTCCTCTCTCTCTATCTCTCTCTCTCTCCTCTCTCTCTCTCTCCTCTCTCTCTCTCTCTCTCTCTCTCTCTCTCCTCTCTCTCTCTCTCTCTCTCTCTCTCTCTCTCTCTCTCTCTCTCTCTCTCTCTCTCTCTCTCTCCTCTCTCTCTCTCTCTCTCCTGAGTGTTTCCTCCACATGGAGCTCATCTGCTGTTTAAGGCGGCTGGGAGAAATGCCTTCAAGCTGACAGGGGCTGAAAGCCCAGACATATGTTAATCACATGCAGTGATGGCAGTCTGGGAGGGGAGAGAGAGAAACGGCAAATCTGAGAAAGAGAGCAGAAAAAGAACGTGTGCGAGGGGTGGGGGGAGAGGGGGAAGAGCGCCACTCTAGAGACTTAAAACACAGCAGTAGAGGCAGATGCATGCCTTTGTTTGGACTCTCCAAATTGATTTTTCTTGGTTCTAATGAGGTTGTTCCTGCCACGGCTTGCAAAAAGAAAAAATGGTGGATGGGGCTGATTGATGCAGGTAGTTTGCTGGTATTTTGGATGGATCTAAAGCATTTAAGCATCAACACAGTACATTTTTAGACGGATGAATCAGAAGGTTGATAAGTGAATCTGATTGTCTGGACTTCACAAACATCAGCAAACACGCTGTTCACCTCAGATCTATATTTTTCATCTGCTTATGAATGTAGTAGTAAAGTATGAAGTGAATCTGGTTAAGCAGAAGCAGATGTGAATGAACTCAGATTGGCCAGTTGACCAGAAGAGGGTTGTTTTTGCAAGACTGCACTTAATTCAGAGCATATGAGAAGACAGATTCACAGCACAAATCTATCTTTCTGTCTTACTTTTGTATATCTATCTATCTATCTATCTATCTATCTATCTTATCTATCTATTATATATTATCTATTATCTATCTATCTCTCTAACCCCCCCCCCCCCCCCTCTCCCCCCCCTCCCCCTCCTCTCTCATACGCGTGCTGTGTTTTGTGTGGCTGCTGCACATCAGTTGGGAGGGGTCAGCGGAGGAGGCGGGGAGCGTGTGTGCTCGCATTTGCGTGCGCTCTAGCTGTCATTGTCTCAGTCTGCGGGCTCAGGGAGCAAGCGTGTGCAGGATAGCGCGAGGCCCCAGCGGCCACACGTGCCCTTGTTAGTGCAGGGCATCCCTGGAAGCAGAGCAGAACGAGAGGCAGGTCTCCATCTGTCCCTCTAAGGCTCTGAAAGCAGGAGTACAGGCTGCTCCACTCTCCCGTTTGGACCTGGTGTACCGGCCTTGGGGTCCTGTGCCAACCCCCGTGCCCCTCGCAGAGCACAGAAAGACGCAAAGAGACTTTGGTTACAGGGAACCTGGTAGAAATAGAAAAAATACCCTGGATTATTTGATAAGATTGCCTCCATCTATGATGCCAGGTGAGATTGGGAAGCTTTGATTGTTTTGACTGTCGGTGGGAAATTGTGCATGTGCATTTTTGAATGTAAATATTTTGTAAAATATAGAATTAGCCTATTTAAGGCAACTTCTACTGCTGATATTGCCTTTTTGAATGCATCTGGAAGAAACAACCTTATGAATTTGACGCTGTTCTTTATATTTTTTTGTTAAAACTAATGCATTTATTGATCGAGTTTTTGGAGAAAGAGTTTTTTTTTTTTTACATGCAGTTGATGCCTTTTTTGATTAGCTTAGATGAATTTTATGTCTGCTTGTGCAAGGGAATGTTGGTAAACAATAAACATAAGAAGATATAACAGGGGGAATAATACAGGGCTCAATAATAAGGTCAGTAGTTCACTTTTTATTTCCATTAAATATTACGTTTTCGGTGCATAATGTTTTTAATTTGCCAATCCTATAAAATGATCATATTTATTTAAAAACACACATTTTGTGCTTTTTAGAAGGCTTCCAAGACTATCTTAAAGTCATTCTCTATGCTAGCCTTATAACTTTACCTTGGTCACTGATTTAAATCAACACAATTTGCAACATTTCATTTATCACTGAAATTCAAACGTTTATGTTCTCAACACATGAAATCTCAAATACAAGCCTAAGAAATGTAAGATGTAGAACCAATACAGCAATGGCCTGACAGTACATCAACTGGGCTTAATGTCGCTCACATCCTTATTTTTGAGCCCTGTTCAGGAAGATCAGAGATTTGCTATAGAAACAGTAAAATCACAGTGCAGGAGCATGAAAGTGAAGAAAGCAGACTGAACGAAAGAAAATGAGAGAGGAGAGTTGCAGAGGGCAGCTGGCGTGCTGTGTGTATGCAGGCTGCAGGGAGATCTCAGTGCTGCTCTTCACAGATGGTGTTGTGAGACAAGCTCTGTTGGCACTGCTGCTCTCCTGTGTGCCATGGCCACTACCTCTCTGCCAGCCAACCCGTCTGGTGCCCACCTCTCTGACTCCCCCTCTCCATCTACCCAGCCTCCATTCTCTTTCTGTTTGTGTTTAAACTTCCAAGTGTAACATTGTTGGCTGTGTATTTGGCTCAGTTCAACTGTGGAACAATATGGAGCAAAAGTATTTATTTTAAAAGAGTCTTTTTCGGGTTGTTTCCTTACCGAACGTTGCAGCACTTAAAACGTGTTTGTTAACATTGGCCTTTGTGTACAGTGTGTTTGTGAATAGTGTGTGCATGTGTAGAATTGTTCTGGGAAGCTCTGGAGGAAGCAGCTGTAAGCAGGCGCGTGTGCCAGGTCAGGGACACTTGAGCAGAACTGACACTGGGTTATTTCGGACACCCATCTGCACTGGAGCTACCGTTCCTCCAGGCCGCCGCCACAGACAATCTGTTCACTCGCTGGCAGAGTGCCAAACACAGTGCCGTCCATCTGTGGCAGGGACTGAAGCTCTCAGTGCTGAGCAGAGCTTGGCTCCTTCCTCTCTGCTTGTAGTTTTATAGCTTTTTTTGTTAGCGAGAGTGTTTTCGTACAGTTTGTTTATAACGCATGTTCTCAGTTCGCAAGAATATGCTACTTTAATTAGAGAAAGGTCATTCTATTGGGTAATACAGAAACATGACTAAGTCCCTGTATTTTTGTAGCTCTTTTCTTACCTACAGGGTTTATGTACAGTATACGTTTAATAACATTTCTTAGTTTTCACTTTGCAGTATTTCAGCTGCAAGTTATGCTACTCCAACAAGGAGCAGTTTTCATATTATGTTTTCAATGCATTTTCTTAGTTCTGCTTCTGTAACAAAAGAAAATGTTTCCGTGGGAAGTATAGAAACAAGGCTAAGCATCTGTAGTTTTGTGGCTTTTTTGTGCACAAAAGTGTCATGCAATATTTTTTTTAAATACTGTTTAATATTTTGCTTGTGGGCTAATCTATTGTATTGGAAAGTATGAAAACAACAGTAAGGACATTTTTTCAGTTGAGACGCTTTGCTTTTATGATACGGAATATCTGCGAAAGTGTTACTAGTATCTCATTTCACACATATTTTGTTTCTGTGTTGATTCTATGTTAAATTGTCGATACAATGTAACGTATTTTCTCTGGCTCTTGTTTTAAATAATTTTGTTCCATTATTATGCTTGTTGTTGTCATCTGTTGATGTTGTACAAGCAGAATGTGGCGGTTGGTCGGTGTGGTATTAGTCCCGCCCCTCCGCCACTGTGATTGGACGTTTGGGTAAAAAGTGACAGTGATGAGCGCTGCGTTTTACCCAAAGTTGAACATTCTTCAACTCTCAGCGACCAGTAAAAAACGGCGGGCGCTCAGCGCTTCAGCGTGAAAAAACCGCTCAGTGCCTTGTTCAGTTGATTGTTCAGTCATGGCGTTTAAAAAAACGTGGCGCTCCTATTGAAAACAATTGGAAAAATACCCCAGCCGTGTGAAAAAACGCTAATTTCTTTTTTTTAAGGGCCTAAATGCCTGTATTTTTGTCAGTCAAGGTGTTTTTAATGATATATATGTAACACTTTGTCAGTTTGACATATATTGATGGTGCATTGAGGTACTTTAAAAAAAAAAAAAAAAAGCAGTATGGAAACAAGTCTCTCGTCCTGTAGTCTTGTAGATTTTTTGATAGAGACAGTGTTTTGTAAAAAATTGTATGTACTTTGTCCGTTTTTTTTTTGTCAGTACTTTATTTTACTTGCACTATTTTGATGTAAATGTAGAGAAGGTTGTTCTCTTAGGTAATATGAAAACAAGTAGCATATCTCTTCTCTTCCTCTAGCTTTGTTACTGTTTTGTTAGAGACACTGTTTTTCCCATGCATGTTTCCCATGCAATTTCCCGATTTTTTTTATTTTTTTATTTTTTTTATGGCAACAAGGCTTTTGACCGAAGTTTGAGCATTAAAGACAGCCTCTCCAGAGTGTATTTAGTCATTAAGAAGCCACTCAGTGATGGCAGCCAATCGGTTCAGGGGCAGTCATTGCCTGGAGCTACGCCTCAGTTCCTTGTACTGAAAGCCATTAGCAAACTGTGGCCAGTGCCACAATCATGCGCACACACACAGAAAAGCGCTCAGGGTGGAAGTGCCCTGACGTTAGGTCATACTCCACCATCTCCTGCGTCTCCTGCCTGCCAGATGTGACTCGAACCATTTTTAAGGTCTCATGGAGGGAAAGAGGAGGAGAAGGAGGGAGGGAGGGAGAGATCGAGAAGGAGACAGTTTGTGCATGTGTGTGTGTGTGTGTGCGCGTGCAGTAATTGGGCGGGGGTGGGGGGGTAGTTGTTTTCTGAATCTGTTTCTACTTAGTAAATCTCCATCCAGGACTGCGTTTCATAAATTGTCGACATATTTTTCTGCACAGCGGACTTAACTCACTCTAATTTTGAACACATGGCTTCTGTCATGTGATATTTTCAAAACACTTGCAGACAGAGGTCCCAGCAGAAATAAACCGTCATTCTGCCGCCAGGGTCTTTCTTTTTTCTTACAATCTCTCCCCCCCTCCTCCTCCTCCTCCTCTGTGCCTGTC
This sequence comes from Leuciscus leuciscus, assembly GCF_965113295.1. Classification (NCBI taxonomy): domain Eukaryota; kingdom Metazoa; phylum Chordata; class Actinopteri; order Cypriniformes; family Leuciscidae; genus Leuciscus; species Leuciscus leuciscus. Next base: position 9,895,723 of record NC_138736.1, on the reverse strand, counting down.
AGTTATTCTTTTATCACGTAGCTGTGTTTTCAGTTAGCGAGAGCAATATATTATTAGCTCACATTTTTGAGTGTAGTAAAATAGCGTTTTGTTAATGTAAAACATGAGCCTCTTTATTATCTGTCGAAAATTGATTTGGCATCCACCGCCGTGGGCTCGACTCGTCCTAGCATCAGAGACTTTGCCACGCTTTTTGTTGCCAAGCGTGGAGAGACGTCCGTTCTTAGCTGCCACAGCCAGTGAGAATAAGTGGCTGAAATGAATAAAGTGAATAAGTGGATAGAGGCCTACAATTTGCAGGTTTGAGTGGTACTGAGGGCAATGAGCAGAGTGCAGAGGTAATTGCAGTCTGTTTGAACTGCAGGAGAGGACGGGAGCTGTATACGGATATGGATGAAACATCTGACGTATGTTTCTTAGCATTTTGAAAACTTCCAGGGAACCTCATGAAGTTCTCTGGGCTCTTTCAATCTAGACTTCCGCTAGGTTGTCAGTAGTTGCATGTTGTTGATCGACAGGTTATTCGGTGGCCGATCTGTTGCTGAGATATTCATAGTATTATTTAATGGCAGCGTACTATTTAAATTGCAAGAAATGATATGGCCACTTATATGACCAGTCAAAGCTTTGGACACAAAGTTTATGTTTCTCGAGATCTTAAAAAACACTTTTAATCTAAAAGCGTATATGCTTCAATGTTTGAAGTTAGTTTTGTAAATAAATACATTTACATTTATGCATTTACATATAAGTTTCTTTACAAAACTAAGATTTATTTCATAGTTTTATAAAAAAGTGTAATTTCATAGTTTTGATGACTAATTCTAAAATGTGTCCAAACTTTTAATTGGCAGTGTATTTCCCAAAGGAATATACTGTAAGGTCTCTTGCACATTGCAATTAGGTCTGCTAGATAATATTAAATGAAAAGCAAATGAAATCTTTCTGTGTTTTTCTCTTCTCAAAATTAATAAAACCTTAATAGTCTTCTAGAGATTTAAAGATCTCAACAATGTCTCAAACTGTGCTCAGATTTGCCAGTATACCAAAGACTGTGATGAAAAATCTGATCTAATGATCTAATCACAGTAGAATCTGATGAGAAATGTTTGGCTTCAAATTGAAAGCTTTTTCATCACAGCTTTGGTATCTTGACAAATCTTAGCACAGTTTGAGACATTCTTGAGATCTCTTCTGAATCTCTAGAGGATTATTAAGGTTTTGTCTTTTGATTAAAAAGTGTAAGGAAGAGGTCAAGTCTAAACATTCTTCCGGTTACACAAAAACACTCAAAAACGAAATGCCGATAAGGCTGACTGTAGATTCTGGAACAGACGCAAGCAGAAAGTACCACTTCTGATAATCCGCCAAGCAGGGACAGTTATAATCTCAAAATAGCCAAATACCAGTCAATATGTATATATACATATATATATATCGGTCTATCACAAGTTTTGAACGTCTACTTTTTCTGGCTTCAACGTCTCAAGTGTTGCTTGTGGACCAAGCGTAAATCCCTTGAGGATGTGTGTGACTTTAACCTACACGCTGCTAATGAGGGACACAGTGAAAAACACAGCAGTGTTGGTGGATAGCCAGTTAAAGCCATGTGTCTAGGTGCTGAGCCATATTGCATGTGCCATCTTTCTCTGTTTCTCTCTCTTTCTCCCCACTTTTCAGCTGGCATCTGATCATGCCAGGAAGCTGAGTGAGTCATTGACTTGAGAGTTGGACGGGCTTCATACTAGCGTTTGAGAGCACTAATCTCAGTATGAAAGGCCTTTTATTGAAAAATGCTCTAATTCTGCCTCTCTAGATAAGAAGTCAGTAAATAATTATTTACTGTTTGTTCAAAAGATGCTGAAAATTGCAGTCGGGCTCGTCGTGTAAATGCAAAACCTCCATTATTCCTATTTCAATTATGATTGTTTGTAGATGAGGCACGAGAGGAGATTACAAGTGTTTTTTATGCGAGTTCCCCTGTGAGGTCTTACACTCTCACAGCCTTTAAGGAATTATCCTTTTCCTCATTTTTTTTTAAAGTCTGGCAACAAGATACCACACAAATCTCAGCGATTTCAACGGATGCGTAACAGCAACCGTGAATCACTTTTATTGTTCCTCTACACTTGTTTTCTTCCTCTGCGCTTCATGCCAACGGGGCCTTATTTCAACAGATGGTTAAAACAGACGTTAAGATAAATTCATTTTGAAGAAGAGGACGAAAGGAAAAAACAGTGACTTCCAATATAAACGCTGCATCTGTTTTATTGGTCAGTCCTTTTTTTTCCCTTTGACGCAAGACCATATTTTGAAATGGATCAGCAGATGGCTCCAGGCCCATCCTATTTACTGCAGAAATGCTCCAGGAACACATTATCTCACATTATAGCCACACTGTAAAACTAACAGTGCCCACTCGTCAGTGTCCACTTAAGCCAGCACGACTGGCATCAAAGTGGGTAGCTATAGTGTGAAATCACTTTCTTTTAAAGGTTACTGCCATCGGTAACTGATGATGGCATTTATGGTGCGTTTAAGAGGAGGAATGATTCATATGTCTGTTGTAATCCAGAAATAACATCTCGGTTGGGTGTGCTGAGGAATGAGCCGGACGGAAGAGTACAATCTCTTTAAATATCGGAGTGCACAGGTTGCCGTGTGCTACGGTTGGTGGTTGGGTGGGTTGGTAACTCTTGAGTGAGCACAGACTGATGCAGGTCCCTTCAGCGCGCGTCATTTGATGGGATGGAATGGAACGTTGGCACACCACCTGGCGCCGGCCAAGTGGGGCTCATGAAAACAACTGCGCCTGGGGAGAAGCCTTGAAAAGTGAGGGCTCGGGGAGAGAGGGAATGAGACGGAGAGGAAGAAGGAGATCCAAAGGGACAGGCTTTGTTGCAGGGAGAATGAGCGGAATAAGTGATGGGAATGAGTTCCAGGAAGGTGGGGGCATCCATACATCTTCCCTGTCAAGCTGGCAGGGTTTGATGGGCCACGCTCTGTGCGCCGTTCCATCTGGCGGAGATGATTGCATGGTGCATCGGCGTGCACAAGTTCATAATGTATTCATACCGACGCACAACGCGCTCTCCCAGTTCACCCTCGGCCTCGGATACCTGAGACGTCGTCTGAATTACAATTATCCAAAGAGTCGATGTTCTCGCTCTCTCTCTCTCTCGTTCTCACCACATTACTGACTGCATCATCTTTAATGCACGGTGGATCTAAAGCGCAGCAGCTGGTTGTAATGCCACCTTCGTCATCTCCTTTCAAGGCACTATCTGTCCCACGAGATGTCTCCTGTGAAAGGTGCTCTCTATCTTTGCCTCCCTCACCTTGTGAACCTGATCTGATGAGCACGAGTCCACTAAAAGCAGCCGTCTTGTCAGCATTAGTATGCGGCTGATTGGCTTCCTGTGGCTTTTGCACGTCATGCCACACATTACTGGTCACAGCTTTTCTCAGAGAAAAAAACAATTTTCCAATTGAGAGAAATCCTCCCTGAACTTCCTGCAAACACAACTGTGGGGATTTATGCATTGCTTTAGGCACTACAGAAATATAAGGCTGAATCATCACAGCAGATTAGGTTTCACAAAGCTTCTAAACTAAGTCGCTAAGTGAATAAGCAAGTTTAGCAGGCGTGTGGGAGGATGAATGTAGTTTCAGCTTTACCGTTTTCACAGTGACACAAAAGTGGAGATGCGGCTATGTGATTATGATTTTAAATTCATCACGTGTTTGCACATGGGGAGGTCTGCTTCAAAAAAACATCCTAGGGTTTCTAATATGCAACAAGAAAATGAATGAGATGATTCGTGACCTCCTTTTTCCTCACATAGTGGATGTGTACACAGATAGCTGTTTTACCCACCCTGGAATGAGCCGAACATTTCCACTTGTGCAGTGAGTGATGATGTAAGAGACATGTAAGTCGAGCTGTGTGTGTCAAACATATGATTTTTCTCTGATTTTTCTGGTCATGTTATCAGAAGAAAGGATCTTATACAGGGTGCATGTATGAAAGGAGCAGAACAGACTGATGGATAAAAGAAGACTGATATTGATTGATAGAATACAAAAGTACAGGCTTTAAATTAGCTTGAAGTTCATAATATTTTAAACCAGAAATGTACTTTTTGTATTTCTGTGTAATTTTATGTGCAGATTATATAATATCCATGAAACAGAGTTGTTTTGTACTCAAAAAGGTAAAGAAAATGTGTAAACCATAATTCTGTGTTTACAGAAGACATATGTAGTGTAATTTGTTCAGACATGTTTATTATTATTATTATTATTCAATATAAATACTTAGAAATGCTTTAAATTGCCAAGAGTTGCTCTTTTATTCACCTTCATAGAAGACTGTAGAAATAGACAGCATGCACAGCTGACTGTTTACATCATGGCGAACTGGCTAACGGACCCTGAAGGATGTGACTCAGTTCTGCACCAAATCATGCTGGTCTTTAATAGTGGTCTCTTAAAAATAGTGTGAACATTTGCAATTCCTCTTTGACTTCTGGTAGTTGTTTATGCATGCAAATTAGTGATATAAGCACAAAGATATAAGGAGAACGGCTAGGAGAACCTAGACACGTCCTAGCAAGATATTCACTGCCACTGTCGGGTCATGAAAAATGACCAGGCGTGGAGTGAAGATGAGCGAGTCTGTGCTTTCTAATGCTCAGTTTGGTGTGCCGTTTAATGGCGATCCATATTACTCGAGAGCTCTTTTGAAAAGCAATAAAAGACCTTGGCGAACAGGAAAATGGAAAGCACTTCATCGTCCTTCCTGGGAGCCACATTAAATCTCTTGCTGCATCAATATCCGTGGTGGCCCGCCTAATATTCATCTGTGCCGCTCGTCTGCCAATTTCCCGTTTTGAAAAGCCAGGTAACTGCCAAACAAATGCACTCTGTGCGTTAACTCTGCACAGATTAACTTTATGAAATCAAGGCAGGATAGATGTGCACTCTGGTATGTTTTTGAGCCTGTTTAAAATGCAAAATTGCTTCTTTTCCACTCCAAGAGGGAACTCATTTGAATTGAGTTATGCATCTCTTTTTTCCCACAGCATATTTGCGCAGTCAACCACTTTTCGGTGGGTTTAATGCTGCTCTTGTACAATGCATTTTTATTGCCTATCCTTTTAGCTTTGACTAATAGGAGATCAAATATATAAAGATTGTGCATATGCACCCTGCATTGCATTCCATATTATGTATGTAACACCTAGATTTTATTCCAACACTCTTAGTCTAATGGAAATAGTGAGATTATAATATAAATAGTAGAGAACACTTTCATCTGAATATGCTTTTTTCCTTTTCTTCAGATGGGTTTTTACAATCATTGATTGTACTTGATGTGGAATTCATCCATCCTGCCAGTATAAAAGTGAGATGTATTATGGTGATTATTATTTCACTCAAACACGGCGTGACACATACTATAGGAAGTGCAATGCTTTTAAGTTGTCTGATGTGTAATATTTCAGCAGAAAATAGTGAAGGAAATATGAAACTTAGGCTAATGGATATGTTGTGCTGACTAATGGACGACGTTCCACATTTACACCACTTTTTCATATTTCTTCTTCCTTCCTGTGTCTTCCAAGGGGTCAGAATCTTAGCGTGCAGGTCGGCATGCTTGTGAACATGCACATAAAAGTGTGCACGCAGATTACTGCCTATTCTATACCTCCTATCATCCATTTCTGTTCGACAGGTAAGGAGAGAGGATGAGGTTTAGATGTCTCAGGGTTGTTTCTCTTTTCCCGATTCCCAATCCAATCCCAACTTTGACCCAGATGTTAATCCTCAATTACACATGTAGATCCACAAGCTGCTTTTTAGGTTGCCCTGGGCTGCTTCTGAGACCAAAGCCGAATAAAAGCCTTTCCCGTAGACCTTATCTGTCTTGGACAATTAATATATATTTTTTCACAATTTCATATGATATTTTCCAATTATAATAATCTGACAGGCATATTGGTTTAGAATAGATTTCGCACTAGAGCTTGGGCTATTTTATTCATTTCAGACTTGTACGGTGGCTCTCATAAATTATAGTGCCTGGACTTGCCACGTTGTTAACATTTAAAGGTAATAACTAACCCCATACTGAGATTTGAATGTTGAATCAAGCCACTTTGCTTTGCCTTGTCCCTTTCACTGACTCAAGAATCTTTCATTTCTATCATTGTGTTTTTAATGAATATCATAGGCCGAATGCAGAGTTGCCTTATTAGAAATAATTATGTTTCATTACCAGCATTGGTTTTTCTAAGTAGTCTGTCCATCATCTCTTCATTCTTTATATTATTTTCTTTTTCATTTTATTTATTTATTTTTTGACAATACAGATACAGAACTGTTTATCTGCACAGGTGTAGGCATGGAATAAAGACCCCTGCTTATTATTTTGTCATAAAAGGTTAGCTCAGGCTGGGAAAAATAGATCTGTCCCCGTGTAATGTATAACGCTTGAGCTTTGTTTTTAGCACAAGTGACTTTTTATGAATTTGGGAAAGGATTGAGAGTGCATGGGGAGCAAGTATGGGGCAGATTAAGCCTGACACATATGTTTAGGTTCTGGCGCACACATACAGCCCTAGAGGTGCCTATGGAATGGGAGCCATTCGTAGCTGAAATTCCCACCCTTTTTATCTCTTCTGCTTTCCTGGTCAGACTATGGTTGTCTAAGTGCACCCACCTTTCTTTTTAGATTATTCTGCAATGTGTACATAGCCAGTAAGACAATAGCCGATATCTCTAGCTGTGAAACATTTTTAAAGGGATGTATAGGCGTTATTAAAGGGGTGGTTGATTATGATTTCACTTTTCTAACTTTAGTTAGTGTGTAATGTTGCTGTTTGTGAGCATAAACAACATCTGCAAAGTTACAATGCTCAAAGTTCAAAGCAAAGGGAGACTTTTTTTTCTTTTAAAGAAATTGCTTTTTAAGGACTACAACAAACGGCTGGTAGGGACTACACGACATTCCTCCTGGGGTAGTGACATAAACCCTAAAATGTACATAAACCCCTGGGTTCCCTGGGAACATATTTTATAGATTATCATGACAGAATATGCTAATCAATGACTAGAAGATTGATCACATAAGCTACATAAATTCATCAACTAACCATTCAGAAATGTCCTGTTGCATTCTACATGTTGTCACTTCTTCTTGAGTCTCTCCATCTTTGTCTGACTCTGGATTGAACATAAAAGGCTAAAAGTTTTTGAAATTTTCAGTGTATGTCTGTGTGAGGTAAAAGGACACAAGCTGTTGAAGCTCCGCCCTCTGTGCGGGGAGCAGCAGCTCATTTGCATTTAAAGGCACAGACAAAAACAGTGTGTTTTTGCTCACCCTCAAAAAGTGAAAATTTTAACATGCAATAAAAAATATCTGTTGGGTATTTTGAGCTAAAACTACACATACACACTCTGGGGACATCAAAGACTTATTTTACATCTTATGCAAAGGGCATTATACCACCCCTTTAACAGGCTGTATTTAATATTCTTCTGTGGAGTAAGAAGTGCTGAAAAGTGAGCGGTTAGAGAAAGAAAATTGGAAAGACAGGAGCCCCTGCTGTTATCAGAGTCTAGGGGACACACAGGACAGTTGTAATCAGGAAAGTCAGGCTACATGTCCCAGACGTAGGGCGTCTGCTCGCCCTGACACACAATGTTCCCACAGCTGGTACAATGCGCACGTACATGTCTGTCTAAATGTAAGAAAGAGAGAGTATGAGAGTTCTGATGAGTCAGTACAGATGCTGATATTGTAAAACAACTAAAATGAGAATGAATTTGCTATCATAAGTCTGATAGATAAGCAGACTTTTAAGGTTCACTGCTATAGCAACTAAAGGACATGTGACCGCAGCTTTAGTCATGACCTTCTGAAGTAAACACTATCTAGATGTCATGTTGTGTGCGGTCATATCTAAGGTTTTGAAGAACAAAAAAAGCATGTTCACATGCCATAAAACCCATCAGTGTTGCTACTCATAGCTTTTATTTATATATTTTCAGTTTTCATTTTAATTTAGTTTTAAGTTTTAGTAATTTTGTTATGTGCTTTTGTCATTTTTCTTAGATTATTTTAGTTTTGGTTGTAGTCATTTCAGCACCTATAATACATTTAATAGTACACCTACACCTACATTTAATATAAAAAAAAGATTTCAGCATTATTTCAATGAAGGAATACTATTTTTTATAATTTTTGTTTTAGTTAACAATAGCAGCACTGACGCTTTAAGCAATTATAGAGAAGTAGGCAGGACACTGCGTTAGACCAAATTTGAAGAAAGTGTTACAGATGAGTAACATCTTACAGACCTCTCCATCTATACCAATGACCTCTTTGTCAAAACAGAGAGATGCAGATAAGTCTTATAGTTTAGAAGTCACTGGACTTCAGCGTTGGTCCATCTATCACTGTTTTCCATGTTCGTGAAGTAAATAAGACTATAAACTGTGTGTGTTTTTTTTAAATGGCGGGTGCTGGTGTTTCGTGTGCGTTCGGCCAATCAACGCACACTTGTGTCACTGGTAGTTCCTATTGTGCTAGGTTAGACCCTACTCTTAAGTAGGAGCTAATCCCCAAAAAGGAGTTCCTATAGCTAAAGTTGTTCCCATTTCCAGTGCGAACACACTGAGTACTTCCGCAAATAGTTATAGGAACTATGAAAAGGTTCCTCCGGTGCAAAAACTCCTATAAAATTCACATTTTAAGGAGCTATGAGCATACTCAGAGCTATGGGTTTGTTCAAATTCTTAAAGACATGAATGATACTGCAAATTATGCGGTTTATTGAGGCATGCTATTTTTTTTCTAAGCAGTCAGAATTTTTATTTTTGGATGCCTTGGCAACTAACTGACACAAAATAAATGTGAAGTTGAACCACCTAGCAATGATCTAGAAACCACTCACAAACCCTAGTAACCACATAGCAACACATGATAACACCTGAGCATTGTGACTGTGAGTTTGGCACATGCAAGCAATTATACAGTGTAAAATATACTTATTTCTATTATTCTTAACCATAGTCGAGTGTAGAATGGGTTGACTGACTTTTTAATCTAGAAGAACAGGGTACTTTAGACATTACATGTCTGTTGATGCTAGAGATCTCTGTGGGGTTCCTCCAGATTTCTGAAACGTTTTAATGAGAGTATTGCCGGTGTCTTTGATCATTAGGGAAATGGGGATGACAGCTGGAATTTGACTGGTGTTACTATCTATGAACTCTCTAAAGGCATGTATCGTGTATGTAGCTATGTGTGTATATCTTACAGGAGCTCAGGTGCTGTGGAGAGGCAGCTGTTGGGATATCATTGAGGTCTCACAAGAACTGTTCCACTTTTTATTTTTCAGATCGTACTGAGAAGCGCTCCACCATGCCCGACTCACCTGCTGATGTGAAAACACAGTCCAGGTTAACTCCGCCCACCATGCCTCCTCCCCCCACCACACAGGGAGCTCCCAGGACCAGCTCTTTCACCCCAACTGCATGTGAGTACTTGTACAAAAGGTCTGCGTCCAGAATCGCATACTCTCTTGAGTACTGTAGGTACTTATTTTGAACAATTACTTCAAGACCACTAAAAAAAGTATGCTCTATATAGTATTAATGTGTGTAGTATGAATGTTATCTGAAAGTACTACGTACATTCGTAGTCACATATATTGACCACCTCATGGTCACATATATTTTCATAGCAAACCTTTTATACTGAATCCAATTCTGTTCTTTCTTGAAAAGTGTGCATACCTAAGTAAATTTCCAGCATTCAAACTCTTTTAACCAAGTCAGCCTAGGCAGACCATTGCAGTACAGATTTTTTGCATTTGGTTTACGGAGAGGGCGTTTATAGAGATGCATTATTTCATTTTAATATAATGATATTTGGACTTCCGTTTTCATTTTCCCACATTTTACAGTTTGCGATATGTCAGAATTGTTGACTAGTTAGTTTAAAGGAGATGTTCTTACAGCAATAGTCAATAAATACTAAATAAGTTGGGTTTGTGTCCAATGGAGAGAAGTACGGGAGCTTTGGAATTCCTATCATATGCATATGTAGAATCTTGATTTGTGCTTTGGGTGCATAAATTAGTTGACAGCACTACTTTTACGGTTAGACAATATGCAACTACTTGATTGGACGTAATGTATTCTAATCAAAACTCTGAGTGTGAGGTGAGAATTTCCAATATTTTTGCTGTGAAATATCATTCTTTACATGCGATAATCATACACAAATGTCAGAGATAGTGGAAAGACAACTTAAATTGTCCAAATTAATGCATTTACTACTGCTAATATGTTTTATTTATGTAACTCCTTTCTAATGCTCAATGTTACAAAAAAGTAGAAAAAAATGACAATACAAAACAAATGCAGAAACAAGAAAAACAGAACACAGAACAAAGATTTGAAAAGTAAAGTGGTAAAATTATACAAGGCTCTAAGGCCAACTTGTTGACTAGCCATTCATATGATCTTTTAAAGAATATGTAGTTTTGCACTCCCCTTATTACAGCTGACATGAGTTCCCCTCGTCTTCTGACCTGCAGATTTTTGCATCTGCCCGCTGGCTGATGCCACAAAGAGCATCACACATGGCAGCTCAGGGGAGTGCTGGAGTGGCTCACTATCAAAGCCATCCGTGCCGCAGCCTCCCAGCACCATGTCAGTGTAATTGAGCAGTGGTGTGCCGTCAACAGCAGTAACACATTCCTCTCTCTGATGTTACATCCCTAAAAACAGATCAGTTGGACTCTGCAATTAGCGCTTATGAAAAAAAGAGACAAAAAGCAAGCCGGGTCTGAAGCAATCCGGAGCCTTTTTAAAGGCAGACTCTAATTATACATTCTGAAGGTTTAACAAAGCAAGCGCTTTGATTTCCCCTCCATGTAATTGTTACCAGATGCAGCTCAAGTATCTCGTTTCTGTTCTGTTGGAAGGAGGCCAGGCAAACGAGGCTATCACGCAGCCTAATCTCATTAGAGAGACGTTGATTCCAAGCTGCATCCCTCCGCCGCGTATGTTTCTCATCGTGGCACGGGGGGGCACTCGACCACATGTCTTCTCCTCCTCTGGACTTAATATGTCTGATGTATGGAAGCAAGAACGCACTGCTTCCTTCTCAAAGCTTCCGTGGCTGATTCAAAACAAATGTTCCACTGTCACAAGAGCCTCATTCAAGCACCGTCAGTCACAGGCGTTCATACACCAATGTCATTTTTGACAAAGGATCCTCTTGCAGCTTCTTTTTGAGGAATGTTCCTGGCAGTGTTTAATATGAATCTTTTGGGTCTAGATCATTCAATACGCTTTGGTTAAAAATAAATGCCAACGATCTCTTTGTGGCATGTGGAAATAATATGTTTCTGTTTTTCAGTAACGAATGGCACCAGTCACTCTCCCACTGCACTGAACGGAGCTCCATCTCCACCCAATGGCTTCAGCAATGGGCCTTCATCGTCATCTTCATCCTCACTGGCCAATCAACAGCTGCCGCCGGCCTGTGGTGCAAGGCAGCTCAGCAAACTCAAACGCTTCCTCACGACACTGCAGCAGTTTGGCAATGACATCTCACCTGAGATTGGAGAACGAGTGCGTACGCTGGTGTTAGGACTTGTGGTAAGTCTGAAATCACACACTCGGTGGCTAAAGTCGGCATGAAATTTAAATTCACCCAATCTATTGCGTAAATGCATGTTATTGATCTTATTGTGAATGATTCATCCATGAATTTGTTTTATTTTTACTCGATCTTACAGTGAAACAACATTTCTGTGGTGATGTATGCCAATCATGTATTTGGGATGTATTTTGCTTAAACTCTGCCCCTGCAAGCTCATGTTCATCTGCCTCTGTTTATGAGTGCAATGCCCACATCTCAAAACTCAATCAACTACTTATGAATTGAACTGTGCCCTAATTACATTTTTTCCAATAAGCCATTACACTTGGATGTACGTCACAATAAAAGAAAAGATCTGCCACTACTTTTATTTCATCATGACCTCAATGAGGATTTTCAACAGTGTATATTGCGACAAAAAGTCTTTAAGAAATAAAACGGTTACTAGTGATCATTTTGTCTCCTGAAAATTTACGGACAGTCGAAAATTATTTGTTTAGCTTTTTTGTCACCAAAAAGGTTATGCCACCAAGTCTTATTTGCCTTTCATCATAGGAAATAAAGGCTTGTCCAACAGAGATTAATCAAATGAAACACATCTGTTGCTAAGGACAGCAACATAACTGTGAGGAAAAAAAATATCCACTTGACTAGATGTGCACCATAAGCTGTGCCACAGTATTTTTTTCATTAATATGTAGTTATGGACTAAACAATGGTGAAATAGCTGCCTGTACTAGAGGAGGGCTGCTTTAATTAGCCATTCCAAAGGAAAGCTCTTTTTTTCGGCGGGCATTTGTTTATTTTTCGCTGTGTCTACACGCAGAGGCTTCCTTGTGTCCCCTTGGCTTCCATGGCTCTTTTTAATTCGCTCCCCACTCTGCCTTATTGAAAAGAGTGACACACTTAATTAGCGCCGCCGATGCTGGAGAAAAGCTCAGGAGGCTTTCTGGCTGTCAAAACAGGCCGCTGCAATCTGGCCGAACAGATGTAAGCTTAATGTAACAAAATTCAGGTCTGGGAAAAGAGGGGAGAAAAAAAAAAAAGCCTGTGTATTTTTCTCAAATGTATGACTCCCCGCTCTGCTACCCATCTTTCCTTCCGCTAGCTCTCTTGGAAATAACGTCTAGAAAATTGAAAATGGTGTCCTATCAGTCCTATCAGTCTGTTAAAAGATGATAGAGCAGAGAGCAGGAGGGATAGAAATTAGTCATTTCTCTTTTTTTTTTTTTTTTTACACTGCCAAGTTTAACAGGGATAAGATATATGTCAGTTCGGTAGGGAACAAGACCCGTTTTTTTAAAGCTGCATATCCTCTGTGTGTGTTATGATGTTTATGCCATGTTTTATCTCGCAGAGCAAGCTGTATGGTGTAATACTGCATCTGTAGTTGTGTTTGCCTACGTATTTGTGTTTGTTGATGCAATGATGATGCGGTCAGCGCGTGCACATGTAAAAGCCACCAGATCAAACTTCCCCATATGAGGCCTTTCACCACAGCCATCCATATGCCTCCCATTACAGTCTTCAAATCATTCAATCTTCAGCAGGATATAGTTTTGCCTCCAATAAGTAATATTATCACATAATGTTTTCCACATGTATTCATGCGTGCACCGTCTTTTTTCCTCTCTCCCTGCAGAACTCCACTCTAACCATTGAGGAATTCCACTCCAAACTGCAAGAAGCGACCAACTTCCCACTCCGACCTTTTGTCATCCCGTTTCTGAAGGTATTGCACAAGCAAGAAATCTGGAAAACATTTAAACAACTGAGGCACAGATGTACATAATTCTCCCTGCTGTTGTTTTTTTTATTTTTTTTTATCCCTCACTTTTAAATGGCCTGAATGGATACATGGTTTCCTCATGAGCAAAGAGGCATCAGGTTTCTTGGTCACTGGGACCTATTTTTTAATTTCTCTTTGGAAATACATGATGTGAACTCGCATTACTCAGTGTAACAGCACCATACGGGACCGTCCCACAGCACAATGTCTCTATTTATTCATACGTGTCGATTGACGCCCTTGTTCGACTGTCGCTTTTCTCACACGCTGAGTTTCGTAGGGCAGGGCACATCTGAAACCATTACCACAGTAAGACGATCTGTTGTCTGGGAGAATATCAACCTTTGCCCTCTCTGCCGCCCATTTGTCACTACGGCCCTTATTTCATTACAGTTAAATGTGTCTCTGGGCCTGTTTATGTTGGAGCACTTAACACGAACCGTTCAAATAAACACTCTGCATATTATTCTTTCGACTAAGGGAAGTATTTGAATTACACATGACACATTTTTGTATCGCATTATCATGTTCGAGATTAAAGTGATTGTAGCCTGCGGAGCGAATGTATAATTTGTTAATTTATGACATATGTAGCAAATAGACATCAGCGCTTGATAGAGATTAAATTCTCATGAGCTTTGATCCATATGGTGACTGCTGTATCCATCCACCCTCAATCGTTCGCCATTCGTTTTCATCTGCTAGTAAGTGACAGCTATTACGCACCAACCTACCCGTTCCCCTCCCTCTTTGTCTAACCTTCACCCCCTCCCCCTGTTCCTCCCATCTTTCTCTCGCGCTCTGCTTTCCTCCCTCTTCCTTTCCATAATAATAAAATAAGCGACCAGTGGAGATGCATCAAATCTGTGTTGTTTACTCCATTAGATGATGATGGAAAGGGGTCCGTCGGTTTGATGCGGCCTCTGTTCTCGCGGCGTGCTGTTCGAAGGCATTTCATCTTGTCCACTGCTTGTCCTGGCTGGCTCTGTCGTGCAGAAATTGGTCCCATTAGGGGTTGCGCCGGTCGCTGACGGATGCAGAGAAGCATACAGTGACACTTCCCTGACTCGTTCGCTTTCACACAACTCCACACCATATGGTTACTGTATCATCCAGTCAGGAGGGGTGGTATCAAAGATGCAACTTGTGTTTTTTTTCTCGCTCCCTCTCTCCCTCTCGTCTAATTTTAGTGGTTTTCCTCAAAGGAGCCTTTAATGACAAATACCATATGGCTGTGGGAACAGGGGCTTTTATAAGCGTGCAGAAGCGCAGCTGCAACAATGTGCATTAGCAGCATTTTTTCATTAGGCTAATGTTGTCTAGCGACCCTCCCGTCAGAGTTGGGTTTTGCGGGGAAGTGTTTACAGGAAGGGCAGCGTGCATCACGCTAATGATATAATCCGAATTTGACGCCAGCTGACGGCCTTTGTGCTGATGGCTTTTGTTTATGATTTCTCCAAATGGATTCCTCATCAGATAAATTTGTAATATTTAGCCGTTGTTTCGTTCAGCAGTCTCCATAAAGCCTGTAAGCACATGTGTTCCTCTGCGGCTCTGTGCCTCATTGCTCAGAGACGTACTCAGCGTGACATAGTCGGCGCTTCACCACATGCTATCAGTGCAGAGGAAGTGAGGATTACATATACACGGCAAACTGCTTTGTGGCTTGTGTTTGATATGCTGGTTTCCAAATAGCTGTGTGCTAATGGACCACACAGGAGCTGGAGAACACACTCAGACATAATCGGAGCAAACGTCAAATCATCGCATGCTTATAAAGCTACAGGATTGTTTAATAAAAAATACATGTTGATAAAATAGTTTTTACCGTCATTATCCAAAATGCTTTTATATAGAGTTGCACTCAACGAAAATTAGACTCTTGCATTAACGTTTTCTGAAGAGTAAGCTTTTCTCATTCATTGGCTGGAAATACACTGCAAAAATGATTTTCTTCCTCACTATTTTGTCTTGTTCAATATCTTAACTTTCTTTAAAATATAAATGATATTAGGTCTTGGTTTAGAATTTATACTTTAGGTTATACTTTAAAAAATCTGCAAATGGGATTTAAAAAATTAATAATTCTAAGGGAAAAATCACTTATTTTTTGTATTTTTTTAATTTATTTTTTAAACAGAAAACTTTATTTCTTTTGTCATTTTGCTCCTCAAGCAAATGTATCTTGATACAAGAATGTGTATATATTCATACTGGAAAGCAAGGGGAAAATATTGAGAAATGTTATTTTGTTACAGTGTACATGAATTACCGTGAGCACCTGCTATATGTGAACTGCCACTAACTATGAGGACCTCCATTTAATAAAAGTCTAAGGTCATTTAGGGTCAAAGCAATTTCACTGCCTCTGGTAATTATCACCATAAACTACTAACAGACCATTACCTCATACAGCTGGCAACCAAGAGGTCCTTTATAAACAATCCCAATCATTATCATAATTAAAATGAATCAAAATAACTTTTATTTATTTACCTGTATCATGATTTTATCTGTATCATTACCAACGGCTAATTTTTTTGCCATGCTTCCTTTAAAGTCTATGCTTTCATTGTGCTTCGTTCAATATTCAATCAACGCACTACTCCTAATTTTAGCCATTACATCACTGAAAAGGCACACTGTGAGAGAACACTGAAAAATATTCCAGAGCTGAAAATATGTTTGATTATAGTCTTAGATCAGAGTCACAGGCCAGAGAGAAAGAAAGCAAGAAAGAAAGAAAATAGACATCATCCTCCAACTAACACCTTGTGCTGTTTAGATGCTGCAATAGTCCAACTGTTGCTGGATGGGGATTCACAAAAACCTTTCATCTGCCGTGAAAATGCTCCTCCGTGTGTCTTTGAAGTGGCGAGGCCTCCGAGTGCTTTCGGAGAAAGCCAAGCCAGCTAGTAATCATGACGGAGATGCAGAGGAAATGAGACAGAAAGAAAGCGAACGTTGCCCCCCCCCCAACCTCCAAACCATCTGCTTTGAAGATGTCACTTTCTGTGTTGACCATTATTGCTCATATCGAAGGCCCAGGGCACTAATGCATGTTTCAGGTCACAATAGAGTGCTGCTCGAAACGGCACGAGAGAGTGTCTTTATTTTGGAAGAATGTACCTGTAATGATAATAATGAGTAAACAAAAAACGGTGTTTAGAGCCTCTGGCTGTGGACAGCTTCATAGTGTCACATCTGCTCAGCACAACCTGACCGCTATCTCCCCCTACAGGCCAACCTGCCGCTACTGCAGAGGGAGTTGGTGCACTGTGCACGGCTGGCCAAGCAGAACCCGGCTCAGTATCTCGCCCAACATGAGCAGCTCCTGCTGGACACAAGCACCACGTCACCCGTCGACTCTTCTGAACTCTTGATGGATGTCAATGAGAATGGCAAGAGAAGAACGCCTGACAGGTGAGCTGAACTGTAAATTGACATCCTCAATCAGTCTTGTAGTTTTGTTGGTATTTAGCCAGTCACACTATGTTTTAAGAAATATACAATTTTATTTGCTTTGAGACAAAAATACAATTTATAATTTTCTATAATTTACACAGTTTTAGAAAAAAATTATTTCTATTATTCTTTATCAAAAGACAGAAAATTTACAACAAACTAATTAATGTTTCCAGGGCTAACAGAAGTCATTCTGACAATTTTCTGTCAGAATTGAAATCAGAATTCACAAACATAATGTTCAATTTATCACACAAAACCAAATATTTTTGGTTTGCAAGGAATAAAAACACACAATCAATGAAAGTAAGTAGTTATGACAATGCAAACTTTCTCACGTTGACCTCAGGTCAGTGGGCCTTTTCTTACTTTCTTAGAGCTCATAGTATTTAATTTTTTGTTATTTTTTGTTATTGATAAATGTTTAATAGCGCGTTTGTTTGGTAGTGAGTGGACTTTAGGCACCTAAATATATAGACTAGGAATACATGCTTGTAAAACAGCTGGAGAGATGTAGAAATGTTGCTGGAGGTTATGAGTGTCTATATTGTCATGCGTCATTTGGATTCTCGTCCTTAAATGGAGCAGAACCTTGAGAAACCAGACACATCTGGAGAATGCAGGTAGATTCTTTGGAGACTTCCTGTTGAGATGGACATGAGTGAGAATTAGCACTGTAAAGAAAATCTACTGACTGTGGACTGAGAGAAAAGATAAAAAATATTTTATGTATCAGTTCACTTCACTCCCAGGAGCTCAGAATTATTTCCACTTTTAAGTGAAGATACTTTTTTAATAGGCTATCTTATATGAATACATATCAGCTCAGGTCCCTGTGGATATTAGAAAAGAATGTACAGCTCTCTTTTTCTCTTTCCCTCTATCTTTTTTTTTTATGTAATACCTGCATTTTTGCGTGAGCTCTAATGTATGGCTAGGTGAGCCTAGGGACATGGCTGATAACACATACAGATGAGACTCAGCTCAGATACGGCTGGCTAAGCGCTTCTGTTTCTGCTTAGCTCGGCTCGGCTCGACTCGACTCTCCACGCTCAGAATGAGGAGGTGCAAGAGAGAGAAAAGCAATATTGGAATTTGAAAGAGAGCTATGCTGTCCTTAATCACGGAGTACAATATACGGTCACTTCAGTCTGATTAATATCAAAGGAATCAGGAAACTACAGCTACGGAGAGGAGCGCATCCCACAATGCAGTCTTAGCACGCAGACTTATTTGAATAAAATATTCCATTGTGCTGCACGACCCCTATATATTTGAAAAGAAATAAAATGGTGTTTTCAAAATGAGGTTCAAATTCAGTTCACAGCTTTCAGTGATCCACAAAAGAGTGTCACAAACTTGGATTTTAAAATGCTTACACCCAAGGACTATCTTACTTGAATACACTACCGTAAAAAAAAAGAAAGTTGTGGGTCGGTAACATTTTTTTTTAAAGAAGTCCCTTTTGCTCACCAATGCTTCATTTGTTTGATAAAAAAAATTATAATAATAAATAAATAAATGAAAAAAAGAAATCCAAAAATACATGTTTTGTAGATGGTAAAAAAAACAACATGGAGAATCACATGAAAATCACATTCAGTACCTGAATCAGAGACACAAGTTCATGAAGAATGGATAGAATTAGAATTGGTAATAAAATGTATGAGACTGGGGTAAAATAAATGCAGCTGTGTTTTGGAGGTGTGGGTGGAGGAGAGAGGTTGCTTTGAGGAGCATATGGACGGTGATGGATGCGCATTAGCAGCTCATAAAAGCAGCTCATTAGGAAATTCAGTCTCTTTCAGAGGTAACCGAGGGACGACCGCCTCACGACACACACACACACACACACACTGTGACTCACAGAAGTACCAGCATCTGTGAACACCTGGACCCGTGACACATGAAAGTGAAGGGCAGAGCAATGTGAAAGGACCAGGGTTTAGGTGCGCTGAGTGAGTCCTGTAAGTGCACATCTCTTATGGTCCTTGTGTGCTCTGTCAAGACCTCCTTTTACGGACAACAAAGTGCTCAACGGAGGCATAGTGGCTGCTTTTCTACTTAGCACATTATTAGATGACAGACTCTTAATGCCTCAGGAGCAGTTTCACATTCTCCCTCGACTAACATCATAGGAAAGTACATTACATGAAGGAACACACTGTCCTCAGAAGACATCTCAATGTCAGACAGTGTCTGTCTCGTTGGAGTGGTAAAAACAAAAACAAACTAGTGAGTCAACATTGTCCCTGACATGGAAAGACATCCAGGGCCCGTATTCATAAAGATTCTAAGAATCCTCTCAGAAAACTCTTAATTTAGCTTAAAAACTTTTACGTAGGAGTCTTAGCTTAAGAGCAATTCGGGACTGATCTGAGAGCAACTCTGAGTAAGGAAAAGACAAAAACTTTCATCTTAGTAAGGAGGCGGGGTTGACCCCGTTGCTATGTATGACACAATCTTTTGACGACTGTGATTGGTTGGTTGTCCAAGAAGGGAAAAAAAAGTGATTTTAAGTATAGGGTCTATTCTAAGCCTTCACTTTGAAATTACATGCGTAATTTTTCCTATTTGACCGTTCTCACACACACACACACACACTCACACACACACACATTATATATGTGTATATAAATCCTTTTAATTTTTATTTACCATGCTGTTAATTTCCTATAAGGTATTTGATTGGAAAGAGTGGAACAATTTTTATCATTCTAAGCCAATTACACTGATTGCTGGCATGTCTATTTAAGTGGTGGTTTGAATGTTGGTTTTAATGTATCAAACATGGAATTTTCCCAGTTGCCAAATAGCATAATGTAGTGATTACTTTCATTTCTGGCGCTATGGCATATGCGCTGTATCGGAGATATTAGCGTGTCTCTGATAAGATCTGTCACAAACATGATCCCTGCACGATCTAATCTATAGCGTCTTATTAACTCACTGTTATTCATTGTCTGCAACACATTTCTTCTCCCTCTTCGTCTTTAAATCCTTACTAGGATTTTTTCTTTAATTTTAAGAGTAAACGCCCACATTTCTAAGAATTTTCTTAGAATTTTGTCACTAGGAGCTACTCTTTGCATTAAGATTCTTTATGAATACGGGCCCAGTTGTGTAGAAGAGGAAAGAAAAGGTCTCTGTCTGTCTATTCATCCATCCATCCATCCATCCATCCAACATCAGTGCAACACTTCTACATTAGTATAACGTCAGTGCAACACTTCTACTTCTTTCTTACTCCTCACTCTGGAATCTTCTTTCTTATTCCAGAACCAAAGAGAACGGCTTTGAGCGGGAGCCGCTCCATCCCGAGCACCCCAACAAGAGGCCCTGCACTATCAGTCCCGGCCAGCGTTTCAGCCCCTCCAACGGGCTGTCCTACCCGCCCAACGGCCTGCCACACCCCACCCCGCCCCCTCCACAGCACTACCGTCTGGACGACATGGCCATCGCACACCACTACAGAGATTCCTACCGCCACCCAAACCACCGCGAGCTCCGCGACCGCCCTCGGCCTCTGGGTAAGAGAGGGCAGATTACAGCAGCATCTGGGGACAGTCATTAATAAGAGCGTTACTGTGCTGTGAAAGATTGTTTGAACTTGAGACATGCAATTTAAGCCACCTTCTCCACGGCTGCTGTCACCATTGCCTCCAATCCTCAAACTTTATGAATAAAATATTCCATTTTCATGTGAGAGGCCTATAAATTTTGAGGGTAAAAAACAAGTTTCAAATAAAATGAGGCTCAAATTCAGTTTATGGCCTTTAATAGTGCTTTTTTTTGAGGAAAATGTGCTTATTAAACTGTAAATTAAATACATAGTAAGAATAATAAAATAATGATAATTTACAAACCATATATATATATATATATATATCTCCATTTGAGAAAATAATAAAATGTGCATTTATTATTTAAAATAAATTTCTCAAATTAATTGACAATATAAACAATATGAGCCCTATTCTCTTAGGCTGAGTTTGCCAATGCCTCAAATCCTCAAAAGTCCACTGCATGCCGTTCAGACTCTTAGAAGTTAAACCAGGCGAGGCTCAGTTGGATCAGGAACATAAACTCTTTTAAAATTCACATAAAGCCAACTCGCCATATCAGGTTTAAATGTGCTAAAAATACTCAAGCATGTTAGCCGGTGATATATGCACAAGATATGCATGAGTCTGGCAGCTCTGGTGCGGTGTGGAGAGAGGGAGAGAGTGTGCCTGCAGGCAGCACGGGAGAGCGGAGTGAGGGATGAGAGCATGTGAGGAATGAAGAGTGTGTGAGCGATGGAGGATGTCAGGAAGCGGGTGAGCTATGGCTGTGAAACAGACGGGCACGACATGCCGCTGAGGGCAAGCAAGAGAAATGGAAAACCAAGGCCCAAATAGTAACACGTTTAACACTCGCTTTCTCTCTTTCTCTCGTTCTGTGACAGGGATGCACGGCAGCACACGCCAGGAGGAAGTCATAGATCACAGGCTCACAGACAGAGAATGGGCAGAAGAGTGGAAGCACCTTGACCATGTAAGAAAAGTAATAACATTTTTTATTACTATCCAAAGTGTATGTGTGTGAGAGAATGAGAATGAGAGAACATGAGAAGTGTGTTTGCTAGTCATTTCTGTGTGTTTGCATGTTTGTTTGTTTTGTTTTTGCTTGATCACAAAAGCACTTCTAGACAGCAATGAGATTATATTGAGCTCAAATGGTGATTCTTCTGTTTCTCATATCTTTCACAAAATGAGCAAGACCCTGAAGTCTGGTTTAACATGAATGCAAACTTTTTTAAGTTATTCCATGATCAAAATTTTGTGAACAATTGCTTATTTGTTTCTAAAGAGTTTCAGGAGAAACATATGAGACAGTTGTTATTTAAAGGGATAGTTCACCCAAAAATTTTAAAAAAATTAGATCAATTACTTGCCCTTCATTGACGGCTACGCAACTACCACTTTGACGCTTCAAAAAGTTCATAAAGAGATTGTAAAACTAATCCATATCAACCAAGCGGTTTAGACCAAATTTTCTGAAGAGACTCGATCGCTTTATATAATGAACAGATTTAATTTAGGCTTTTATTCACATAAACATTGATCAGTGAACATTAACAGAAGCTCACCCGAACCTGCTTGATGTGTGAGAACAAACCTTATTGGTTCTTGCAGAAGCTCAAACATTGCTGCGTAACACAAGAATGAACCTCATTGGTTCTCACACGTCAAGCGACCATGCTTGAGCTTCCATTTCCCACATATATCTTCATCATATAAAGCGATTGTCTCTCTTCAGAAAATTTGGACTTAACCGCTCAATTCATATGAATTAGTTTTACAATAATACAGTCTTTATTAACTTTTTGAAGCATCAAAGTGGTAGTTGCGTAGCTGTCAATGGAGGGACAGAAAAATCTCAAATTTCATCAAAAAGATCTTCATTAGTGTTCCTGAAGTTGAACAAAAGTCTTATGGGTTTGAATCAACATGAGGATGAGTAATTAATGACAAAATAAATAAAAAAAGGTAAACTAACCCTTTAAGTTGTAATGTCTCCTGAGCTAAAAAAAAAAAAGAAAGAAAAAAAAGAACAACCACCAAGCATTAACTTTTTCTCAGTGGTTGGTATCAGTGTTTTAATGACTTCAAACATAAAGATGTGTGAGTCAGTGTTCAATGTAAGCTTTTTAACATTATATTTTTATATCTAAATTTGGTCAATTCTATTTAGAGAAGATGTTGTGTTGGTAACACTCTGCCTGTATCTCCCCGACAGCTCCTGAACTGCATCATGGATATGGTGGAGAAGACACGTCGCTCACTGACGGTGTTGCGGAGGTGTCAGGAGGCCGACCGGGAGGAGCTCAACTACTGGATCCGTCGTTACAGTGATGCTGAAGACCTTAAGAAGACCAGCAGCACCAGCAGCAGTCAGTCCCGACAGCAGAGCCCCGCCAGCCAAGAAAGCAATGCTTTAGGTAACACATATTCAGCACAAGATGTGTGTCTGAGACGTCTGTATCACCCAGAAAGCATCACGTCCTATTTCCTACATCTATTTGATATGTCTGACTTTTAAAAAGAACAGATTTACAGTTGATTTACCAATTGTCTTGATGACAATATGGTAATTTATCTGTTATTTTGACTGGGAAAAATTGCTGTCTATTGAGTTCATTGTAAATGAAGTGTCCTTTGTTTTCTCTTTTACAGATATCCATAGGGAGCTCCTTCACAGGCCAGTGTCTGGATATGTACCTGAAGAAATCTGGAAGAAAGCCGGTTAGCATGCTGTCTTTGTCACTTTTTTTAAACATGTACACATTTCTCATAAGCACAGGTGGAAAATCAAAGCTAAATTATTCACACAGAGCTCTTTCAAAGCCTGTCTGTGATTTAAAAGCTCTCTGAAATTCAATCAGTCAGTGAGTTAGTTATCTGTATGCAGAACTGCAGTCAGGTAGAAACCTGGTCGATTTCACACCAAACTCAGGGGGGAAAAAATCTGCGGGGAAATTTAATGCACAACAAATGAGGTACATATAATTGCAGTTTCAGCTCTAGACAAAATCATAAAAATAGTAATGCACAAATAAAAAAAAGTACAATAAATTAACCTACATTTATAAATAAGTGAATAAATGATAAAATATAGTAATTTATTTTTTTTTACATTAAATTCCTTTAATGCTTTTGAAAATAAACATATAATTGTTTTCCTTTCATGCACACTTGTGTCAATAAATATAGAAAAATATATATATATTCTATTAAAAAATAGCATTTTATTAAAAATTAAAAGGTTTTGTTATCATGCATTTACATTTAAAACCAACATTAACAAAAATGTTCAAAAGAAGGTCTTGGAGCTCAAGAGTGCATTTTGAAATGTCTGTCTGTTTTTGTGGCATTTTGTTTGACTCCTGTGATGTCCCTGAGTCGTGTGTTGGGCAGTTCAGTGATTGGCTTTCACTGGAAGCACCTCTACACATTCCAACAGTGATGTCAGATCATAAAGCTCTTTTATTGCTCTGGCTGAACAGGACACATAAGTGCTCCCAGCCTTTACAGCACTTCAGCACTCTTGCCATTAGCTGTGCAACAGGATCTCAGCTTTCCACGGCACTCTGTTTTATCACAGCAGAGGAGCTGGTTAAAAGACGGATAAAGATATTAAAAGGCTTTGTTTAAAGAGCAGTTGATCTGTGTGAAATATGACAAGTGATGGGTTCTGTAATAGCAGATTGTTTACCTTGGCTTCGGCTCTCTAATACACGACAGACGCATCTGCTAAAGCAGTTTGTCTTCACTGTGTGGTCTTACCAAAGGCTTTATAAAAGCAAACAAACTTTGCCATGAAAATGACATTACAAAAGACGCTCTAAGACCGCTCATTTCAGCTAACACACTGCCTTTGAAACACAACGGCGGTAGTAACACCCTAAACAAATCACCGCAGATTGAAATTCCATCTGAATAGTGAAGTATAGATGCAGTAAAACATATCAGGGAATGTGGTGCATTTTCCGTGACCTCAGCCCATCAAGAGGACGACTCTGTGCACCAAACCACCATGGTTTTACAATTCAGTCCAGTCTTGATGAAAATGTCCCTGGCTCTATAATCCTTCATATTTAAGACTGGGGTCTGCTTAACCACAGCCATCCATTTCTGCAAAACAAGAGACTGGCATGACAGTTTAGTCTATTAAAACTCCTTAAGAATAGTATTTTTCTAAGCTATTGTACGCCTCTAGTGATGGTTACGCAACCTAACACAAGCTAACAGTTTTTAACTCTTTCCCCGCCATTGATGGGATTTCCCGCCATTTATGAGACACCGCTTTCCCGCCATTGACGAAAATGTACGGCTTTCCGTGTTTTCACTGTTATGTGGTAGGGGGCACTATTAGACATCTTCTGAAAGAGTACAGAATCTTCAGATCAAAAGACATGTGAAGAAGAAGCAGAAACAAGCGATAGCATATGTAAGCAGATGCGTATGTAAAAAAAAAATAAAGCAATCATCAACATTAAACAGCATATAAATCAAAACTGCCTAATGTTACAGAATGAAATGTCGACCCAGGACGAGGTATAGGACTGTGAAGCTTTGGAGGTGTTGATGGAAGCGATCAATACCATCTATGTTTTGATCATCGTTCTGAATCCGATCCAGACGTGGGGCCCTATTTTAACGATCTAAGCGCATGGTCTTAAGCGCACGGCGCAAGTTCACTTAGGGCATGTCCGAATCCACTTTTGCTAGTTTAAAGACGGGAAAAATGGTCGTGGTCTAAAAGGGTTGTCCCTATTCTCATAATGAGTAATGGGTGTGTTTTGGGATTTACTTGCGTTAATTTTCTTTTCTTTAAAAGCAGATGATCTGTTCTTTCTTTCTTTTGAAATATTGCATGTTCAGATTGTCATACAACAAAAAATTCTAGGGGCCGTGAAACTTGCTGGCTTAGAGGGATAGTTCACCCAAAAATTAAAATTACCCTATGATTTACTCACCCTCAAGAACTAACCCTTTAAGAGTTAAGAGTCAGAACTGCCTTAAAGCGGTCTTGACAAACGTAAGAGGTGAATGCCTTTTTCTTTAGAAAGACTGTGTACAGTAGGTGATGAATATTCAAACCCTTTTCTCACACAGTGCCATATCCTGATCTGCATGGTCCTTTGGGGGCGCAATTGAAATGCATAATTTAAATATAAATTGCCCGATTTGCATATGCAATTAGTCAGGCTGCAGCCTTGAACAATGAAAACAAACAAACACAAAAAATCCCTAGTCTGCTCTTGAGATGAGTTTTCCTGCCAGAAGTATTTACGGTTAATGGGATAACAATGTAAAAGTAGAGATAAAGTGCGAGTTCAAGGAAATACATTTATACTTCATAGGGAAAAATATCAAGGATTACCTGTAATCTGTCTTGTGCACTACAGTAGAGTCTTTGGTTTGAGGCTAAAGAAAAGCATTCCATTCTTGTTTATTTGTATTCAGCAAACACAGAAAGTCATCTGAGCACATTCAAATAAAAATTGATGTTTCTAATTAATCCCCAGATTAATCTCTCAGCTGCTTTTGAACAAAACAAACCAATAGGATCAATTAAACAACATAAAAAATAGTTTTCAAAATGAACACTAATTAGCTGAGTTACTTTGAATGAATACAAAATGTCAGATACTATTGTTTTTAAATTAGAATTTGTATCTATTAATTAGAATTTTTAGGTACGTGTATTTTATAGCGGTGTAACGATACTCTCATGTCACGATTCGATACATATCACGATACTGAACTCATGATACAATATTATTGCGATACTTTAAGAAGTATGGTAAAAGGTTAACAAAAAATTTACTGTTGATTAAAATGCTAAATTTGGTATTACATTGGGGGTGGAAATGAATAGGCTTGGACTTGATGCTGTTAACCCAATGCACAGGACAATGGTGACACTTGATACAGATTGTCACTATCCACGATACATATTGTTGCATTTTTGTATTGCGATATATTGTGACACAATATATTGTTACACCCCTAGTATTTTAGAAGGCATAATCTTTAGCTGTGAGATGTCATGTCAACAGTTCAACATGTGCAGTTGTTTAACTTAATGAGCTATTTCTACTTAGTCTGACCTAGGGCTGGATGATTAATCGAAAAGTAATCGAAACCGAAATTCAGAGCCTGTAACCGACGTAATTTTTACGTAACCTGAAGTCGGTTATTTCGGTTTTTTAATCCTATTAATATTTCCACCTACTGTGTGTGTACTTTCCCCTTAAAACATATTACCGCGTGTGTAGTCACTTGACTCCGCCCCGTCCCTGAACGCGCGTCTATTTCGCTTCAAACGCTCGCTTACGCGCGTCCGACTCCTATTCGCTTTGGACGCGCGAATGGATTCAAAATGTTTAAGCGTAGAACTAGACGCGAATTTGACGCTCTATTCGTGTTTGCTGTGAACGCAGCATAATGAACAGGCTGCGATGTCAAGATTGCAATGCTGGAATGTGTGTGTCAGAGAGAGAGAGGCACGGGCGCGATCGAACAGTGGAAACATAAAAACAACATTCGTCATTATAACATCAACGTCAATTTATTCATACAGGACATCATTAAAACTGCAAAGTGTTCAGCCTACTTATATTTGTGTAAAACATTGTGCTTTTGTCAAACTGTAAACTCTTGTCAAACTGTAACCTACAACTGTCACCCAACCAAAATCACACACACACACTGTGTACATTTTTTAAAAATCAAATTATCAAAAAGCAAAAATGATCTCATCTTTTGGACATTCATCATATTGCATTGGTTTTCATTTCTTGTCCTAAAACAGAGCACTAATCTTTTTATTTTTAAGTTACACATTCTACATTGATTAAAAAATCAAATCAAATGTTTTTAATGGTAGTATTATTTTATACAGAAATAAATTATTTATATTTCAGATGAGAAGTTAAAGTTAATTTAAATTTTAAGGAAACAAATATATTGATCTGAAATATAGCAAATTAATTTTAAATTCATTCAGG
The DNA here is from genome assembly GCF_965113295.1 of Leuciscus leuciscus. NCBI lineage: Eukaryota > Metazoa > Chordata > Actinopteri > Cypriniformes > Leuciscidae > Leuciscus > Leuciscus leuciscus. The sequence continues at coordinate 9,868,228 of NC_138736.1, read as the reverse complement.
TTACCAAACATATCTCAAGGCCTTTTGAATAAAGGGTGGCAGTCTTTCATTATCAACTGTTGTTGTGGATATACTGGAGAAGTATTTGTTCTCCATTTGAGTGAGATGTTTTTATGTGGCTAATTGAGGAAAGTGCTTCCATATATTTTATTATTAGTAGTATTAGTTCAAGAATAAAATAAAGATATCGGATTGATATCGGTATCGGCAAATAGCCAAAGCTGCGGCATCGGTATCGTATCGGAAGTGAAAAAGTGGTATCGGGACATCCCTAACTCTTTCATTAGAAAAAATAACCGCGATCGTACAGTATAAGCCTTGCCAGTGACATAGGAATTTTTTTTTAAATAATCGTTCAATAATCGTAATCGAGGTAACTTGTTTGATTAATTGCGATTATGATTTTAGCCAAAATCGTCCAGCCCTAGTCTGACCCTTAAAATGTACTTGATGTAACACAATGTAGACAGGTTGATTAAGACATTTAAAATAATATTCGACTTCAATAAAAAAACATTTAATTTTAAGTTTGTCCGATTTTCTGCACATAGCAGAGCTGCAGATTATATGTTATCCATACATCAGTTATTCATTCTACACAATTTTTTGGGTTTCTGTTGCTGTGCTATGGACACTGTAAAGCACTGTGCTCTTTCTTTCAGAAGAGGCTGTGAATGAGGTGAAGAGGCAGGCTATGTCTGAGCTGCAGAAAGCTGTGTCAGAAGCTGAGCGCAAGGCACACGAGATGATCAGCACAGAGCGAGCCAAGATGGAGCGCACGGTGGCCGAGGCCAAGAGGCAAGCGGCGGAGGACGCGCTGTCAGTCATCAACCAGCAGGAGGACTCTAGTGAGGTAACAGCTTGTACGCCTACCGCACATTATTATATTAGCGAACAGCTGCAGCATTCACATACTGCACAATGATTCATTGGGATGGTAATATATTCCATAATTTATTAAATTTTGCATTAGATATTATCTAGGGGATTTTCTTATATTTTAAATGATTTGTACATGCCTGATTTACTTGGTTGGGTTGTTTTATTTCCATGACTTACATTTGATCTCCTTAGTATGGAAATCTGTAGGGAAACATACAGTAGATATCATATGAAAAGCACAGGGGGAAGAGAAAAGTGTGTCCCAGATAATTCCTCATGCAGGCTGGTGTCACGCAGAGCCGAGGAATATAACATTGCATTTATCACCTCAGGCAGAGCGGTGCGTTTCCTCCACTAAATGAAACATGTGGACAGTTAAGGTGGTACTGATTTGGATGCGGGAAATTGGGAAGGGAGCGCCGAGTGTCTGTGCACAGCGGGGGTACGGCTCGTTTAATCAGTTAGCAGAGAAAGGCGGCACGCATCTGAGTTTAATTGCACGAGCCATGTTTATGCACGTCTCTCCGGAGGATTGCGTCCGTAGCCGTTTATAACTCCGGCTTCTCGTCTCTGGGACACATTCGAGACTTTGTGATAATTGCTCTTATTTGGCCCGGAGACAAACACAACGAGGCCACAGTGGTAACCTGAGTTTCTGTGTGATCTTTGAGCGTTTTGTAGTTAACCTGTTACAAATGTGTCCTCACATAGCGCCATGTGGAACTGGGTAAAATGACTGGGTTTTTTCCCCCAGCCAGCTCATTATTTCCATGTTTTCAAAGCAGGGAGATCCAAAGAAAAATAAAGAGAATAGAATTCTCTATTTACACTTAAATTCAAATGGGAAATGTTTGCTGCTAATGAGCCGAGACTTTCGCACACTTTTCTCAAAGGTCTGTGCATCTATTATTTCCTAATTGGGATAATACCCATGGAAAGAAATATAATTTTTTGAATATATTACAGTTTAAATAGTGCTGGGTGGTATACCGGTTCATACCGAATACCGGTGTTTATTTTTGTTGTGATATGAATTTTTCATATACCGCAATACTGGTGTATGTCGCTTAAACAACGTTCGGAACGCAGCGCAACGCGAGAGGGTCCCTTTGGGGTGTGTTCACTTTTGCACTGTGGTGATGCACAGCTGTATGTGTTACTATGTGTGATGGTGAAGATGGATAGGTTAAACTATAATTAATAGCTGTCAAATTATATTACAGAGTTTCCCGTACATTGGTTCACAATATCAACACTGCCCGCCACAAATAGATTTTCCAAAAGGCTTTGACATCATCGAATAAACATGAGCACTGCACGTTTCAAAGTCAAAACGCGGCGTGGGTGTTTTTATATAAATGTATCTTTGAAGGGAACTGACTGTCTTTAGAAAAGTTTCGATGTCATTTTCATTTAATCTTACTTTATCTTTCCTGATAAAGCAGCGTTTATGAGCGCTGCGCTGCTTTGTGTACAGCCGTTACCAGGGAAACCGCTATTTCTGCCGCTCCTAAAGCGCCTCCTCTTTGTAAACAGCATCATTTTGTGGAGCCTGGAGTGTGGATTATTTTCTACAATATTCACTCATGACAGTATAATAGGGCATTCTAAGTCAATCTAATGCAGTATTTCCTCTCTCAATTAGTAGAAACTGTGGTTAACACCCAGTCATCATAAAAAATAAAGGCCGTCATATACTATACATTTTATAAATATAAATTTTTGGTCAAACCGCCCAGCACTAAGTTTAAACCTTCCCTCTTTTCCCATGCAGAGCTGCTGGAATTGTGGGCGCAAGGCGAGCGAGACCTGCAGCGGCTGCAACACAGCGCGTTACTGCGGTTCCTTCTGCCAGCACAAGGACTGGGAAAAGCACCACCACGTATGTGGCCAGACTCTGCAGGCACAGCAGCAAAGCGAGACCCCGGCCACCGTCAGCTCCTCAGCCACCCCCAGCAGCGGAGCCGGGAGCCCAGCGGACACGCCGTCCGCCGCCACTCCCCGCTCGGCCACACCCGGCACGCCCTCCACCATAGAGAACACGCCGCGCTAGAGTCCAAGCGGACCCTTCCTGAAGCCTCAGCAGACTGGGGACTGACTCACCTGCCTCACTCGCTCGCTCCAAAATGCTAAAGCTAGCGCACTAACAAAGAAAGAAGACTGTACTTAGGGCGATCACCCACAGGAGGTCCATTTCGGGTCATATTGACTTGCCATGATAGAGAACGCAAAGATATTCTTTGTTTGAAATTCTCATTGTTCTTTATTGTTACTACAGCTATTATCGATTACTGCTGGTAATGTCGTTTATTGATGTTGTGGCTCTCTTGCATTCTTGTAAATAAGAAGACAAATGGAGTAGACAGCTGGGACCTCTTGATGAGTGTATTTGACCTCCTCTTCATTTTGTTTTTTTGTCGTTTTTTTTTTCCTCCTCCGTTCTGTTCTCAAAGCTCTTTATCCAGTAGCTGGGATATGAAACTATTTGACCTCATTAAAAGACACTTTAAATAACAAAAACCAAGGAAATATTTCATAGCTGATGTAAGCAGAGACTCTGAATATTATTAGGACAGCGTTCCTTGTAAAGAAGACAACGAAATGTTGAGGGGGAAAAAACATGCCGTGAAGGGCATCTGTGTCAGACGTGGTGGAGTAGACGGCGGATGGCTTTTCTGGCTCGTACGTTGAACTCTGCAGATGTGCAGCAGATTGTGAAGGAACGCAGATGTTCGTCCCTCTTCTGCAAGATAATATCCAGGTCAATGGTTCGAGAAATAAAAAGCTGTTTCACTGAGGAATGTAGGGGCGAGGAGGGCCCGTGCTGGATGTTGAGTACTACACAGCGTAATGAAGGATGCACTCTGAGCCCTGATCCCAAATGCACTCCCATCAGCTCCCAAAACAGGAAGTGAAGTCATCGGCCCACCAGAGCAGGACTGTCAGAACCTCACTGTGACAGCCGCTGGGGAAAAAAAGGGCTGAGAAATAACCCATAAATCACTGGCTATTGGAACCAGTCCAGAGCCCTCTCCTGTCCTGCCTATCTCTCGCCATCAGTCCTCGTTCTGCTTCTTTTTGCCCTTCTAGATCTCATTGTGTTAAACACTTGTGTCCTGTGCCGTCTCCAATGGTTATTTATTGTACATGTGCTGGACAATTGTGACGACGCATTAATAGTTTAAACCACGGTCACAACTTTTTAGTCTTTCTAGGTGCAAAAAGGAAGAACATACTTTCTCTTTTTTCTCTGTCTCTCTCGCTCTCTCCCTCTTTCTTGCAAGCTGCTTTTCTATTTGTATGTGTTTGTGCTAGTCCCCTTGTAGTTCTCTAAAGAAAAAAAACCCTTTTCCCATTGTCCTCGAAAGACAAACGCTATCTCTCAGAGCTGCTACTTCAGTCTCATTCAGATGTTTTTTCTGAGAACTAGCATGTTACATGGAATGCTAACATAAATGTTTTTGTACATGGGACGTACATAAATGTATTTGCACTGTCACGGTTTCTCTCGGCATGCTTCTTTTGGCAGTTTTTTTATTTTTTTTCATAGGGAGCCTCACTTCATAGGTTATCTTTGGAGTGCTTCGTTACATATCTGTGATTTTTCTTTTCTTGTTAAAAAAAATGGAGAAAAAAATTATGAAAAAAGAGCAAAAAGAAAATGGAAAAAAGACTAAACAGAAGTATCACAATCTGCTTTTGTTAACATTTTTTTCCTAAACATTTTGCTTTGAATAGTTAAGGACAGTGCATGCACATGCATACTGAACGCTATGGTATATGTTGTTTTTGTTTTCTACAAAAAAGAAAAAAAAATACAAAAAAGACACTAAGAAACTAACTTTCCAAATGCAGAGGTGAAAAACAGACAGCTTTAACACTGCAGAGCACCAGGATACACAGTATTACAAAAGAATTAACATGGAAGACAGCCAAAGACAGACATGAAGGACCAAAACCTGATTTTATCCAAGATTTAAACATGACAAAAGAGACTCACTTAAATGCATTTTTGTTTTCTCGACGTGTTTATCAGGGGAAGCCACATTGAGCAATGTTTCCATTCGAAAACCTTTAACTCTCCCCTGTCCAGAGCCAAGACCAGCCCTGTTCAGATCGTAGGGAGGAGGAGCCACTCAAAACCATGTAGCAGGTCCTAAGAAAAGAGGGTTTCATGTGTGGATGAGGCGGTCTGAATGATTGAGCAATAACTGAAAAGGTGGATCCCATATCTAGATCCTCCAGGGCTAGGTTTTCACAACCGTTTCATTGTCGTCCTTTTTCTTTCCGTATCATTCCTCGAAACGGATCTGTCATAAGAACGTCACCCCAAACGGCTACCTGCCCGACCGAAGCGAAGCTCTTCTCGTTCACGAACGGCGCATAACCAAACCTTTAAGTGTTTCAGCTCAAGATAAAAAGCCATGTGAGAAACTAAAACTAAACGAAACAACCTCGCCAATGGCTTAAGAGGAAGAGGGGTCTAAACCAGCACTTAGCTGCACTCTGATGTTTCACGCCCCGCCAAACCATGGTGCTAAACGCTGTGCACTTGACCTCTTTGGAGGAGGGGCTGGCCCTGGATGCACTCCCGGCCTCCTCCGGCATGCTACGGTTAACTAATCCAAAAAACAAAGGTGTAAGACACCTGTACACATCTCCAGAGAACCTGTCAGCTAAGCTGTCTTGAAACACTAATGTACTATTTTTGAAAAATACATACAGTTAGTGTAGTATCTTCAATCAGGGTGACCTGAATAAACTAAGCACGGACAAAGCATTAAGAAACTCCTCCTTCCCACTCTAGTACGTCTGTTTTGCTACAACCTTTTTTCCTCGGTGGCAAAAAGTCTCACTCTACCTCTGACAGCACGTTAGGAGCACCAGTCGCCGAGCGGACACTGGTCTAGTCAAACCAAATGGGCACATGAGAACAGGACTTAAACCCAAAGTTAAAAGCTCATATAGCTGCAAACCATATCACTACTTGGTAACAATGCAGACCTCATGAAAAAAAAAAAAAAAAAAACGTAATAAATAGAATACGTAACAAAAAAACAAACAAAAAAAAAAAAAATTTCATTTTAAGTTTGTCACACATACAAATCACTTTGAGTCAGCTCAGAGTTAAAAAATGTGTCGACTCCATTTGATATACACTATTCAATAAATGGTCAAAGATGAGAAATGTGATATATTCCAATTGCCCTCCTCTTATCCTGCACCCTCTTTTTCCCCGTTTATGTCTTCTGTTGTGAGACACGCTTGGCCGCTCAGTGTCATTTAGGTTCGTGTTATTGGGGATTCGCACCAAACGTGAGCGAAAAGTAACGGCTGGTGAATTTGCGCATGCCTTTTTTGCCAGGTGTTCTTACGTTTTGTTTTGTTTTTCCTCCAGTTTGTAAAGTTAATAAAACTTTTGGGATAATAAAGGGACCGTGGAAACTTAGTGAAATGAATTGGTGGGGTGGGTTCAGGACGGGCAGTCATAGGGTTCTTCGAAAATCTTTATTGTGAAAAAAAAAAAGAAAAAAAAAAAACTCATGAAAGTTGTTGTGCAATACTTAACGGAAACATGAACCACAGGTTACAGGTGGGCTGGGAGGGTGTGGTCTCTCGTCACACCGTTTCAGTATACTCTAGGGTTTTTGAGTCTACTATGTCAGAACTGTGGTTTCTTGTTTAATCTGTTTTCTTTATTTTATTCTCTCATTTTTGGGGGCTGTAGTAAATGGTCTGTCAGTCTGTGAATCTTTGCAGTATGATTCTGGTATTGTTGTACTCTTTACTGTGTAATAAATATGTTCATACCTGCATTGGAGGCTGTGGGTTTATTTTTTTCTCTTTGTTTAAAGTACTTTGTACCTGTTGCATGTTTACAGAACAGAATGCGCATTCTGCTTGAATGCATCGTTTACATTAACGTTTATTCATTTAGCAATTTAGAAAATAAGAAATACCACAAAGTGGTTCATCCTAAAGATGCGGTAACATGAGAAGTTCCAAGCTTGTTCAGAGGAGTAGAGACTAGAATAGAGATACACCTAAGTAATAATGAAAGCATAGATTTTTTTTTTTTTTTACAGGGTTCCCACGGTTATGTAAATCATAATTAGGACATGAAAAGTCAAAATTAAGATATAACTTTTAACTTTGTTAAACATAATTGTGACATGAAAAGTCAAAATTAAGTATTGAGTATTTACAAAAAATTTAATTTGTAAAATAATTGTTTTTGTCATAATTTCAATTCAATTCAAATTATCATCATAATTTTGTACTTTTTTCCTATAGTTGTTTTTGTCATAATTATTACTTATGTAATTTTTCTCATAATTTCTTGTCATTGACATTTTATCTCATAATTACATCTTAGTATCTCTTCATTTTGCCTTTTTATCATAATTATGACTTTTTTATGTCATAATTATGATTTACCAAAAATGATTTGGAGTGACTTGAAAAGTCATGGTTATTGGTCAAAAGGTCTGGGAATTAAAGACTTCTAAGCATTTCTAAACTCAGTTCAAATGGCCTTTTTTTTTTTTTTTTTTTTTACAACAAATGTCTCCAAAACTAAAGCTATACTGCAAGTAAGAGACGTACTGTTAAAGGTTGAGTAAATTGTGTTTTGGTATGTACGTATACTTGAACCGAGAAAAGCTTGAAGTGAAATTATCCTTTGAAAGGCCGTTTGAAATGCCTGCTATCCCCAACATAAGTAGCCTTGTGAACTGAAGAGTAAATGCTCTCTGAAGGGAAGCTATTAGTGTGGAAGGTCTATATTTAAAGTGTCACTTAATTCCCATGTCCCCCGTTTTACATTTTACCTAATGTTGAAATGTTAAAATGTGAAATATTCAGCCCACTTTGTCCTGCAATGTGTCAGCAACATTGACAAGGCAACACATTTAGTCCAGCAATTACCTTCGTCCCGGCCGAAAGGCTTTATAAATGCGTCCGCCCCCCAAGCCACGCCAAAATGAACCCTGCGATCGCTTAGCCATTACAAAACCTTCAGAGAATCACACGACTCTTCCAAGAGGTCTACGCTTTTGTGAACCTCTTACGCCGCTTATCTGCTTTTATTACCATTTAAGAGATCATAAAGCTAAGGATAAGTTGAAACACTGATATTCCTGCCATTTACCACCTTTAGCGTTTCAACTCGCGTTTTTTATCAAGTGGCGAGAATTGACAGACCCTCAATTAAGCGAGGTCCGGAGAACTGTTCTCTGCCGATAACAATACAAATGGATTCTCTCAAACAGAGAAAAACAGCTGTCTCTATTATTTGAATGCTTCACCTTTCCCCGCTCCATTAATTGGGTCTTTGATCACAGGCAGAGGTGCAGAGTGCCTGATAAGGAAAAGGTTATTAGTAAAGTAGCCCGGAGGACCGAGTCGCGGCCTAGCGCGGGCTGCGCGAGATGAGATAAGCCCATAATGCCTGTGTGTGCATGTGCTCGTGAGCGATAGGGCCTCCGTCTGCCCCCAAAACGCTCGTGCGAGGAAAAGAGCAATACTCCGACGAGCTAATGCAGGATATAAATTCGGCTTCCAGGGATGGAACGCAGGATTAAACTCCATAAAGAGTTCGCCTTTAAATGGTTTACATTTTTTGCCTCTAAATCAAACTGTGTCGCAAAATTTCACCGTGCTTTTTTTGAACCCGATATGCGGCGAGGAATATTACTGTAGGCCCACAGTGACGGAGGAGAAAATAACGCTCTGCCTTTTGAGAGTCAGGCGAAAGTGTCTCTTTGATATGCAGCCGAGCTAAATTTGAGGATTTAAATCTGATTTCATCTAAGCCTGTTTATAGTCCCATGTCCACGGATGAGGCGCTGAGTGATTCGAAACACCTCGTTGAGGAATCTTCGCGAAACTCTCTTGTAATAGGTTTTTTTTTTTGTGTGCTCTGCAACCACAGAGGAATACAACTAGGGGGTACGAGAGCATATTAGGCCTGTTATGGTGTGGGCAAAGTGACTCTATGGAGAAAACATTTTTGATTAAATTACAGAACACAAGGTTATCTTTCTCCAGCACATGCCTCACTGCCCCCAGGCCTGGATAATCTGTTAATACCATTCAAGCAAAATGACATTATTAAGGAAGTGGAGTACTGCATCTCCACCCAGGCCTGAATGATGCATGTAGCCGACCCTCCATCATCCTAGCTGAAGATGAGGGAGTAAGAAAGAGAGAGAGAGAGGCTGCTTGGCAGTGACAAAAGCACTGCTTAAATGTCAGCTAATGGTTCCTCGGCACCCTGCTGATGAACAGGGCAAAAAAAGAACGAAAAAAAAGAACAGAAAGATATCTATCGTTTATCTCCAGGGGCCGAAGAGCTCAAGCCTATATTTATCCTGTGGAAAATAAAACAACACTGCTCTTTCTCATCTGCTACACCGAGAAAATGTGTAATCCATTATTCTTAGTGGACATATAAACCCTGGTTTCAAACGTGTAAATCTAGGATCTAGGTTGAGTAAATAAATTGTAAATCTAGGTTATAAATCTACGGGAAGGTATGTGTACAAGTCAGTAAAGCAAAATCAAACAATTTCTTATTTAGGCGTCTCAGAGGTTAATATACACAGTATATATACTGTGTGAGCGTGTTTTTAAGATATGAACAGTGATACTGATTTAAGTTTCACAGACCATGAAGTTTGTTCAGTGAATGATTCATCTGACCGATTTAAACTTGCAAATCTATTAAAATATTTTGTTAAAAGAAGCGGCTTATAACTGTCATTTGTTGTGATGTAATTTGCTACCAGGGAGAGGAATGATAACTTGCAGTTCAGTGAGTGAGTCAGCTGTTGATCCAGAACATATGTGATGCATTCAGTCAGTTCGTTCAGTGAAGGATTCGTCAGACCAGTTCATGAGTCTATCTGATTGATTTGTTAAAAGAACTGACTCATGGGAGACATTTGTTATGATTCACAACAAATAATTCTTAAAGTCACCATGAAATCAAAATTGAACATCCTTATTTTTTAATGGAATATTGCTGTATTTATAAAGGAATTAACTTTTTTTTTTTTATATGTCTTGCAGCATCATCTCTTCCCTGATGATGCGTTCACTGGCTAGAAGGCGGGACAACCTGCCACTCACATGAGATCACAGCAATAGCAAACCACAATGATCCAATCTATTCCCAATGGACAAAATTAAGTCTCTCCCTAAATTCTTTCTTGTCTGAGATGCCGTTTCACTCAGATGTATGTCACAATAGGGAAGAAAAGACAATCGCAACTTATGTTTCATGCTGACTTTAAGAGCCCGTTATTTAACTTGTAAAGCGGACTACTGGTTGTGCTGTATTGTTTTTTTTATAACACAATTTGCTGCAATTAAGTCATTTAAAAAGTTAAGACATCACAAATGTTTGTTTATGTGCAGCTCGTGAGGACGCGCTTCGAATTAATGAATCCATTTATTTATTTTATTGTGATTCAGATTTACCGCATGAACACTTTTGTGTACTGCAGTAAATACTGAGAGATTGTATGGAATATATTGAAATAAAAAATAAACAGTAATCAGTCTAGGGTTAACCCATATGCCCGAGCATACTTCTAAGGGGGTGTTACATATGAAAATGTAACCCCTCCGGCTCTACTTGCACCGCTCCAAGCGGGATTCGAACTGCCGTATCCGGCGTGAGAGGTGGGCGTGCTAACAAAGACGCTAAAGACCGCAGCTTCGCCAGTGTGCCTCTTGAGACCAGACCAGCTCTTTACTAGCTGACCTCCAATACACTCACCCCCTGAACCTCACTCCCACCCGGGTCACGGCACCAATGTAACTGGTCCTACTTGCACCCGCTCCGAGCAGGATTCAAACCAGCATCACCGGCATGGGAGGCGGGCACACTAACAAGGATGCCAAAGACTGCAGCCTCTAGAATCAGTCGCCAGTGCGCCTCTTAAAGCTAGGGGAGTGAGGTTTACTTGCACAGCTCTTTACTAGCTGGCCTCCTTTATTCATCCCCCTTAACCTCACTCTCATCTGGGTCAGGGCACCAATGTAACCCCTCCGGTTCTAATTGCACCACTCCGAGCGGGATTCGAACTGCCGTTTCAGGCATGGGAGGCAGGAGCGCTAACAAAGACACAAAAGACCGCAGTCGAGTGGAAATGCACCTCTAGAAATGCAGAGATGAGACAGCACAGGAGAATCACCTGCAGTCCCCCTGAAACTAAACTGGGGCTGGTTTGAGAGAAAAGTGCCGACGTGCACACCGTCAGAAGCCCAGAGCTGTGGGTCTTACCCAGCTGAGATGACTGATGGCTAATGAGAGTAGAGTGAGGACCCAGGCCGACTGCTACCCACTGTGTGTTTAAAGCGTGATTGATGCTTTTCATGGCTCCCGAGCCCCCTCTTCACAGGAACAGCTTGCTCTAAGCACACAGGGCAGCACTTGCTGACTTAAATACAAACTTTGTGTTTACGAGAGCCAGCCTACTGCACAATAAAACTTTAGGAGGCATATGGAACCCACAACTTTCAGACCTCACTGGATGTGCTCTGCACACTGTCAGTTGGCTAGGCTTGAAACTAATGCAGCTGTAAAACAGGCACGTGGCCCATCTTATGACCTTGATGAAGAATCGATGTAAAATGAAGAAATGTTGGAAGTAATGTTTCGATCAACTTTGGGGCAGTTGAATCATCATAGTTCCCCACCAGGATTTTGGCACTAGAAACGTCTGAATTCACAGTGGGACTGTGTGTTATCCATCATTCTGCTAATATAGTCTTCCACAGAGGATTTCTCATGTGAGATATCACACCAACACGATCCAGGCTGCCATCGTCGGAAATATTGCAGCCAGCTGATCCATTTTTGTAATCTGTTTTGTAAACTGTTTTGAGAAACACTGCTAAAGAGATCACAGCGGGCAAGTTTCAGAGTAAACAGAGATGCCTTACACTGTGTTTCTCCAAGTGCTTATTATGTTGATAAATGGCTCCAAATAAATGTGACTTTCAGTTTGCCAGCAAGAGGCGAAACAGCGGAGCAGCTGGGTCAGGTGCTGCCCGACATATGTGTCCTCCTCTTTTGGAGCCAAATGTAAGTTTTTTTGTAATATTTGAAGTAAGCATTTATTACTTCGCTTATTAATTTAAATTATATTTTTATATGATTTGAATACAGTTACAATTATCGTATTTATTATACAAACAGTTAGTTCTGCGGCATTCCAACACTGCTGAAGTGACTCTTTACAGCTTTCACACCAAGAACGATAACTATTTTAGCTCCCACATCAGCACACGATAATATTCTGTTTATTATAAGTGTGCTCTGGTTATGCCATCTGACGATTTAAACGCTTGAGCTCTTAAATTTGGGTGAACTCTGATTGACTGTCAATGTTTTTATCATTCATCAGCTGAAATTAATTTTTTTGTTCTGATATGATTCCTGTGTTGTTGCTGTTATAGCTTCGGTGTGAATTTTGCTGTTCTCATTCATAAAATTAGAACGATTATTGAAACTTTATAGTTAACTTGTGAACAGGCCTTTATTCCAGGGTGTTGACAAGTGACTGTCTTTATGAGTGAGTCATTGAATTGTTCATTCAAAAGATTTTTTTCAAAAACACTGAATCATTTAGGTATGAAACAATTCTTTGGCTGTTGTTCAAAATCGCCACTAAACCCTCATTCATTATTCCCTACATTACTCCACTAATATAGCCCACTTGAAGGAGTGAATGAAAACAAGTGAGTGAATTCGGACACTGAGTCTGTCGGAAGGGCTGCCGCTTTTGCATAGTTTGTGCTCGCTGTTTAATAATCATTTTAAACTTTGCAAACTGGCAGCTTCAGTAGTAATGAAAACATTTATCTTGTACCCTTTCATTGAAAATGTACAAACCTTAATTAAATGCTTTTTTGCATGTTTGATATTACGGAAAATGGATGGATGTGCACTCGATAACGTCCACTTTGGTTTCAGACACCACTACAAATGACTGTTCTCTCTAAAAGATTTCGAACACAGCCATACTGAATGTGTCATTGAATCATTCACCCAAACGATTCCTTCAAAAACAGAAACCAGTTTTAATGTGTGACACATGAAATCATTAATACAATCAATTTGTTAAAAAAAAGGCTGATTCATTCAGCAACTAAGCACCACTGCTGTATGATGCTCAGAGATGTGCAACCATTGCTGTGGCTTTGTAGGGAAATTCGATAGTCGAGCAAATAGGTGGATAGATTGTTGGGTTGAATTTGAGAGCAAGTCAACCTGGGGTCTACTTCAAAAGTAGAGTGAATTGGTCTGTCTTATATCCTCGTCGGATGCTTATTCAAGTTTCCTCTCTCACACACACGACTGCACTGATCACTGAGGAAATGGAGGATGTGAGAAATTCAGTGTGGCGAAGCTGGTGATGTGCCTTTCATTCCACCAAATAAACAACCAGAGAGAGGTCATAAATCAGTGAGGCTCCGTCTGGCCTCCCCACCCCCATCCCTCTCCCTACTGAACACACAGAGTAACGGCATGAGGAGCGAAAGGAGGAGGGTGGCAAATGAGAAATATAGAGCAAAAGAGAGCTAACGTAGAAGAGAGAAAAAGCAAGAGAAGGATTGGAGGTGAATAAGTGCAGCTGACGGCCAGAGGAGTGACAGGACACACCTGAGCTCCTGCGCATGATTAATAGTGCTAGAGAGACACGCCGGTGTTAAGTACCCAGAGTTCCTGCGCAATTTATAGCTCCTGCCGCGCTCTCCCCCCATCCTCATCTCTGCCGTCCCCCCACCACGGTCTTCCCCAGCTGTTCCACACCTGGACGTGGGCCCGGGAGAGAGACGAGCCATCCATCTCTCACAGGCCACAGAGGGAGGGGTGAGAGAGCGCAAGGACCCAGCAGGTGCTCTATGGAGTAAGGATGGAGAGAAAGCATCATAAACACACGAAACAAAACAGCATTGCAGGTAAACGCTGTTCGGGTCTCAATGCGAAATGCAGCAATCATGCATCTGCCGCATTTAAGATTAGCAAGCTCTCAAAGTCTGCTTATCAAGCCCCCAAATCATATTTCATGCTGACAAGCGTCATTGCTCAGATTCCTATAGAGTCTCCGGGAAGCGAATAATTCGCCTCCCTCAGTCACACTTTGATGAGATGTGATAAAAGTGGCCCCTGTTGGAATGGGAATCTATATGGATGGCCGATGCCTCAAAATGTGGAATTGATTTTTCAGTAAATTATTTTTTTTATAGCGTTGAGACTTAAAAGGCACCTTATCTTCACATGGGAATCCCACCCAAGACCCTCAGATGATTTGAAATCACACTGAAATATGCATCTGAGCTTTGGTCCTCTAAAAAAAGGGGGGGGGGGATAAATTTCAAGCTGCAAGATTATCGAGAGCAGATGAGCAAGAGATGTCAAGATTGGCACTGTGTCGCCCTATTCACACTCATCTTGATCAATCCAGTGGCAGAGATGACACCTCTTACCCCTCATGAGACAGAGCCAGTCTCGCATGCCACGGCTCTTTCATCTTCACCTTCACGCACATTGATGGATGATCTCATCCTCCAAAACCTCAGAGAGGCAAAAACTACTGAATTTTTACATTTTCTAATGGAAATGTGAGTGGTACTGGTGCAGAACTCATTGGAACAATCCTAGAGTGGCTGCTTAGTGGCAGTGTTATCATTAACCAAAACAAAAATGTTATTAAATCAGTTTTCGTTCAACTGAAATAAAAGTAGAACCTAGGTGAAATTGGAAAACTGGTACTCATTACTTCATTACAAATTAACAAAAAATTTAAAATTTTTCCAGTTTTAAAAAATCAGCTGCATTAAACGTGAAAATGCTGTAAAAGGACAAACTGAAATAAAAATAAAAAATCCAATAATAAAGACCCCATATGGCCTATGGATATGGCTTTTTTGTTGAGAATTATGGGAACTATCTAATTAGATTTCTGTTTCATTTTGGTTGAAATCATCTGATTGGATAGAAAAATTATTTAATACTTAAAGTCGCCATGAAATGAAAATTCGCTCTGCATGTTATATATGTTTCATTAAAACGTCAAATGTCAAATAAATTGCCCCTGTAATTTTTTATCAAAATGTCATAATATTCCATTACTCTTGGATACGTCACGTTACGAAAGAAAAGATGTTATGTTTCATCGCAACTTTTAGGTCAGGGATTATAAAAATGTAATCATCATTTCTCATCGCATGTTTGAGATATTGTAACAGATCAAAAGCTGTATTCCCATTGGTGAAGAAGGGATGCAGAACATACTGTGGCATACTTACTACATACCTGTAGGCATCTAGGTCTGCAGCTGTATTCAGCATTTGCCCTACGGATACAAGATAAATGTGTGACACTAGCCCATGTAAATTAGACTCTATGTGCCAACAAAACCATGTTCCGTTCTCTCCCCTCGGGCGAATCGTAGCTGCACCCTCACATTCAATGTCATGCTTGCCTTAATCATGCAGATTTACTACCCTCTATAATTTCTTCAGCATTATACATCTTTGTTTTTCATACCCTGCACTTCCCTCCAGCAGTGAGTCGCTGGGCTCAGCAGTGAGATTTCCTCACCCTCTGTCCCAGCCATCCATCTACAATGACTGATGCCACCCAGATCTAAAACAAATGTTTGACCAAGCTGTTCAACTGTATTATTCAGCTGTGCGAAGAACCTGACACATTTGACATAAGACATTTGCCCGTTTAATTATATAGATTCCAGATAAATATTTACAGACGGTCTTTCGTCTGTCTCGGCGAGAGTGATTTATTCGGATGTGCCGAGGAGGTTTCTGCCACCTTGACTGGCTTGAATGCATCATTTTCAGCTGATCATTTGCATGGCACACATCGAGTTGGCATTTCAAGACAGCTGTATGGAGATGATTAGAATAAGGATCATTTTTCACACATTGAAACTTGACTTTATTGACCCTGCAGCATCTGACAAAAAGAAACACTTTCTGAACTTTTTTATTTACTCTTCCAGTACATTTTTAAAAATTAAAAGAAAAAGTAGAGTAGTGGAGTAGTTTGTACATTTAAAAATATATATATATAATAATTAATACAAATAAAATAAATAATAATTAAATAAACACAAAATACTAATAAAAATAAATAAATACATACACTTTAACATTTTTCTTAAAACAAAAATTGTGCAACATATTAAAGGGGTGGTTCGGGATTTTTGACATCGGACCTCATTTTTAAGTCAGCCTGGTTGTTTCATCAGTGGAGACATTTTAAAAAAAAAAATTATCCAGTCCTTATATTTGGATAGTTAGCCGATGCTAGGCTAGCGCGAGTCAATGGTATATGTGTTAGCCAGCCATTAAAAAACGTTTTACCCACTCCACAGTGCACCAAACGCAAATCAATTATAACACTAGACTATCGATGTATATGTCCGTTGAGTGAATAATGTTAGAAATCAAACTTACTCCACTGATGAATAACAACCAGGCTGACTTAAAAATGAGGTCCGATGTCAAAAATCCCGAACCACCCCTTTAAAGGGTTAGTTCACCCCAAAATGAAAATTCTGTCATTAATTACTCACCCTCATGTCCTTCCAAACCCGTAAGACTTTCGTTCATCTTCGAAACACAAATTAAGATATTTCTGAGAAAATTTGAGGGCTTTCTGTCCCTCCATTGACAGCCTACGCAACTACCACTTTCAAGCCCCAGAAAGGTAGTAAAGACATCAATAAAGTAATCCATGTGACACCAGTGGATTAACTTCAATTTTATGAAGCGACGCAAGTGCTTAAAACAAGAAAAACATTTGCAAATGGGATCATTTCATTTTCTTTTTACTAAGATTTCTATTTTCTTTTGCAGTGCAAGAACTACATTATCTGAAATAACCTGCTGTAATCATAAACAAAACATGAGTAGGCCTACTATCATTAATCACATCACAACCTTTAGTATGCTGTTATACATCAAAGAACGTATTCAATTGTAGTGCATGTTTTGGCTGTTAAAGAAGGAACTTCAAAACCACTTCAGTGGTGCTCAACCCTCCACTGTTCAGGACAGGCTAATAATGCAAAAATTATTCAAATGATTCATTAGTCAAAAAGTTTCCAATTAATCCATGTCGGAGCAGTGACCTACTGGTGAGCACGTCACATTAAGTCATGGTATATAATTATGTCATCTGTTGATAAGTAATAAATTAAAGTGACAAAAAGTATTGAAAAAAGGACCCGTCTATTCTAATGTGGTGTGGTGTAATCATGAGAGATGTGTAATCATCAGTTCTCTTTAATATTATGCCTTCAAAAATATGGCCAGTTCATCTCACTGGAATTTCTTTTAGCTACTAGTTCCTAACTAGACAGTCTGAATATCAGTCTCAATGGGTCACAGTCTTCATCGTCTCATTTTAGAAATGTTCCTTGCATTACCAGAGCGGTAGCATTAATGGCTGGGTTGAGGAGGTTGACTTAAGCCAGGTGCTTCAATTAGGCTGGCTGTGTTCCAGCACATACGGCTGCAGTGCCGCTCGACACCAGCATTCGGAGCGCTTTCCCTTCCTCAAACACACCTGCTGGAGCAAACTCAGCCTTTCCATACGCTGCACTAGACCAGGACCATAACATCTAATAGATTCATAATATTCATTTTCTATATTCAGAATTATTGAAAACAAAAAATAACTTTTGGGGTGGGGGGGATGGGGGGTGGGTCTACTCTGCTAGAATAGGTTTTCATTCTTGAATGTTCAAAACACACATTATTTTTCACAGATTTTACATTGTTGCAGCACCTCTCTTCCCAGTCTGTTAGTAACGCTCTGTTTAGTTCCTGTCTCTATAAAGCCCCTCCTTCCAACATGGCTGTGTGCTCTGATTGGTCAGCTGGACCAGTGTGTAGTGATTGGTTAACTGCTTCGAGTTTGTTTCAGAGATGTCACATCCCTTATTATAACCGTGAGTTTCAACCATAGACTGTAAAAAATTATGGACGTAGTGTCTGTGACGTCACCCGTAGGTTTCTGAAGCCTAAAGTGGGTGTAAAAATCCCCCCCACCTCACAGTTGTCATGAAGGGCAAAATTAGCTGTATAGACCAAAGCCACTTTTTACTCCAGGCTGTAAACATGTTTTTTTTCTGCTGTAAATTTGGTCATTTCAACATGGGGGAGATGCAGATTTGACTCACTTTTGCAGCCAGCCTCAAGCGGCCAGTTGATGAATTGCCGTTTAATTCACTTCCATGTTGGTTTCAAGAGAGAGACAGGGAGGTTGCCGCTTGGTTTCAACACACTTCTAACGCACCTCTTACACTTCTCAACCAGGCCTCGCCTTTTTTTTGTGTATGCCTTGGGCAAAAATGATTTAAATGAGGAATATCGTATGTGTTCACTCCGGGAAGAAAACTGAAAACTATAATTGAGGTGTTTCAGGGAGTTCAATAACAGTGCTAACTGATATAGAGAATAACCAACCCGATCTCACAGCACTTCGTATGTATTTTATGTGGTGGTTCATTCGTACTAATTCATACGACCGCACTCGTACGATTTTTGCTAAATCATACATATTTTACGAGTTGCCCAATTCGTATGAATGACCTACCCCTGACCCCGCCCCTAAACTTACCCATCACTGGGGTTTAGACAAATCGTACGACTTCGTATTAGTGAGGTCGTACGAATTAGCCACTATACCTCAAAGATAGCATTGGAATAACTCCCTTTGCAGACGTTTTCATGCTCAAACTGCAAAACACTATAGAAAGTTGAAAATATAAAAAACATAATAGGTCCCCTTTAATAGATCTGTTATGCGTGTAGTCAAAATCCTGTTGTCATTTTAAGTCTAATCATGAGTGGACATATGAGCCAGACATATGGCAATGTGATAGGGTAAATGTAACATATGACAGGGCAATGACTGATGCTGTGGTGGAGAGTTACTGCAATAAAGAGCGAGAGAGAGAGATTAATGAACACAGCGGACATATTCCTCAAGGACATTGCTCCTGTCCCTCCATATGAAACAGATGTTGATCCAGTGGAGGTAGAATGCCACAGGCGCGGCATGTTCCAGAAAAATCCTGTGTGCAGATGCCTCTACCTGGGTCGTGCTGGTGTCAGCTGCCTCTCACATTGAGCATGCTCCTCGGGCCATGTGAGCCATCAGCGAGTAATGGGGAAAACAGACCCATATTACTGAGACACAGACAGTAGACGGCACCTACTCTCAGATGGTCAAGACATTATGCTGCAGACTGGCAAAAATGACATACAAACACTTCACAAGCAAAGGAAACATTTATAACAAATGTAGTGCTATTTTTACACACATTTTTTTAAAGGAACTTATATAAGTGTAAAAGTCAAAAGCATTTGCAACAAATTTTATGTCATGTATTTTACAAAATGTGACAGAATAAGATTTTTTAGATCTATTGACAATGATTCTTTGAAGAAGAATATTACATGATGACAAGCAAAAAATCTTTAAAAAAAAAAGTTTTTGGTGCACATAAGTGTGAGTAAACGTACCTGATAATTATATAGACCTCTTGCCATGGAACTTTTTGTTAGCTTTGACTTTAATGAGACATATTTCCAGATGAAGGATTTTCAAGGAGAGAAAAAAATAGGGCTTGGAGGACTACTTTCATCCTGAAACACCACTGACATCCACCTTTGAGGAGGTCAAGTTCATCCTCAAGAGCATCATGACGCTCCCCAGAGGTAACACTTCTTTTCGAAATCTATCGTTATTTGCTGCTACCATATAGTTTATCACATTAATGTTAATAAGCATTAAAGCAGTGCCTAAATAGCCTAAATAGACATGTGGAATTGGGCTTAAGTGACCAATAAATAACCCCAAAAATTCAGAGGTGGAGCAAGTCATTATGTAATAAAAAGATTACAAAGACAACATTTTGAATTGTTTTGAATAATGTGCACTGAGAATTATGCACAATGTTTAAAGTCTTCAGTTTTGATTTCATGTCTACTTTAAATAGCAAGACTTTTAGAAGAGAACCAATGCTCATATCATCCTCAGTGTCTGTGCTCACAATTTGCTGACCTTTTTTTTCTTTTCTTTTTCTTTCAACCAAGGCGCATCAAAGGATTGTTTGGTTCAGTGCATCCGCTGTAGTTCGTCTCAAATTACAAAACTTGAAAACCGACTTTCCGAGAAAAACAAAGCCTCTCAAAAGTATGAAAAAGGCCCAGGTTTATAATTCCCCTATGGATAGTCTACAGTCATTATTGTGACTACTGAAACTCTCAAAGAGCACGAAACAAGATTAAAGCTTATTTGCTCTTTGAAGTTTTTTTGCTTCTTCTGTTTTCTTGCTCTTAACAACATGAGGTGTTTTTACACTTGGAAAAAGGGGCGAATGACCCAAAACTGCCACAGCGAATGGGTCTTTCTGTGGCGCTCCAGCTAATGAGAAGAGGGCCAATGATGGTACAAGCCTCATCTTCACCTCAAAGCCTCTGCGCTTCACTCTGTCTAACACTTACTTTCATATGTTCTGAGCCGAGGCAGAAAAACAAAGGCTTACATGGCTGGGATGCTGTCTTTTTTCTTTTAAGGAAATCAATATATCAAAAGAAAAATGTTGCAGTGGAATAATATGAAACATTGGATGCACATTTTCTTTAAACCCCAAGTTTTGGCTTTGATTTGGGAACAATTATAAACGTGTGAATCTACAAAGCTTGACACTTTTTGGGCTAAAGCAGTATCCTATTGTCAGTGTTCCTGATTATTTTCTGGTTACATTTTGGCACATCTCCAGTCCTCCTCAGCCATTTTGTTTAGTGTGGTATTCTCATCCTCATAGATGCTTTCACAGGCTCTGCTTCAACGCTTTTCAATCCTGAGCGCTGTCGAGACGTTTACCAGAGAGACACAGTGGCCCCTACTGGCGCCTAGAAGGAGTGTGGCAGATTGATTGTGGAACCATCATGTTGACAACGCCTTGGTGCCATGCCAGCAGCTCAATAGGAGAGCCCTCGTTCAGCATAAGATGCCAGACAATAGATTTCCCTGATTGGAGAGTGCTCTTCGTAGCTTGACAGTGGTTCACTGCGTGGTATTGAGTAGCTGTTTTTCCCCTTCTCAGAAGCAGTCCAATACACCAATCAATGATGCTAATTTTAATACTTGAACACAGAAGATAACAGGTCTGGTTGAAGGACTGAAAATCGACCCACCAGTCATATTCAGAGGGGTAGGCATATTCTCCCTAGGGATTTATTTGACATATCGGAGAAATGAATGACAAGCATTGATGTATATAAGTAATGATGTGGTCATTACAGAATGCAATTATGTAAAATATTCAGATTTGCCAAGAAATAAAATATATAAAGCCATCACTTTAAATGAATGATGACAGCATCTGATCATAGCGATGTGAATCAAAAACTGCAATTCACATCAGGTCGACAGAGAAGTTAAAATCTGTTATGATAGTTTTATTATAAAGTATATTAGAAATGATAGACTATAGATCTGGCTATATGACAATATAGTTTGAATTAACTTCTTTTCTTTGCATGACACATTGACATTACAGAATAGCTCTTTCTGCATTATTATCATATTATCACTGTATCATATGATGTGTCTTATAAGGTCACATCCTTTTGATCTTCCCGGCAAAAACGGCTAGAGTCCTTCACATAAAGAGCATTCTACAGCCAGGCTTACATACACAACCTAGGAAGTCAGGGATTCTGGGAAGGTCTCATTTTTAAAGTTCCGTTGTTCTCACATTGGCAATAAAAAGATGATTAATACATGAAAACTCTTAAGTTTAAAACCCATTTAAGTTTCTGAAAACATTACATTCAGCTTGCACTTAAGTATATTCTAATAAAGTAGGCCTAATGATTAATAAGTACTCTTTTTAAGTGTACTTCTTTTGTTTTTACAAGGGCTGTTGTTTAATATGCCATTAACCCCCTTTTTGTGCTTTTCTGTGAGGCAAGGTGACATAAAAAACAAGGTGAGTTTAAAAAAAAAAGATAAACAAATATATAAGTCTCTTTTCACTCTTTTAATACATATTCTTACAATAAAACAATTTCTGAGCAGCGCACAAGGACGTTCAGGGGTATAAAGCTGGACCCGGGAGACTGGGCACGGGTAGGAGAGATGAGCAGGGATGCCTCGGGCAAAAGCACAATCAAAGCAATCTCATTCCGGTTACTTGCGTGTAAGAGATTATGAAAGCAATATGGTGCAATAAAATCTGGTTTGGCTGTAAGCTCGATATAGTAAATGTATGCAGGTAAATAAACTGAATATGTTATCTATCACTATGTGCAAAACCCTATTTTACATTATAAGTGATGCCATGATGCATTACGGAGAAATCTCTGAAACGGGTCAAACGAAACCCAATTAAAGAGATCTAATCTGTAACGTAGCTACTGAAGCATTCTTAATGTGCTCATGTTTGTGTGTAGAGGCTTGATAGGAGCTTAAATAGTCTGACAAAGGAGAAATGTAATAAAGCTCCGGCTTTCCAATAGATCATCCTGAGTGAATTTGCCAACATTACTCTTCCCGATTCAAGGCTAGTAAATTAAAATTTATGCACACCTACTTTATCTTCCTTTACGTTCCCCATGAGGTGGCAGCGAGATATTCTCACCATAGGCAATATTCCCTTTCAGTAATTATATGAGTGTAGACTTCCTAATTAACATATGGCATACATTTTAGAGTGTAGAGGCATAATGCTCTCAGTTCTCCACAACGTCACCCACTGTGTGATATTTTCTCCAATGACAGATATTCTGCATTGCTATTAATGTCAATCAAACACATTCTCTCTATTCAGGCGGCACAAATGCCCACAAATAGGGGACTGGGCACACCAGACGTGTCGTGACATTCCCACATCGGTGATGTATGAAAACAACAGTGGAGTGTTTGTGTGAACCGAGGTTAGCAAAACAAGAGGAAAGGCTGGGCTCCGTTTTAACAAAGTGGTCTGACAGAAGAGAGCTGCTCACGCACATATACACATCCGCAAACACACACACGCTGACACCAGACAGGGCCCGAGGCGGTCCTGCTGCTCCAGGACCCCAACATCTGCTCTCTGGAATAATGCATGTTTCATTTCAGATGCTCCCTCTCTTTCTAAAATGGAGCGGTGATCTGCCTGTAATGCAAAGGCCACAGATCATGCGGTAAACTCTGCTCTGGTGGCCTCAAAGCTGTCCTCGGGCGCTCACAATCCAGCTACAGAGATGGAGGAGACTGGTGCACCATTTGTTTCCAGTGCACTGAGTAATGGCTGCCACTGGGCTCTGCCACAAAGGCAGACTGTTTCTGTCTAGACTCACAAAGAAATACTCAGGCTGGTGTGCTTCCTAATGTACACACAAATGTAAATGAACACAAACAAATTAACAAAAACCCCTCTGGCCTATATGTATTTTTAATCTTACAATATGCACTATAAAAATATGTTGTTGCATTGAGTTCAGTTCTCTCAATAATTACCTTAATAATTGCCAAATTATGTAAAATATGAGCTTGACACATTGCCACACACACACACACACACACACACACACACAAAAAACATTAAAGGGTCTTCCCAGAGTAACATCTGTATTTTATCCATTTCTGAAGAACTGGAAAACATGAGGTTTGAGAGTTTATAGAAGTGATTCTCTCCCACCTTTTTATAATTACCACAGCGAAGGAGAAAGTGTGCATCTGTCGACCACACCATGTTTGCCTGCGTCTGTCTTTCTCGGTACCCCTGTAGCTGGCGTCAAGTGAGTGAGTCACTGAATCATTCACTCAAGGATTTTTTCAAAACACTGATTAATTCAGAAATTAGAAATGTGTTACACGGACATGCAATATTTAATTCTGCTGTCGCTTCGCTTGGAACTTCGTTGGAAGAGCACAAGTAGGCAAGCTAAACAGAAATATATTTTCTAACAAGTTAGTAAGTTGCTGTCACATTAACGAAATTTCGTGGGCAAAAAGGTCTATGTTCTATTGTGTCGGTGTAGCAATGTATTAAAGGGATAGTTCACTTTGAAATTCATTTTTGGTATGTTTTAGCTTACCTCAAGGGCATCCAAGATGTAGGTGTCTTTTTTTCCGCGGTAGTTTCAATTTTGATATTTTTAGGTCAAACCGTTCTTGTCTGTCAGTCATATAATGCAGGTCTATGGTCACGGTCTCAAAACACAAGCACAGAGTCCAAATTAAAACAATTCCCCGTCGTCCAAATTAAACAATTCCCCATCGTAAGTACACATTGATGGCCTAAGACACGAAACGAGCAGTTTGTGTGAGAAAACGAACAGTATTTATATCGTTTTTACCTCTTATACGCAGACATGTCCGAGTGATCTGATCTGACGTGTACGCAGACTGGTGCATAGATATATACACTAGATGTCACCTTAAAGACATTCGTTCCAATGAACTGCCGTAGACAAAGCGACATCTAGTGTATATATATCTATGCACCAGTCTGCGTACACGTCACACACCAGGATGCGCGAGCGCCCTCAGATCACTTGGACGTGGCTGCGTATAAGAGCTAAAAACTATATAAATACTGTTCGTTTTCTCACACAAACCGCTCGTTTCGTGTCTCAGGCCATCAATGTGTACTTACGATGGGGAATTGTTTCATTTGGACGACGGGGAATTGTTTTAATTTGGACTCTGTGCTTGTGTTTTGAGACCTTGACCATAGACCTGCATTATATGACTGACAGACAAGAACGGTTTGACCTAAAAATATCAAAATTGAAACTACCGTGGAAAAAAAGACACCTACATCTTGGATGCCCTTGAGGTAAGCTAAAACATACCAAAAATGAATTTCAAAGTGAACTATCCCTTTAAGTGCCGTTCACACAGAAGTAGCTTTCAAACAAAATAGCTTCTGTTGGTCCAATGTTCCAGAGAAACAACAACTTTTGGTTTTAATGGCGGTTGGCAAACCAACTTAAAGGCACATTACGTCCACCTACTGATAGTAATAATTATAAATAAATAAATATAAACTAGATGTTCCTACTAAATCCTCTCACTATCCCAGTATTTTTCAGATCATTTATTAGGAGACTGTGCATTTTCCCAAATGTTTTCCCCAGCAAATTCTCCAGTGTCATGTTTTGTTTTTAAATTTGCATCTCTAACTCCATTATTTCTTCCTCATATCTTTTGCAATCTAATAGAATATGTTTTACCGTCTCTTGTGAATTGCAGCAGGTGCAAAGTCCAGTGGGGTGTTTTCCTATTCTATGTAATGTTATATTTAAGCCAGCATGACCTACTGTACAAGCGCCAGAGAAACAAGCGCACAGCCATCTTTAGAATCTTGTGTTTGAAGTAGCTTTGTATATTTCTATGGCATCGCTGTCAAAGACTTGAAGAGTAATTAGCTGGTGAAGTGGATTTACTTATTGTAGAGTTAATGAAAGTTATCATGAGCATTATCTTTGAAGCGGATGTCTTAACAAGTGTCAGATTTTAAAACGAGCGGTTCATTCATTAATCTGTAAGATCTTACCTTCATGCTGTGGAAATACAAACCAGAAGACAGAGCAGTGCTGAAAAGGGGCAGGGGGGCTACATAAGGTCTATAGAAATGACTGGATTTCGCAATCAAAAATTTGCCGTACAACCGTAAATGTGATAGCACCTTTACTCAACTTTAACTTGTTTGTTGAACTGTTGTATAAAATCCATATCACACTGAATTACTGTTCTGAATATCAGCATAGCTGTGATTGCCTATGACGTCGTGCCATACATTTGGATAACATCACTCTTGTTGTGATTAAATGGCATGAAAAAAGCAACAGCTACACAATCATTTTTTAATGGTAACTGCTTAATTTAGTCATGCATGTTGAGAGCCTGAAATCAGAAAGAAATCAGCAACTTCCTTCAATATGGAATTGTTGGTTCAGATAACAATCCAAGGCTAGTTGAGTTAGGAATATTGATGGTCTAACAAATGTCATTCACGTTTTTGAGTATATGTGACTCAATGTGCCAAACAATGAACAAAAGATCTGTATGTACTCTTGATGATTTACAAAGACAGTTGTGATCGTAATACAGGGGATGGTTCGGGAAGTGTTATATTGAGTCTTGTCTTTTGGTTGATTGATTTTGCTGATGTCTGAAAACAATACAGTCTTATCATGGCCGAGCGGCCGGCTCTCCTGACAGCTTTCTGCTTGTTGGTTCATTTGCCTCAAAGAAAGTAATTTAGTAACATCAGACTGAAACAGACTTGTTTACACTATCTCCTCTCCTCCTTTCACGGGGAGTCCATATACCATTTGTGAGGCGCATTGACGCCCTCCAAGTGCACAATCACTTGGAAATTGAGGCAACTGCTCTAGAATAATGGCTGAGCTTGACTGAGGGCTGTATAATAAATGACTGAGTCTCGTGGCACTTTTCAGTGGACATCCACACAGTCACCATTAGTTTCCTAAGTGCACTTTCCCCCGCACTTCTAAATTGATTGAAACAAAATGTCACAATTATGCCCTGTAGCTCAAGCTTAATTATTCATCAATTAGCGTTTTCTCCCCCCTTCTTTTTTTCTGAACTGATTTTTCATTCAGTTTGCAGAGATGTATGGTTCCCCTGCTGTTAACCAGTCCTAAGTCATTAGTTTCTGGCTTTGCAATTAAACCTGCTGCATTATTCATCAGGCCCAACTCGGTAGACTCTGCTCTGAGCTCAGGAGGCCTGCATGAGAAATTAATTTGGAGAGATGAAGTTTCCTCTCAGGTTAGAACAGATGCCATTGGACCAAACAGAGGTATGGAGTGCATTCATTGTAGGGAATTATAATGGCAAGCGTAAAGCTAGACTATAGAAAGGTCAAAAATACTAATGGAAAAAAGATCAAAATTGGGAATAGCCTGTGGCGGAGTGCTTCAGATTACTTAAAAAATCAACTCAGGAGGAAATGTATAATGACTATAATAGAAGTCAAATTGTACACTTAAAAATGAATAAAATCGATTATTTCATTTTACTGTAATGAAAAAAATCTTTTTTTAAAATGTAAAGGATAAAGGAAAAATAAGTGTATGACATTTTAATCTAATACAGAAGGATACTGATGTGCATTATTATATATATATATATATATATATATAAAATTACTGGATTGATTCACTACAGTAGATATCAATCTGACAGCCAGATCAAAATGTCAAAACATCAGTGATCAAATGTTGCCATCTGCTGGTGTATTGCAAAAACATAAAAATGTATTCTTTATAATAAAGAGATTTAGATCATGATCAGTCATTGGGGGAAATTAAATGATACATTTTTCATTTATAATCACGCAAGCCCATAGTATTGGTGGTCATCTCTGTTGAAGCAGTCGTAAGAGCACAGCAAAACTCTCACTGGAACAGACTGTGAGCTTTTCATCCCCATGTGCTGTTCAAAGACAATAGAACAAACTCAAATTACTAAAGGATAGTCTAATATTCTCTTGCACTTTATTGACATGCAATGTGGATCATGCAGAAAAAAAGAGTAGAAGAAAATAACACATTGCCATTGTTGGTTAAAGTTAAGTTAAACTGTGACCTTGTTAATCTGTTGATTAGAAATGTCGTTTATGCGCCTGATGCATATGAAATGCATATATGAGTGAAGCACATCCTGCCAGTCTTTACAACAGCGCCACTTTCTTTGCATTTATTGCCACAGGTACTGAAGTGTTCTGGTAAAGTGATATGCAGAATGAACTGATGCTGTACCTTCTTGGTGTTGATGAACTGCACACACTCCAGCCAGGTGGTGAGGAAGGGCTGTGAGCAAAGGTCACACTGGCCCCAATGAGACAGCATGTCCTGCAGATCTGGGTACATTGGCAGAGCTCTGGACACCACTGAGAAATTGTTAGTGCTCTCCTGGAGGATGAGCCTGGCTGAGAGTTCCTGAACACATTAAACTACAATCAACACCAGTATGGAAATGTTATGGTTAAAAAAAGAACAGTTTTTATTTCATTTGAATGATTTTCTTGAAAAAAATGGAAGAAATCACATACAAGGCACCAGGGTTATTATAGTTAACTAAGGCCGCATTTACAATACATGGTTCAAGTGACCCAATTCCGATTTTTTTCTCCCATTTGGCACAGATCGGATATGATCAACGAACGTGCAAGCAGGAAAAAAGCACATGAATTTCAATATTCTCAATCAGTTTCAGGCCTCATTCATATGTGGAAATAAATCTGAAATTAATCGAATACATGCATTTGCGTCTGCCATGTAATCGGACAGATTGGATATTCCCCTGTCAATGTGCGAGGGTGGTGGTCGCAACAAGGGCAACAAGTGTGAAATAATAGAATGTTACTTTTAATGTGAGGACTTCTTTCTCTTGAATGGACTCCATCAGTGTGAACTGAACTAAACTGTTTCCTTCGAAGAACAGTTCATCCAATGTGAAAAACTGAAACTAAACATTAAAGAGAAAAACATCAGTAAAATATATATACAAAGTTAACAATAAAGTTAATTGTGTAGCTATTTAGGGGAGGCTGAGGTCCTACTAATTAGCATTTAGCATCATACAGCTTATTTAAAAACTAAATACATTTACATTGACAAAATTATTATAAATAGCAAAAACATAAATGGCTGGCACTTTGTCCAAATAACTTACACCAACTGGAAACACAGATAAAAAATTTCCCGCAACATCTAAGATCTTCAGATTTTTCAAACCAAGAGCCCCCTAAGCAAAGAATGGACACATATTAATCTAATAGACATACGAATGGGTTAAGTATGATGATAATCGTCACTCTTGCCTCTGGTAGTTCTGTCAGGTTGTTTCGGGCCAAGAACAGCTTCCTCAGCTGTGATAAATTGTATAGCTGCTGTGGTATTTGAGTCAGTTTATTATTAGTGAAGTTAATCTCAGTCAAACTCTTCATCAAGCCCAGTTCAGCTGGAATCTGCTGCAAATGATTGTCTGTGACACTGATGCTCTTTAGACTACACAGTCTGCAAATAAACAAGACATTTTTTAAAAACCAGATAGCATGTATGATAATCAATTAGCAAAGTGTGTGTGTGTGTGTGTGTGTGTGTGTGTGTGTGTGTGTGTGTGTGTGTGTGTGTGTGTGTGTGTGTGTGTGTGTGTGTGTGTGTGTGTGTGTGTGTGTGTGTGTGTGAACTTGATTCATCTTACTTTTTAATTTCTGCGGGAATGACTTTGATTCTATTGTGGTTCAAATTGAGAAGCTCGAGGTTTGGTAGGCCTTCTGAAAATATATATAACACATACTAAAACCCAGTTCAATAAACTAATTACGATAAACCTGAATAAGAGTTTGAACTTACCCAGCACCTCTGGTGACAAATGGCTGATTTTGTTCCCATATAAATAAAGTTTATTTAGACAACAGAGGTGTTTTAACACGGATGGAATCTCCTCAAGAACATTATTTCCCAGATTGAGCTCTGTCAACTTAATAAATGTACAGTACAAACTATGAAAACATTACAACGAATGACATGATCTAGATTAATGTGCTAAAATGCTAAAGAAAGTGAAAAGAACGTGTGAGTAAATGAGGGAGAAAAGAAAGTTAAAGGAAAGTTGATAGATGGAAGTCGTAAGAAGATTGAAGGTTAAAAGAAGGTTGAAAGATTTAAGTCTTAAGGGAATCCTTTGAAGGAAAGATCTATAATAATATTCTTTTTTTATTTTTTAAAAATACTGTATTTTATTTTATTTTTCTAAACTGTTTTAATTATTCTTATTTCTTTTCATTATTTTAATTTCTTCTATGTAAAGCACTTTGAATTGCCATTGTGTATGAAATGTGCTATATAAATAAACTTGCCTTGCCTTGCCATGCCATTATTTCCCAGATTGAGCTCTGTCAACTTAATAAATGTACAGTACAAACTATGAAAACATTACAACGAATTACATGATCTAGATTAAAATACTAACGTTAGATTTTGGCTTTGCAATAATTAAGTTGTCATGGTCTTTTTAATTACAATGTTTTATTGTTGGTTAAACGTCTACAGTATTGCATTGACTCACTCACAATTATGAGTGAAAACTTTACTAAAATGGTAAGTTATGAACATATTTTTTGGGCTCTGTCATAGAATAATGATATATTATTGTTAAATGAATCATTGCTGTTGTACAGAAGTGTCTGAACTCACCTTCTGTAAACACATCAGTTCAGACGGCAGACTCGACAGATAATTATTATTCAACTTTAATACAGAAATCCATGGCAGCTTCGCAAAAACTTCTGGAAGATATGTAATTTTCCTGGAACTCAAATTAAGCGACTTTGATTTCGTTTTTAAAGCTCTGATAACTGAATCATTAGCCATTTGATTTGACTTTCCCAACGTTTCTATGGAGATGCAACGCAACTTGTCTGAAGCCACTGGCGCCGCCTGACGGCCTAATATGAGTATGGCATGCTGTCATTGGCGCCTCACAGAAAATGAGCAAGATTTTTGAATATTATACCAAATATAGGACATTCAATGTTTTAAAACGCATTTTGTCTTTCAGCAAATGCTCAGTGAAAGGTTGTCAACCTTCAGAAAATCTTGATGGTCAAAGATGGCATTTTTATTTTTTACTAATTTTCTATGGGCTTTGCGATTTGTACAACCTAAAAGTCTAAAGACTGTTAAATCCATAATTTGTGTGATAGCATTACTGCATTTTTTATTTTAGCAGTAAACATTAAACAAAATTTAACGGAATGACATTTCATCATGCTTTTGAAAGTTTCCAAGTAATGTTATTTCTTCATGATTTTACATTATTTTTTTTTAAATGGGGGAAATCATGTAGAGACATGTGCAAACACAGCTAAATATAAAAATTTTGTCATTAAAATTTACATTTTTGTTATCAGAAAAAGCTTTTTTACTTAAAATATTAGTATGTCTAAATTATTATGAAGTTGTGATGTGATCTTGTGAAGTTCAGATGTGATTTTGATGGTTGGATACAGTCTAACCTCTAAGCCTGGTTTCACAGACAGGGTTTAGATTTAGCCAGGATTAGGCCTGAGTTCAATTAGGACATTTAAGTAGCTTTTATAAAAGTGCTTTAGAAAAAAACATTACCTGTGTGCATCTTGAGACAAAACAATGGCACTGACATATTTTAAGATATGTCTTAGTGCAAGTTGCTTTCAGTTAATACAGATGCATTTTAGTCTGGGACTAGTCTTAAACCTTGTCTGTGAAACCAGGCACTAATGGTTTTTTTCTGTTGGCCAAAATCCCCATTTTAAAGAGGGAGACTGTATTTGTCTAATGTGCCGTTAAAGGAGAAGTTCACTTTTAAAATGAAAATTCTGTCATCATATACTCACCCTCATGTTGTTTCAAAGCTGTATGAATTTCTTTCTTATGCTGAACAGAAAGGAAGATATCTAGAAGAATATCAGTAACCAGACAGTTTTTGGGTCCCAATGACTTCCATAGTAGGAAAAAAATATACTATGGAAGTCATTGGGACCCAAAAACTGTCTGGTTACTGATATTCTTCTAAATATCTTCCTTTCTGTTCAGCATAAGAAAGAAATTCATACAGCTTTGAAACAACATGAGGGTGAGTATATGATGACAGAATTTTCATTTTAAAAGTGAACTTCTCCTTTAAGACAAAAGCTTGTTGACGTTGATAGAAAGTTCTGTTCTTTTTATTCAATGACGTAAGCATGACCATGATCCAGCACCTCTTAGAGCAAATGCCTTGCAGATATGCAGCTTTCCATGATTAACACAAATCACATAGCAGTTTATTCATAAATAACACTGTGAAGCATGGACTATTTCATTAAACTTGTCCAGTGCAACTGAAGTCACCATCAGCATGTGTTATTTCAGCATCTTCTATGAGCATCCTGACTGAAACACCTTAATTCCACTCATCCTAGCAAAATGGAATCAAACTCCAGAAGGTCCATTTCTACGGGGTAACTATGCACAGATGCATATCCTAATGTGTGTCAGTGACTGGGTCAGCCCTCTTCCTCATTTGCCAAATCTTTCAAAGGCTCCACAGAGTTGTAGTGCTCACCAAGTCCATAAGCATGCCGCATATAACTGAAAGAGACAGTGAAACAAACTTTAGTCGAGCAGTAGAGATTGCATTTATGTATTTTGGCATTATGTATTTATAATTTTAAATATATAAAAATACAACTTACATTAATGTGATTGGTGGCTTGTCATATTCTTCACCAATAATAATAGTGGGGGATTCTGCCTGAATGACTTCTATCGGTAGCTGGAGGACCTGTGAAAGGGCTTTTAACTGTCATGGAGAAAATATAAAAATATATGAAATAAAATAGGCAAATTATGGATTATGACTTTTTAATGTTTGTTGTTGGAATAAATGGCTGGTATTCTTACCTCTAACTGTCCACCCCAAGCAGCCGTGTCTGCAACATCATTGCAGTATTTCTCAAACTCATCTAAAGTAAAAAATGTATCTACAGTTAACAAGAGAATCCATTCATAGCATGTAACAACAAGCATTTAGCTTTATGACACACAAAGATCTTCATTAGTGTTCCGAAGATGAACGAATGTCTTGGGTGTTTTAAATGACATGAGGGAAAGTAATTACTGACAGAATTTTTGGTTGAACTAACCATTTAAATTGTGTCAGAAATCAAAAGTGGCACAAATTCTTTTTGTAATATTACAAAATATTTTGGTTTCAAAATAACTTTCTATTCATCAAAGAAACCAAAACAAAAAAAAGCAGCACAGCTATTTGCTACATGGATAATCAGAAATGTTTCTTTAACACCAAATTTTAATATGAGAATGATTTCTGAAGGATCATGTGACTGGAGTTATGAGGCTGAGAATTCACATAACATGAATAAATTACATTTTAAAATATATTCAAATAGAAAAGTTATTTTTAATAGAAATAGTAAAAAATTTAAATATTGTTACAATCTATCTATCGATGTGTATGGCACAGAGTCTGGCATTCACCTGCAGTGTACATGTCTCCTGAATTGGGGTCAGTGAGGAACGGGAGGAAGTCGTCTGCGTGGCTCCTCATGTACTGAGCTGTTTGAGCCCGAAGCTCTTTGAGACTGAGGGTGGTGCTTCTCTCCGTCAGCTGATCCTCCACAGCGCGGTACATGCAGTGACCGTCAGAAGAGATCTCTTTGATCTGCAGGTGCTTCTCCATCAGCTTCTGCCTCAGCTTCAGCCCCTCCTGATGACGGGAGCCTGTGAGATTCTCCACTTCCGCTTCAGCAATCCGGACCTCCCGCTCCTTCTCAAGAGCAGCCTTTTTGTCCTAAAGAAAACACCAAGAATTTTCAGTGTTTTCAAAATAGAAGCAAGTACAGTCACCTTATATGATTAAAATAACTCACCCGCTTCTTCTGGGCTTTAGATGTCCGACTTGGCTTGCTTGGATCCGTTTTTTCCTCATTATTTGCCAAACTCACAGATTCCAATGCATTTGAAACCTCCTCCACCTTGGAACAATCCATGATATCAGAATGAGTGAGCTGCAGTCATATGTGTCTAGATGATGTGTCTGGTTTCTAATAGGGTGTTTTAACATCTTCTAACAACATTTTTACTTACCGAGGAAGAGTTCTGAAGATGTTTGAGCTCATTTTCGTGTTTTTGATCAAGTTCAGTCTCTAGTTTGGCTATGTCTTCTGTCAGCTGTTTCCTCCTCTTCTTATCATTTTTGGGAACAGCATTTTTCATAGTTTGTATTTTAGCTATGACATGAAAAATACATCTATATTTAGTATTGTGTACTTTTATGTTTCGTTTCTTAACCCAAACAGTGTCATGCAATGCATTTTGAGGCATTTCAAAGGGAAATTTCTGAGAAATTAGTCTTATAATATTTATAGATGTAATCGTGACATGTCTTCTTACCTTGCAGGTCTTTCTTTTCCTTGCGTTGCTGTTTGGCTAACAGCTCCTCTGCTGTCTCCACTTCCTCCATGTCAAAATTAACTAATATTCAGAGCAATAAAATATGTGCAAAAAATTATCTAAACGATAAATACATTATTCGTGTCCATCAGGTTTACTTATTTTAAAGCAAGGACTGAATTGCGGTTTTCAACTCATAGAAACCAGTGGGGGTTTTTTTCAGTTCAATTGATCTGACTGCAAGTCACACGCATGGATTCAATGGGAACACAGACACTGAACACAACACATCCGGGATGTAACATTTCAAAATAAAAGTCTTAGTAACCTAGAGCTTTCGATATTTTGATATAATGGGATAAAATGGCAGAATATATAACCAGTAATTTACACTAACTTAAACCAGTAGTTTACAAAGTACCTTAAAAACAGTGTTTTATTTTGATCCTAATTATTTATTCATCGAAATTTCTGAGTAAATGCAATTATTTTGAAATCAATGTCCAGTTGCAAGAGTGTTGCCGCTTCTTTATTAATAAAGTCACTTAGAAAAATAGATAGTCGTGGGTTACGTTTTTTGGGGGATTATTTTCAGAATCATTTTTGATGGGGTAAATCGCTAGTTTTCCAGTGAAATCTGGCAATACTGCCAGACGCAGCTAATCGAAACTGTTCGTTCAAACGACGCTTTCACGACTGATCGACACACTCCGTGGGCTTTTAATGTCTGACATGCAATTCATGTTGACAGTTCTAGCATGCTGACTTTAATACCACAGATTAACTTCAATAAGGTATAATTTTGTAGTAGGAGCGAGGTTTCTGCAGCTTTGCAGGCAATGTTGGGAAGCCAAGGGATTCAACCTGTCACTCTGGTCTTCAATAACTCCAAGAACTGCTTTCTTCACCTGTCATCAAACTTCGCCACTCATCTCTGTCTTCATGAGGTTCGTGTCTAGCTAGTTGCTTTATAATAATATACATGCTATAGTCCGCCACTGTACTGTATGTTTACCTTCCATCATATGTAAAGTTCTGAATGTTTTGGGAGTCATGTATCATTAATGATCATTAATGATATGGTTGTGATGCAGCTTTTCTCAAACAACACAAGACATATATTATGATATCTCTAGTGATGATTATAAACAAGTCTTTTAACGAAAACATCTTTCCTAGTGTACTTAAGCCTGCCATTGTCACCCCTGTGCATAAATCTGGGGATACTCAAGTGGTCTCTAACTACGACCCATCAGTATTCTCCCAGCTGCATCAAAGGTTATCGAAAAGGTTGTGGCAGAACAACTAGCACATTCTGGACTCTAAGTCCTTTTTCCATCCTATGCAATTTGGTTTCAGGAAAAAAACATTCCACTGAAACTGCATGCTGCTACTTCCTTGAGGAGATTAAAACTAGCTTAGATCAAGGAGGAGTGGTGGGAGCAGTCTTCTTAGATTTACGCAAAGCCTTTGATACAGTTAGCCATGAGGTACTGATACACAAACCCGCCAAATACGACATCTCCACAAATGTCCAAAATTGGATAAAATCCTACTTGATAAATCGAAAACAATGTGTGCAAATAAATGGCACATTGTCTACGTCTCTGGTCTCTACTGTGGGAGTACCACAGGGGTCAATTCTAGGGCCACTGCTTTTTTGCTTATATATTAATGACCTGCGTTCGGTCTGCAAGGGCATAAATATTGGTATGTATGCTGATGACCAGTATTATAATATACCCATGGGAGAAGTGCAACAGACATAGCCAAAAAATGATCAAGTGTCATGAGCAAGGTCAGTGACTGGTTACATGACTCATGCCTCACATTAAATGTTGAAAAAACTGTAACTATGTTCTTTACAAACTGGTCTATACTTAAAACTTATCCGGAAATTTTAGTAAATGGCCAATATATAAAACATGTAGATACATTTAAATATTTTGGGGGTAACTCTAGATTCGACACTTAGCTTTAAAGGTCATGTTAAAAAATTGTGCAACAAATTGAAATTTAATTTAGTACATTTTAGATACATAAGAAACTCTCTCACCACTGAAGCATCCAGTAGTTATTTAAATGCAATGATCATCCCCCACCTTTTGCACTGCATTACATCCTGGTCTCAGGCATGTAAAACAGTCATAAAACCTTTAGAATCTTTGTATAAAAACTGTCTCAAGATCCATGACAAAAAAACACGTCATTATCATCACTGTCAAATACTCGTCAAATATGATATATTTAGTCTTGATAATCTAATAAAACACTCAAATGTGTCTTTGCTACATAAAATCATATATAGTGCTACTGCTCCTCCTCTGAAAAAGTTTGTAACACTCTGCTCCGAAAATACAGTGCGAACAACTAGAAGTGTCACTGTGAGTGTAGCTTCCCACAACGTAAAACTCAATTTGGGAGTTCCTCCTTCTCATGTGTGGCCATGAGGCAGTGGAATACCCTTCCCACGGAACATATCTTATGTACAGATTCTCACACTTTCTCATGCCTAACAAAGAGTTGGTTGCTAAGTAAGCAAGTTTGTACACATCTTTGAGATAATGTATCTGTGTGCGTGTGCGTGTGCGTGTGCGTGCGTGTGTGTGCGTGTGTGTGTGTGTGTGTGTGTGTGTGTGTGTGTGTGTGTGTGTGTGCGCGTGTGTGTGTGCATGTGTGTGAATGAGTGTCTAGAGTTGGATTGTACTTTAATGTGCCTAAGATGCTACTGAACTGTTTAAGTGTGTTTGCTGGGGAGGGAGGAGACAGAGAGTAAATGGGCTGATGGCCTCCCTGTTTCTGTTTTTTTGCAAACCTGTTTGTTTGTAATTACAATGCACATAATCCATAATCCTGTGAAATTTCTATTTTAAAATCTTTTTTTTTTTTTTTTTGTCATATACCTGCCCAGGGACTACAGGTGGAAATTAGCAATTGTTGCTATAACCTGGCCCAAGACATATTCTCTTGTTTAACAAGTTTAATGTTTATTTGTGCATTGTCCCTGTTTCAAATAAAACAATTTCCATTCCATTCCAATGTGATGTCAGAACCAGATCCTGGAGCTGTCATGGGGTGTTTCTGCACCCGTGTTCCTCAGCTGGATCAGGTCTTCAGGTCCAGAGGACAGAGTTGAGATCAGCAGACAGCTGGGAGAGAAACTTGGGCTTAAGGAGGGAGAACAGGTTTGCCACTGGTTAAGATGTGTTGTTGCATGACTGTGAAGTGATCTGATGGAGCATGGCTGTAGTAGATAAGTTGTTCTCAACCAAGGGACCGGGGCATACAAGTGGGCCTCAAAAGGATTTAAAATAAGACAAAACAAGAATTAAAATAAAATAACTAAAATTGAAGATATTTCATATTTTATTTCAGTTTTGTATGGAAAAAACCTAGATATATGCCTCATTTTAAAAGTGTTATTTCCAGACTGGGAAAAGTCATATTAATTAACTCCATTGGCATTTTTTATGCATTTTGTGAATATACATTTTTCTAGTTATGCCAAGCTCTAAAATATTTTAACAGGTATACATTTTGAGTAAAAATATTATTATAAATGCTGCTTATCCTTAATCCTTATCAATTAAATCATGAACAACTATAAAAGTCATGAGGCCTTTGAATATTGCTGTGGACAATAAGGGGCCTTGGAGTCAAAACGGTTGAGAAGCACTGATATAGATACATGTAACATGGTTGTGATGTGTTTTAGGGGTATCTGCGGCCATGTCATCAGGTGCAGTCAGTGCAGCAGGTGTTCGTAGAGCCTCTGTCTCCAGATGACTGGGAGATCCTGGTGAGGCCACAGTGGTATCATTTATCTCTGTCTTCAGTCCCAAGGAGATGTTTAGTTGATATATAGTGGTATATGCCCATTATAATGCATATAAATCGAAATGACACATCTTTCAAAGCCCACTTGAAATCTAAATGGATGCAATTTTCTTTCATGATACACATTACTGGTCTTAATGTGCACGATTCATCAGTGTTTATCATTCTAAAAGAACAACAAAGTTGGTCATTCACAATCCACTGCAAACATTCGCATCTGGCTCAATTTTGGTATGAAACACTC
This sequence comes from Leuciscus leuciscus, assembly GCF_965113295.1. Classification (NCBI taxonomy): domain Eukaryota; kingdom Metazoa; phylum Chordata; class Actinopteri; order Cypriniformes; family Leuciscidae; genus Leuciscus; species Leuciscus leuciscus. The sequence goes on along the minus strand of NC_138736.1, from coordinate 9,830,244 downwards.
ACATTTCATGACCCAGTCAATAAAATGTATTTTCATTGAACACCTTTTTTTTACTTTATACAAATACATTAGATCAAGTAAAATGGGTTGTGAATGCCTTTTCAGTCGAAAATTTGATTAAACTTTGTTCCAGGAGCTGCACAGCATTGTTCTGGAACAGCGACTCCTGGATCAGATCCGAGTGGTCTTCAGTGACGGTGTGTTCCCTGTATGGGTGGACCAGCACACTGTCATCTATATCAGGATAGGTCAGTCTGCCCTATTTTAAACATCTGTCATATCGAAGTTGTCATTGGGTATGAAATGATTCTTGTACACTAATGATTCTTATATTTTTTTAGCATCCCTATCTCCATCTGTTCCTTATGGCCGACTGGAGCAGTTCACTGAGCTCGTTGTCTCTCCAAAACTACATTCAGGAAATGAAAAACTCCACCAAACTCCATCAGTAGAGCCAAGTCAGCATCTACAACACCAGAATGTTGATGTCACGTCTTCCTCCAGCTCAATCGTCCAACCCCTCAGTGATCATCTGGAGAGTCAGAATGAAGGCCATTGGGGAGGTATAGCTGATCTGAAAAGCTTGTTTAGATACTTGTTTACAAGAGGATTTGAGACTGCAAAGGAGAATCTCACAGTTCCCACAATTCCCACCATCCTGAATGACTGTATCCTCAGAACATGTGGAACTCCTCCTAGCTCTGTCAGCCATTTAGGCTCATGTCATGGAGATGTCCATATACTGCCATGGAACCTGCAAGAACAAGAGAACTGGAATCCAGGGCAGTCTGCCTTAACATACGGTAGACTTTCAAAGATCCTTTCTCCTAAAGAACTCAGGGAGAAAATCAAGCAGGCCATGGAGAAGAAGAAAATCAGAGATGGACCTCACAAAGGGAACGACGCAGAGGAATGTAAGGAGAACGCCGTTGTGGTCAGGATGCTTTGTCACAATATGAAAAGGCTGCAGGAAGACCAGAAATTCCATAAATGTGAAGAAATTTACTCTGGGAAGGTTTGGGTAAGTTATTACAGTTTCAGTTCAGTTATAAAGTTTCATAGAAATTAGAGATGCACCGATTGATCGGCTGGTGATCGGAATTGGCCGATTTTCACGTGATCGGCCGTGACCAGCGTCCGGCCGGTCAGTCTGACAAATACCGATGTTATGCCGGTAAAATGCACTCGGGCGCCGCATGATTAACATTGCGCAACATCAGCATCACACGTGCACACGGAACACACATGTAGGAAACCTCGTGAATTACGTCCGTTCAGACCGCAAGCGCATATTTTTTTTCGCCGTGCATGTTATTCAATGAGTGCATTCACAACGGGAGCAGGAGCAGCGCGTGAGCGTCAAGCAGGAGCGTCGCGAGCAGTGAAGCGCGTGTTTTAAATGGAAAGCACACTTTTGATGGACAAAATAGCCTAAATAGGGCTTCACAAAAAGTGCCCAAAATGCACAGAATGTGCGTGTTTTAACAAGAACTGGAGTAGGCAATGTCAGAAAAGAAAACGAAGACTAATATTTATAGAAAATGTACCCATTTAAACTTGTTTTATTATTCAGTTTGTACAAGTGATTGCAATAGGCCTGTGTGTGTGTGCTTTGAGAAATATCTTTATACTGCAAGGCTATATTTATTTAATTTTTTATTTATATATTATTTTATCGCCATTCCCTGTTTTCATACAGACGTTTAGTTTGCTAAATACATGTATAAAAAAATTATTGGATATTGAAAAGGAAATGGTTCTTCCATAACACTGCACTTTAGATGTGTGTGAATTACCCACACCTGGAGTAATTTATATAGTTCTATTTTATAGCGTTTATCTGTTCAAAAAAATATGTACTATGCAAATTGTAAAATGTTCTATTACAGAAAAGATATAAAATAAATATTTGTGTGTGCTGTAAAGTGGTTAGAAAAAATGAAATCGGAATCGGCTAAAATCGGTATCGGCAGGTCAAACTTAATGAAAAATCGTAAATCGTAATCGGCCCAGAAAATTGTAATCGGTGCATCTCTAATAGAAATATTCGTTATATTGTATCCAACCAATACAAACACATGAAAAAAAACTAATATAAGCTAATAACCGATATAGTACAGATATATTGTGCATCCCTAGTAAAAATCGTGTTAAATATTTGTTGTTGTTGTAGATCCCAAAAGTGCTGCAAAGGCATTTGAAGATTGAACCTCACTCGGCGGTGAGGATTCAGCCTTTAAAATCATTGCCAAGAGTAGCAGAAGCAGTCATGGTTCGACCATTACTACCGTTGGTAATATTTTCTTTCAGACTAGTGCTTTATGTTGTCAATTAATGAAAATATTGTATTGTAAAGTTATTCCCTTTTTTGTCTGCAGGCAGAAAGTGAAAAAGAAGAAGATATTCAGTCTGCATTCCTCAACTGGCTGCATGCTCAGAGCCATCAACCTTTGACCTGTCTGACCGGACGCACTAATGTCATTCTCTTACCCTGTGCTGAAGGTGTGAGGAAGAACCATAAAAATGTACAGTATCATTTTACAATTATTACAGACTATTCTGTGTTTTTCTCTTCTCAGGAAAAGAAGAGTTTGTCTTGACTGTGCTAAAACCAGAGCAACAGCAAAATAATGAGATGTTCTTTCTATCATCCAGTTTACTAAAGAAAACAGACGTGCAGGTATAAAGACATATCGTTTTTGGAAATTAATTTTCCTTCTCATGCATGCTCAACAAACCAGCTCAATCTCTGTTTAGATTGTCAGAGAGCCACAATATTCTGACCACAGTGGTGCTGATGATGATAAGGAAGATCTGTATCTTGGCTTTCCCTCCCTCAGCTCTCTTGGGTATGCTCGTATTCTTTTTAAAACGAGGAAATATCAATTAGAGCTGCACGATTCTTCGCTAAAAGATCTCGATTCAAACACCCATGTGATCTGATTTCTAAATCACAACAATGTCTATTAAACCTTTGACAACATCACACCAGAATATTCAGATCTGCATTGCCGTCGCCACTGACCCAGAGAAGGCATAGGTATGAAGCAGCTTCACAAATAGTCTTTTCAACCACACAGTATCATATTTCTGTGTTACAAATTATTGCAGAAGTGATGGGATTAAAGTTTATAGTTCGGATATAAACACTGATGTCTATGGTAGACAAAATAGAGCAAAACACTGATCAATTACATCGCAAGAGTTAATGTTAAAAAAATGTATTTGTCATTGAATCATTCGCTAAAAGAGATTCATTCAAAAACGCTGATTCAACCAGTCATGGAACAAGTGAAGTGTTTATGAGTGAGTCATTGAATCATTCATTCAATTCAGACTAATTAATTCAACGTTTTTAAATTGACTGCAGCAATTTAGATTTTGTCAGAACCTCTAGTAAATGACATGTTATTTTGTTTAGTTGTCTGTTCAGAATCGTGGGAGAATCGCAATCTCTATTTAAAAATAAAAATTTAAATTGTGATTCTCAATTTACCCAGAATCGTTCAGCTCTAATATCAATGTATTTTTTATTATCCATAGCAAACAGAATTTACTTTCTGTTGAGTCTTTGTTGTATGTGACTGTTGAATCTGTTTTCTCAGTGGGGTAGAGGACATCAGCAGGTCTGCTTTCGAGCACATCTCTCATGCTCTAATGGGAGGTTCTCTGTCACGTGAGCTGGTCTCCACAGGATGTGGACTGAGGAGTGGAGCTCTGCTCATCACAGGTGCAAAGGTAACCTTCACGCTTATGCTATGGCCCTTTCAAAGTACAATGTGGGATATTTGTACTTAATATTATGCAAGTAATTATTTTTGCAGGTATGCGATTATCAACCGAGAATATTAATTTAGATCATACCGGTCAGGTTTCCTACTGTTCAAAAGTTTGCGGTCTGTAATGTTTTTTTTATGTTTTTAAAATAAGTGTCTTTGCTCAACAAGGCTGCATTTATTTGATCTAAAATACAGTAAAAACAGTAATGTTGTGAAATACTATTGCAATTTAAAATAACTGTTTTCTATGTTAATATATTTTAAAATGTTATTTATTCCTATGAGGGCAAAGCTGAATTTTCAGCATCATTACTCCAGTCTTACTCAAGTGTCACATGATCCTTCAGAAATCATTCTAATATGCTGATTTGCTGCTCTAATAACATTTCTGATTATTATCAACATTGAAAACAGTTGCTATTTAATATTTTTGTGGAAATGTGATGATTATTATTAAAAAAAAATTGGATTCTTTGATGAATATTTTAAAAGAACAGCATTTATTTCAAATAGAAATCTTTTGTAACATACATAAATGTACTGTATTTACTGTCATTTGTATTTACAATTTAATGCATCCTTACTGAATAAAAGCATTAATGTCTTAAAAAAAAAATACTGACTTCAAACTTTTGAATGGTAGTGTACATTTGCATCAGAATTCAGGGTTAAACATCTCTGCATGTTGTTAGTCTGACTTCAGGTGGCGTTCTAAGTAGAAAGTTTGAAATTCTACATTAAAAGATGTAGATGTAAAAGATGTCAAATTTTGTGACTTTGTTTGGAAATCCAGATAACAATCAAGGATATGTGTTGACTTGTATGGTAAAAAATAAAAGAGGATGTATGTGATAAATGTCTTGCTTTTCTCCACAGGGCAGTGGAAAATCTTCTCTATCTAGAGCGCTGTGTCGAAAGGCCAGTGAAGAGCTGGACGTCCACATTCAAGTTGTGGACTGCAAAACACTAAAAGGTAGGCAAGAATATTAGGCTGACCTGTTTTGATGTGGATTCCAACTTAATTACATTTTTGTCTTTTATCAATCATATTTCTCAATATTATGAATGAATTTGTTAGGTAAGAGAGCAGACAATATCAGACAGAGGTTGGAAGAGGTTTTCGAGCAGGCAGTTTGGAGACAACCTTCAGTGATCCTGCTGGATGACTTGGATCACGTGACTGGTGCTGCGACCTCACCTGAGCACGAGCATGGGCCAGAGGCCGTACTGCGGCAGCACATTGCACAGAGTAAGACATCATAACGGACGTGCCTGGCACTACATGAATCTCTGTGAGGAATCATCTGATGGATGTCTTTACTTTGCGTGTTCTCCTCAGGTCTGAGGGATTTGGTGGATGAGATGGTGGTGCGCTCCAGTCTCATAGCTCTGATGGTCACAGCACAGAGTGAACATTCCCTTCATCAGACTCTGACTGCGGTGCAGGGTTCACACTTCTTCCAAAGCTTCTGCAAGATCCAAACACCAGATCAGGTGGGTTCATGAAAATGCAGTCTAGGACTACATGATTTGGGTAAAAAATCTAAGGAAAAATTGCAATTGTGATTGTTACTGTGCCAGGGCTGCACAACTTGGCCCAAAATTTTGTGATTATATATCAACATGACTATAGTAATTATATATATGATAATTATATTCAGCAACCACAATAATAATGATAATAACAATAATTTGAAACTTTTTAAAATTATAATACTTATATTTATGACTGTCTTAATTTCTTAATTTTTATACTTAGCCATATCACGATTTCAGTTTTATTTAGATTAATCATGCAGTCCTACCGCAATATAACAAAAACATTTGGACTTCAAAGGTGGCATTTTTAGATGAGAAAGTCACTGAATTTGCTAAAGTTTGTGATGTTCCTGTTATTGAATCCCTGCCAGAACAAGCTACAGTGTGGACGAGTCTTTATACCTATAGTAAAAAGTCTGACTACTCAAGACTACCGTAGTGAAAAAAAAGTATACTACAAACCATTAACATATTTACTGACATATCGCTTGAGATTTAATGATATAAACATTATAATTAAACTTTATTTGGGGTACTTCTTCATTGCACAATGCACTTTTTAAAAAATATTAAGCCTAAAATGTGTTTTAATATCACTATTAGTAAGGATAGTATGATATAATATCAGTCTTTAAATGCAAGATATTTGTACCCGAAGTATACTTGCAATAGTTCCACTTTAGCACAATCAAATATACTTAAGTATATCTTTAGTTGAATTTCAGTTTTATTTTAGTTTTATCCCTGCATGTGTTTTTTTTTAAAGAAAAGAAAATGACTGTAAAAGGATGTTTTCTCTTTGTAGGCTCAAAGGGTTGAGATTCTGAGGTCTTTGACAGTCAAAAAGAACTTCCTGGACTGTCAAACTACTCTTGACCTGGACAGTGTTGCCAAAGAAACCGAGGGCTTCATGCCACGAGACCTGAACCTGCTGCTCGAGAGGGCCATCCATGCCAACACTCTACACAGCAGAAACAATGGCAACTCTGAAGGCCAGTGCTAAATCTAATTTCATATATTTCTGTGATTCAGCTGTTTTTCTGAAATCTAAGTTTTCTGGTTGTACAGATTTGAGCTATAAGGACTTCAGACAGGCCCTTCAGGGCTTCACCCCACCCTCCCTCTGGGGGGCTCAGCTGCAGGCTCCCACCGGGGCCGGCATGGAGCGCATTGGGGGACTTCATCAGGCACGTCAGCTCCTGATGGACATCATACTGCTGCCAGCTAAGGTATGGTAGCTGTTGTGCACAAAATGTCCATTTCAGTGTAAGAATCAAAATACAAAAAAGATGGGCACATCTAAAACCCAAATCTGGCTCAGGTGCAGTTCAAAAAGATAACAATAAATAAATAAAAATAACACTGAAATTACAGCTCAAATTGTAGCTTGTGCCTCATGAAGACCTGACTGGTCGAAACGTTGCGCTGTTTATAAATACATTTTGGGGGTTCAATTTCAGTGTGTGGACATTTCAGTAAGACCAGCTTTTCTAAATAAAAAAATCCAGTTCATGTGCAAGACTATTTGGTGAATCAACTAGACTGCTTACAAATCTGTGTTAAAGAGTGTGTTAAAAAGTGTCTAACTGAACTGACTTTAACATTTTTTTCATGGAATTGATTTGAATCAAAATATTTTGAGTTTTGCTCTGCTGTAAAAGTATTTTTTTGTGAGTGCTTGTGTTCCTAACAAGTCAGGATGATAATACTGGTCTATCTGTTCTCAAATCAGTGTCATTATCATTAACTTATACTAAAGCCATAAAAACGAAATAAACGCTAACTGAAATAAAAAATGTTTTTAAATAACTAGATGCCAAGGAAACGTTTCTCTTTTTCATTTAGTTTTACTTCAAACACTAAAATAACAATCTTAATAAACGTAAAACTAGTAAATTAAAATTAATAAAAACTATATAGACAAAAATTGGTTACACTTTATTTTAAGGTGCAGTTGTTACACTGTAATTATACATTTGATAAGGAATGAGTAATATTAAGTAACTACATGTACTTACTAAAGGGTTAGGATTAGGGTTTGATTTGGTTTTAGGGTTAGTTTCATGTAATTATGCATAATTTATAGTCATTCCTATAGTAACTACATGTAACATTATGTAACAATGACACTGTAAAATAAAGTGTTACCCAAAAATTAAAGTTAAAACAGAAAATTTAAATCTAAAATCTAAAATGAACAAAAACTGAAACAGTATATCATCAATACTAAAATAACACTGCTCAGGTCATATTTTCAATGTTATTCGAGACACCAAGTATAATAGTTTAAATCATGTTGTGTCCAGTACCCGCTGCTCTTCTCCAGTCTTCCCATGCGTCAGTGCTCTGGTGTGCTGCTCTTTGGCGCTCCTGGTACAGGCAAGACTTTACTAGCTGGAGCTGTGGCCAAAGAGAGCGGCATGAACTTCATCAGCATCAAGGTAAGGGAAAGTGTACAGTATGTGTATTGACATCAAATTTGAATGTCCTGATGTATTGCGATGTCCTATGTGTTTCTCCAGGGTCCCGAACTCCTCAGCAAGTATATTGGTGCCAGTGAGCAGGCTGTTAGAGATGTGTTTCAGAGGTCTGTCTGAATGCTCTTCTATATGAAATATAGTAGCAGTTTACTGAAGTCATCACCAAATGTGTGCCTGTGTTGCTGCAGGGCTCAACAAGCTAAGCCGTGCATACTGTTCTTTGACGAGTTTGACTCTCTGGCCCCTCGAAGAGGCCATGACAACACAGGGGTCACTGACCGTGTGGTTAATCAGCTACTTACTCAGCTGGATGGAGTGGAAGGACTGACAGGTACATCAAGATCAAATGCTCACACTTTTACCTGGGTTCAACCTGAGGTTGTTCCGTTTTGACCAGCTTCATGGTCCCAGTTAGTTGACAAATAAAATGTCCATGGCTTTTTTTTTTTTTTTTAAAGCAGATTTTAGGTTAAGGTTTATATATACACTACCGTTCAAAAGTCTGGGGTTGGTAAGATTATCTTTTTGAAAGAATTCTCTTGCATTAAGGCTGCATTTATTTAGTCAAAAATAACAGTAACAACAGTCATATTGTAAAATATTTGACAATTTAAAATATTTATTTATTTATTTTAATATAGGTTAAAATGTAATTCATTCATCTGATGTCAGAGCTGAATTTTCAGCATCATTACTCCAGTCTTCAGTGTCACATGATCCTTCAGAAATCATTCTAATAAGCTGATTTTGGTACTCATGAATCATTTCTAATTTTCTCAAAGTTGAAAAAAGTGCTGCTTAATATTTTTTTCAGGACTCTTTGATGAATAGAAAGTGCAAAAGTATTTATTTGAAATAGAAATCTTATGTAACATTATAAATGTCTTTACTGTCACTTGATCAATTTAATGCATCCTTGCTGAATAAAATTATTCATTTCTTTTTTTCTCATACTGACCCCTAACTTTTGAATGGTAGTGTATGTAATGGTAAAGTCACCGAATTTTTCAACATTTTAAATCAGTCTTTTGCTCAGTAGTCCTGTAGTGTGACAAATTAATTTTTAAAAACATAAAAGGTATTCTAATAAAAACTGTATAATTATATTACAACTGGGAAAAAATTATTGTATACAGTAGCACACCATCATTACACTGTTGAAACTGCTTGAAATTGTATGTCAACTACCCAAGTGCCTCATGTTAGCATGTAGTGTTCATTCAAGGACACTTGTGCGAAGTTTGTTTCATGCTTTAATTCTGCTGTGGTTATTGCTTATACTGTAGCAACATCATCAAAATCAGTAACTTAGATAAGATATCTTGCTACCATCTAATTCTAAATTTAAAAAACAATTTGTTTTGCCACAAAAACACCAAGACTGAGACTGTAGAGCAAAGCCAATTATGTGACTTGAGTTTTTTTATTTCCAGGGGTGTATGTGTTGGCTGCCACCAGTCGTCCTGACCTGATTGATCCTGCTCTCTTGAGACCTGGGCGACTGGACAAGTCTCTCTATTGCCCTCCTCCTGATCGGGTCAGCATGTTGTCTGGCACACATCGGTTTCACACCTAAAAGATCTTCTCTATTAATTCACTGATACATATCTGTCCTTCAGGAGGCACGGCTGGAGATCCTGAGGGCTTTGACTCATTCTGTGCCGCTGGCTGCAGATGTGGACTTGGAGCAGATTGCTGTGGCAACAGAGCTGTTCACTGGAGCCGACCTGAAGGCCCTGCTCTATAACGCTCAGCTAGAGGCCATCCATAGCAGCCTGGGGCCCAACCTTCTGCATGTGTGTTACACACAAACTCAAACATTGACCCATACATATATCACTCTAACCACATGATCAGTGGTTGACCTACATGGGTTTATATCTAAAGACCAGTGGCCAATGATCAACATATACACTAATGTTCAATATTTTCTTTGATGTTTTTGAAGACTCTTGCTTACCAAGTCTACATTTATTTGATCAAAAATACAGTAAAAACTGTAATATTGCGAAATATTCGTACAAATTACAGTTAAAATAACTGTTTCTAATATATTTTAAAATGTAATTTATTTCTGTGATAGTTGAAATACATATGAGTTGTGTCATATACAATCAAGACATGCTCATTTGTGTTGAAATTAACATGTACACAAAATTCACTCAAAATATTTATATAAATACAATATACAATTGTCCAAGTGATCAACGCTGATCATTTCAAAATGTTCAATAATTGACCTTGTCGACATGTCAGTCTGCAACTACACTGGATTTAGAAATGATATCAAAAGTAGTCAGTACATCAGTGCTACATTTACAGCTTGTGTGTGAATCAGACTCTCTGCTGTTTTATAGGATCTGGGCTCAGGGTCAGACAGTGATGTCAGCCTCTCGTCCCTGATCTTCCTGAACCATAGCAGCGGGTCAGATGACTCAGCTGGAGAGGGGGACGCAGGGCTGGAGCACTCTATGGTTCTGCTGGACCCCAGTGAACTCCCACCTGAGGACCCACGTCACAACATCTGGCGCCTTTACTTTGGCAGCTCCTTTGAGTCTGAACTGGATAACCAGTCTCTATCTGAATTGGTGAGACTCTAAATTTACAAATGTTATATTTCAAAATAATTGATTATATGTCATTCCAACTACTATGATAATTTAATACTTGTGAGCTTCTTATGAGACTCTCACATTCTGTTCTGCTCCCAGAATTCTCAGAACCTGTCTGGAGCCAATTCGACTGCCCCCGACCTGACAGGGGCATCAATGAGGGATCCAAGCTCCTGTCATGCCCCCTTTTTTATGTCCTGTCTGCAAGAGGGCTTTCAGGAACTGACCCATGAGCAGTCGGAACGCCTCCGAGCAGAAGTCAGCACCGTTAAGAACAGTTACCGCAAAAACACGGTCAGTTGCCTTCCTCATACATCATCCATCTATGGATGATGGATGGATGGGTATAAAAACAAAAACATCATCCATTTATCCATTCATCATTCTATCTAGTTTTCCCATTCATTCCTCCATCCATCTAATTTTCCCCTACTTTCCCATCAATCCATCCATTCAGTGAGTTTTTCCATGATCCCATCCATTGCTATATCCCTCTAGTTTTCCCATCCATCCATCCATTTATGATTGTATCTATATAGTTTTCCCATGCATCCATCCATCCATTTATGATTCTATGTAGTTTTCCCATCCATCCATCCATGATTCTATCTATAGTTTTCCCATCCATCATTCTATCCATCCATCTATTTTCCTATCCATTGCTATATCCCTCTAGTTTTCCATCCATCCATCCATCCATCCTATATAGTTTTCCCGTCCATCCATATATCCATCCATTTATGATTCTATCTATATAGTTTTCCCATCCATCATCCATTTGTCCATTTATGATTCTATCTATAGTTTTCCCATCCATCCATCCATTTATGATTCTATCTATAGTTTTCCCATCCATCCATCCATGATTCTATCTATAGTTTTCCCATCCATCCATCTATTTTCCTATCCATTGCTATATCCCTCTAGTTTTCCATCCATCCATCCTATATAGTTTTCCCGTCCATCCATATATCCATCCATTTATGATTCTATCTATATAGTTTTCCCATCCATCATCCATCTGTCCATTTATGATTCTATCTATAAAGTTTTCTCATCCATCCATCTTTCCATTTATGATTCTACCTATATAGATTTCCTGTCCATCCATTATTCTTTCTATATAGTTTTCCCATCCATCCATCCAGACAGAAGGGTGTGTTAGAGTGTGTAGCTGCTCAGTAGATGAGATCTGCTGCTCTTTTGTGTTCATAGGATGAATCCTCTCTGGTGCAGACTGGCCCCAGTAAGCCTGGCTCTCTCATATGCCAAACTCACCTGACCACCGCTTTGGCTAACACTAGAGCATCTGTCAGCAGAGAAGACTGGAGGAGATACACTGAACTGTGAGTGCACTGTTTGTACACATTTCAATTACACAATTCACACCACTGTATTGCTGAATCACTTATTTGTGTTGGTTTTCTCCTTCCGTTATGCAGATATGAGTCTTTCGGAGCATCCAAGGAAGGCAAGTCTCAGAGAACTGCTTCATTAAAAGCAGGTCAGCGGGTGACCTTGGCTTAATGAGAGCCTCGCATAAATTAATACAGCTCAGGGCATTAGAAGGTGAATTTTTGTGTGATACGATCGACTCGGTTTGTATCACACATTCTGGGCTTTTCTACTTTTCTCCTCAAGAGCAAATGCTTTCATACTTTCAATGTTTTAATGTTAATTAGAGGGATGTATCAAAAACGTGACTTGATTTCAGTAGAACTGAACAAATAATTTAAAAATTAATTTTGAAGTTTATCAAGTAATGTGCTTGCTAAATTTGCTTAGCTGCTGTAGGCAATATAATGTAAAGAAAACAAATGTGTGTATATATTAAATATGTAATTAATGAACTTTTTAATAAATGACAATTCTTCTTGGAATTAAGATGGCTGTTTAATTTCTTCAGGGCCTCAGATACATTGCACATGCCTCAGTATAACTGAAAATGGTGTATATCGAAAAAAGATAAATAATTCATTTGAATGCTAGTTAGTGTTTTTATGTGACAATGTTGTTGCTGTTTCTCTAGCATCAATATCATGGGATACTTACCATAACCAGTTGGTGGCAGTATATTCCTACTATCCAAAAGCCAATTGGTGTGTTAAAAAAGTCCTGCATAGATACTTTTCAATCTGTGTTCGAAGACCTGTGTGTCTTTCTCTATGTATAAGAGTAGAATCTTCTATTTTATCAACCGTAAAGGCCTCCAGCTAATTCTGTGAATAAATGACATCTGCAGACCCCCAGGATCGGAGTTCTCCTAAATTGATTTTTCAATTTTTCATTGTCTTTAGTCTCCCTTAGGCCATACCTGAGCTACTCTGTCTCTGCACCTTTGATTATCCTAGCACATTCTCAGTTTTGTGCTCATGTGAGTTGGATTTTCCTCTCACAAATGAAGTTGCTGCAAGATGCACCATGGCCTATACATGTAAAGTCTGATGCAGCAGCTTCTGCTGAGGTAAATATAGCCATCCTTTGTTCTGGCCCCTGCTGTTAGTATTGTGGGCTTACGCTAAGGCCCACTGAACTATATCTTAGCCAAAACAGAATGAAAACAAGTGACATCATAGGACTAGAATAGAATAAGACACTGTTGGCATCGTGGGGGGAAAAAACAAAATGATACAAGCAAAATTGCTCTTAGCAGGGTGCATCAGTTCAGTCTGTTGATGATCCAGCCTTTATTATACTCTCAGGATAGTATCACATTCACATCAGTATCATCAAGTATACATCTACTGTATATTAACAAGAACAACACACAAGTACACGAGTACAACACACTTCAAATACAACATTAACATAAAGGATAAACAGTTCAGGTGCCTTGTGGACTATCAAAAGAATTAGGAAATCTAGAACTATTCCTCCTCAGTAGATTATCAGTTCTCAAGCTGCTTATTGAAGCAAACAGTAAAAATCTGCCTTTGGTGTGAGGAGGGTTGTATTTCATTTTTGAAAACAGACTTTGAAACAAAAACCCAAGCTGGAGATAATGTGGAAAACATTGTTAAATGTCGCTTTTGGTTAAAATAAGGCTCTTTTGGAAAGCTGCACCTTACATAATTAAATGACTGGTTTACCAATAAATGTAAATTATCATTCATTCACCCTCTTGTTGTTCCAAACCTGATGGCTTTCTTCTGTCGAACACAAAAGACGACATTTTGAAGAATGTCTTTTAAATGACAGTATAGCCTATGACTGAAGAGTCCTTCAAAATGATGCAAACCCGTGTGCCAATTCTTCAGAAGTCATAGAGTAGCTTTACATGAATGAGTGAACTGTCTTTAGCAACTGGATTATTCCGAATGAACCGATTCATTAAAAAGAAATGATTCTCTAATGACTCATTCGTTCAAATTCGCCAACGCTACTTTTACCTTGGACTCGGAGAGCTTTGATGATCAGCGAATAACGACTTAAATTTGGATCCGTTCCTTGCACAAAGCTGTCATTGGACATAAGAAGACTTTGAATACACCGCACGAGTGATGTGGACAACTTTAAAGTTGCTTTTACGGTGATTTTCCTGAGGCCTAACGTTAGACACCACCACTTGTTGGAATTTAATGGAAAGAACATTCTTAATAATCTTTATATCCATCGAAGACAAAGTCAAATGGGTTTCGGAAAAAAACGCCAGTAAATAAAGGTGAGTAAATAATTGTGTTTTAATTTTTGTATGATCTATTCCCAAATAACACTATTTCAGAGCCATTATACGTCACTATAGTAAAGACAGTGAATTGAATCACTGCAATCACTCCTTTATCCGCGTGACGTGACGTGACAACCCTTACAGTATTTCAGTGAGCTCCACAATTTTCAGAAACTATGACGTCTTTTCCACAGCACGTGAGGCCGGTTAGCTCAGTTGGTTAGAGCGTGGTGCTAATAACGCCAAGGTCGCGGGTTCGATCCCCGTACGGGCCACGTTAGTTTTTCCCCATCTATCAATTACACGAAATTCTACATTAGTCAGTATGTTTACGTATAAATATATATTTACATATATGAGCATAATGTCAAATGTTAATACCAACTTATTTGGTCTGATCTTGTAGATCTATTTCAAAATGGGCTTCCCCTAATTATCCACTGACATATGTTCTCTGCCCATTTACAAACCCTGGCATTCTTTATTTTATTTAAATAGACAAGCAGCGATTTAATATATCCAGGTAAGCTTTCAACCCACTTCTCACATTTAAGATGTTCCCAAACATATTGTTCTAAATGTTTATGGTTCTCCTTTTTTGTCAGTTAGTGGCTTTTTTAAAATTATGGTCTTGTGGAAAGAATTTCAAATTATCAGAGGGTCTTTAGTGTTGCAGATGAACTTTCTGCATGATATATTACATGGTAACGTTACGTTTAATAAATCTGCCAGATGAGGGCCTGTTGACAAGATGAGCCTTCCACTTCTCCCTTTTGTCCTGGATGAATCCAGTTTACTTTCATATAAAGACAGTGTACACAATCATGGAATAGCCTTCATCTGTCAGCAAAGAGCAGTACAATTAAAATTCTAGATCGAGAGATTTCATTGTTGCCATTTTTAAAACCAATTCTGAAGAGATTAAAGTATGAATCAAGACTGCAGAAAGAGGCTGCATCCGAAATTTCATACTCTTTGAGTAGGTAGTTGTTTTGAATAAGTAGGCTAATTACTTCATGACCAACTTAAAAAAGGTATAGATTATAAATGTGTGTACTATGAATGTAATCCGGACTACATTCGTCAGTTGCGTCACTTCACTGCCATTCACAAATCCTCTCCCGTGGCCTCATGGGATAATAAATTGTCCATCATGTGCAGTAGCACATCACTGCAGTACACGAGATCCAGGGGGCGGAGTTGGATCCAGATCTAAGGGGTGGAGATTGGTAGGTTTAGGGGTGGGTTTAGGGATCAGGGGGTGGAGATGGGTAGGTTTAGGTACATGTAAGGTGGGAGGAGTTGGATCCGGATCCAACTCCTCCCCCTGGATTTTGTGTTCTGCAGTGAGGACCATCTCATCATGTGCGCACTTCAGAATCTCGCCGAAAATAGTGCTCGTCACATACTGTTCTTCACTTACTATTTAGGGAAGTATGTTCAAATGGAACACTTTGAGAAGTAGCATTAATGTTTTGACATTTGTTTTGATAATTTAAATGCTACTTTGTGAACAGAAGCATTGATTTCTTACAAAAACCAGGTTTGGAACAGTTAAAAACTTTTGAACATACAACAAACATTTCTCAATAGCCAATGAAATTAAGATTCTTGCAGCAGGAATGTAGGATTTAACAAAAATATTTTCAATAATGCAGAGATCATCTTTCTGCATCATTTCTACACATTTACCTAAACAGTATGCAACTCCCCGTAAGAGAGACACAATTCTTATCTACGGTTGAAGGGTGTGCTTAGTACAAAATCTGCCATTCGATTAAGAAATGCCATTAGATTAAGGGGCTGTTTACGCCACATCTTTTTCAACTAAAAATGGAAAACTTCTTGTGTTTTGGCTGTTCATTCACACGACAATGGCGTTTTGGGGGACTGAAAACGGGATTCAAAGTGCATGTTTTTGAAAATGATATTATTATCGTCTCTGTGTAAACTAAAAATATGAATTTGTGAAAAAGGTGACAAAGGGGACATTCTTTACAAAGTGACCTTGCCAACTACTGGCTTGGCATTCATAATACAGCCACCAGGTTTAAAGGAGGTTGAGGTGGCAGTGAGTAGGAGGAAGTCACTAGAAATGCTAGAGTTACACAGACCAGCAGATTATTGCCAAGATGGCCCTGTTATTACCACACAGAGCTGTGAAGGACATTCCTGGAACACCCCGAGTCGCTCAGGCTGTGATGGCCAGTGTTTTTTTGTGTTTGTGGGTAGTACAGTAATCTATGTTCCTAGTTGTGTAATATGAAAGGTAAGTGTTTACACTTCTTGTGGGGCCTCATTTATAAAATGTTGCGTAGAAACCATCCTAGATTTGATCTTATGATCATTTCTCAAATGTGCAAACGTGTGATTCAGAGAACAAATGTACACAGGTTTTTTGTCAAAAATCCTTTACTTGAGAATGGTGGCGGCAAGAATTACTTATATTTCCATTTACCTGCAGTAGTCCAACTCTCTGCCACAAGGAAAAGTGTGTGCATCTGCTTAGAACCTGACGTGGCAGTAAGCACTTTTCTACGTCAAAGACGTATATTTTTATAAAAATTAACGTTGCCGTGGATTTTAGTAAATTCACGTTCTATAAATGAGGCCCCTGGAGACCACTACTAATCAAAGGTGGTTCCCACAAATTCATACAGAATATATTAATAAAAATGTAAAATACAAGCAAGTATGAAGTATAATATGTACAAATGAGGGGAGTCCATTCCTGTTTCTGGAGGGCCACCTTCCAGCAGAGTAAAGTTCCAGCCTTAATTAAACACTCCTAAAGCAAGTTAAACTCAAAACTTAACTCTTCAGGTAGGTAGCCCTCTAGGAGCAGGATTGGTCACTCCTTATATAAAGTATGCAAGACAGCATGATTAAAGAAATGCTAAAAACTGAACTGGAATCCATCTTTAATGTAAACAGCAGGATGTTGCGTTCTAACAAACATGAGGGGAGAAAAACCATAAATCATAACAATTATAATACCCACAATCTTAAATTAAATTAATCATGAAAGTTCAAATGAAATTTGACGGCCCTGAAAAATGAAATTCCTTAACACACAGAAATGTATAATACTGACTACTTGGCAGCAATCACGAATATCACAAAAGTTTATACCAGCTTACAAAAACAGAAGCTCAATATTGCTTTGGAATGTTACAGCAGTCTGCCATGAGTCTGGTTGATGTCAAGTGAAGGAAAGAGCTATATCTACACGCCTGCATTATAGTCAGACAATGATAACAAAGTACGCACAAAGCAGGTATGGTTTAAGACAAAAAAGGCAACCTCTTGCATGAAGCTGCCTATTTAATTTAACAGTCTACAGTATAAGAGGCATGAATGGGATACTTGGAGAAAGAACAAACTTGGACTTTGCTAGCAATATAGCTGCCGCTTGTTAGAGTGAGAAACATACTACAGTGAGTGCTACATGCCACAATCCCCTAGACTTTTTGCACACTCTACAGGGAGCATCCCACTCCGAAACAGCCAGAAATTATGATGGGACAAAAATTCTTGACACAACCATTTTTAAGCCAGAGCAGGTGGAGGTGGGCTGCTTGAGGAATGTAACTGTTTGAAGAGATGTCTGGAAATTACTACGACAGGACTAGAGTGGTTTAGGACCTGAGGACCAGTTTGTGGTGGTTCTTCAACCAGACCAGATGGTTCATAGGCCTTGCAAGCCAAGTCCATTAAGTTCAGCAAATCCATTGTGATGAGGCGTACTAGAGAGCCAAGTTTTAGCAGGAAAGAGTCTTTCTTCCAGTATGCATTTACGAAAAATCAGTCAGTCCAGTGAAAGGGGATTAATTGCAGTCATAAACAAAGTCATAATTGCTTGGCTCTTTGGGGATTGGGGGAGGAACTTCAGGGATCTGGATGTTCTCCAGGTCCAGGAGGCGGAGCTTCATTTCCATGTTGAGAAGAGTGTCCATGTCTGAGCGAGTGAACTCACTGGTCATCTCCTTCCCCAGCAGTGCATTCAGCCCATCTGTCCACACACAGTACTGAAAAACAGCCAGAAAACATGGCATTAAACCACAGCATGCACAAAATTCAAATCACACAAAGGAGGTGTGCTACACCACTTTGTAGCTTGCAGTTGCTGGTTGCTCACCTCGTGCTTGTCAGGGGCAATGAAGTTTAGATACTCATCAGATTCGTAGAGGACAGAGAAAGCCAGCTCCAGCACCTCCTAAAGAAGGAAAGAGAATTGACACCGTCTGTCAAATGCTAATGGGGCTGCTGTGTTTGTGTGCCTCCTATTGCGTGACTTGCAGATCCTCTCCGAACATATTACGACAGCAGATGGTCCAATCTGTTGTGTGTGTGTGTGTGTGTGTGTGTGTGTGTGTGTGTGTGTGTGTGTGTGTGTGTGTGTGTGTGTGATTGTATACCGGCTTCTCCTGTCGGGCACCAAGAGAAAGCAGTAGGAAGTGCATCAATGCTTTACCTTAACAAGATACTTCAGTCTCATGGACTCAAATCTACACAGAAAATACATGTCGTTTTTGGAGTAATTGCATTTGGTAACAACCCTGTCAAAATTATGGACAAGCCAGCGAAGTCACCAATTCAAGTAAGAAGAGGACACCTTGTTCAATTGGCCAACAATCTAATCCTTTCTATGGCACATTTGAAATGTCTATACCTAGATCTTATCAACACTTTTCAGACCCCTTAGCCTGTCTAGAGCAGAAAAAAAAAAAGACTAAACAGCAGTTACTTACAAGCCTACAGTGTTTTTTGCTAGTTTCAGCCTGACGCAGTTATCATTTTCACGTCCTGCGCCACGTTGTTTAAATAGCAAATGCATTTGTTCCCATCTGTGCGCCCATCTGTGCGCCCAGGGGCGTGCTGGTCTGAAAACGAGGTGTGTTCAGTCACATTGTTGGCTCGTTGCTATTTTGAGGCAACTGAAATGGACTGTGCCATTGACCGACAAAAACTAAACAACTAAACAAAAATTAAACACGCAGGGATGTGAAAAACTGCCAAATATAAAAAATAAAAGGATTACAATGTAAAAGATTATTATTGTACTGTACATAAAGATATGGTGGAGTTCGGCTTATTCCGTAGATGGTCTGCTCGCACACTTTAACTTTGCGCACGAGCAGATCCGTTTGCACTCTGGAGACGCGTTCGGTCTTCCCACTATCAAATTCTGTCATGTAAATAGCGAATCCGCCATGGTGTGAGTGCAACTGGCATTTAAAGGGAATGGGAGATGAGACTCTGATTGGTTTATTGCACGTAAAGCCCAAAACACACCCATTACTCATTAAGAGAATAGAGATAACCCTTTTAGACCATGCGCCGGGCACGCCGACCATTTTTCCCGTCGTTAAACTAGCAAAAGTGGATTCGGACACGCCCTAACTGCACTAGAGTTAAATGCTCTAGGGCAGTGGTTTTCAACCCGGGGGCCGGGTCCCACTAGGGAATTACTGCTCTAGTACAGTGGTGGGCCTTTCTGCAGAGTGTGGCTCTAACTCTAATAAAACAAGCTAATTAAGGTCTTCAGGATTATTAGAAACTTCCATGCAGGTTGGAGCTAAACTCTGCAGCAATGTGGTCATCCAGGAGCAGGTCTAGATACTTCTAAACCATGAAAATAATATGTGATCAAAGTGGAATCCTTCAAATTCTTCAGAATAATAATTTCTTAGAATGGTTAATAAGACAACGAAAAAAGCAGAGAAATGGACGTACTTCTGCGGCAAACGTTAAGTTTACCACAGGCATTACTGGTGCAGTGCTTCTAAGCCTTAATCAAATCTGCCCTATCAAGACAATCAGAATTCCATCTCTTTTCAGCAGTTAGTGAGGGAAGTGTTTTTTCCTATTCAAGTCAAATTCCTATTAAGATAAATGTTGCTTAAAGAAAGTACAAAAAAAAACAACGTTGATACACATTGTTATTTTACAGTCAGTGTCATCAGGACTAAGGTGATCCTTTTGGCTGTGCCAGAAGGTTCCAACTATACTTGATATCCTGTCCTCAAGTTTAATCAATTTGGTCAACAGGGAGTCATTTTTTACAGTTGTGGCATAAATTTGACATCGTCTGCTTTGTTCTGTGGGAAGAAGAAAGGGTGACTTTGAAACTGAAGTGAGCTGATGTATCATTACTCACAAAGATACAAGGCATAACTAATGCATCCTTTGTCACCAAGCCACACACCACTGCATTAAAGGAAAATTTGATCTTTGGATATTCAAGAGAATTTTTGCTCACCTTGTTCTGCTTCAGAGCTCCCTTTTCCTTCATGTGTGGACAGTCTTTACCAGTGACAACAGCTTTGATGTCAGCCACAGGAACTGCCATAGGGAACAAAGAATAATTAATAAGACAGGGTGTGGCCATCTTAATCCCATCTTTATAGAGTGAAGCCACTACACCACGATCAGAACGCAGGCTGTACTCACGCTTGTCCTGTAGGGAATCATGGGGTACCTCTCCCTGAGGGCTCTCCTCCAGATCCCCGTAGTGGAGAACTTTATGATTGGGCGACAATCGACAGTACCAGAACTTGTCTGTAAAGAAGCAGAGCAGTAGGTCAGTCTTCCACAATGTAATGCTAACAAGTAGTCTTTCATTCTAGTACAATGCTTAATATTCTTTGGCTTTTCATTGCAGATTGGGTAGCCGTGACAGGCAATTTTCCCCCCAAATCACTTCCCGAGGCTTCCTGTGCCATGCCAAAAGCAGACAAAAGTGATCACTGCCAGGACTGCTCACATTTAGCCTAGAAGGCCATAGCTGGCACTCAACCCTGGCGCCTGAATCCAAATCCTAATAGCTGGGAATAGCAGTTTGGCAGATTAAAAAACATTGTGGGATGAAAGAGTGGGATGAAAGACCTGCAGGGTGGTACTTCACAGGCTGCATAAACTCACCCAAAGAGATAAGGAGTGTGCTGGAAACAGCTTGATCTAGGGTGATCTCTTTCTATAACTTCAGCTTACCAACAAACCAGCTCAATGGGCCGTTTATCCACCACTACAAATGTACAATGAACAACCAATGGATATTGTAGCCAACAGCCATCTGTGAGCCCATTCTGAGATGTCAGAAGAGATATGTGCAGAATGGTTTAATATGCATGCAGTGCCACGTGTATGATGAAAAGGGGGCTTCCTTTGTACATGGCTTTCCTGAATTTATATTCTAATTGATGACATACAGTACACAAGTCATGAGACAGAGGGAGCGATGTGGATGCGGAAAGAAGTTATTTTTATTTAAGAGAACCTTGAATGTTAGTGCTGTGGTGCCCTTTCCTCAGGCATCATGCATGCACTTAAACCTACATCTGGGACTAAGAAAATAAGATCTCCTTGACCTTAAGATGACACTGCAACCCAATCAACATCTATCAAATGCAAAGATGTACAAACTAGTGTATGGCAATCTAAAGTGAACAAACGCCTAACAAAGCAAAAACAATTCATTCAAATCTCTCAGAGTTGAACTCAACCTGCTCCCAATGTAAACCTATAATTCTGAAGATTAGCTGGCTCACGATTTTTAACTAGGGTTGGAGCTAGATTCTTAAGGAAGGTGGGCTTCCAGAAGCAGGATTGTTCACTGTCTAAAAGAGAACAAAAATCTAAAATATTTCAGTAAATTGAAGGCAAAGAAGAATTACATTTTAATATTATTCAGAAAGCTCAGCCTCAGGCAACTTCTGCAATACTTAAGATTCAAGGTGGAAACTGGACAGCTCATTTTGTCCACCATGAGAAGAGAGCTTTGCTATGGGGGAACAATAGGAAATACAAATGTCAATGTAGCACCTGTCACAGTGAAAATCCACAGGTGCGCTTCAATCTGTCGTTTAAGAGCAGTCCTTAAACGCTTGCTGAAAAGGTTAGTTGTTCATGGACAAAAGCAATAGTCTGACATTGGGCTATCTTGGGAATTTTGGTGGCTTCATGTGGTTAGTACCTCGCTCCTGTGGGGAACCTCATTCTAAAGATTATATTAGGAAGTAGAACATACCTGAATGTCATGGAGCAAATACATTCAATGTGATTCAAAGTAAATTACATTATCACGAAGGTTACTATAACAATAATAAATTAAATATATTAAGGACCTATCTGTGTCTAATGGGAAAAAAACTGTATACTGCCACATACCACAAACACGTGGACACGTGCAAAGGTAACTATTCAATGCTATATCATGTGGTGCATTCACACGGATAAGAATAAGTCACTGAAATATTGGTTACTAGTAGGCATTCCTCCTTTACTGCTGTATCCAATCCTTCATTCTGGACACCTTGGAACTTGGAATTCTCCAACCTCCTACTTGAAAATAAGTTGGGACAGATCGATCAAGCGCCATTCCATTTGGTTATTTTCAGTGGAAGTGAAAATAACCAAATCAAATTTTGAGTCCACGAATGCAAGTTGACTGGAATACTTTGAGTTTGGGGCAAAAAATTTCAACATTCAAATATTCCCACCCTGGATTTTTTTGTTTGTTTGTTTGTTCACATGAGCTTCTATGTCTGCACTCTCATTAGTAGTCACCGCTTCATTTTTCTGCATAAAGCTGAACTCTGCTCAACTTTGTCTCATTAAGGAAAACCACTGGAAAAATATCGACTTATCAAATGTGTAATGCATATGTCAGTCAAATTATGAGAGGGTGCCATGTAAGTCATATTAAGTGTCTCAAGCCTTTGGCAGATAATATAATAGTTGATTGTGAACAAAACATTTTTTTTTTTTCATTCACACAAATGAGGTTCATAATTGAAGAAAATTATGTCAATAAAAAAGGAAAAGTGTGACAATTCTCAAATGAATAGAGAAAGGAGAAAGAGAGGCAGGCAGACGAATGCATAGCAAGATATAGACAAGGTGTCTAGTCTTAGAATGATCTAATCCGGTAGAAGTGTGAAGAGTGTTAAATTATCCAGGCTAACTGATAAAGCCTCCCTCTGAGCTCAGCAGACAGCCCTCCTCTTCAGCCAGCCCGCGTAAAAAGCGGTATTACATTTGACGATCCTTCAACTCTCCAATCTGTGCCGTAAGCTTTATCACTCCCACCACTCAGCGTTTGTTTGAAATTGGCTCCATACTTCCACTCTCTCAGCAACGGAAAAGGCTATTTTTCACACTTGCTAAATCATGCTGTCGGTTTAATAATAGCACTCCTAAAAAAATTATTCATAAGACGTATACATTTCAAAGTGTTTATGTAAAATAGTTGGATAAAAACTATCATGTAAGACATTCTAACATTACGTTACTATAATAAGAGATTGCTAATGTGCAAAAAATAAATAAATAAATTGTGACCAATGAAAGTGTCTGTAAATTCCTGTAATTCCAAAGTTCTGTTTTCGAATAAGAAGCAGCCCAGTAGAGGTCCCCCAAAAAAGGCAGAACCCCATTAAGTGAATCAATTCACACACTTAAGACGGGCATAAAAAGCTAGTGAAGCTCTGCTCACTCAGAAATGATGCATTAAGACATTTCAGCTGAAAGCACATTCATTTTAGGGGAGATATCATAAATCTTATACTGTGTACTAACCAGACAAATCCAGCGACAAGCTAATTTTTTTAGGGGAAACTGAAGCCAAAAATGCTGCATTACACCACAGAGACACAGTAAGAAAAATGAGGGCATATTGAAATTATTTTAATGCTAAAAACACATGTATTTTCATTCATTTCTGTGCTGCTTCAGCAAACGGCATCCTTTTAATGGTTCTCCTCAGAGAACCTTGAGGGATTTGTCATGCAATATCCTATGTTTCTCTACTACCACATGCAATCTCTCTCAGGCTTGCCAATGCTTAATGGATAACATACATGAGGTGCAGGATTGTTGCTCAATGAATGTACTGTGTGGGTGGGAAATGCTGAAAACAAAATCAAGCAACAGACAAAATGTAGTGTTGTTCATAGCTGCTGGTTTGGACAGAAACTTGGATTAACAAGAAAGAGGCAGCTTGTATCGTTTTTAGTTTTGTTGTGTCACTTTGTTGCCTCATGACATGGTGTTTTTCTTACCCTGTCTCCTTCGGCTGCTGATCTTCCTGAAACAGGTGCCCTCACACAGGCGATTGAGGCGTTGCTGTTTGATCAACTCCATGATCTCTGGCTGGATTTTCTCCCTAAGCTCCCTGGAGAAACATCAGACAAATGCAGTTTAAAGTACTGATCCACCACTTTCCTGGCAGTTTACACAAAGAAAGACTCAAAAAACATAATTGTGATATACAGACTTGGTCTTTAGACATTTCTTTGTACCACAAGTCAGGAAGAGCCAGGCAAACTTCCTTTTATCTTGAGGTTTTGCTAATACTACTGCCAAATGGACTGTGTTTAGATCGAAAGCTGAGAATTTGCAATATTAATTAGCCATAAAGACTTCTCTAATGTAATTTAAGCAATGCCCTGAGCATTAGCTAAATAATTTATGAGAAAATAACATTTTGATCACATTCTTTGGTAATGAGTTGGCTTATCTGGTTTTGATTCTAGATTTGATCATTTTTATGTTTAATTTAGTTAGGGATTAAAAAGTAACCATCCTCAATATCATGTAAAAAAAAAAAAGAAAAGAAAAAGCTAATGGAAAAATCAGTGGTAAAAAATGTGGGAACCTTGTGTACACAGTCATAAGCCAAGCTGAAAAATTGATATTTCTGTTATAGTGAACTGACTGAACCATGTTATATATTTCACATTGATAGAACATGAAATCATGAGTGATATTACCAGCGTTTCAGTTCAAACAAGCTCTGAAAGTTCAACACGGACATTTACATTTCACTGTTATATTGCATGTTGATGTACGCACAAACGAATGTTCTCTGCGATTGTACATTCCAGCTCAAATGACACTACTGTAATGCAGTGGGTAATTTATTTAATGGAGTCTCCTCTTAGTTTAATTAGTTATGAACCATTTAAAGGCTTGTTTTCAATCATGAGTGGGACACAGGTGCAGTATGGACCAAAACTGGGTGCTTCAGATAATTAAAGAGTTTCCAGTGACTCACAGGATGGGCCGGGATTGGAAATCCTCCTGGTTCATCCTTTCGGACTGGCGCAATTTGAGGATCTCAGTATAGCTCAGATTTTGCAGACGACTTTTAAACTGATCCAGAGAGTTAGGCTTGATCGTGAGAGCACGAGTGATCTGTTCCTTCACCACCTGCATCACCTATAGTACACAAACACAGATTTCATCATTAGGACATCATTTTATGCATTCAGGCAGACAAACTTCTCATTCTTAAATCTTGCTTTTACTTTAGTACAGCTTTTGAATTAAACAAAGACAAAAGATCAGACCGTTGATTGAAACTTGAAACTAATTATGATAATGACAGCACAAGGTCAGTATAACTGACATAAAAGGACAACTTTTATTATGATCATGATCTTAAAAACCTAATGCTTACATGCATGAAATTTGTTTTGTTGACAAGGTTTCTGAATAGACAAGGAAAAAAATATATAAATAAATATTCTATCCCTAAACTCTAACCCTAAACCTATCCATCACAGAAAACTTTCTTCCTTTTTAGGTTTTCAAAAAACATCACTTAGTAATATTTATAAGCTGTTTTCGGATTTCGGACATCTTTGTGGGGACAATCTGTAGGGTATACCTGAACTGCACACACACACACAGATAATTCTATACATTTATGTTATTAGCAACTTCTTACTAAATATATTGTGCAAAATCACATTACTGGCAAATACCTGGACAGGCATTCACAAACTTATTAAGCTCCAGGCATGGAAGACAGGTAAAGCTGGGTGTCGTCAGCATAGTAATGGAAATTAATATCATACTTCCTAAAAAATATGTCCAAGGGGCAGTAAATAAAAAATAAAAAGCGGGCCCAAGACTGAGCCTTGTGGAACACCAATGATAACAGTTTCAAGGCTTTGTTCTCACAGGTATTGGTTCCACCATTGAAGAGCACGTATTAAGAAGTTGCTCGGAAGAAACGCTTCATGTGGAGATAAGTGGAGGCCAGCCAAGAACAGTCATGAAAGCCATCTTGGAGATTACAGTTTGATGAAGAATCAAATACAAATAAACAGAAGCAATAGCCAGCAATGGACTATGACAAGAATTCACCCATATGCAGCACAAGACAACAACTTTCCTTTATCCTCAGATACAGAAACGGCCAGCTGAAATAAAGCCACAGCTTTTCTGGTAATGCTTGAATAATGCACATCCCGAAATCACAAACAGAGGGTTGGTGTACGCACCGAGCCTTGGGCTACAGATCATATGCTGTGATTAACTAGGGAGCACAGCGACGCATGAGTTGGGAAGCTGGAAACGAGTCCAGTAGCTATTCACGCATGCATCCCCTCCCAGTCACCCAGAGAAGCAGGTGCCGCTGGCTCGCACAGCAGGATTAGATGAGGTTTAATTAGTGATAAGATTGGGCCAAGGTCAAGGCCCCCTCCCAAATCACTAGGCTGATATGTCCGTGCTTGAAGAATGAGCGGAGTGATTGCTGGAGGAATAAACCGATACGGCTCTATTCAAACTGCACAGGAAGGTTTAAAGGGGAGGGGGTTTTGACAGCTGCAGGTGGGGGACGAAGAAGCGAACATCTCCACTTGAAACAATCCCTTATCCCTTATGGAAGCAATTTTCTGAGCACATTTGCAGATTTTTCACAGTTAAAAAATTAATCCAAAGCTCTCTCTCTTCCTTTTATCAGCCTCTTTAAATCAAGTCGTGATGGCTGAAATAGAAGCAGACCTTTTATTTGAGGACGAGGTGATATGGGGGAACAGTGGAATTCCAGCTGGTGATGTGGTGGGCGGTGATATTTATGAATAAAGCGGAAATGGACCCTTTTTTTTTTTTTTTTGACAAACGCATGCAAGTGTGTCACAGCCTCAGCAGGAAGTGTGTCAGTCTTCATCTGCCCTGCCATGCTTATTGTCTTTCTCTCGCCTCTCCTCTCTCGAGCATCTAAATGCACAGAACACACTCGCCCACTGTGTGTCAGCCAGCAGATAATACAGAGTGACATACAGAAGAATGAATGTGTGTGTATTTGTGCATGTTTGTGCGCTTGTGAGTTCAAAAATTGAAAGCACTCTTAAGACCAAGGCTGTTATTCTGCACTGGACTATATATTTTGATTTATATTGATACATCAGAGCTATTATTATAAATCTCTAATGCGCCTGCATTATTTAATATATTTGAATGTCAAAGCTATAATGGCATTGAACAAATCTATTGCTTCCCTTAGGCACAACAAATGAGGGATTAATCTTAATATTAAAGTATTTCTGAATCATCTTTGGAAAGTGAGTGGGTTTGTGGGATCATGCCAGCGCCATTAAAGGCCATGAAGAGAGTTGTGCAATGACAAAGTAATATGATATATAATATAAAATACAATAATATCATAAAACACAACAAGCTTTCGTATACTGCCGTATACAAGCTTTTGATTATACTGAGGAAACAGAAGTAAGCAAATCTAGATTTTAGGGCCCTTACGGACAAGTGCTGTAAAATATATTTGTATTCCTTTATACATTTTGATATCTGATAAACTGGCTGCTGAACAACTGAAAAAAGATAACAAATGGATTTTCTGGATGATTAAAGTTTAAAACAAATTTGTTCTTTTGGGTCCAAACCAATTCCAAACACACAGCTATGACACACAAGCCAAATGTTAATGAGAAACAGATAAACAAACCAAATGTAGTTAACTAGGCTATCATATGCATCAGTAAGACAAATAGTGATACATGTGCATTGGGTTTTCCTGTTTTATCCAGTCAGATTATAAGCAGTGCACAACAACCACCTACAGAAACAAACACATACAACTGAGAAACCAATCCATTATGAAAGTGGTGTTTGTTAAAGGTAAAACTCTTTAACTTTACACTCCGTCTGTCTGGCCTATACACAAACCGACAATTTAAAATACAAAAACCACCATGACATGGGACAGTGTTATTCCATATATGACAATTGAAGAGCACATTACCCCCAGTAGCATTTAGTGGTCCACTCGTTGGTTTACCAGCACCTTTTTTTTTGCAACTGTTTGCATACTTCCCTCATTCAAACAGCCAATCAAAGCACTGCTGTGCCTCCAATCAGGGCAGGCAAGATTTATCGCTCCCGTCCAATTTTAATTACAACTTTGCGCAGCTATCCATCATAAATTCATAGGTATGCCTCTCTGTTTTACATACCAGCACATTATTAATAGTCATATTTTTTTCCTACCTGTAATTATGCAAGGGCCGTAATTCAGTTACATCAGAAGACTTTTTTTATTGATTTAGGAAGATAAATCACATATAATGTTATGAGCAGCTTTGCTGTAAACAAAGCCTAGAAGAGGATTATCTTTATTCATGATCCTGACATTTTGTATGACTAATATACACAGGAAATGCCATATTAAAACATTCTGCATGTGAAGCTGAAGCGAACATCGGTGAGCGCCACAGGATTGTCTTAGTAAAATTTTAGGACTGTGTCCTAACCAGACCTGATGCAGTAAAATTTCAGCGACAAGCAATTTGTCTGTCCACACCAGACATGACATGACTACAAAATCCATCAAAAATCACAATCAGCCAATCAGAAGAGCATGTGGGAGGGCTCTGTCTGCAAATGCAATGCAATCTCAATTAAATGAATAAGTAGCCTACATAATCTAAATGATACATTTTAAACCCCTTTAACATGATTAAAATGAATACTGAGAGACTGATACAATCTTTGTCATGGTCATTGAGTTCACGGTTATAACATTAATTTATTTTCGAGATCTGAGGTAAATTATCCATTGCTGCTTTCAGTATGGCTATAAAGGTCATGCAAAATGATATTCAAACTCACACAGACCCTTTTAACTTAAAGTATATACTCAGAACCTGATATATTCATTGTCATAGTTTGTATGTTGTTGTTCCAGGCGCAATGTTACAGAAATAGAAACTGTTTCTAAAATAGAATCCTCTGATGACAGGGTCGAGGCTGGTAAGGACCAAAACTGATTAACACAGCAAAGATAACTTTCTTCTAATGTCACAATGTCGCGTCACATTTGGTTAGGACACTGTGTTAGGATCAAACCCAAAACCTTTCAATTGGCACAGTTCTCCAAAGACAAAGCTGCTCAGTTAGCCCAGGAAGTCACATCAACAGAAGTCTTTGCCACAACTGAAACC
This sequence comes from Leuciscus leuciscus, assembly GCF_965113295.1. Taxonomy (NCBI): domain Eukaryota; kingdom Metazoa; phylum Chordata; class Actinopteri; order Cypriniformes; family Leuciscidae; genus Leuciscus; species Leuciscus leuciscus. The sequence continues at coordinate 9,800,916 of NC_138736.1, read as the reverse complement.
ATTCATAATTATCATTTACAACTTATCAATCATTCAAATAGTGTTTAATAAACTTCGTAAGAAACTTCAAATCTGAACTGGAAAGGAACAAAAAACAAATTTGCTGTACAGGCTGGGAAGCATATCTTGCACTCATACCTCTTCGCATTCATTTAGCTTTTTATGGACCGTGGACCCAATGGGGTAATCAGGCATGAAAAAGCAAAGGGACATTTATCCATTCCACAATTGGCATGCTAATTATGCGGTTTCCTCCCCCATAATGATTTTTATAACAGTTAATAATGATTCAAATCAAAGAAATGGGCATTGCTTCAAAGAAAATAAATAGATATCATTAACGGAAAAATTATTTGCCGGAAACACCATGGCAAAGACCATGTGATGAATTTAGATGCAGTACAGTCTGAAGTCATTTTTTCATAAATGCTGGGGGTAAGTCTATGAATAACAAGTGGAGTAGACAAGTATAAAACACCTGTGCATGCATATGCATGCCAAGAGAGAGACCTGCAGTCTTGCATGCAATAGGATGCTATGGGTAGGCTCTGCCACTCTCTTCCATAAATCTCAGACCTGGCCTTACTTTGGAGAACCTGGTGTGTTAGTTGTGCAGAAGGTTGCTGGATTCTTGCTGGGGTGTTGAGACGAATGGCCTGGCACTTACTTATGTCACAGGATATTGAGTATCTACACCTGGCCATACAACCTGCAGTCATCTGCAGAGTGATGACATCTGTCAGGCTCCTTTGAGTGCTCCCTGTCTGAAACGGATTGTCTCGGGGTGCCTTTTTTAAATAGTAGTACATTCTCACAGAATAGTCAATGTTTTAGGGTGTATCATAAGTATGTAGCCTCCAATAGTTGTTGCAGTATTGAGGATGACCACACAGAGAAAGACACTTGAACATACATATACATGGTCAAGTGCAGATGTTAACAGACGTAGGCCAGTAAGTGCTGTGCGTGTAAACCTCAGTTCCCCTGGCTTCAAGAGGCACGCTAGCGGTTGCGGTCTTTAGCGTCCTTGTTAGCACGCCCACCTCCCACGCCGGAGACCCCAGTTTGAATCCCGCCCAGAGCGGCACGTGTAGGACCGTTTACATTTGGTGCCATGACCCAGATTGAAGTGAGGTTTAGGGGGGTCATTGTGACGAATGTATAGGCCAGAAAGAGCTGTGCATGTAAACCTCACTCCCCTTGCCTCTTAGTGCTCTTGTTAGCGCCCGCCTCCAATGCCGGAGACCCCGGTTCGAATCCTACGTGGAGCAGGTCTAAAGAGGACACAGTCTAAACACGCAAGTGCTCTCTGACAAGGAAACATTTCATAACACAGGATTTTGAAAAAGCCCCCCAAAAATGTTGTACTCTAGCAGGTGGCACTCAACTCTCTCAGGATCCAGCCACACATCCACTCCACTGACAGGAGTAACTCTTTCTCCAAGGGCCAGCATGAAGCATGCTGAAAGAATGCAATGCATTAGGGTCACTTAAGGTCCCAGGAGACTCAGCTCATAGCGCAAAGTAGCACTGTGTTTGTGTGCGAGTATGAAAAGGACAAAACGTGAAGTGAAAAGTGAAAAGAAAGAAATGGTGGAAGCAAGAAAGGAAAGGAAATGAGAAAAGAGGAAGGAAATTAAGAAAGAAAAGTATGAAAGGAAGGGAAAATGAGAACGGAAGGACAGACAGGAAGGAAGACATGAAGGAGGAAAGGACGGAAGAGAGGAAGAAGGAGAACAAAAGAGAGAAGGGAAAAATGGAAGAAAGGAAAAGTGAAGAAATAAAGAAGAAGAGATAGAAAGAAAGGAACAAAGGAAAGAGTGAAGAAAGAAAAGAAGAAACAAAGAAAAAAAAATCTTGCTCTGCAAAGGGGAAGTAGGGAATTGTGGACCGGAGGCTTGGGTGCGGATGCTGAGCACGACCAAACAACACCTCGAGACATCATTCACTTTATGAGATCTTGCAGATTTATGCGCTGAAAAAAATCCTGCCTGCGATATTACCATAATCAATCAACGTTAGCGACAGCCCATCACAGAATTCAGAAGTGTTGGGAGATTTTTTGTCTTTTTTAATCACAAAACGTAATTCTTGTGAACATTGGACTAACAAAGAATTCACAAAGGACAAGGCTGTATACAAAAGGGATTAACCTCAATAAAAGCCTTCCCTGTAAAAAGAATAACAAAAAATGTGCTGATCTTACAACACGCCTATGTACACGTGGGATACATGCACAAATAATTCAAACTTAATGAACAGCCACACAGCAGAGGTCAATGTGCTACGGAGAAAGGAGTGATGGAGAAAACACATTAAAGCGCTCATTCATAACAAGTACCCCAAGGAGGGGATGGGCAACGGAGGAGCGTACTGGTTGGAGCGTTCGCTGGATCGCTTCCTCTTTAATCGCTAGCTGAAATCTGCCTCTAACCTGATTACTACAAGCAGCTTCACACAAAGCCATCTCCATCTGTGCGCCTGCTTTATCTCTCGTTTCCCGTCAGCATCCAGGCAAAATTGCAAATGACCCATCATCCTTTTCATTCAGTCTACACCCGTTTTCCTCCATGCACCTGACGCGATCTCTTAAGCAGTACTCACATGCCATTGTCACCTCCATGTTTGGGAGCGCGGATCCACGCTGGTCCAACCCAGTGTAGCAGAGACGAACCCTGACCAGGTGCAGGGACGAAAGGATCGCCAGAAGGAAAATAAACAGTGGTGGCAGATGGTTCCTGGGTTGTTTGTGTGTGTGTGTGCTGCTAATGAAAACGGACCATGTTTTAGCCAAAGGTTGATTTCTTCTGCCCATCAACACTCTGAAGTCTGAAAGCATCTCCAAGCAGCTCAGTTTATGTCCATTTCAGCGCTTAAGCCTGATTGGCCAGACGCCATGGCTGCTTCAGCCAATGGAGTTCCGGCAATAAGGATCACGTGGTTTGTATACAAGGGAGAGGGGGAGATTGGAAGGGGGAGGGGTGGGGGTTGTGCTATAGCTTAAACAGAGTCACTACATCACTACTACTGTGCTTGGATGCACCGAAGTGGCCATTTTAAAGTCAGGTGTCATAGCTGCCTTCGTCAGAGCTGATTGGGTGGAGAAGACAGCTGTTTATGAACCAAAACACACACGCACACAATAGCTGCTCTATGTTATTGTGAAGCGGGAGAGGGAGTAATTAGAATGTGGTTGCCATGGAAACAGGCAAACCATTGCCCGTCAGTTTTTTTTAGCCCTCAAAGCATCGCTGAGAGCAGACCTGCCTCCTGCTTCTCGTCTCCACACCTCTCTCTCTCTCTCTCTCTCTCTCTCTCTCTCTCTCTCTCACACACACACACACACAGATGGACAGACAATATTTACAGGATGTGACAGGCCAATCACGATGAGAGAGTGGGGGAGGAGAAAAATAGCATGTGCGTTTAAAAATTAGATGGTTGTGTGTCTGTGAGAAGAGGCAGAGGATGGTGAGGTGCAGTCATCCGAAAATGGTGGAGGTCCATCAATGCTGTATAGTGACAGTGAAGCCTCATAATCATTTTAACGCATGTCTGACTGGACCCACCAAGACAAAAGCACAAAATGGAGGATATAATAAATAAAATCAGCTCACATGCCAAAAAAAAAGCCACAAAAACATCCACAGATTCAGGGACGCCAGAACTTACATATAGCCCAACCTTTAGCTTGCATTAAAAGCACATTTCTGATATAAAATGTGCTTTAAATGCTATAAAGTATGGCCTGAAGACAGTTGCATACATACATTTTATTAAATTGTATTATCCTTGTATTATTATTTCATCCTCACTATTTCACATATATACACACCCACACCCACACACACTATATTGCCAAAAGTATTGGGAAACGCCTCCAAATCATTGAATTCAGGTGTTCCAATCACTTCCATGGCCACAGTTGTATAAAATCAAGCACCTAGGCATGCAGACAGCTTCTACAAACATTTGTGAAAGAATGGGAGCTCAGTGAATTCAAGCGTGGTACGGAGATAGGTTGCAGGTAAACAGGTACATTTCCTCACTACTAAATATTCCACGGTCAACTGTTAGTGGTACTATAACAAAGATGGAAGCAATTGAGAACAACAGCAACTCAGCCATGAAGTGGTAGGTCATGTAAAAAATCACAGAGCGGTGTCAGTTCATGCTGAGGCGCACTGTGCGTAGAAGTCGCCAACTTTCAGCAGTCTCAATAGCTACAAACCTCCAAACTTCGTGTGGCCTTCAGATTAGCTCAAGAACAGTGCATAGAAAGCTTCATGGAATGGGTTTCCATGGCCGAACAGCTGCATCCAAGCCTTACATCACCAAGTGCAATGCAAAGCGTTGGATGCAGCGGTGTAAAGTACACCGCCACTGGACTCTAGAGCAGTGGAGACGTGTTATGTGGAGTGACGAATCACGCTTCTCTGTCTGCCAATCCGATGGACGAGTCTGTGTTTGGCGGTTGCCAAGAGAATTGTACTTGCCTGACTGCATTGTGCCAACTTGTAAAGTTTGGTGGAGGGGGGGAAAATGGTGTGGGGTAATTTTTCAGGGGTTGGGCTTGGCCACTTAGTTCCCAGTTAGTTCATAGTTAGCATAGTTCACCAAGACATTTTGGACAATTTCATGCTCCCAACTTTGTGGGAACAGTTTGGGGATGGCCCAACATGACTGCGCACCAGTGCACAAAGCAAGGTCCATAAAGACATGGATGAGCGAGTTTGAGCGAGTCCTGACCTCAACCCAATAGAACACCTCTGGGATCAATTAGAGCGGAGACTGCGAGCCAGGCCTTCTCGTCCAACATCAGTGCCTGACCTCACAAATGCACTTCTAGAAGAATGGTAAAAAATTCCCATAAATTCCCAAGTTCATGTGCATGTAAAGGCAGATGTCCCAAAGTTTATATAAACTTTATATACGTATATTTTATAAACGTATATTAAACTGGAGCAACGAGGTGTAATAAAGTTTATACTACTTTATTAAAGTGACGATTCTATAGTAGTAGAGGCTTAAAGAGTTATTTATATATTATGGAGGGATCCAAGACCACCATGTAATTAACAACTATCTCAAACTTTTAAGGCACTATAATACTTTAATTTTAAAACAATGCCAAAGTTAAGTGTGCTTAAGAAGGCGACATCTGAACAATGAAGCCGAGAGTTATTCCTCTAAGTCTGTATTAAGCTCCCACAAAGGTGGGCGGAGAGGTGGGTCTAATCTTCTTCAGTTCAATCAGGATTGTGTCCGCACACGACAAGTAAACACAGCCCAGGGATGTTGAGACTTAGGTGTTCTTTCTGTGAAAAGAAAAAGGATTAACTATCGAACTCCTACTGGCATAACTTCATATTTAGTGGGAGAAATCACATGCTGTCGTTCTGCTGATGACGTGATGATGGTCTTATTATTCAATGCATCTCAGAATTGATGGCTATGTGGATTTTTATTTGGATGGAACACAGGCAAGAATCACAGGCCACTCACGCAAAAGTCATTCTATGAAACAAGTTTTGATTAGTGCATTTCACCACCTCAGCCTTCTCGCTACCTTTAAAAGAACCTGAAACAAATCAATCTACCGACAGCAACTTTTCATCCCTCCAGTAAAGTTTAAGATTTCCACGTGTGCACACTGCCAGACAACTGTCAGAAAAAAAAGAATAGGGAGTTCTGATCACCAGATTAAACAGCAGTTTTATCTCTATATTCAGAAAGTCTATTTATAATAAGGCAGGAATACAGACGAGGGGCAAAAGCGAGTAAGTTTTCTCAGATGTGCTGCTCATGTAAGAAAACAAAGGATGATGAATTTAATCACAGTGTCCAGGGAGACATGCTCCAGGGAGATATTTTAAAAATGACTTTTCATGTCCATGAATCTTTATTAAGCTCAAATATACAGCCTTACACAAGATGGTCTTTTATCCTATGCTATAAATTGGTTACAAGTTTGCTGTGTGATTATCATAATTACACAAACAACATCCTAGCAAATCTCAACCACCAAGAGGTAAAAAAAATTTTTACAAAAAAAAAAAAAAAAAATCATCTCTGCCAAGAGCTTGAAACAACCATCGTCCCCTGCAAAAGTCCTAGTAGTGTGAAGTAGTGATAGACTAAATATCTCATAAGGACATGATTGGCTGATAAACTACTTTAAAATCTATTGACAGACCTGCCAATGCACATGGAATAGAACATTTAAAAAAAATTTAATTGAGTAAATAATAATCGTAATATAATTCTACATTTAAATTAAAATTGCATGTGAACCATCAAATGCACAGTGTCAATTATGTTGAAATGAAAATGCATGATACTTAATTTGTATCTTTATTTTAAGTCTTGTAAATAGTTCTATTTGGATTATTATAATATTTATTATTTAAAAATTTCTTGAATAATTACTTGAAAAAAATTACGTTTTCTTAACTAAATAATAACAGAAATCCTTAACCCATTGTTCTAATTTAATAAAAAAAAATAAAAAGTGAAATATCACTAACAAATTAAAGGGCTGTGTTCAGTAGCATACTAGATTTAGCTATGGTCTTGTAATTTTACTGATATTGTTATTGATTCCTGAAATTTTTGTATCATGACAACCCTAGCATCGGCCAATCAAAACCCATATTGGTTGACCACTAGAAGAGGGAGACTGATGTAGAATTAGACACAGGTGCAGGGACTCAATCAAAAGGGCTGCTCTCACCTTATTGAAGTCTTCAGAAGTGGCTCTCATCTCTTTCCAGGTTTTGTTGAGTAGCTGGATACAGATGCAGAAGAACTCCTCAAAAGAGCGGTCATGGGTGAAAAACATGGGGTGGAAGTCATGGCAGTTCTCGCTGGCTGTAAACAAACAATTGGGACAAAGTCAGCGTTTTGTTCATTGTCAAATGTTGCACCCCAATCCACCTGAGGAAAGTTGATTTATCAGGTAAAGCCGTCTCAAGAGAACTTCTGACTCTCCAACAGGGACTTTGAACATGAACTTTTAAGGAGGCTCACGTGTCTGCTTTCTTAGCCAGCTTCAGCCCTCACGTGGGCTTCTCATGCATTGATGCATCAGATATGGCTGGGAACGAATGGTGCTACATCACGACACATCTCTCTGAAAGAGCCTCTTGGCAGAGCAGACGATTATTTTCAAGCATTAGAAGCATGCGCTTGGCTCTCAGGACACCTACACATTTGAAGTGACTGTGAATAGTTGGATAAAAATGGCATTTTTATAGCCGTGTTTTCTTTCAATGCATTCGCCTGCCAACTAGTCAGTGGTCTTAATTCAGAAATTCAAAAAACCCTTTGAGATTGTCAAGAACCTCTTCCAATCCCCACAAAAAAAGAAACAGAAAAAAAAGATTGACATCATGCTGTACTAGTGTTGCATTAAACTCCAGATTTAGGGTCTTGATTTTGTGGCCTTGGTCTTGGGATCTCTCAAGATCACACAAACTTGGACCTTCTCTGGATTTCATTACTTAGATTCTTGGTCTGGTCTGGTCTTTAATATTGTAGTTGAGCATTTCTCTGACTAGTTTTTGCAGTGTGTTCTGCACCGATGGCACTAGTTGGTGATAGAGAGATCACTCTTTTTTGTATATTAACATTCCTAGCTATTCCGATTTCCTTTTTTGAAAGATGCATATAGACTACTGCCATTTACTGTTATGGAGAGTTATTTCCTCTCATGTAGATGCAGAACAATGTGCTATTTAGCTTGGGAGTAGTCTTTACAATGTGCAGGGTGCAGGGACGCGAGGTGACAACAATTGGCTTTCGTCACCGCCTTTCCAGTCTCAGGTCTGGATCTTCTCAACAGAACCGCTGGATCCCAAGTTCCTCTCCAAAAGACTGACTAAAGACTCTTCTGTGAACACTTGACTTACAACTGTTAAGGCACTTACTCTTTAAAACTTTCTTGTAAAGAAACCCTCTTTTTCTTTTGTCTCATGGTATCCCATACTTTTGTACTTTTCTGAGCAATTCTGAAACTTCTTATCTTCGCTTTTTTGTATCCCTTATGTCTCAGTCACTTTGAATAAAAGCATTTGCTAAATGAATTCAAATCTGGGTCTCATTTTACAGTCAATAAATTCAGCATTTCTCTTTTTCAGTTCATGAAAATTCTTTTTGGACAGACGGATCTCAAAGGGGTCTAATCTTAGTCCGAGTCTTGGAGTTCTTGACTCCAACTAGCCTCTTACTAGGCTTACAAGCGCATCACACATTACGTAACAGCAACATGAAGATGGCATATAGATGGATGTGATGTTGGCTGATTACCCTCATAAGAACGATAAGAGAGAGACTTGCTCTTCATCTCGCCACTTCATAAATGATCCTCAAAGATTTCCCCCCGGGATATTACTAAAGCAGGATTATGGAACGAGAGCTCTGTGATGATCTATCGTGTGAGATTAGTGCTTCATAAAAAAAATCCTGAATCAAATCAGAATGCCTGCGTGGGAAATTAAAGTCTGGGTGAGCGCTATAAAAACTGAAGGTGCCATTATTGTGTTTATAAACAGAAGCAGTCAAGGTGAAAATGAAACTGAGGCTTTCACCCTGAGGCAGCACACACCTATGTCAGCTAAGCCACTTTAATACAAACACTACTCGAGTGGAATGGTGCTTTGAATGAGAGCCACTATTTGAGATTCTCATTTAGGGGAATTGAAGTTTCAGAGAACCTGCCAAAGCCCCAGCAGAGGGCCAGTAATTGCATTGGCTTGGTCAAAATTGAAACTTCACAGCATAATGAATGATGCCTGAAGGCGCAATGGGGCTTTCATTGAGAGTGACGTCATCTGACCGGTCAATCTGAGGCTCAATCCACCAGACTGCCCAAGCCACAGAGCCTGGCCCTTTGGGATGGCTCCAACTGATTCATTGTAATAGTTTCTTTCTCCTTCAGAAGTCAGAGGAGTTCAAGGGTGTGTTGAAGGGGAGGGCAGCACTATCAGCACCCACCTGCTGAGGAATGAAATGTCAGAGTCACTTTGGCTCTCGCCTAAGCCCTGAGTTCACAGGTTTGGGCAGAATTTACAGTCTGATGCAACTCTTAAAGTCTAGCTGGCAGTCACACTGAATGGAGGAATCTTATTAATCCAGGATGTTCTCTCATATTGTTACTAAAGGATCCTCAAAGATCTTCCTGACCTTTAATCTTCAAAGCAGTGTGATTAACACAATCCTTTCCTATTTATCCAGAAGTCAAGAGACTTTCTGCAAATATACACCATTATACTCTAGGGGATCATTAGGGGTGAAAATATATATACAATATTTTGACAATATATCTATTATATTTTAATATTTTAACAACAATGAATTTCATTTCATTTTAATGCAGCTTCAATGTGATTAGTCACATGGCATTTGCAAATCAGCAAAAATGACAGAATTCAGTCACATACTTCTGGGGATCCTGCACCTGATGAACAACAGCCCTTAAGATGCATGGAAATGTTTGTGCAGCTATTATAGACCTTGTATACATTATGTCCACACTCAAAAGCATGATTACATCATGTAACATCATTATATCATATTAGTCAGTTTCTCGTGACTGACATAACAACGGAGGCAAAGATATTATGTGCATGGTGTGAGTATTAACATGGGCTTTATGCTCTCCGGCTAACAACCACAGCACAGTGCAAAGCTGCAGTGTAAATAGCTTACAATTCAACATGTCAACTGGTTAGCTGGGTAAGCAGAGGGGCTGTCAGAAAAGTGTTAAAACCTGTCTCATGCCCTTAATCCGTCAGCACAGTCACATCTGACCTCCTGTACTCCCTCCATGAGCCAGCTATGAATCAGCATCATACCCGCATTCAATGCAGAAGAAGTTATGATTCCTCTCATGGCTTTTCTCATAGAATCCTTCAACATTTGATGTTAAGTGCATGATAGTGGTGTGAATCGTCACTGGTCTCACAATTCAATTAGATGACAATTATCATGTCAACGATTCGATTCAATTCGATTCGAAATCCCGATGCATTGCAAAATATCACTGCACATGGCTACATTTTCGTCAAAGAATACAAGCAGAACTCCCTTTTTATTTGATGAACTCCTTTTGATTTTATCTGGTCCAAGAAAGTATACTTCTTGAATGTAGTAAAAAAAATATAAAAAAAACGTCTGAACACAGCCGACGACAGGAGCATTTAGAACTAATAAACACAAGCTGTCTAGTAGTGCACTTAAGTTACAATAACGCTCACACACACAGGCACTCGCACACAAGCACACACACAGGCTACTCGCACGCACTCTGTAAATGTTAAAATAGTGGGTGCATTTCTTTACTCACTTTTGTGTTTTGCCTCCATTCGCCTTTTATATGCTAGCGTGACAAGCGTGTATGTGACGAGTGGAGTGACGTCAGAGAAACGTCAGTAGGCTATAATCGATTATGGTCTACTACTGCATCGATGCAGAATCGTCCACGTTCGCATTGCGATGCATCGTAGAAACGATTCATTTCAACACCCCTGGTGCATGATAGGCCTTGCCAATTGATTTTACAATTGGCTTTACAAAAGTAACTTTAGAATCAATATATTGTTACTTTTAATTCCTATCATTTAATATAATCATCAATCCCAACAGTACGTGCAGGCTTTTCAAGACATGGAAGACTAACTGCAACAAACTCTTCATGATAATGATTCGACTTCTACGTGTGTATTGCTTATAGAGAAGTGATGTAATGGTGTGGCAATCTGCTGATCCCTCAAGGCAAATGACGAGCCACAATATGCAGAAGTGAATCATCTACAGCAGGTCAACAAAAAGGACAAGACGGGATCTGAACTCTGGATAAGACACTGCTGTGGAGGACACATGTAGCTAGTTCATACAAGTTGCATGAGGTAGACTGAACTCTGAGTAGTTTGATGATTGAACAATGGTTCATCTTTGAGAATCTGGAGGTCATCACTAAGAGCTTCCACAACTTGAGCTAGGAAGCCTTATCCTCTAGAGTACAGGCTCTGCAGAGACTTGTCTGGGTGGTCTTTATATAAGACATATGATCTTCCGACATACTGGGAATCTGCCCAGAAATTTCACCCATATGTCCATATCCTTGTGCATCTACACAGAGGTCATAGGATTATAGGACTGGCAGATGCCTTGGCCACCCCTCCACCTCTCCAAATCTGACATGATCATCTCACTTCTTGATGTTCTGCCACAGATAATTATGGAAGACAAGATGCATCTTAGGGGAAGAAAACAACAAACAAACTAAACAAGCGAGTACAAGGCTGAAAGCCCCAAGGATGATATTCAAATATCACACAATGAACAATGAGATGTCAAGATGAGATGACAGCTGCGAGAGGTCATCTTCGAGGCAAGAGCTGTGATGAACTGACGAATGTACAGTGATAGATGCCACCCTGGCTCTTCAATGCAGAGGGAACACTCTTCAAGACATGGAGAATGAAATAATCATTGCCATTAGGCAAAGTACACCCTGTGACATCTCCAGAGGGAAATCAAGTTTTAAAAAAAATCTGGAAAGCTATACTAGGCCAAAAAGCAACTATCAAATGACTTCTTAAGACTGGGCATTTACTTTTAACCCTGTAATGCCTGACATATGGAATAGTAGTCAGAATTATTTCTTCTTTTTTTTGATCATCTCTGATATATCAGGCTTTTATGGCTCATACAGCATAAGTTAAGAAAATATGGAGCTCGTACTCTAGGAGGAAAAAACACCCTAATTTTTAAGGATCAAACTGAGCAAAAATATACAATTTGGTGCTGTTGCTGATATGTATATGACCAAAAAGTAAGATGAAATCAATTCTGATGGTTTGTAATGTATATTAACGAGATTATTATAACAGTATAGCAGACTACTTGCAAAAATATAAATATCAGTTGTCTCTCTATATTTCCCAATAATATGTCTTAGTAAGATGAAATTTAAAAGCTTAGTTTAATGATCAAAACTATGTAGTCTTTATTGTGTGGGGGCAAAACATATAATGCAATGCAATTCAATGTACAAATAAACATTCCCCTGATGTATCATAATTAGTAATCACATTTTAACATGATTTTTCTAAAAGTGGATGCATGGATAGTCAAGTATAACAAAGTTGCTTCAGTCCAGTAAGTGTTCATCTTGAACTATTACTAACAATATAAAAGTTATTCTCATGTTTACTTTATAAAAATCAGTTAAGATTGCACAGAATTGTTTTAAAAAATATATATTTTTAGAATTACACACACAAAAAAAAAGACGTGCTAAAAAGTATTTACAATCAACCAAAATTACATTCTTCAAAATTTCTCTTTTTGTGTACAACAAGGTCAGTCATACAGTTTTGGAACAATATGTCAGTGAATGATAACAGAATTTATATTTTTAAATGTATCACTTTAAATCATTGTTAAGCAAATGTTGGCTTTAAGCAGGAGAATTGAGGCAGGAGAATTGAGGGAGATCAAGGAGCAGTTTTACTTGGGGCAGGTTTGCCAACATGATGCAAACAACTGACGATGCATGGCAGATGAGACCGCCACCAATCTGTTCACTTATCTCATACTCAAACATTTATCCACAAACATTCATAAACACTTCAATCCACAAACTATAATACACGTCAACAAATTATAATACACGCATGTCAATCCACTATCATAAATGCTCGTCAATCCACAAACTGTCATACATACACACGTACACTTATACACAGACTATTGATTTCCTTTGAGTGTGATGAAATAGATGCTAGTCATGTTTATCTACATACGCCACAGGATCTATTTTGCTATGTAATATAAGCACAGCAGATGTTCTCCTGGACCTGCACCTCTGTGTTAGAATGTGGGTTAGATGCTGACAGTAGCTGCATCTGTTCACTCATCTATTTTGCATGAGAAAACTTGACCACACCAATGGCACAGTTTTATCTTCTTCTTTTTTTTTATTCATTATTATCCATTCATTCTATCCTGAAAAGTCCTCCTAGCAGTCTGACATTACAGTGTTCAGAAATTAACCATCCAACTGTCGTCTCCAAGATTGGAAAACTTTAAGCTTAACTTCTACAGGGAATCTACAGCAATAATGCAGGTTCACCTATTATTGCTGGATTTAAATCAAAATTAGTTAAATATAAATAGTTCAGCCAAACAAGTATGACTTTATAGATATTTAGAAAAATTTGTAATTCAAAGCAGACTAGCAGACTACTTGTAATTCATAAAGATTTTTATGAATGCTTATCTTTTGAACTTTCTATTAATCAAAAAATACTGGGGGAAAAAATGTATCATGGTTTCCACAAAAATAGCACAACTGTTTTCAACATTGATAATAATAAAAATGTTTCTTCAGCGGCAAATCAGCATATTAGAATGATTAAGTAATGGCTGCTGAAAATTCAGCTTTTAAAAAAAATTATTAAAGTAGAAAACAGTTATTTTAAATTACAATACTATTTCGCAATATTACTGTTTTTTTTGTTTTTTGTATTTTCAATCAAATAAATGTAGCCTCAGTGAACACACAAAAAAAATTGTACGGAGCCCAAACTTTTTATTTGAAGAGTAGTGTATGTATATAGATTATAAAATAATCTAAGAATCATTATTATTATTATTATTATTATTATTATTATTCCTCATACTTAGGATTATGAGTTTGATCCATTGTTTTACATTTCAAATTCAACTCACGTTGGCTTTAGATAAATGTAAAATCTTATTTTTAGGGCATTTGCGCAACATCAATATCGCTAAAACAACCCCGGTGAGATGTTAAAACAGCATTCACCAGACATTTTTGCTATGTTCATGGTGTACTGTAATTGTAAAATTGACTTTATAGATATTTTGAAAAATTTGATTTGAAAATTTTGATTTTTAAAAGGTATTTTAGAAATTGTGCATGTGAGAGTGTGATATGTGGTTTTGTCAAGGTCAAAGATTTCTGGTATTACTATCCTTGTGGAACAAAATGTAGGGAATACCTGAACCACATATCACACTCATGTTTTGGTCCCAATGAAGAAAACTGCTTATAAATCATACTAAATTATGTTTTTTGAATATGTAAAAATGCAGAAAGTTTTCTGTGAGGGTTGAGTTTATGGGTAGGGTTAGGGTATAAAATATAAAGTATGTACGACATTAAAAAAATCATTGTGTCATTTTTTGTCGATTCAATGAAATGCAATGGGGTTCAATGTTGTTTTGGACCCCACTGACTTTCACTATATGGACACATTTTTTTTTCAAATAATCTTCTTTTGTGTTCCACTAAAGAATAAATATAACACCGGTTTAAAATCACATGAAAGTGATAAAAAGAATGAAAGAATAAAATGTTTGGATTAACTATGCCTTTAAGTTCATTTTATAATAATATTCATTTTAAAAGCTAAATTAATGTTTTTCATTGTCCCTTCCACATTGCAGAGCCATTAGAATATCAATGATGTGCATTTTAACTTAAATGAATACATTGTAATGTAAACATCAAAACAAAGTATGTAAACACACTGATATGGTACTCTACACATTATTATAGGCCAGGCTTACAAAGCAACACCCAATACAATGGGTTCTCTGCACCAGCTCTCCATTCACAAAGTGGTCTTCGGCCTCAAAAAGATTCAAGACCCCTGTTTTCAACTATTATTGACTTCAACTAGATAAAATACTGCATGCAAATGGTTCTTTTGAACCTCTTTGAGCTGCTAATGGGACCTTATAATATGAATCAGCCGCAGGGATCACTTCAAAGGCAGTGTAAATTTATATTTAACTCAACTTAGCTCTCTAGCGTCCATCGTTCACTCCATGTAATTGCCCACACTGCGTGTATTTTTGTCAGCATTTGTGCGTTGTGCCATGAGCAGTCTTATTACAGAGTTCAGCTGAAGTTAAACTGAAGTACTCCAATAGTACGGCCTGTCAAAACCGACATCCATATCCACTAACTTCTCTACAGGGGAGAAAAAAAGAGCCTCAGTGAGTACTGAAGCAGAAGATGTTCCTAGGAGAACATTTCCCACTAAACAAATACACTTCAGTGGTTAACAAGACATGCGGGAGCTCCATGTCAATACGCAGAAAGGAGCACTTTTTTTACCCATTGTATCTTCCGCTGCATTTTGGTAGCAACTAGAGCTGAACAGAAGAGCGGTCTGGTTTCATCCACAGACTTAAAGTTGATCCCTCAGGCATTACACAGGCTTGCCCAGGCATGGCACCATGTGCCCATCTTAAAAGTGTGCCATATCTCAGTAGGGGGCTCATGATTGAGCAGCAGGGATGTCAAGAACATCATCTTGGAGGTGTGAGATAATACGGACAGTTACAGACAAGCCTATTCCTGATGCTGTTAACCCACACTTTATCTGCAGGGCGCTGAGGACCACTGGTGCTTGTGGTTTTATTAATAAGATCAAACACAGGGGATCTGACTGTGACATGCTCATTGTGATAGTTTTACAAATCATAATAGAAAACAAAGTTGAATTTGCAATTCATCCCTGATGGCACATGTGTGGTCAAGACATATTTGATGTGCGCGATAAATAGAACAAAAGAATTATGACTTATCTTAGAAAACTGTAATAATGTTTACGTTTTTAAAAAATAATTATTATTAAAATGTACCCAATTTCTTTCTGATATTTATTGATTTATACAAAGTCTGATATCCAGTACATCTCGGTTCAAGATTATAAAGGTATTTTTAAGAAATGAATACGTTTCTTCAGCAAATATGCCTTAAATTGATAAAAATTAACTGTTACAGAAGATTTTTATTTTAAATGAATGCTTTTCTTTTGAACTTTCTATTCATCCAAAAATACTGGTGGGAAAAAATGTATCATGGTTTCCAAAAAAAATAGCACAACTGTTTTCAAAATGTATAATATTAATATTTCTTCTGCGCCAAATCAGCATATTAGAATGATTAAGTAATGGCTGCTGAAAATTCAGCTTTTAAAAAAATATATTAAAGTAGAAAACAGTTATTTTAAATTACAATACTATTTCGCAATAATACTGTTGTTGTATTTTTTGTATTTTCAATCAAATAAATTTAGCCTCAGTGAACACACAAAACAAATCGTACGGAGCCCAAACTTTTTATTTGAAGAATATTGTAAATAGATTATAAAATAAACTAAGAATCATTATTATTATTATTCCTCATACTTCCTCCTCATAGATTAGGTGTTGGCTTTAGATAAATGTAAAATTAAATTTTTAGGGCATTTGCTCAACATCAATATCGCTAAAACAACCCTGGTGAGATGTTAAAACAGCATTCACCAGACATTTTTGCTATGTTTATGGTTTACTGTAATTGTAAAATTGATTTTTGTAAGATCTTTATTGACAAAAATGATGAATGTGCTGGTTTGCATATATTTACTATATAGTTTTCAATATAGTTCCTATAGTTCAACTCTATAATAGGCCAAATTATTCACAGTTCTGAGCCATCATTAGTATGTTAGTTCAGTCATAAGATGGAAACTCTCTTCCCCCAGTAAAAGTACAATAACACCATAAATCCATAAGCAAGGACATTTCTGCCAGTAGCCATTTTGATTCTCCTCATAAATATTAGATACGCCTTTTTAAAGGCTGAAATTGGAAGCCATTGCATGGCGTCTGACCACCGCAGATTCCATTAAAGCTTTTGCAGGAAAAACATGGACAGCTATAAAACTTTCAACACTTCTCTGAGAGGAGGTGAAGCAGGGACACCTGGATTCCTGATAAATAATTCATGACTGCTGAAGGAAGTGCTGGTCGAACAGAAACTCTTATACCACAGCTAGATAAAACATATTTAAATGTGATGTGGGAAATGCCATTTAAAAAAATCTATCATGGGTAGGGTCAAATTGACAGGGTATTGAGAGATGGTTCAGGAATAATTGTTTACCCGCAACAGTGTACTGTGTCAGCATAATTGAAGGGATATGATAGCCTAAAAGCTAAAACAAGTGTCGGGAAACTCTCATAAACAAAATTAGCAATCATCTGCAAGACCATTGGGGTCTCCAAAGCTTTCAAAGGTGTGACATCGCTTAAACCTCTTTCTGGATTGATGAGTGCACAAACTGGCCCATCACTGCTGAAGATAGGACATCAAAGTGAGTCATATGCATCAAAATAAGTATCTGCTATTTGTATAAAACTTCAAATGAGAAGAGTATAGTGAGTAGTATGGCATAGTGGTTAAAGATATGCGCCCCTTTAAAGGGATAGTTCACTTTGAAATTAAATTATGGTATGTTTTAGCTTACCTCAAGGGCATCCAAGATGTAGGTGTCTTTTTTTCCGCAGTAGTTTCAATTTTGATATTTTTAGGTCAAACCGTTCTTGTCTGTCAGTCATATAATGCAGGTCTATGGTCACCGCCTCAAAGAGCATGCACAGAGTCCAAATTAAAACAATTCCCCATCGTCCAAATTAAACAATTCCCCATCGTAAGTAGACATTGATGGCCTAAGACACGAAACGAGCGGTTTGTGTGAGAAAACGAACAGTATTTATATCGTTGTTACCTCTTGTACACAGCCACGTCCAAGTGATCTGAGAGCGCGGGCGGGTATAGATATATACACTAGATGTCGCCTTGGCTACTGCAGTTCAATATCAAAATATCAAAATTGAAACTACTGCGGAAAAAGACACCTACATCTTGGATGCCCTTGAGGTAAGCTAAAACATACCAAAATTTTATTTCAAAGTGAACTATCCCTTTAACATTCACAAAAATCAAAACAAGCAATTCTACATCTTTCACTGCCATGTCAACTCAAACATAGAATCTACCCTGAGTCTGTAAGTGCATCATAAATTACTTTGAACAAAAGTATCTGCCAAATGGGAACTTCACTTATGTGAAAGTGTTCTTCTCCTAGTTAAAACAGCAGTGTCCTCCCACAGCCCTTGCTTTAAAAGACACGCATTACTTTTTAAATGAGGAGTTACATTAAGCTTTCTCAGCAAGTTCAGTTAATTAAGTTTCCGATGACAGGATGGTGGAGCAATCTCCACTGAGAATATACTTACCGTTCAATAACGCCCAAAAGCTCTCAGTGAGGTTGTGCTCTTTTCTGCTAATTTGAATCAGAATACCAAATGGAGTTTTTAAACAATAAAATGCTTTGCTGGCTGCTCATTACTCTCTCAATATTGTGCTTAATAAATGTGATGGATCACTCCAACTGTGCCACATTAAATGGTGCGTGACTGAATATAGCAACGGATTTACAATTCTTTGTGATTTCTCAACCACTCCAGAGAAGGATGAAAAGGAGACTCTTTGTCTTATACCGGCCCTGAGGTAGAATTTACGGATGTGGGGGCAGAAACTCTTATCCAAATAAAATATCACTAGAAAATAAATGTATTTAGAGTGAGTGGATTTATGGTTTTATTTTCCATTAGATTCCCAAATTGTGTTCTTACGCTTCTTCTTGCGCTTGAATGGTTTAAAACCACACCAAAATGCGCACACATGAATCGATAAGCAGAATGTTCACCTCCATATATTCTCTCTCTCTCTCTCTCTGTCTCTCTCTCTCTCTGTCTCTCTCTCTGTCTCTCTCTCTGTCTCTCTCTCTGTCTCTCTCTCTCTCTGTCTCTCTCTCTGTCTCTCTCTCTGTCTCTCTCTCTGTCTCTCTGACTAGACTCAATCCTCATGCATTAGCTCAGGTCAACTTGAACATGTTGCAGCCTCAACTTGAGACATAAAAGCAAGTCTTAAAAGCTCAGACACTGGTAGAGGGCAGACATTAGGCTCTTAACTTCATTAATTTATGAACTCCTCTACAATTATAAAGTCTAATGTTGCCTTTTATCTTCACTGCTTGTAAATGTTCAGTCTCAACGTGCGGAATAAAGACAAAGACAAAACAATGACAAAAATGATTCTTTCAATAAAGAAACTGAAAGACATCTGGCACGTGTCAATGGTAAATAAGAAGACACTTACGAAGTTCTCCGACTTTGAGAATCTCACACAGCATCTTCGTCAGTTCAATACTACTGCGACCAAATGGACACTCGTGTTTATCCTCACGACTGCTGTTTTCCAGTACAATCTGTAATATACACAAAGAATTAAAGGGCAGCAATGTCAATTTGGTCTTTTAATTTGTTAAAGCAAAATGCTTTGTAGAAAAAAGTTGCATAAATTACTTTTCATTTTTGTGTGCAACCTGGTTACCAATGATTTCCCCAATTTAAATTGTTTTTTTATATTTATTAAAATTGTGACATCCATGAAAAAAAACGTGTAATTCTTTTTTATGTAGCCACTCGCCTTTATACAACAAGTTAACTCTTTCCCCGCCATTGACGGAATTTTCCGTTATTTATGACACAATGCTTCCCCGCCACTGATAGAATTTTCTGGCAATCCATAGCAGCGTCTGAAATTGCATACCGTCTTGAGTAGGTACTACATTTGAATATGAACTTACTTTGAGACTTTGAGAAAAGTACTTTCTATATACTATAAATATAGGTATTATTAATGAAATTCAGACGTATTAAATCCGCCATTATCGCTGCCACATGACCTACAGCGTCAGTTGCGTCGCTTCACTGCCATTCACAAATCCTCTCCTGTGGCCTCATGGGATAGTAAAGTGTCCATCAGCTGTGCACTTCAGAATCACGCTGAAAATAGTAAGTCAACTGGGTACTTTTCAGCTACTGTTTTTTGGGGGGTGTTGATGGACTTATGGACTCGATCTACTCTGCCTACGTTTTGATCATCGCTCTGAATCCGAGTAGTCTTTGACAAAAATGCGATTTTCTCAGCTTTTTGTTCAAAATGTTGCTTTTTTCCCCCTCAATAAAAGTTATACACATTCAATAAAAAAAATAAAAAAAAGAATGCATGTATTTTTTCTAAAGAAAATGTTATTTTCTTTCTGTTAATATATTGCATGTTCAGATATTCATACAACTAAATATTCTGGGGGCAATGAAAGTTTTGTGAAAATTATCTAAAATGCTGGCGCTGGCTGGCAACTTTAAGAAACGCTGGGGGGGAAAGAGTTAATATAAGAAAAATGATCAAACTAATATTTAATTTATGGGAAATTCACATTTATCCATTAATCCATCCATAACTACAAACCAACATTTGGTCAGAATGATGCTAGACCCTACCGAGTAATAGATTAAAGTAAGCTAATAGTTTAGGCTAAATTTGCAACCCCAGACACAATCTTGTTTCTCATTCTGACACAGTTATTTTTATTTTATTTATACATTTTGACTATTTAAATGGATAGTTCACCCCAAAAAAAGTCTTAATTTTTCTTTATGTTGTTTTGGACCACACTGACAAAGTACGGACAAAACAATTCTTGAAAACAACTTGTTTTGTTTGACAGAAGCAAGAAAGTCCTACAGGTTCAGAACGACATGAGAGTGAGTACATGATTTAAATTTTTTGGTGAACTCTCTCTTTAATTTGGATGTTTATTTACTGTTAATTGCTAGAAATAACAAAAATAACACCAAGCAAGTTTTTAAGCTGTATTTCAGTGTGGGAGGAATTGCTGTCAGTCCCAGATGAGGGGGGCCCACAAAAATGGTCTTTATACTGCTAAGTGTTTGGGCACTGGGGTGTATATGGAGTACTGAGTGTATTTTAGGGTATCGCTTGAGTGTGAAAACAGCGATGAGCTGCAGAATCACAGCACGCTGTTACAGAGGGCAGTGAAGTGGAATAGTTCAGTTAAAGAGTAATATGAGGAGACAAGGAATGTCCTCATTCAATCCCAAATTCACTTTCCTTACCGAGTCTATGAGTATGAATAGAGGGATGGATGATGGATTTTAGGGGAGACAGGGCTCGAAAGTGCAAGTGCAATCAGTTGCGACTAAAAATATGGGTGCAAACTGTAAAATGCATTTAAGAGCACATGTACGAATAACAACAAAAAAAATTCTAGAAGGTCCTTAAAAAAACAAGTTAATGATATTTAAGGTCATAAAAAGTCTTAAAATGTATTAATTGGTATAACAAAAATCTTAATAATTTTAATAGGTCTTAAATTAGTAAAATCTTAATGTAAATGCATGACTCAGGTCAGCATTGGTGAGGTAACACTTTGCTTTAGAGGTGATAATTGAGCACTAGTCAGTTTATAAATAAAACAGATTAGAAATAAATATGCGTTTAAAATAAGAAAATTGTTTCCGCACCTATGTAAAGTGAGCATGTCTTACCCTGATATAAGCATCCTGATGATGCCTGGCGAAATAGAGCATGTTATCCAGAGCCAGCATCCCAGGAGGAATCTGAGTGAAGTCCACCGCAGGATTCACATGATTCTGCACAAACACACACAAACACAAGCATGATCGAGAGGATACACACACACACTAGCCTTGACTCCATGACTCGCATCGTAATCACGCAGAGTCTCGTATTGCATTTTGAGTAGTTGAGTCGAGATAAGAGAAGTGTTACATTGGTTCCAGTCTGTGATTCAGAAACAGGCCTGTATATCCCCGGTGGATGACAAAGGCCCAGCAAGCTCTCTGCAAATGCTACGACTGCGATATCGGCTCCCTCTGCTCGACCGTCTACTTCAAAATAATCTGCGCTTTTCAGAGAATGTGAGATGGCTGGCTTTGAGGATGAGGGCTCTGTGGCTGCCTGACTGGATTTAGGGTTTGCCAATTATGCTGTGTTTGCTTTTGGATGGACCCTGGTGAGTCTGTGGCGCTGAATAGAGGAACCACAGAGTAAAAACATGGTTGATTACTCACAGACAGTGAAACAGAGACAGAAGGAACGTTTGGAAGGGCATTCTAACTTTGTAGATTTACAGTTTGGAGTATGTGTACTGTGCAAAAATGCCAATTTTTGCATGTATGGAATAAAAAAATCAGTATGTAACCAGAACCAAATTCTGTATCCCACAATGCAATATTACATTTCAAATGAACTGCAAGTAGCATCAATGTTTTTTGCACCCTCTTCTTAAATCATTAGTTAATAGCACTTTAAATGAAGCAAAAGGAATAGCTAATCCCAAAATTATAATTTACAGTCTCTGATGTCATGTTGTTATAAACTAACTTTCTTTTTTCCATGGAACACAAAAAGAACAATTTGGAACGATGTTCACACTACTCTTTTCCATTCAATGGAAGCAGCGGGATGCCAAAAGTTCGGTAAGGGGTCAGATTTTAAAAGAAGTCACTTCTGCTCACCGAGACTGTATTTATTTAATCAAAAATATAGTAAAAACATTTATATTGTGAAATTTGAAATTACTGTGTTCTACTTTAAAGCTGAATTTCCAGCGTCATTACTCCAGTCTTCTGCATCTCATGATCCTTCAGAAATCATTCTAATATGCTGATTTGGTGCTCAATAAATATTTCCTATTATTATATAATATTATTATACTTATACATACTGCTTGAGGAAACCATGATCATTCAAAATTCAAAAGAACAGCATTTATTTGAAATAGTAGACATTTAAAATGTTACAAAATATTGTTATATTGTTATATACCGACCCTAAGCTTTTGAGCAGTAGTTTATTTAAGTTATACAGTGCATAGCATACAGTATATAATGCACAGTATGGAGAATGCAAGACGCTAATATTCCATTCTGAACACAGTCAGCCAGAGGCAAAGTCCACTGGCAGCGCACAGTACTTAAAAACACGTCTGTGGCGAGGGCACTGGAGACCAATTTCCCATCCATCAACGTGACAATGCCCTGAGAGAGTTGGAACACAGCCCTCATTAGCAACACTGTTGTCTTAACACATTCTGCACAGCTCACTAACAGCAAACTAATTGATATATTAATTGAATATACTAATTTATTTATTTTTATTTATCACAAATTATATTTTCAGCATTACAGTTTGAGGGAAAAACTAGCAAAACATGAAATAATAATCATCTGAATATTTGCCATCAAAATAATAATTAATACATATTTCCTTCATATTGCCCAGGCCTTGATGTCGCCGCTTGAAACCTGGCTGACAAACTCACATGAGAAAAAAAAATAATACAGTGTCAAAATATGACAGATTGACAGGCATGCTCTGGCATCTGGGCATGTCTGATGAGGTGCCCTGTTTGATGTGCAAAGGAGAAAGCGCTGGATATTTTGTTGCAGTGAAATGTGTCAAACAAATTTGATAAAAGAGCTCTGAATGTTCTGAGCTTAGCCGAGCCTCAATGGCTTCAGACAATGCTTTGAACTGCAATTATAGTGATGTTATTTGGGGACAAACAGCTTCAGATAAACAATTCCAGGTCATTGTTCATGAATTTCTTCATCCAGCTATTTGATTGAGGCTTTATTCCATTTTTGGAGATTGCACCTAAATGAGACTTTTCTTGCACCCACATACTGAAATGTATCTTCACCACAGACTTTATTAAATGAGCGAGGACTACAGTGAAAAACATTTAGATCTTTTTCCAGTTCTGTCAATTTAGAGCTAGCAAAGAGTATAACAATGGAATGTATGAAAACTTACAATAAAGCCCAGTTTTTTGTAGTCTCGCGTGTACATGGACTTGCGCTTCTCAATGCTGCCGCTGTTGTTGGACTCGCACTCAACGTCAAAAGCAATCCTGCGCAGCTCGAAGATGATGTCCCTCTGAGCCTTCATAAACACAGGTATGAAACCATATTATTGCACAGCTCTGATAAATCATGTAATGTCCATTTGTTTATTTGGCAAGCAACAATATAATAAGCAGGGCTGAACGTTGTCTGACTACATCTGTAAAAACTGTTCAGTGATAGAGTTTCACCTGGTCTTGAGGGTCCATCTTCGTCATCATGCGGTCCTCCAAAAGGTTAAAGGTCAAGACTTGTAGCACATAGAGCTGGTGTGCCATCTCATCATTTATGGGTTTGTTACTCCTGATCACATTCTGACAAATGAGAAAGAGAGAGAAAGAGAATGTTAGACAGATGGAGAACGTTTGACTGCTGTGGAGATGGTATAATGACTTTTCCAGTCATTTAGGATTAGGGTTAAAGAATATATTATTACTATTATTATTATTATTACTGCTAATACCTATACTACTTCTAAATACTAACAACAAATTACTACTTTACCAGTATGTTTTTTTGCATCAATTACAGGAAAACAGAACCAGAGAGAGATATTTATGTTCAGATTGGCATACTGCCATACTACTTGTACTATTTTTGTAGTATGCATACTGTGCACTTACACTGAGGATGATTGAGCGCAGTTGCTTCTGTGCTAGAATGTGAGCCATCTCCTACAATCAAACAAAACATTGAGTCACCTTAAATCTCACACATTCACACACACATCTTCAATAACCTCTTTAATATAGCTCTACAAAACATACAAAACAGCTCAGTCAAACATCAGTTAAAATCACCTACAGAGGGTTCACCTTAACTAGAGAGCACTTACTGTTAGAGGACAATCGAGGATGTTCACATTTTCCTCATCAAACTACCATTACGAGCACAGCAAGGGGAGGAAATAATGAGAGAATGAGACAGAAAAAGAGAAGAGAAAAGAAGCGAGAGAGAAAGCAGAGGCATTTTGTTAGTAGCACAGAAATGAGAGGTCAGCAAAACAGACCTGGAGAAACTGTAAATTGACATTTAGGATATGAGGCAGTTACATGAGCCCGCTGTGACTCCTAAGTCACTCACTTACTTAAAGCTGCTGTAAGCAATTTTTTTAGTACTACACAAAAAATGTCCAACTGCCTGACAAATATCACAAAAATAGGTGTCCTGAGAAACTACACAGCACGGGGCTCTGTAAACAGGCACCATGTGTTAGCCAATCAGAACACTGGGAGTCGCTGTCTGACTGTCTGTCAATCATTTTGCACGTTCAGGTTCTGCTAACGTCCGGACTTCGACGTATCTTAGGAGAGCGGGCGTATGGTCGTAGAAATGAGGGGCGATCTAATTCAGTGGCTTAGTTTAGGGAAGTTAGCAAGGTGGTTAGCATTGCTTACAACAGCTTTAACTATTAACGTTTGATTTTTCACAAAATATTTTTCCTTCACTTCAGTTAATCAAATTAAAAAACTACATCATTGTGAGTACTGATTACAAAAAAGAAAAGTGGAGTATTAAGGTGCGGTCACATTAGCTTCACGGCCCAAAAAAGGTCCATTGTTTATTGTCAATAGTGTAGCAATGTATGAAGCACAGATCACACAGAAGTCACCTTCTAACTAAGCAGCTCTCTGACAGTTAACGTGGCGTCAAAATCTGTGTGGCGAAATCTTTCGCTCACAGACAAAATTCATGATCGTGTGGATTCCTATTGAAAATACTGGATTTTACACACGAAAACTCGCAGAAATTTTGTAAATGTGACCACGCCTTTAAGGATTGTTGTCTTTCCACTCAGTTGGCTATTAAGAATAACAGGCATTTAATAAGGGTGGAGGAAAGGAAAAGGAAATGATCTGAGGTGAAAAACGAACACACAAACGGACACTCACACACATACAGGTACAAAATAACAAAATTATGCCAAATTAAGTGACATACTTGCATGACTACACAAACAGCACCTCTTACACTTTGTCCAAACCGATTTTCCAATGTCTAGCAATTTTTATGTTTGCACTGAAACCAAAATGCTGCATGAAGTGACAAAATGTTAGCCAATCACTATATATTTGATGTTTAACATGCAGTGATGTGGAGTAAGAATTTGGACAAATGAGATTTCAGTGTGCGGAGCTACCCAAGATAATACCGAACGACGGACAAAATGTATCTAGTTCAGTCATGAACCACTAGAGGGCGCAGGCTGAAAGGTTCTTTACATGCAATCTGCAAGCACTCACATCATTACCGCACGGCCCAAGCTGGTGGGCCTCTGCTGATGTTGCAGCCAATGAGATTGCTTGCTCAACATTTAAATAGTCTGGTTCAGTGTTTGCTCCACCTCCCCCGCTCCACCTGCCTAGATCTACTACAGGATGGTCTATTTATGCAGCAGCAGCATATCTTACATGCTCACAGAAACGTGTCTCTGTATCTATTAGCTGTAGCAAGTCCATATTTGCTCTGCTGCAGCAATAATAATTATCATTAGCAGAAGCAGTAGCATAGCAGATCTAGTCCGCCAAGACCAAATTACATTAATATATGCCATATTCAATAACATTCAATATCGAGAGTTGTCATGAAATAATGTTGTATGACACTATTGAAAGTTGTGGCTTGTTAGAACAATAATTTAGACAAACATGGAAGACATTCGGGTGACATTTTCTCACGTCTTGCCTGACGAAGAAACTATCATTATTTGGTCTATACAACAACAAACAAATGGAAAAAGCAGAAAATGGGTTTGTGTGTGCTGTACCTGTCTCTTCTCCTCAGGGGCTTTGAGGAACAACGCATTAATCACTGCGATAGTGTAAGTCTGAATGTCCTGATCCGTCCTGTTGCCAGAGAGAGAAGGGGAAAAAAAAATGAAGAGAGCAACAATTAAAGGTATAGTTCACCAAAAATGATCATCATTTACAAAAAAAAGCATACAGTAACGAAGGGTTGTAAAGCCCCAAAAGCTTGACGCCCGGATGTGCATATTCAAACTTGGCTGTATGCACTAATAATGGTGCATTTTTGTAATTTTTGGAGCCTGACAGTCATGCTTTCATTATATGGAGAAGAATAAATGACAAATGGGTAAGAATAAATGGATTAACTTTTTCTTTAAATAAACTGAATACAATATGAGAACTACAATGCCAAAGAGATATCAATCATCCCTGCTCCATACCCTTGCAGATGAGGGATGAGCTGGCCAATGGTGATTTCTTGAGCCACCTTCTGGTAGAGATCTTGACTGTTGAGGACCATTGATTCCAGGATGGCTAGAGACCTCTGGAGTACAGCAGTGTCCATGGCAGATTTACACACATAACTGGCAATCTAAGGATGAATTGACAAGTTAAAAAGAATTGAATGCACAGAAATGCGGATTTTAAATGTTTAAAAGCTAGAGTTCCATCAAAATAGAGCATTATATTCAGCTGAAGCCCCAACTCAGTGACAACTAAGTGAATTTTATTTATTTTATAATGTACATTTATGTTTATGTATTATGTTAATTGCACTTCTGGTTCCATCAGGTTAAATGCCTGAAGATCACAAGCTCAAGATGTTTTTACTTTTTATCCAACGACATAAAATACATAAGTTATACTCCCTTGTGACTTTAAAATAATAATAATAATAATAATTTGTTACATTTATATAGCGTTTACATGGAATGGGGGGAAATCTCCTCAAACACCACCAATGTGCAGCATCCACCTAGATGATGCGACGGCAGCCATTTTGTGCCAGAACGCCCACCACATACCAGCTTATTGGTGAAGAAGAGACAGAGTGATGAAGCCAATCAGTATATATGGAGATGAGTAGGAGGCCATGATAAATGGACAGAGGCCAATGGGCAAATAAGGCTATGATGCCAGTGTTAAACCCCTACTGTATTTTCAAAGGACATCCTGGGATTTTTAATGACCACAGATAGTCAGGACCTCGTTTAACGTCTCATCCGAAGGATAGAGATTTTTTTGACAGCATAGTGTCCCCATGACTATATTGGGGCGTTAGGACCCACACAGACCACGCACCTTCTTGATGAAGGCCACGGAGAAGGTGTCCCAGGAGACAATGCCATGGTCCATGAGCTCCACGAAGGCCGTCAGTGTAAAGGAGAGCAGGTCACCAAAGCTATAAAAGACAAGACAACAGCCACTAGCCACGTCTCTACCGCTCACCTGCACTGAAAGAACAGCTAAGCTTCAGCCTTACAGAGCGAGAGTGAGTGAGAAGAAGCTGGAGGACATGGAGTGAGCCGAGCTGATGTCCCTGTCCTTCAGAAGGGCAGCAGGTACAGCAGCAGTAGCATTACACTAGCAGAAATGTTCAGTGGTATCATGCAGCAGTTTGTTTGGGACATTATAGTAATGATGAATGGACACACAATAGAATATTATAGTCTTCAAATGAATATTGTAGGTTAAATACAACTTAAAGGAATAGTTCATCCAGAGATGAACATTATGCCATTATTTGTTCCAAACCTGAATTACTTTCTTACTTTTGTGGAACAGCAGGTTATTTTATAATTTATTTTACTATTATTGTATTTATTAATAT
Source organism: Leuciscus leuciscus (assembly GCF_965113295.1). Classification (NCBI taxonomy): domain Eukaryota; kingdom Metazoa; phylum Chordata; class Actinopteri; order Cypriniformes; family Leuciscidae; genus Leuciscus; species Leuciscus leuciscus. The sequence goes on along the minus strand of NC_138736.1, from coordinate 9,772,668 downwards.
TCTGAATTAACTTTCATTTTATTTTGTCATAGTTTATATATCTATATAGCTTTAATTTATTTGATTGCAGTTTTAGTCATTTTCGTACTTCAACTTTATTTCAGCTATTCTTAAGCTTTTCCATCTTATAATTATATTTGACTTTAGCTATATATCGGTTAACAAAAATGTTTTTTAGTAGTTTTAGTAAACAATAACATCACTTCTAGTCATACTACCATGTCACTGATGCTGTTGATAATAGCGTAATTTGTATTACACCTCAAATATTCCTTTAAGTAATAAGACAGGGACTTAATTACTTAGTTGAGAGTAAAAAAATAATTTAAAAAAGACCTATTTTAAATCAATTATTGTCTAGCTAAAAACTAATTATAATCCTCATTATGGGTGCTTCTCAATCAGAAAGCTGCGTCCTAGTAAGGTTTGCATATCTCGGCTGACATGTCATCAAGCTCCGTCAAAGGACGTCTCAATTTAAAGGATCCTTTAAAGGCAACCTTCGTTTTGCGACCTTCATTCGGCCTGTTTTGAAGGATGCATCAAGTGATCCTTCGTGTCCTTCAGTCCACAATCCTCTGCACACATTACAATTTACAATGAAGAATTGGCAGAAAATGAATCGGCACTGAGCTTGTCCAATTTCTCAAGACAAAAAAATATATATTTTGGAGATAAAGCGATTGTTTTCATACGTTTTGTTGTAAATTAATCATATAATGCTAAACTGTGCGTAATGTAAACCACTAGGAGACCACAGATGGTTGTCATTGCATTAATAGATATATATTATAATAGAATATAAAGTTTTATAATATACAATACATTTAAAATAATTATTTTAATTGCATTTTCCTGTTGTGACCCCAGGGATAGAAACATTTATGTAGCCATGTGCACTTACTAGACTGTCTTATTCTAACTTTTAATGCTAAGGAGGACTTTTACCTACAAACCTCAGAAGGACTAGGAAGGACATGCCTTCTGTTTGAGAAGCACCCTATGTGCCACAGCTTTTTTCACCGATTTTTGGCTTTAAATGATAACACTGCCCCCTATCATCACAAATACCTCTGTTCATGCCTTTTCATTATTTCTCATAACGAAAATACAGGTGGAACAAAAAGTTACAAAAAAGCCAGCTTATGAGAAAAAAAAAAAATATCAAAAATCAAAAAAACTTCAGGCCAAGAAATCTGAAGTTACAAAAACATAAATCCACATAACATTTTTTAAATAACAGAACATAAAAGGCAGAAATGAAACAGGAATTACTTAAAGGGTTAGTTCACCCAAAAATGAAAATTATCCCATAATTTGCTCACCCTCAAGCCATCCTAGATGTATATGACTTTCTTCTTTCTTCCAAGCTTTACAATGGGAGTGAATAGTAACTGAGATTTTTTGAAGCCCAAAAAAGCGCATCCATCCATCATAAAAAATAATCCATTCGGGTCCAGGGGGTTAATAAAGTCAATACATCATGCGTCAGATCAGAGGTCACTCTTCGGCCGGAACTCGACTCGCGTACGGAAGCAAGTGATTTTGAAGTTCTAATAAGTGAAGTTGATAGGTGAGGTTATAAATATGGATATTTTTCTTACACAAATGCATCGCTTCGCTTCAGAAGACCTTTATTGACCCACTGGAGCCATATGGATTACTTTTATGATGGATGGATGTGCTTTTTTGGGCTTCAAAATCTCAGTTACCATTCACTCCCATTATAAAGCTATTATTATTATTATTATTATTAAAGAAGAAAGTCATATACACCTAGGATGGCTTGAGGGTGAGTAAATTATGGGATAATTTTCATTTTTGGGTGAACTAACCCTTTAAGTAGCCTGCACTTAGCTTGGTGTTGAGTATTTATATAGCAGGGAGTTAATACAGCATAAGTTAGACCTCATAATAACAAAATACATTAGTTTGAACAGCAAATCATAAATGTATCACTGGGAGCAGGAAGTATTTGCAGCTGGAATTGGGCAAAACCCTACCAAAAAAAAAAGAAAAAGTCTACAGTGGCACTGAGGGATGATCAAATATCACAAGGGGATATTTAGTGTTGAGTAAAGTAGTTTCTGGTTGACAATCAATTTTAGAGGGATCCTGGGCAAAAGGATTTTGAAAAAACAAGCAGTGTTTTGATTAAGTTTAAGAGTTAAGAGGAATAGTTGATGTTACAATTATATGGAAATGTGAGCGCAGTTTATTGTCGATGAGTGGGGAACAAAAAAACAAAACAAAAACTTGAAAATGTTTCCCAAAAGTGATTAGTGCAGAGCTTCCCCAAAAGCACCAATGTTGCCCAATACCACATGCAAAAGAAAGAAAGACAGCTGATTTGGTTACATGGAATTAATCATCCAAACAAAACCATCAGAAAAATGGTAGTGACTGCAGCAGTTGTGTTCCCATCGCTTTGATTGGTTTTGAGCACTGAGGCCAGAGCCCGATCATGCAGAGACTCGGCCCAGAGATTAGAGGGTAAGTGACAGGGGGGTTTATCCAGCTTACCAGGGCTTCATTATCTTCTGTAGTTTCTGATACCGTCTGAAAAGATTTAAAAACTTGGACGTCAGGGAGACAGAAACACTTACATAGTCAAGGTCCAAATATTCCTTTATGAACCCATTATGACATTTACATTAGGAAAATCTGTGGAAAACCCATTGTTACACAAGGTTTGAAACAAAGTATATCTTAAACATCCAGTGCAGCATGAGTTGAGAGGAAATAAAAAAATAGCTGAACATTTAAAAAACCTTTCTGAGAGACACAAAGCATGCAAAGCAGAACTGTGGGAGAAGCATACTGCCTACACACGCATTTAATGCACGACGTGTGCTTAACTCCCTGTGGTGGTTATGAGCAAGTGTGAAGGATTCCCAAAAGTATCCATTACAAATCATCATGCATTATATTGCCTTTATCTATGACTCAAACGTGGCTCTTGTTTCCTCTCATGGTCCTGGCAGCAGGGCTGTAATCCACAGATATTACTCATCGTGAATGATCATTAAAGATGAGGCATGTTGCCTTTTTTGCCGTGTCATTTCTTACCGAATGACTTGCACTGTACTTTTAAAACGCATTTAATTTCACAAGTTACATTTGCGATTGGAATTTGTGTTTACAGATGGAAGGGTCTGAAAAAAGGGGGTTGTTGATATATTTCACGCAGAGTTGTCAACTATAAATATAAGTGCAGACGGTCTTGAAAATACGTTCACGTGGACTGTTTGCCCCCTTGGAAGATAACGTCGGTGTCAAAGCTCCAAAATACAAAACTGACACATTTATCACATTTGGTGGATATAATGTTTAAAGGGTCTATAATTAGTTTAATATATTACATTTACGTTAGTGGTCACAACTATGGGAAAACACATAGCCTCATTTGTAAATGCTTATAAAAATTACAGATTTCAAAGTACTGTTACAATAAGTGAAGCAAACTAAAATTAAAAATAAATGTATTGCTTTATTTAAAATGTATTCATGGTTTATCATCTCTTTTTTTTCCAAACAACTGGAATTGTTTAAACAAACAATTGTTAATATATGCATACACACACATACATATACACACATACATATTTATCATACACACACACACACACATATATACATATGTGTGTGCATGTATATGTATGTGTGTGTGTGTATATGTGTGTGTGTGTATGTATATGAATACCTTAAAAGTAATAAATATTAATGCAATAAATACAATAAATAATACATTTCTTTTTAATTAGACTTGGCTTCACTAAATGTGAAGCTACAAACTTTATTGTTTTCAACTTTCTGTTGGATTTTATTGAGCAACTGTGCCAATTTTGATTATGTACTTTCCTACGGTTACAATTGTAAAAAAAAAAAAAAATATTTATTAAACTGACCTTTTTTTAATGCAGTTTGTTTCATTGGCCAATCCAAGGACTAAAATACATATGTACACTTAGCTGGGAATAATTTAGGATTAATAATCAACTGGTATAATAATGATCAACTGCTTATATTTGTGTCTGACAAATATAATAGTTTGATATCATAAACCTTCACTAATAGCACAAGCATAAAGACATCCAAAACAATTTCTGAATTGACATTTCTCTAGCAAATCAAAACAGTGGTACTACTCGTTTTAAATGCAAAACATTTTACGGAGCATAAAGTTACGTTCTGAATCTTTAACTGGTTTCTACAACCTCAATCAGAGTGCTACTGTGGCACATGACCAGTAGAGGGAGCCACTACACCACTAACTCTTCAACCGGCTGCATTCATGCCCCATGATGTAAGAGTACTCACTCTGTATCCTCAAGAGTGCCGTCATGCTTAAGTCTTTTGAATAATCATTGCTTGGTCAGCGGCTAACGGGAATCCACGGCAAGAATGTGAAACAGTGTGTACTTGTGTGCATGTGCGTGTCCACTTGGATTCTTAACGGTATGAAAGGACTGCATAGAAACCCACACATAGGCTCTTTGAGGTCAGGAGCTGTTGACACAGAGCTGCTTTATATAAAACATACCCATGGAAATCATTTCCATGGTCAGCTCTTCAGCGTACCGAAATGTTGAAACACCTCAGCTGGTGGCGCAGTGCTCCGATAAGTAAAAACGCAGCTATTGATTCAGTGAAATAAAACCAACATCCCAACGGCAGCATAATTTCCCTTAACCGGCCGAGCACCAGAGGGAAATCACTTTTGCTCATGCAAGAAAATTAATGTATCGGCAATTCAGATAAATGTTCTTCCACAACTACATGAAAACAGCCATTGGAATAGTATGACCTTAACAAATGGAGCAAGGACAGGCATAATTAGGTTAGCATGTAACGGAAAACAAAAGGACAGGCCTGTGAAGTTGACCAGCCGTAGAGGAGACATCCAGTTTGACAGACAACCGTGTCTTTTTTTTAAACAATTTCTACCCTCCAGCTGTCTTGAAAGTGTATCTTCCTAGCCGCCTTTGTTTTTCTATAGTACATTATTATTCCTTGACTCTGCCTCTAAGTGTGTTTCTCTAGTCCCAGTTTTCTCCCTCCATGTTTCTCTCTCTCCTTAGGCAGTTTGTGTCTGCTGGCAGAGCTCGGCCTCCTCATGGGACCGTCCGTATAGGAGTTGAAAAAGTGCCAGCTCAGCAGATAGTCTATCTCCGCTTTAACCTTCAACTGAAATGGTCAGGTCACGCGGCTGCTTTATATCGCAGAGGAGACTGGAGGAGGGAGTGAAATGTATACACTTCATCTATTATTAACAGACCACTGTGATATAAAAATTCTTCAGTTTATTTGGACGATGCAGCTCTGATGTGATTGAGTTGTGTTGTATTGGACAGATTCAAACAAAATACTACAAGTGTCAACATTTGCTCTCAAAGAGTCATCAAACACAACAAAGTGTGTGAAAACACAACACCACACCCTCTCAGACACAACATTGTAGCCTCGAACACAACAAAGTGTGTGAAAACACAACACCACACCCTCTCAGACACAACATTGTAGCCTCAAACACAACAAAGTGTGTGAAAACACAACACCACACCACACCCTCTCAGACACAACACTGTAGCCTCAAACACAAGACAACAACGTGCCAGTGTTGTATTGTGTCAGAGAGCAAGCTGTTTTGTGTTTAAAGACACTTGTTTTTGAGGGAACACTGTTGTGTCCTTATGTGATTAAAAGCACATTTTGTATTTGAGGGAACATTGTTATTTGTGTTGTGATTGAGGACACTTTGTTGTGTTGGGTTACAAGTTTTGTGTTTTACAGCATGTTGCGTTATGTTTGAAGGCGAGTCGCTGTGTTGTGTTTTAAGGCACTGTGTATTACCAATGCCAAATCATTGTGTTTTTGTTCTCATTGAGAATAATCTACTAGCTTTCACAAGTTTGGAGCCGGTATGTTTTTATGTATTTATTTTTATAAGTCCCTTATGCTCACCAAGGCTACATTTATTTATGAAAATAATAACAGCAATATTGTGAAATATTATTACAATTTAAAATAACTGTTTTCTATTTTATTTGCTAATTTCTTATCATTATCGTATGTTAAATCGGTTGCTGCTTAGTGCTTAATATTTTTGTGGATGAGGATCAATTTTATGGAGAGTTCAAAACAACATTTATTTTAAATAGTAAAAACATTTATAAATGTTACAAAACTGACTTCAGCTAAACACCAGCTGAAATATATCATTTTCCTGTTATGACTGTAAAGCAATCTGTATTGTATAAAGTCCTATTTAAACAAAGGTGACTTGACTAAAAAAATATTTCTGTCACTTTTAATCAATTGAATGCATCCCTGCAGAATAAAACTATTATTTACTTTAACAAAAACATCTTACTGACCCCAAACTTTTATTTTAGTTCATTGGGATTTGAAGACTCCTATTGAACAACATCTCAGAATCTCACTGAGACATTTGAATGGACAGCGTACGGTGCAAGTCACTGGCCAAGTCTTTATTTGGGTTTTAAATTTGCTTAAGCCCTGCTAAGGCAACAAACCAATGAGTGGATATCAAGAGCACTGTAATGAAAACAGAGAGACAGGAGGAAAGGCAGCCAGAGGAACAAACAGTTACTTACTCTGTGCCGCTCTCCACCATCTGTGTGAGCAGCGAGATGCCGTCAAGGTTGATGAACTCCTGAGCAAAGGTGATGTCTCGTGAAGAGTTGGCCAGATCCTTCAGAGCGTCCAGCTTCATGTCCATGCTGGACGACTGGATGCGCTCGTGCAGCTGCTGGGCCATCTGGGCCTGTTACCATGGCCACAGAAGAGGCGTGTTAATGAGAGGGTGACGGATACTCATGTAAGAGGTCAGGCCTTTCAGTCACACAACTCAAGGAAGAAGGTGAGACTATACTTCTCTAAATCACTGTCTCGCTGAATCAACAATGATTGCCTCATTCAGTATTTAGCGTGTCAGTGTGTGTTCAATATCGACGATTACTAATTATAAAATATTCTGCAAGTTATAATCAAATAAATTAAAAACTAATTTAGTTAGTATACATTTCCGCATTTGTCATGGCCCTAAAAATATTTTTTAGGCAAACTAAGACACACTTTTAAAAAAATCTATGAATATCACTGCATTTGAGAACCAGAGTTATTTAAGTATAACTGTGATACTATCATAGTTTTTAGTAATAATTTTAATTAGTTTTTATTCTTAAATTTTATGTTTTCTTTTCAATTTTAGTTAAAGTTTTTTTTGTCAGTTTTTTTTTTTTTATATGCCTATATAGTTTTTTTTATTTCATTTATAGTTTATTTTAGTCAATCAAATAGAAAGGAGAAATGTTGCCAAGAAATGTTGACTATTTTATTTCAACTAGCTGAAATATAATAAGTTGAAGTGTTTTATTTCATTTTATTTCAGTTAAAGTTTATTTTATTTCAAGTAACAATTTTTTTTTTTTTTTATGGTTTCGACATTCAACAAGATTTTAATTATATGTTTCACTATCCATTATTAAACTACATGCAGCTACTATATTTAGCTACAAATAACTATTATCAGTCTCTTTGATAGATTGGGTTGTACATTTTCTGACATGCTTTCGTTTTATCAGATCTGTTCACTCCATTTAATGAACAATATTCCCATGTCTAATCTTGTGAGGATGCTTTATTTTATTTTCATTCCTATACCTTATTAGCATCCTTTACTATGGAAGTGTTTCTAAACTAAGCAAAATTCTAATGTTTTTGTCAAAATGACAAACTGTTTGAATGATCTGACACAGATTTTAAAATTCAGTAAATATTCAGTAAAAAAATTCGATTTAAGCCACCTCTGATGTAAGTGGAATATCTAGATATCCTGAACCACAAAAATAGTCAGTTCTGTGAAAAGCAAAAACATTATTTGTTTTCAGATCAATTGTTTTGATATTTTGCATCTAATGCAATAACATTCATATATTTCTAAAGTGTGGAATCAGTCCAAAAACTTTTTGGGGCAACTGTTTCCATCTTTCTTCCCTTCAAACTCAACTTGCATGCTTTGATCATCTTAAAAAACAAAACACTGTGATTGCACCAATGAAACTGAACACAGCATCATAATACGCTTAATCATGAACACCATTGCTTTCTTCAATGAAACCTATCGAAGCCACACAGAGGACTGATGACTGTTAAATATCAATGGTGGCTGGTGCAAAACATCACAGGAAGAGAAACAGCCCTTGCTGTCATTATGCTGGAGGGGACGGTTTCAAATGTCACAGACATCAGCTTTAAATACCATCATCCCCAAGCTGCAAATTCAGATAGGTCATAAGAAAAGCAGTTTCTGAATGAAAGATCTATTCTAATGTAATGGGTTTCCAAAACGACAATGTATTTTTTTATAACAAAGAGCCAATCCCAACATTTTCTGTATCCGGCAGAGAGAAAAGAAGTGAAAATAATGACAGCTGGGCACATTTACGCATTGACAGGTCATGCAAGACCGTTTCTCAGCTGCTGCCTGACACTTTAGGAAGCTTTGGTGATATAACCTTTCACCCCTCACATTTGAAGGATTACAGGCCCCAGCTGGATGGGACAGGGCTTCAGAGGATAAAGGCAGGTTCCTCCTGCTGATGTAGCCTTTATATACAGTATGTATTTCTGGCATCAGTAAACTCAAATGTGCTACTTACAGCAGATGTAGTAAGCCGCAGAATGGAGCCGTTTTTGATGTTGTTGCGATTCTGGGTTTAAAAAGAAAAAGAAAAATAAGAGGAGAAGAGGTATTGTTATAAGAAACGAATGAGCTTAGCAATACAGCTTCTTTTCAAGATTTTGAAATGAACCTTTTCGGTGATGTAGAAGTTGGTCGAGTCAGCATTCTGCAGGGAATAGGTTTCAGGGTTTGGCAAGTTCCATCTAGTCAGAGAAGATTCAGATAAACATCTGAGATTGCTATACAGTGATGTTTGTTGCTGTGTAACAAAAACAATATCAGCATAATGCAAACTCTTGGCAGGCAAAAAAAAGGATTTCTTAGAAATAACAGTGGAAACTGTTTTCGGAAAATTCTATATATCATGAAAGGAATAATTGACTCTGGGCCATTGAATTATTAGAAAAATAATGCACACTCTAGGAGGTAAAGCCGTTACACATCTGGTGTGCGTAATCTTTCAATAATTCAATGACCTGGAGTCAATTATTCCGTTTGTACTATGGTTACCACACCTCAAAACATTGTTTAGATGATGTATTTCAAGATGTTTGTCAGGTTTGTGTCCTTAAACGCTCTTGTGTGTAGGACTAATTTCTTACGCATCTAATCCCAAGCCTCCGTTGCTGATTCCCAAACGTAATTTTAGAGCTAGTAATGGAGACTTAAGCCACTGATAGCAGACTGCAGTTATTAATGCAGTTATTGGGAGGGAGAGAGAGGGAGAGAGGGAGAGAGAGAGAGAGAGAGAGAGAGAGAGAGAGAGAGATTAAGCGTAAGAGTAATTACCTTAGTCGGTGCGTCTCTCAAAAGTCAAATTAGTTGTCTCTACTTATAGCGAAACTGTACGTTTATCTGCTTCAAGAACAGCGTTGTCATTACCTTAGTGAGAAATGTCATGTAGCTTTTAAGTTGCTAACTCTTACTGATAAAATGGTCAGAGCAATGCTGACAACACGTTTCTATGAGAGTGTGTGTCTGTACTGTATTGCGTGTGCGTTTGAGTGGGAGAGAGAGCGAGAGAAAGAGAGTATGTGCTTTCCGTACATCATAAAACCAAATTTTTTGGCAAAAAAACATGGAAGTAATTTGACATTTTTATCCTATTGATTACTATATTTATTTGCTTGGTCAGTGTCATTGTGGGTTTTGGTTCTTTTGCTGTTGTAGTCTGTAAGGACCTTTGAAATAACTGAAATCATTTGGCGAAGTGATATCGAACACTACTTTATAGAGCAGCGCTATGAAATCTTAGATTTTTAACGGGAATGAAAGCGAGGCTGTGAGGGATAGATGCATCTCTTCAGTGGGTTGTACTGTTATTTAATGTGTTTTTGGATTGTTCTGCTAAAAAAACAATGCAAAAATTTCAGAAGCCAAAGTAATCTGGGAGCTTACACAGCGGATGCCATTGAAAACACAATATCCCTCACAACCTCGCTTTCATACCTGTTATGGCACTGCTCTGAATAAGATATATTAGGCATCATACAAAGGTAAGATAAAAAGAAAATTCCTTCGAAACAGTTCCCTTCAGATATACATTCCCCTCGGATTTGCACGGATCACGTGAATTGTCCATTTCAATGTCAAGTTTGCACAAACTTTGGTATGAATGCACAAAAAATTGGTTTGTTACTTACCCATCACACACTTCTTTAATGATGGCTGAGAGAGGCTTTTTCTGCAGCAGACAAAACAAAACAAGAAAAATGTTTGTTTTTTTCCTCCAGTCTTAGAACTGATATTTTACCTTATTTCTTTACGGCTAATAAACATTCTTCATTCCCAATAAAACTGCTGCATTCACATCAGTTTCTACAACTTTTGAGCAAACATTTGGTTGAGTCAAGTCGGGAAAACAAAAAAGCAACAAAGAATGAATAAAGAATTGCAGAATAAAGATGAATGATTAATAAAGTACTTTAGGGGGATTTATCCAAGGTTAGTCCCAATAGTTTTTATAGCACATATTCATCATCATTCATTCACACATGCACTGCAGGGCATTTTCGCTCACATGTTAAAGGAATAGTCTTTATTTATTCACAATGTTGTTCCAAACCCCTACGACTTATTCTTCTGTGGAGCAAACAATTACTGGGGACTGGTTGTCCCTTATTGGTGTTTTGTTTTCTGATATCAACAGCCGTGGTCATGAAATGTCATTGTATGGAAAGAAACAGGTTTAGAACGACAAGAAGTGGGTTAAATATTGACAGAATTTACCTTTTTTTACAATGGTAAAAAAAAACAAGAATGCACTTCTGTAAGATATACAAGCATGCATATACAAGGAGATATAGTCAGCTATAGGAACTGACCTGGTCAATCTCCATAAGTTTGGGGAAGGCCCCCGGCCACTCGATGGCCACCTTCACGATGTCTGCTGGGGGAGGCATGGCTGCGCTGATGGAGGATGTGGCCGCTCACTGATACCTGGCTGTCATCCAAGCCTGTAGAGGGAGACATGGGGTCATATTACGCATACTAATTTATCAAACACATCTCTTTTTCAGAAAACTGATTAGTACAATAAGGGATGTCAAAAGTACCAGTACTTTGGTAATGCGTCTAAAAATGTAACAATACCAGAATTTTTACAGTTTTTTAAAGTACAGAGTTCCGGCTCAACATTTTTTTTTTATACAAACTGCATGCAAATCATACATTTTATCAATATAGAGATATAATGGCATTGATAGTTGTGTGCTGAAATTTGTGTATTTAAAATATTTAAAAGCCCAGATAAAAGTGTGAAGCCATGTTTTAGGTTTGGTTCCAGCTGTCTTTTAACAAAGCCAATGATTGCAGCTTTGTGACTAATTGTATTCTATAAACACTCAAGATCGCTTAAGAATAAGACAGCACACATTTATTGTAAACAATTATATAACATTCTCCTGATTATACTCCATATACAAATAAAAAATATATTATTTTAAATTATATTAATAGTGTGAAAGTTTAATTATCACTTAAGTACATTTCTGCTGTGCAATTAATTTAAATGACCATTTATAGTCATAAATATTATATATGATCTTTTAACATCCACCTTATCTGTTACAGCAACTCAACAGACTTCCACATATTTTGTAAAAAAGCATGTTTGACCTCGTGGTCAGATCAGAGAGCTCTTTCTGTCACTGGATAACTTGCTGCTACTGCGCAAAAGCTGACACTGAGGAATTCTTCTGGAAAACCTTGAAAATGAATTTCAGGAATGCAAAGCTTTGGCTGGTGCCGTGTGAGAGATCCACTCTGAACAAGAACATTCTTCCTTTGTGACGTCTGATACTTGACATTTTAATTGCAATTTGCTGCAGTACGATCTACATACTTGTGTCTTTTAAACACTTATTATATTAGGTCTGAACTTTGCTTTTAAACTAAAACTATGGAGATCAACTGACACCAGACAGTGTATACAGTATATAGCACCTACTCATCTCAATAAACCCTGGTGGTTTTAGTGTGAAAAATTGACACATCTACAAGCTAAATTTATCCACTACTAAAGTTTGCTTTGTCATGGTTATAGCCTTGTAGTAAAGTACTAATTACATATATATATATATACATATATATATATATATATATATATATATATATATATATGTATATATGAAGAGTTCAGATGCAAAAGCCTCTAAATGCCATCTGAAATTTTCTTATAGAATGATAATTTTTATCAAGCTCATATATTTAAATTCAATAATTTCACTTAAATGGCAATGAAGATTACCTATTAATTGTCATTTAAGTGGAATTACTGAACTTAAATATACGAGCTTGATAAAAATGATCATTCTATAAGAAAATTTCAGATGGCATTTAGAGGCTTTTGCATCTGAACTCTTCATATATATATATATATAGTAGGTCATAATGTGATTTTCAATCCAAACAAACAACAACATACTAAATTGCTTCTTATGTAAAATTAAAAAATATATATTTTAATGCAGGACCTTAACACAATATCTCTGACTCTTAGAATTAAACATGACATTTTTGCAACTGTACCTTTAAGACTTCTAGTATATGTAACAGACTTCTGTTATGATTGGCTTGCCTCAAAGGCCAACAGTGTTGTTCAGTGGGCCAAGATGCTGATTCATTGATGTAAACAAAGACTGTCATATATTAATGTGCTCATGGTTGTAACATCATAATGATGACAACTTGACATGTTGACAAATGGCTCATTTTTGCAGTTTAGTTTCTCTGGTCTTGGTGGATTGCTGAGGGGAGCTTTGTATTGTGATTAGAGTATACTGAACTCTTTATTTCAAAAGAGCAAGTGACATGATATACTATTGGCCGAAGTGAGTGGACTATTTTCTTTTCTTGCCCATTTTCAGACAGCAATACAGAGTATCAGTGTGAGTGACAGTGACAAGCAAATCTCTCTCTCTAAAGCACATTAACAAATCATTTAAAGACAGGCTTTTTCTTTATAACTGGTAGTTGAACTATGTTAATTCTAGCTCAATTTCCCTTAAGTATCTTGCCAGCAAAATGTACTAAATAACATAAGCATTTAAAGATAAATAATTGTCTGAAGTCTCATAAAAGGTACAGTAGAAGCACAATAAAACAGTAAAGAAAAGGTTAGGCGAGTCGATAAAGAGAAAGTGACATCCATCCACACAAAAGCAATTTGTAAATTATTTAGTACTCCTGACAGTCGGGACAGTGCGGATCATCTTTGGTCCTTGTGGATAAACCCAGTTACATTTTTAATCCCCCGTTCCATAATGCATGGGGATGATTCTTGGAGAGAAAACAAGAACACACGCAGCCTGTGAAACAAGCATTCATTCAACCCATTCAAACAAGCTGCCATGTCACTCTGCCATGACTCATCCCATAATAATCTCCACAGACACTACCCAGGCTCTGTTGCTATGGCAGCTGTTCCATCAGAAGTTGCATCTTTCCAGGGTGGTTCGCTTGGAAATGTTTCATTCCTTGTAAGAAGTTTCCCCATTACAGATGGCATGATTTCATTTGACAGAAGTCAATAAATCTCATAACCAGGTTTTATGTAAAGCTCTCAGCTGTTGTTCAAATGGACAGAATAGCTGCACTCCTATTTGAAACTGAGTTTAATTTTTAATCCATTGCTCTTATATGATTTGAGATACTGTAAACATAAATTGAGAGAAACAGACGCTGCATTTAATCTAGAGTCTAGGCAACTTTTCTACACAAGAGCACAAACTACTCTTTACTTCCCACTGCAGTAGAGTCTGTATCACACTGCGAAGTGCGAACACGCCACAATGCATACTAAAAATGAATAGGGTATGTTCACACTTGGCAGGTTTGGTTAGATTAAAACGATTGCTGGTGCGATTGCTCTGTTAGTGCGGTTCATTTTAACAAGTGTAAATGTTTCCATCTGAACCCATGGTGCGCTGCGCACCAAACAAGCGGACTGAGACCCACCTTTTTGCTTCCAAACAAACTCTGGTGCAGTTCGACCGAAATATGAACGTAACACGGACCAAAGACATCTAAACGAACCCAAAACAGGACATGAGTTCACCATAAAAAGAACAGAATACTCAAGCATACCTGGTTCCTCTCGTCATAAGGAACTACATTGCTTAGAAGTTCTTTAGTAGTATTTAGTGGTCTGAAGTACCGCGAGAATCATCTCGAAAGCAGACTGTCCTCTAATTGCTCTCATGATACTTTGATGTCATTCGCCGATCGGTCTGCGCAGCGCCACTTCAAGTCAAACACACCTATTTACTTAATTCCTGAATGAATCTGCCGTTTGAACGAATGAATGACTCAATAACTTGTGCATTTAGACATTTACTGCCACCTACTGGCAGTTTTAGTATCTTATTTAGAGTTTAATTTCATTTAAACAAATTATTTCATATTTTGGGATAGTTTGCCCAAAATATATTTATTTTTTAGTTTATTTACATTTACTCACCCTCATGTTGTTTCAAACCTGTATGACTTTCTTTTGCAGAACATAGAAGATAATATTATGAAGAACAAAATCATGCCCATTTATAACCTATAAAAGTTTGTGTGTAAATTATGTAAATTTGATGTTGAATCAAACAAAAGCTTCTTTTTGTAATGTCTTTTTAATGCTCGTCTCATTTAACACAATAATGACTTTAGATTTTGGGGGTGATTTCTCAGCAAAATTTGATGTGCGATTAATTTGAAAATAATTCGATTAACATAACCATTTTAATTGCTAGACAGCGATTATATAAAGAAAATTATGCATTTAGTCCTGGTTTGCTTAGCATAAGTATATATTCTTTTGTGTTTCACAGTGAAAAAAAAAAAAAAAAAAAAAATTCACAGATGAGAATGAAAGATTGAATGATAATATTCCTTCTATGCCTTAAAGAGTGTGTTGAGCATCTACTTAAACACAAATAGGGTCATAAAAGTGCTTTAAGAATAAGTATCTTTTTTCTTCTTTTTTTTCTTTTTTTTTCTGGGTTTCACATGTATGGCTGCACTACAAGAGAATAGAAGTTAGAACACATGCAGATATTATTACAACATTCAAGTACAAGTGGTTTAATCCCACACTGTATGTTGACATAACAGTAAAGCATGAAATGCTGGATATGTGGATACAACCACAAAGCCAGTGCACGGGACACAAGCAACAGCCATGATGTAAGGCTAAAAACATTCACATTTCTTGTCTATCAAAAAGTGCTACAAAACAAAAGCCCAATTGATGCGAAACAAATTTACATTTTTGATCGACATGGTTTCTTAAACCTACACAATAATGTTGATGAAAGAAACCGGGAAGAAAACAGACTGACAGAAGGGATTTGATTTCTTCAGAGAGCTTAATAGACCCGTCAGATAAACAGGCAGGCCTAGAGATGTCTCTGTTTCTCTGATGGGGACACACACACACACACACACACACACACACACACAGCATCGCCTGCTCTTCTATTCCACTTCCTTCTGTAAAACCCGCCGAATTAATCAATCAACAGTTTCCGCGAAACTTCCAACCTTCACTGTGGGTAACCGTGAAGTTGAGGAACACTTTACACTAGATTGTCTTTCTCACACTGCACATTAAAATAACATTGTTTTCTAGACATGCAACAATGATTTTGGACATGGTGTCAAATCAACTAAATTTTTAAAATATCCGCAGGTAATTTTTTTTATTGTATAAATCTACAGAAATACAAACAAAAATAGTGATGAAAGTGAAAATATTGAAATCTTAGATAAATATTTACTATGTATAATCAACTATTTTTTACACTGGGGTCAAAATTACAATTGCTGAAAAAAAACTTGCAAAAAGAACATTTTGGCCAGGCATGTTCTAATAGAGGGAAACAAGATACATTTCTGTTTCAACGTTACTTATTCAGACATTCATCTTTAAAATAAAATCAGCTGGCATTTAATATTTCTGCTTTCTTCATTTATGTATTATGTATATATAGCTCTGGTTAAGTTGACATGGAAGGACCCACATATTCAATAGCAGTAGTACCATGTTATTATCATGTTCTAGGACATGTACCATAGCAATACCATGTTTAGGACACATGCCACTACAATACCATGTTTCAAGGATGTGCCAAGACAATAACATGTTTTTGAACATATACTATGGCAATTCCCACATACCATGGCAATACCATGCTTTAGGACTAGGACATGTACCATGGTATTTCTGTTTTTAGGACATGTGCCATGGTAATACAATGTTTTAGGAAATGGTACATATCCTAAATTCAAGATAATCCCATGGAACATGGCAATACCATGATTTTGGATGCGTTTGGAATACCATGTTTTTGGACAAACCATGGCAACAAGTCAGAAGTTGGTCTTTGTGGCTGTTCAAACACCACATGAGCGTCTACACTACGAAAGCAATCCGGGTGAATGCGTTTTCGACTACCTCTGGAAGTGGTCGAAGGTGGACAAGCTCAAAATGTTTTAGACTCCATTTACACCTGTATTTAGCATCATCCACCTGTGATCAGATCGACAAACACATCTTAAAGGGATAGTTCACTTTGAAACTAAATTTTGGTATGTTTTAGCTTACCTCAAGGGCATCCAAGATGTAGGTGTCTTTTTTTCCGCAGTAGTTTCAATTTTGATATTTTTAGGTCAAACCGTTCTTGTCTGTCAGTCATATAATGCAGGTCGATGGTCACTGTCTCAAAGAGCATGCACAGTCCAAATTAAAACAATTCCCCGTCGTCCAAATTAAACAATTCCCCATCGTAAGTACACATTGATGGCCTAAGACACGAAACGAGCGGTTTGTGTGAGAAAACTAACAGTATTTAGGCCTATATCGTTTTTACCTCTTGAACACAGCCACGTCCAAATGATCTGAGAGCGCGGGCGGGTATAGATATATACACTAGATGTCGCATACATTGGCTACTGCGAAACCGTAGCCAATGCGACATCTAGTGTATATATCTATACCCGCCCGCGCTCTCAGATCATTTGGACGCAGCTTGACCTAAAAATATCAAAATTGACACCTACATCTTGGATGCCCTTGAGGTAAGCTAAAACATACCAAAATTAAATTTCAAAGTGAACTATCCCTTTAATATCAGGTGGAAACAGGGCCTTAGAGACAAATTCTAGCAATAACAAGTGCAGTAATTGCAGGCCACTCTAAAGCATAATTACAAACCAAGCAGCCGACATGATGTTTCATTAGTAGTACTCAGACATTATGTAAAGATCTAACTGAACTGTAAAATGGTCAGTAATGTAACATATGACCCAAAGGAAAACACTAGTACATGATCCAACTAAAACAGCCTGTTCATCCTTGAGGTCAAACAAAGACTACCTTTATTAGATGCCGAGTATCATGGACGGTACAGCATGTGGTTGTCAGTGTGACATGCCCAGTGCTGTTTAAATGTTAAGACCTGACTCCTGCAGAGAGAACAACATTACCAATCTGAACAGCTGCAGTCTGTCAGTTGCGAGAAGAAAGTGAAAGACTTCTCAGAAGGTCACACTTTCTCCAGGTTTCCCTTCCCTGGATTGCCCACGTCCTGTATAGATTTCAAAAGAGCCCTCCAGTGATTCATCTGACACCTCTACAAAGGGTCCCAGAGCACAGAGGGCCCACACCGTCAGGCGCTACAAAGGAGCAGCGAGCTTTATCTGTGCTGAGAAACAAAGACACGCGAGACAGCTACTGAGTTATTGCTACTCACGTTCGCTCTCTTTCACTGAGCCAGTCGGCTCTCATTTCTACCCTGCAGGTCTGACCTGTGCCATGTTGCTACAAATCCTTTGTGGAGACTGAAGAGACAAAACTGTGGGTTCAGTCTAAGACACGTCCCGTTTTGAGACACATAGCCTATACATAGTTAATATCTGGTGTATTTCCATTGGTTGCTATAGTAATGATGTAAATATCAGCATGGTGCCAAGAGACATTCTGAGTGGAGTGGAGATGTCAGTGTGGAAGGAGAAAATGGGAAAATCGCAGACTTGAACTCTGCTCACGTCTAACATGACACTTCCCCTCAGCGCTGAACTCACAAGAGTATGACGAACATACGCAATAGACATTTTACACATGAATTCGTGCATGTATTGTGCGAAACCACTGGCTCGTTCACTATTCAAATGAGGAAAGTGTGAGTGAAAATGAGTGTATTCAGACACAGCTTCAGACAACACTGCACACATTGTGTTACATACGTGTCATATCCTGAAAGACCAAAACTACTCAGATCTGACCATTCAGACTTGAGATACAAAATTAAATTAAATCAAATAAAGAATTTGGCTATATTATTAATATAATTATAATGTTTATAATGATTATAATAATTGTTACTAGTAGTAGTAGTAGTAGTAGTAGTAGTAGTAGTAGTAATAACTAATAATAATAATAATATAATTATAATGATTATAATAATTGTTAGTAGTAGTAGTAGTAGTAGTAGTAGTAGTAGTAGTAATAATAATAATAATAATATAATTATAATGATTATAATGTTTATAATGATTATAATAATTGTTAGTAGTAGTAGTAGTAGTAGTAGTAATAACTAATAATAATATAATTATAATGATTATAATGTTTATAATGATTATAATAATTGTTAGTAGTAGTAGTAGTAGTAGTAGTAGTAGTAGTAGTAGTAGTAGTAATAACTAATAATAATATAATTATAATAATTATAATGATTATAATGATTATAATAATTGTTATTGGTAGTAGTAGTAGTAGTAGTAGTAGTAGTAGTAGCAGCAGCAATAATAATAATAATAATAATAATAAATGAATGAATAAATAAATAATTATTTTAATATTATATTAATAATAATAACAACAACAACAACAACAATGAATGAAAACTAATTCAGAATTCACATCATGGATTTTTAATCACTGGATTTCATTTTTTTTTTTATACTAAAAGTATTAAAGTACATCTAAAAGTATATATTTTTTAAAGAAAATGTGAGTTGTTTTTGCTGCCTGTCTAAATAATGCCTTAGAGAGGGATTTGTACAATTTAAGACAAGAAAAGTTTGAAGAGTTTTTTTTTTTTTCCAATACATGCCCTTACAAAAATACTACAGTGATGGTATTACATGGTAATAAAATGATACTTTGACACCATGGTACTTGAATGATTACCATAATCATGCCCAAAACCATGGTTATTCCATAATTCAATGTCTAAAACAATATGGTAGTACAAAGGTGCTTTTTTCATAGTATAATCTCTGTTTGGGAAACAATGAGAGATGAACATCAGCCAAGAATGATGTTTTGACATAAAACAGGCATTTTATGTTACAATCAAACACTTTACACAAACTAACCGTTTCCTCTCCTAAATACTAACAATGATCTGTTAAAAAGGGAAATATTTAGTTTTAGTGTAGACAGATTCTGTGCTCTTTTCTTTCAGTTTGAGCCGCAGCAGACGAGTCTATAGTGTCAAAAACAAGTCCTCTAACAGGTCCTCTAAGTCTCATTCAGTAACCAGGATATCCTGTCACAGCTAAGCAACAGTTTCCACATCTCCAACTCCTCGCATTTGAATCTCACTAGTACCTAAGGAAACTACACTTCCTAGTACAAAATTACCCAAGTGAAATTGTAATGATTCAAGTTATAATGTTAATACAAACATTCACCCACAAAAAAAAAAAAAATAGATATGTTTGTACTAAAAATATGAATGCATTTAGTATACACAGTGCAGTACAGTGTGGATAATGCCACTCAACAGGTCAAAAACATCTCAAATCAAATATGAATATAATTTAAAAGCACATTCTGAAAGTCTAAGCCGGCCAATTGCCTTGTCTGCTAGATGGAGACATCTCAAAGAAGCAAACAGACCAAACGAAAAGTTTCAACACTGCATTTAGATTTTCAAAAAGAAAAATGCAGCCTGGTTCACACATAGACCTGTAAAGATATATTAGGGGGGTCGCAGAGCTGACCCCAGTGGACAAAGCCACACCCTAAGCGGCCCGGATTCATCCGAAAGCATAAAGAAACTTACCCGGAAACCCCCGCAACTAGAAGCTGGTCGAACAAGTCAATGTTTCCAGCTCTTTAAGCCGATTATTCTTCAGCAGTACAGTATGCTGTCTCCGCACAGAGATGCATAATTAAACAAAAGACTTCAAAATAAAGACTGTGCCCGTATTTATCGCACGACTTTACACAAACTTTGTCTTAACCAGCGAGAAAGACAGAGAGATAAAGAAAAAGAGGTGAAAGAGACGGAGGAAGTAGGCGTTCATCATGAGAAGAGGAAACTGCTGGGCCACAGTTGCACAAAAAGGCGGCAAATTTCAAAGACGCAACACAACTGAAGACGTGAGGAGGAAACAGACCACACGGGTCCTGGCTCGGCTTATCTGAACATGTCGGACAATAACAGGAAATATGGAGACGCACTGATTGCTTGAGATAAAGCGATGATTTGGTGCATGTGTTTAGAAGACAAATAATCTGTCAAAATAAAGCTGTGTGGTCATTAGGTGATAGGAAGTAGTTTTTATGATACATATGTGTGTAAAAGAAAATGAAAGAAATTATACTTTACGTTAAGATTATGAAACCTATTTTTCTACTATTATGGTGTTTTTGTACAGTAACGACTTTCACGGGACAAATTTTCATTCATAATTCTCATTACTGTTATAAAGATTTTTGAGACAAATTCCTTTAATACAGTAATGAAAATCATCCTGACCCAACTTTTTTCCAGAATAAAACTAGCTTGATTTCTGAATACTGATTAAAACCATGATTATAAATATAAATATAAATATATATATATATATATATATATTCTTTTTTTCTGCATTACAGTAATGAGAATAAGTGGAAATCTGGTCCTAAAAAAATAAATAATAATTATATATAAAAAAAAAAATTCTATTAAAAAAAAATTATATATATATAAAAAAAAAAAGAAAGAAATGATACTTTACGTTAAGATTATGAAACCTATTTTTCTACTATTATGATGTTTTTGTACAGTAACGACTTTCACGGGACAAATCATTTGAAAAGACAAAGAAATTTCACACAGAAGTGGATTGCTTTGACACATTATTTGTACTCATCAAGATGCAGAAGTGTTTATTGAATGCCCAGCTGAGTTATTTGATATTATTTGTAATATTTTATTTTATTTTTAATATTTTGTGTATATATATATATGGTTATTTAAAAATATATATATATATACACAAAATATTAAAAATAAAATAAAATATTATTATTTGTAATATTTTATTTTATTTTTAATATTTTGTGTATATATATATATATATATATATATATATATATATGGTTATTTAAAAAAATATATATACACAAAATATTAAAAAATAAAATAAAATATTACAAATAATATCAGTAATATCAAATAACTCAGCTGGGCATTCAATAAACACTTCTGCATCTTGATGAGTACAAATAATGTGTCAAAGCAATCCACTTCTGTGTGAAATTTCTTTGTCTTTTCAAATGATCCCCCTGTGATGCATGTGCGGCCCACATAAACAAAGTTGACACGACTGTCACTGACTCATAGTGCCATGGTAACAAAATTAAAAAACAACCCATCAAGTGGAAAAATAACATGCTCAGATTATGACTGGCTGCATGGGCAGAGTGACATTCCCGGAAACTGATGCCTGGTGCAACTCACAAATAGCTCTAATGATCAGTGTGCTAATTATCACAATGGCACATTTTAAAGGATTAAAAAAGGAAACGAGCACAAAGGCTGCTGATTACAGCATGGGCCGGCTACTCTCATTTCCCGTATCTGCTCATCCTCTCACCATATTTCAAGGAGCATGCTCTGTTGTTTCTGATGCAATAGCAGCAGCTGGGTGGCAAACTCAAGAACTGCTTAACATCTCGTTTCCCATTAAAGCTTCAGGATGGCTAAACTGGCTCATGTTAGTGAACGAGAAGGAGCATATGTCGGTTCCACCCATTGTGGGCTCCTAAGGGCCGGCCGGCCCTGCTCTCACAGCTGTTGAAGTGGCACTGGGTTCCCTCAAGCTATGAATAGAGATCAGTGGAGAGCTGGTCAATGAAAAATGCTGGGTCTGGCCTAGATTCATGCGTGGTCGGGTACATCAAACCATCGCTGTTTAGACTGACTGGTAAAATTGGTCAGGGTCTTTGAGACCAGCTAGAGAGAGAGAGAGAGACAAATGAGGAGGAAGAAAGAGAGCCACACATTTTTCCAGAAAATGAGCACATCTAAAATTAAACAGTGTCCTCTTGGGGCCTTTACTGTGATAAATGAATGGCAGCTCCACTTTCAATACAATGTGCAAAGTGTTCAGATGTTCCCTATTAAAAGTGTAATGATGCAACAAAACTGAAATCAAAGTTTCATTCAGCCGAAAACGAGCATTTACATTTGCACATATGTTTTTATATCAACTTTTTTAATTATATAATTATGTTCCTACTCCAATTAAATAATGAAAATGTAATATATTGCAAATATTTAGCAAAATGCTCTTTTCTAGAGACATCGTTTCTTGTAAACTAACAAGTTATGGACAATGACTGGCTCTGACCACATTAAAGAGCGACAAAATTGAACAATTTACAGAATTTGAAAGCTCAGACTTTGTTTCATATCAAAATGAACAAAATATAAAGCTTAATTGATTATTGGGTGGCAGGCGTGCTACAAGTAATGTTTAGAGAAGTTGTTCACGCATCAACCGAAAACAAATTCGACTAAAAGATCTTGGTTCATCAAAATGAATACCAATACAAGAAATTATATCATCAACCCAGCCCTAGGCTGCGTCCAAAAATTGCATACTTTCTTTAGTAGGTACTTATTTTTTATAATTAATTACTTCACTACCCCTAAAAAGTATGTTCTATATAGTATGAATGTGTGTAGTATGAATGTAATCTGAAAGTACTACATTCGCCATGTTGTCATTATCATGTGACCTACCAGCACCAATTACGTCGCATCACTGCCATTCACAAATCCTTTCCAGTGGCCTTATGGGATAGTAAAGTGTCCTTCGTATGCACACTTCAGAATCTCCCCGGAGTAGTAGGTCATTTTGTGTACTTTGGACCTTTTGTCACATACTGTTTTTCACCTACTATATAGCAGGGAAGTATGCGATTTCGGATGCAGCCCTAGTGTCCACACACAGCCGACATGTTTACCTCTTCTGGCTTATCTAAGATGCTTGCACAAAGTAGACACTGACAGGGTTAAAATGTGCTATCGGTGAAGAGCCAATTAAACGCCACCATTTCTCTCCAAAAACGGATGATTTACTTTTGGCCAAATTGTTTGATTGTCAAAAGTGTTTGGTAAAAGAATAATACACTTTAAAGATGAAACTTCAGGCATCATTTCCTCTCCTTCTTATTGGTTTAAACCTGTATGACTGACGGTTTTGCCGGAATGTTCATGCTGCTCTTTCGCAACAAAAGCAAATTACAACCCAATACTGTCAAGCTCCAAAAATGTCATGAATAAAAGCACCATAAAAATAGTCCGCAAGTCCATGTATAGTTACCCGTGAAAAACAAGCACACAAACTTCCCATCTCACCTTAAATCAAAAGTCTCCTGATTAGAGAAACAAACACAATTGACCTAGAAGCGATGTTCCCGTCTTGGTGGTCGAGGAGCCAGCTGTCTCCTTGGAGATGCATGCATGATGCGCTGTGTTCCAATTAGCCCTTCCTACCTAAACCCCTCCCCAGGAGCAAAGAGACCCCCTACACGCTGTACTGCCTCTGACAAACCTGATTAAGTCACCCAATCCAGCCTTGGGAGTTAGTTTGCCAAAAGCAGACACAGGCTGGTGGTACTCATGAGCAGAGCTGTCAAACACCTTTGCACATGGAAACACTTGGTCTGGATTTATTCAGGCTCATCTCACTTTGGTAATTTAACCCGGTTTGCTGCTTCCAAACTTTAACTCACTTTTTTTTTTTTTTTATGCCTGTGTTGTGTTGTGCATGCATTTCTAAATTCTGCATAGCAAAGTACTTTTCAATTAAATCAATGAAGCATTCAAAGATCTTTTGATATACAACAGAGATTCAAATTAAAAAGCACCAGTGCAGATGGGAAAAGAGCCCAGCCGCCCATCTAAACACTACCGCAGTAATTGTAATCATCCTTAATCTACATGGAGAAATAGAGCTTTTAAAAGAGGACAGTAACAGATGCTGCAAGATTATAAAAGATATGCGCATTAATGCCTTTTCCCTCTTTTTAAACCATGAAAATCAATTTGCAGCTTCACTTTACTTCTTTGCATTTCCATTCCAATAACAATGTGAAATCCAATAGCTCACTATGAAATTATTCTGTGAATAGGATATAATGCTATTTTCCAACTGTAGTTATAAGTAATCTTTCCTGGAATATTAGAGTTAACACTGAGAGAATGACTAACGTCTAAATATAATGCAGCGTAAGCCGAGAGTTTGGTCACGGTGACATTTATTGTCAAGCGAAGTGGCTTGTTTCAGGTCTAAGACTAGACTAGAGCATCTAAAAAAAAAAGACCTTTTCGCCTCTACAAAAGGCTTTGTGGACGCAAGCCCAGATATGGAGGTGGGGAGAGTCACTGGCTGTGTGACCTTCTGCTCAAAGACTTCTCAACCCAGTGTGAAACTCTCTAAACAGGTCAGACCCATGACAGTCAATATACATGAGACACAGTTACCACATTCCCACACTGAGAGAAAGGAAAACACCCAGAAATCTACCTGCAAATAAAAACGTCTTTCTCGCAACCCAATTACACTGCAATTTTTTTTTTTTTTTATGCAACCAAAACAAAAAAAACTGAATTCTAATAATCAGCTGATAGATTTTAAAATAGATTCACTACCAATTAAAATGTTTGGGGTTGGTAAGATTTTTTTAATGTTTTTGTAAGAAGTCTCTTATGCCCCCCCAAGGCTGCATTTATATAATAAAAAAAATACAATAAAAACAGTAATTCTGTCAGGACCACTATCGTCAAATACGATTGACAATTAGCATACAGTTTGGATTGGCGGTATGGTTCTGTTCTGGGCAAGAACTCCCAGCAGCCTAGCATGGATAAGAGCAGAAATAACCCCCCTTAGGGTAAATAGAACAGAACCAACATGAATGTATGCAGATATCAAGATTTTAAGTACAACATAATTCAAGAATTTATTCTGATTCAAGGAGGAGCTGGGGATGGATAAGGGTAATTTGTTCCTGAGAAGCGCAATAGCTGCTGATAATACTGAAGGAGCTTATGTATGTGTACAGTGATAGGCGTCGTATTCCTATAGGTAGACGTGGATCAGCTGAGAGTCAGCTGATGCGAGCTTGACTAATGTGTCCTGCCAGAACTGACGCTACGCTTGATTAATATGAAATATATTTTTGAATGAATATATTTTTTAATTACTTTTTTTCTGTGATGGCAAAGCTGAATTTTCAGCATCATCACTCCAGTCTTCAGTGTCATATGATCCTTCAGAAATCATTATATATGCTGATTTGCTGGTTTCTTCTAATTATTAGTTACAAACATTGTGCTGCTTAATACATTTGTGGAAACTACAATGCGTGTTTTGTTTTCAGGATTCTTTGATGGACAAAGTAAAAAAAAAAAAAAAAAATAAAAAGACCATTATAAATGTCTTTACTTTTACGTCTTTGCTGAACAGAAGTATTCATTAATATATAATATAATATAATATAATATAATATAATATAATATAATATAATATAATATAATATAATATAATATAATATAATATAATATAATATAATATAATATAATACATCTTACTGATCCCAAACTTTTTAACCATAGTTTATATTGAATTAAACTATAGCCTACCGTTCAATGTAAAATAGTACTAAAAATAAACTTTAGAAAAAAATAAAAATACAGATTCAAACTGAACCAAAATGTCAAACTTTTTGCAAAAAGTAAAGTCATCATGAGCAACTAGACAAACTATAGATATTATTCAAATAAACTGTAGGTGATTATTTTGTGTACTATAGTTTCCACAAGAATTGCCTTAGTGCCCTAACATGAACCACTTCTGGTAAGTCACTTTGTGCACACATGCCAATGCACACAAACACTAAAAATCACCATGTTGACCAGCTCCCACCCCCTACACCACATCCCACAAAGTGAACTGGAACATTTAAGGACTCTTAAATCAACCCTCACCTCATTACACTGGTTTCTCTGGCTAAATTAAAATGAATTAGTAATGATGGGATGGGATGAGAGAAATTCAAGCAATTTCCCCAAACATCCCCACAAGATCCTGGCCAGTGCAGCTCTTGGATCTGATCGATGGCTAACAGACATAGCAGAGAGATTAAGAGAGAGTTTAAGAGGAAAAGCTCTGCATCAGGATTGCAACATCAGTTATTAATTCAACATCCAACACTACTTGGATCTCATACTGATGGCTGGAAATTTCACTGCAAGTGAAGCAAAGTGCACAAATACCACAGCCAGTTTTCGGTGCCTCTTGTGTCAATAAACGGAATTGCAAAAATAATGACAGGTATGAACCCGGGTAGTGGGAGCAGAGTGACAACAGTATCCTGCAATATATACAGTACTAGCTATATATCCAAATTTTCAATTTTTTTTATAATTATTGTGCACTTTAATATTTGCACTTCACTCTTTCCCTGCCAGGATTTTATTTTATTTTTATTTAGCATTTTTGTCATGTCATGGCTCCCGTAATATTTAGCTGTATGACTTTGTACACAGTCTGCTTTAACAAAAAAAAACAACGACAACATTTCATTCTAGCTTCATTCATTATTTTTTATCAACACTTGAATGTGGGTAAATTTATTTAAAAAAACATTTCAAACAAAAGGCGGAGAACATCACATTTTAATCAAAGACTTTTTCTGGATCCGATTCAGAACGATTATCAAAACATACATCGTCAATCAACAACTCCAAAGCTTGTACAGTCGTCTTCGACAATTTCTTTCCGCTCTTTCTGGGCTGTGTCTGAAATCCCCCCCTTTTTGTTTGTGAACTTGACTTTGTGCGCTTGGCATTTCTTTTCGGTTAAGCTTGATTTGGTTTTGCTTGTTTTTTTTTGTTGAGAATTTATCAAGCTCTGTTTATGTGTGTTTTGCCGTCCTATTCTTCTTGTCTTAATGTTTGAGAGCGGTAACGCTGTGTTTTTGGAATGATAAAGGGAAAGGGACAGGTAAGAGATGTCACGTGACATACATTGCACTTATGTTTATTTTCTGTTTAAATACACTAGGTTAAGGGGCATGTGCCATTTGTTGTATTTTTGTTTGGTAGTTAGAGTAGGGAAGGATACGACGTCTCGGACGTCGAAGACTTTTCCTTTCTACATTTTTCTTTTGTATTAGTTAGGTTAGTCTAAAACGGTATAGAACGATTATTTTTGTTTTATTCTTTTTTTTTTTGAGTTGGCACTGTCCAGTTATTCCCTTTTCCCCTCCCAGGTTTGGGATAATATAATTTGCTGGTTTGTTTGCTTTCTTTTGATTGTAAACAACTTTAATTGTTTCTTTATCTATATATATCTATATATATCTATATATCTATATCTATATATATATATATATATATATATATATATATATATATATATATATATAGAGAGCGATCATTTGACCAGTTGCACATAATAAATGTGTTCAAATGCTCTGCTGCTTCCTGAATTCATTCATTTTCCAGTGTTCTAATAGTAAATATTGTTGACGGGTGACATAATGTTCCCCTTCTACCTTCCTAGACTTTAAAACCATGAAGGGTCGTAACAGGCACTATTTGAGGGGAGAGCCATTTGTAGTGGAGTTCAAAATCATAGTGGACGTTATCGAGTGCACTCATTCAATCCCACAATGCACCGCAATAACGAGTGTACAACTCATGTACGCTCAACGGCTAGAGAATACCCATAATGCACTGTGAGAGTCGCGAGCCGATGAATTCCCAGAGTCTGACCAGAAGATGGTGCCCGCAACCGAACCGCTGGTCCAATGTGGGTACAACATAATATCATACAGGTATAAATTCCTATTTAATTGATTATTAAATTGATTAATTAAGGTTTATACATAGTTTCCATGACAGAGCTCAAGATAACTTTTCATCTTACTACAGTTTGCTAAGTTTCAAATAGTTCTTAAACAGCAAGCAAAAACTCTGCAAAAGCAGCAGCTCTTCCGGCAGACTCAGTGTCCGAATTCACTCACTCGTTTTTATTCCCTTCTTCAAGTGAAGTATATTAGAGAACTAATGTAGGGAATAGGGGGTGATTTCGAACACAGCCCTGATTTACACAGATTTTCTACTTTGCTTGTTTTTGGATCTGGGGATTCTGTACTATTTCAGAAAATCCGTAACAGCGCCTCCTACCATATAACAGTGAAAATGCGGATTGCCAGAAAAACTTGTCAATGGCGAGGAACCATTGTGTCATAAATAGTCCCTTTCACACCAGGGTGGTTCCCCGAAAACGAAATGTTCCCCTAGGGCCATTTTCCTTGTTGCATTCGCACCACCAGTATAAATTCTGAAGTGACGTAAGCTGCGCTTGTTGTTGTGACATTTATTTTGACGGTGCTGAGAACGCCAGAGCCTGAGCACACCGTTCTCCATCTTCATTAGTTTACGATCTGTTTAACAGTCCTGTCTACGTTATTAGATAGAGCTGTTATACAAAGAAAGTAGACCGTATATGAAAAAGTATTAGAGTTTGCCATGTGGTTGATGTCCAATGTCGCTAGCTTAGCAGAAATACATAATCATGTTTCGCTTGGTCCCCTCAAAGTTGCATTTGACTTTCTCCTTAGCGTAAAGGTTGATAGGTCTATTTATCACCGTTTTCCATGTTCATAGAGTTAGTTCATGGAGTAAATATATAGACTATAAACTGTGCGTACATGGCTTTTTAAAAATGGCGGGTGCTGGTGTTTCACGTGCATTCGACCAATCTGGTAGTTCCTATTGTGCTGCTGGGTTAGACCCTAGAAGCTAATTTAGTCCCCCAAAAAAAGGCTTTCCTAGAGCTAAAATCGTTCTCAGTTCCTGTGGTGTGAACACGTCAAAAAGCGCGTACTTCCGCCATTAGTTCTAGGAACTATGAAAAGGTTCCTCCGGTGTGAAAGCCCCTAATGATGGAGGGGAAAGAGTTAATTATACAAATTAATTTATCTTTAGAATAATTAATATTAATATTTATCACACACACACACACAAATATATGATCATAAATGTATCTTGATGTCAACAAATTAAAAAAAAATGGTTTGTTTTGATTAATAGGCCTACCTAAAATTCTGTAAAAAGTTAGCACCACTAAATTTTTATTCCTCTCACCACATACTCATTGTCCATTTCTTATTGTTTGCAATATTAATCTTTATAAATAATAACTATAATCAAATTCCTTCAAATATCGCATTGTAAACTTTTTTTGTACTTAATCTACTCATGAAAATCATTCATGAACATGTAAACAAAGTACATAAAAGCAATGAAAGCTTTAATACATGAGTAAAAAGGAAACTAAACAAAACTTTAAAATGATCACTTAAATGGGGAAGAGCTAATGGAATACAATCAATGAACATGTCTCATGAATGAGTTCTCTTCTCAGAAAGAGGAACAGCCCATGGGCGAATCCATGCTGAAAATGTGCCGCTGACCCCTGGCTGTTGTAAGCATCACACAATGGCAGTCTCTGACCGTTTGACACCAGCCCTGATAGATAGACCCTGTTTGGGAAACCATGGGAACCATGTTCATTTGTATAGTCTCTCACATAAAGATGGCCTCAGGCCGAGGAGATGGAAGAGGTGTGGGACTCTCCAGGGATAAGCACAAAACCTTTATTTAGCAGCAGCAGAGTCTAACTGTTACAACCACTGATGAATGTTAAACGCAGGCGATGCGCTGCCCTCAGGAGCACTTACCATAGAGTGGGACGGAGTGGGCGGCATTGTTCATAAACTGTTCTTTCAGAAATAGTGAGAGCGCTATATTTATATATATAAACTGCTGAATTACACAAACACGTGGGTTATGAAACATGCTCTTCAATGAACAACAAGCATTAGATAATCAGAGTAAAGGAGAGCTTGTTTAACAATGCTTCTAAAACTAAATACCAACATGTGTAATGGTGCAACCATGACATTTGTTATGTTATGTTATGTTATGTTATGTTATGTTATGTTATGTTATGTTATGTTATGTTATGTTATGTTATGTTATGTTATGTTATGTTATGTTATGTAGCAAATCAGCATATTAGAATCATTTCTGAAGGATCACGTGACACTGAAGACTGGAGTAATGGCTGCTGAAAATTCAGCTTTGACGTCACAGGAATACATAACGTTTTATTTTAGAGTTATTTTAAATTGTAATAATATTTTACAATATTACTATTTTTACTGTATTTTGGTCAAATAAACGCAGCCTTGGTGAGCATGACTTATAAGCGACCCCAAACTTTTGAACAATAGTATTATACTAGATTACATTACATATAATTATTTTATATTAATAAAAAATTACAATGCCAAAAGTGCCATGGTACCTATAAACAATTAAATAGTACGCCCTAGAAACCACATAGCAACTTGAAAATGTAATTTATTTATTTATTTTTTACTGGGACTATTCAGCTTACCCCTAAATCTAAGGCATCATTGATGTATATCGCACAAACGGTGTGGGATAAGTTACACATGAAAGTTTATTCCTCAGGGTTAAGGGTTTGTTTAAATCCCAACAGAATTAGTAATAGTATCTTAGCATCTGCGATGCATTTGGACAGTTTCCAGAACAGGCATCCAAAACACAATATCTGAGATTAAGCAATTGTGGAAGTAAAACAAAAGACTTGTTTCCAAGTCAAAAGAAAAGGGAAGTGGAAGAACTTGTTTCCCCTGACACATAAATAAATGTGAGGATGGATCCACCATCATCATGGCTCTATTTGTGTCTGTCGAGGTGGGTCATGTCAAAAACTCTCTATTCTCATCTGTTGAGATCATAAATCCCTTCTTCCAAATTCCCACTCATAAAAATAACAAAAAAATAATAAAAAATTGACAGAAAAACACCTGACAATTATGCATCATGCCAGCCGTAGATAAGCACAGCCGTTCTTCTCTCTTGGAATGAGTGAAACATTACAAACAGTTTGGTCATGATTCTTTGATCATCTTGAGTATCTGCACAATGAGAGTGACAGTTGAGGACAAACCCAGTCTAAAATCGGGACAAAAGATGATATTATTTGGACAGGTTTCAACATGAACTTGAACATTCTGTACAAATGATTTTAAAGACTGTGTGTGTACTGTGTAGCATGTCGATGAAAAGGACTGAGCAAACACAATGCTAGAGCTACACTATTATAAGAAACACCTTGCCTCACTATTATAAGAAAATCACAACACCAGAAACTAGGCTAATCCAGTCTTCTACAAACACAAACTTTTGTGTAAAAAACGTGCGATTCTTCTGCTATTAGCATTAATAAACAAAGTAAAAAAATAAATAAAAAAAAATCCACCAATGAATTCCTATGATTTTCCATGATGTTTCCAACCTTTAAATTTGCTAACGGTTGAAGCCGATAGGGCAACTGGGTATGTAGCATGACAGCTCCCGATCCAGTCCCCCTCTCTTTCTCTCACTTCGCTTCCGGTCTACTCTATACTATATTAAAAATCGGAAAAAAAAGGCAAAAACGCCAAAATTTTATATTCCGTTCCCAAAAGTTTCACACGGATGTACAACACAATATGGAAAAAAAGATCTCTCGCTACTTTCGTTTCATGACGAAAACTACAATCTCTGTATATTAATCTGGGATACGGGAAAGTGTATATATAATGCATCAGAGCAGGAATTCAGAGATTCACACCTGAGAAGGACGCATCTCTTAAAGGTGCTCTAAGCGATGTCACATGTTTTTTTAGGCCAAAACATTTTTTGTCACATACAGCAAACATCTCCTCACAATCCGCTAGCTGCCTGTCCCCTGAACACGCTGTAAAAAAAAACGCGATCTCTGTAGACAGCCCAGGCTCCACAAACGGCAAGAAAAACAAACTGGCCCAGCCTGGACCACGACACGACAAACAGTGTTCTAGCCAATAACCGAAAAGAATGATTTGGGGGTGGGGGTGGGGGTTGGGGGTGGTTAGTGCACGTGCACATGAAGGGGGGTGTGGGGAGTGGAGGAGAGAGAAGCATGAAGAGGGAAGTTAGCTAGAGGAGAGATGTCCTAGACAACGACTAACGTTAAAATGTTATATTCTTGAGAATTTTGATATGGCCGACACACGACCAAAGAGACGACGTTCCGATGAACAAATAACAAAGAATAGGGAAAAGGAGAAGGAACGTGCAAAGTCCAGAATTTACATCGAAAGAGCGTTCAAAAGGTGACGAGAACTCCGCCGGCAGAAGGGCTTCCAATCCGAAATTCTGGTGGCTCTGTTTTTGCTGGACAGGTGGGGAAATCCAGTTTGGTTTTTCTAAATGGTTCATGTCTGTTTCAGGAAGCACGGAAGGGAGGGGAGGAGGGAGGGTCGAGCTAGCCTCCGTTTTGTTTGACAATACTTTGAACATCAACAAGAAGTGACGTCACCCAACATCGCTTAGAGCACCTTTAACAGCTCTAGATTATTCTGCTCAGAGAATGACGAGAATTCTGCTATGAGCAGTCAGCGTAATGTACCAGACGACCGGTGAATTCAGGACATGGATAACAGCAGGAGTCACAGACAACATGGAAAATAAACAGCAGCTGGACCAGCTCCATTTCACACAGTATCATAACATGAGCAACCATCACACGACGTAAAGATTAATGACATCCGTCAGTTTGCTAATGATGTGGGGGTTCCCAGGCTCTCTGCTGGAGGGGTCTGCAAGTATGCATACTTGACATCTGCAGTCTGATTCATCAGCATACCATGATCTAGTCTGAATGACAACACTCATTTACTTTCTCCCAAAAATATGTATACTCCGGTTAACTCGTATCACTCTATTGCTCTGACTGAAGGGATAACAGTATAGTGAGATAGGAGAGATCGCTCAAACATCCTCAGATCGCATCATTTCCTGGAAAATTAATAGAAATGCATATTCTTTCTTAAGAAATGTGACATGAAATATGATATTGTAATAGTACTTTTCTATATGTTTAAGCCTTTTGACTTAGTTTTTTTGTGCATTGCTGTGAACACAAATCATTGAAAGCTGGCACGACTGAATAAGTATGCATGTTCTATGTAAAATATGTAAAATAATATTATGCGGTTTGATTCAGTATGTTGGATGTGCACTTTGTTAGTTTTCCGCTAGCTTCCTTGTGCTGGTGAAACAGTGGGGTTGTGTGACGTTGTTCTATGAAGGCGTGATTAAGTGTTAAGGGCGTGTTTTACTGCGGGGCAACTGGTCCGCCAGTGGAAACGCAGCTTGATTTTGGTTTTTGTGGCTCGAGGTCCGAGGCTACTGGCCCCGCCCGGAACGCTCTGGTCCAACAGGGGAAAAGTGGATAGTGATTATTGCCTTAGCAAGCCCCACTAATAACACACATGCACATCTAGCAGGGATAAGTCTGCAAACCCAACAAGGCCACTATGACAAAGTAAATTACATATTAAACTCAGTGTAAGAGGTTACGGGTCTACCCATTTTAGACCAGCGATTCTAGTTCTTACGTACTGAAAATATAGAGCAACATGTAACCACAATCCCTGATGGGTTAATTTATCCTGAATTGAGACCTGCAAGAACCTAGAACATTCCGTGATTGATTTGATGCTATTTTTACGCGCCCCACTTCAAGGATCTGGTTCAAATATACGGTCCATTTAAGTACAAGTACAGAAAGTCTTTTCGAGAAACGAGACGCGCTCTGTAATCCCCAGCACAAAACTACATGGCTTTACCCAACAATTTGAGAGAAATTTTCCGCTAATATCCCACCACTGGTAGAAATATACTCGAGAGCAATGAAAATAAACCCTCCAAGTTACACAAACAAAGTGTTTCAGGGTCAAAAGCAATGTCTTAACCTGCACTGAGCCATGACAGGCTGGATTTTCTAAAGATCTCAAACCCGAATAACTATCATTCAGCGGCAGTAAAGATTAAGCTTCCAAACTAAGGATTATCATTCATATATATATATATATATATATATATATATATATATATATATATATATATATATATAATTATCCCAAACACTGTAATTTGGGCAATAATAGCGTGCTATGGAAACAATGTAGGCTGTGGGAGTGCTGGCATAGATTATTGTCTGCTGGGCCTTCTAACCTTCAAAGCATCTTCCCCGTAGCGTGCAGCCGTTCTGTAGAGTCGCCAGGCTGTTCCTGAACCTGAGGTGCCAATGAACGGCTGTGGTCTTAAATGATCCGGTCGGTGCCAGGCGGATGGGGAGGGGAACAAAGAGACACTGTGCTTAACACACACACACACAGACACATACACAAAGCCAGCTGTCCCTTGCTCCGCACTAACGCCCAGCTGTATCTGGTCTTTCACCAACCATCCCCCCATCATCATCACAGACCAAGACCAAACACAGTCCTTTCCACTGTCCATTTTCAGGATCTTCTCAGTCAAACCGCCCTCACTGGGAACGCCCATCGCAATGCCAGCCTTCATTATGTGTGTGTACGAGTGTGTGTGCCCACACGCGCTTTCATCTCTGGGCCTCAGCCCTGCTCTACCCATTCATTGGGGTTGCTTTGAGCTGTTATTCTTCATGGTGGTTACATTACTCAGGACGTCCTTCAATTGATGTAGATCTATTATAGGCAAGGTTACCGTTTTTTCCTTTTTGTTTGAGTTTTGGAATATGACAAACAAGAATGTCCATGATAAAGAAAAGTAAAAATCTATTTTAAAATACATGGGTGGAATTTACATTGTCACTAGCAGTACAGGTGTAGGTTAGGAATCAATAGGCAAGGGACCATGGGTAAAAAGATAAAGGGATCACTCTTTGTTCGCTTTTTGTATGTGGCGAGAAGCAGGGTGTGGCCAAGAGCCATGGGAGTGGAGTGAGGCCGGTGGGACGAACGTTAATGAGCTACACCGTCACCGGCACCACACACCGGTCTTGAGTTCCACGGAGGAACCCAGGAAGGATAAGAGGAGGTGAGGACCAAGTTATGTTTGGACCAAGTTACATTTGTTATGTTTATTTACGGCAGTGTGCGCCGGTTCCCGCCTCCTCCTTCCTTGAGTTTCAACTTTGGGTTGTATATACTAAAATAACACAAAAACTGGGATGTCTAATCCTGCTCATGGAGCAACACTGTCCTGCAAAGTTTAGCTCCAACCCCACTTAAACACACCTGAACCAGCTAATCAAGGTCTTACTAGGCTTACTAGAAACTTCCTGGCAGGTGTGTTGAGGCAAGTTGGAGCTAAACTCAGCAGGACAGTGCCACTCCAGGGCTGAGTTTGGACACCCCTGATCTAAAACAAAAACAGTGGTTGTAAAAGAGTGGTTGTATCATCCTGATCTTTTTACTAAAAAAATAAAAAAATAATATTCTAAATTAATTTTAAATGTAGAAACTAAAAAAATGCATTTTATAGAAAAAGTGTATTCATGTCATTGTATGTATGAATTACAATAATTTATTTTTGAAAAATGTACCCACATCCAGACAAAAAAGAGAGCATCATGTTATTGACACTTATCGGTCTAAGATGAATTTCAATAAGCATCAGAAAATGAACTTCCTCTGTCTGCCACTCAAATGCCTGAAGATTCTATTACACAATTGTTCATATTAAATCCATTACATCAGCGATAAAAGTTATTCTCAGGGTTCTGTTCTGGCCATGGAGAGAGTAATAACCCTCTTGAATTTCATTATGATGTGATCAAACTTCGAACAGGAAGGAACATAACACTCATCTCTGGAAAAACATTGTACACGTCCGTTAGTGCAGGAAATAGATGACAGTGCACTGTAGGCGACACAGGAAGCAGCTCACCTGACTTTAGCTCAGACTTCCTCTCCGCTGAAGACGGATGTGCAGTTTTTGGTTGAGTGTTTTTCTTTTTTTCTTTTTTTTTCACTAACATGACTCAACTTCAATCATTCAAACACAGACAAAAATGCAACAATAAAAAGTCTCAGGCGACTGTTGAAATAAAACTAAGTCTGTCAGTAGATTCAATAATTATTACATTTATTATATTATATTATGATACTGGACAGAGGTAGATTTCTCTCACACACACCTCACAGAAACAGGCCTGTCAGGGGTCAGACTCTGTGATAATGTCTACAGCAGGTGGTCAGTAGACAGATGCACCGGCTGCCAGAGTTCATAGCAGCCTGACAGAGAGTAAAACAAATTGATATACAGAGAAGAGTGAGAGAGAGAGAAAAAAGAAAGAAACAGCAGAACAGTAGTGAAGAAAACCACCTGCAGAACATTCCAAGCAGAACAGTAGCACAGGTCAACAATGTTTTCAGAGGAGACATTCCAGCACCTCGGAAAAAAAAAGAGCAGCCATTTGTCTCTCCAGATTAAGGCCCTGCAGACGGGAGTGTATGGCCAAATTCAGCAACTGTGCATGCATATCTTCTTCCCAAGCCTCAGATTTTGATCAGTATGCTGTAAATTCAGGAGGCGCAAACCACTAAACTTCAAGCTCCAGTGCATTTAGACAACAATTACAGTATGTTATGCCTAGGCTGAAATTCTAGACATCCACAATCTAAATAACTATTCTATGCGCACTAAAGGGATAGTTCACCCAAAAATGTAAATTCTATCATTTACTCATCCTCTAGTTGTTCTAAACCTGTATGAATTTCTTTCTTCTGCTCAATACCAAAGAAGATATATTGATGAATGTCGATAACCAAACAGTTTACTCATAGTATGGGAAACAAAATAAAAAAATACTATGGAAGTCAATGGAGTCCATCAACCTGTTTGGTTACCGACATTCATCAAAATATCTTCTTTTGTGTTCAGCAGAAGAAATAAATTCATACAGGTCTTGAACAACTTTAGGGTGAGTAAATGACAGAATTTTCATTTTTAGGTGAACTATCCCTAGGGAGTGGTCTAGCACTGCTGCCCGCTTTATCCTCACATACGGATAGCACTAGATAAGACACCCACCATCAGATTCACAGATGCATGCAGGTTAACCAACAAAATGCTGGAGCCTTTCACACTGAGGAGGGGAGGGGGACACACTATGATGAATCAAAATTTAGATGATTTCAGGTAAAAGTTCATTTCTTTTTGTTATTATTCTTGGAGTACAAGATGCATAGTTACTGATGGTCCATTGAATTACTAAGAATAAAAGCACTCCTGACAAGGTCAACTATTGTCAACCAATGAGGCGTAAGCATTCAACAGTTTTATACTATTAGTATAATAATAAAAATAATAGTAGTAGTATTACTAGTAGTTTCATATTTTTAAATTAAATGAAAAGAAAAATAAGAAGTAAAAAAAAAAAATTGGTGGGCATTTAATCCCGCAATTAACTGACAAGACAACAATATTATAAATTAAATTTATATTACAATTGGTGGGCAATGGGTGGTCAATGATCCTGTGATTAACTGAATAAAGTTAAAAAAAAAATAAAATAAAAAAAAATAAAAAAAAATAAAAAAAAATAAAAAAAAA
The DNA here is from genome assembly GCF_965113295.1 of Leuciscus leuciscus. Classification (NCBI taxonomy): domain Eukaryota; kingdom Metazoa; phylum Chordata; class Actinopteri; order Cypriniformes; family Leuciscidae; genus Leuciscus; species Leuciscus leuciscus. The sequence goes on along the minus strand of NC_138736.1, from coordinate 9,734,670 downwards.
TAAAAAAAAATAAAAAAAAATAAAAAAAAATAAAAAAATAAAAAATAAAAAAAATAAAAAAAATAATAAAAAAAAATAATAAAAAAAAATTAAAAAAAATAAAATAAAATAAAATAAAATAAAATAAAATAAAATAAAATAAAATAAAATAAAATAAAATAAAATATGCAGTGATGCTGATTAATATTAATCATTTCAAATTAAACAATAAATAAATAAAATGGTTTGGCAATTAAATTAAGTTTGCTGGGCAATGGGTGATGAAAATTGATGCTGTGATTACCTGGCATTCAACAGATGAATAAAACTAAGAGTGTGTAATTATTTAAATAAATAGCAGAACAAAGTTTGTTATGTCTTTTGTTTCATTGAATTACAGTCCACCCTGGAATAAATTTAAGAGTGACAAAGTATCACCACAGAAATCATCCCCAAAGCAATTGAAAATCCAGAAAATGCACCAACAAAGTTTCTTGTATATCTGTAAAAACACACTAGCTGTGTAAATATGACTGTATTTAAACTGTAGTGTACACTCTTCAATTCAATTTCTGCAGTGCATGCTCAAACTCTAAAGAGCAGCTTCATTTGTGTACACAGAGACACCCGCTGTTTACTGCTGCACATTCACAATCACACAGTAAAAGGGTCTCATCATCTCAGAGAAGCACTTCTACAGAGAATCAAAATCCTTGCTAACACATTACAGCATCCTAGATCTTTATCCACAAAGCTTAAAGTCAAAGCCAGACAGCCATGACAAATTTAGTCTATGTCCACCCTACTCAAATTGCAACCAAATGCAGCCTGATACTGTCACAAAAGACACAGACTGTTCTTGGCGAAACGCAAATCTTTATGATGAATCAGCCGTCTTTAAATGAAACCTTGTGAAGGATAAAAGAGTAACGTACAGTCTATTCACTCGACTCATATAGCGCATGTCTGACACACCCAACACAAACATCTCTACTGGGGCTTGATGTAATTAGTCGTAATGACACTCATCAACTGGAAGAAAGGCAAAATGGGGGTGCAGTGTTTTCCCCTTTATGCAAACAAACATTCTGGGAATGGCATGTGCTGCTGTTAGACCACCTCACTAAACCTGAGAGAGAACAAGAGATAGACAGAAAGAAAAAGAAACCAAGCTTTCATGACAATAGTGCAATGCTTTAGCATCCCGTCCAGACTTTCACTTCCACTTCCTCTCCCCATCCATATGTCCAACATTTACATATCTGGCAGACAGATATGTCATAGAAATGAGGCATATTAATGCATGCGTTCCTTAGAGGGTCAATGTCAATCTATTGTTTTCATGTTGGTTTCATACACATTCAGGTATGTATATGTTCAGAATATATTTTCATGACATTTCAATGTAATTGCCCACTCCTGTCAACCCATTTTTTAAATATTATATTATGTTATTTGTTAACACCTCTAAATTACATGTTATTTAGTTTAGTTGTCTTCAGAATCGTGGGTGAATCATATGTTTGAAACAAACAAAAAAATCGTGATTCTATTTTTTTTTTATTTTTTTTTTGTGGTGTATAACCACATAAAAGTAATTATAATTATAATAAAATTATTAAAAATTATAATTAAGTAAAAAGTTATAACCTTATCTTTACAACTTGAATATATGAGTGTACAAATCTTAGTTATCTTTAAAAGTTTAAATATATTTTTCAAGGTAAAAGTTATTTTTTACCCATTCTATTAACCAACTAACTCTTTCCCCGCCATTGGCGGAAATGTACGTCATTTGTGAGAAAACGCTTCCCCGCTATTGAAGGAAATTTCCAGCTTTCCGTATTATCTCTATTATACAGTAGGAGGCGCTATGACACATCTTCTGAAGGAGTACTTAATCACCTGATTAAAACACATGCGAACTGCCTAATGTTACCGAATGAAATGTTGAGTCGGCCCAGGACGAGCTATAGGACTGTGAAGCTTTTGGGGGTGTTGATGAACTTGATCTACTCCATTTATGTTTTGATCATCATTCTGAATCCGATCTGGATGTAGCTTTTTTACAAAAATGTGATTTTCAGCTTTTAGCTCAAAATGTTGCTTTTTTTATTTTATTAAACTTACCCCATTCAAGTGTTGATGAAAAAGAATGCATGAAGCTAGAAGATAATTTTTCTGTCGAAAGAAGGTCTGTTCATTCTTTTGATATATTGCCTGTTCAAATATTCATACAACAAAATATTCTGGGGGCCATGACATTTCGTGAAAATTATTTTTGAAAAACCTGGCGGTGGCTGCATGGTCATTTTTATTTATTTATTTGTTTAAATCGCTGGCGTGGAAAGGGTTAATTTATACTGTAAATATCATTAAGTCTTTGGGGAGTTACACCACAGTCATTTTCACATAAAATTGTTACATAATGAAGAAAAAAAAGTTTAAAGGCTGTTTCCCTATTATTATGTTTTATGCCACCCAAAAATATCTAGATTATTTTTAATTCAGACATTAAAAACATGTTGATCATAGAAGAAATGTCAAAAATGTCAATGTAGAAAGTCATTGTATGGCATTATGGATGGTACTTTTAATGTATTTTTTAATAAACTAATAGATCAGACAAAAAAAAAAAAAGAAAAGATTATCAACAACCCATTCTCACTCATCTCAATGCCAGTTACTCAGCAAACTAATTGACTTTAAAATCATGAATTTGCACTTGCCTATTTGATCCCAGAATTCCCATGAGCTGACACAATAGCAAAACTCCATAGATGATGCTTCAGGTCTGTATGTGTTTACAGAGAGCCAGTGACTCAGTGCTATAGCAAACACAGCAAATCCAACAGCTCACAACAGCAACAAAGACAAATCTTAACCCAAGATGAAGTCCTGGCAAAGTAGATCAAGATGTGGGCCATTAGTGCTCAACTTTAAAGCCGCATGATCCACGTGGAGAGGATCAAAGCTGGATTTGTGTTGATCCCTACACGTCAACACTGTTAATATTGTCATCCCAACCTCTTGCTCTTTTAATGGAGTAAGTCTTGGCAAAGTGACGATAACACCATGATGCAGTTTGAAATGCTCGCCAGAGGGATAGAGAGTGAGCCGCCACACGGCTTTCCAAGAGAGAAAGTTTTTACGGCAAGAGCACAGCTGGAGCACACAGCTGGACCGATCACGAGCGTGCAGCTGCGATGACCTGAGGCTCACAAAGACTATCTGTGCCCGCTCAGAGACAACGGACTGTGCCAAATCAGTACCAGCCGGGCCAGTTCAACCAAATGTTAGTACATACAAGCGGCGCCACAGGATCACTGGCTTCTCAAGAGCACAGGTGCGAGGAAAAGCTTCAAAATGTGTTGCTGGCACAGTCTAGAGATGACGCCGGCCCAACCCAGTCACAGAGGACGTCCAGACATGGGACTGGACTAGATCCATTTTTACAGAATATAAGAAAGTGGTCAAAACAAAGCTTTCTAATGACCTGGTTTTACTCTCACATCCACTGGTTTTATCCAAAGCAAGGAAGTAAGCAGAACAGCTTCAACCCAAAAAGCTATGACAGCATCACAGATTCTCTTTACACTTCCACCGACACGTATTATGCGACTTTAACACCTTCATTTAAACCTGTCTGCTTCTTTAATTAATGTAATGCCAGAAGCAATAATTAAATGCACTGCTTGCTACATTATCTACTAAAGCAGGAAATTGATCTAGGCAGGCAATGCTGGGGGCGAACGGGGGTTTCAGATGATATCTGTATCCATAAGGAACAACAGTAACAGGCAGATGGTGTTAGCAGGAGGTCTCATTCCAGAAAGGATTTTATTAGACAAAAATTTGTATACTGTACTATATGTAAGTGCAAGAGCAACATTTTTCCAGAAAGAGAAATACTCAATAAGAGAATTTTAAATATACTACTGTTCAAAAGTATTCCCCCGGTTTCACAGACCAGGTTTAAAGGTAGGGTAGGTAATCCTGTTCAGAAATACTTTTTTTTATACTGGGTGAAATGGTCCTTCCATCCTGATAGTAGTCAATACATTATGTGTTTAGAAAAAGGAATGAAAAAAATCAGACCTCTGTAGCAGCTGCAGGACAGTAAAAACTCTGACCAATCACTCCCATTCGGTGCGAATGTAAAGAACCAATCAGATGCCTTCATGTCTCGTGCCCGCCCCGAGCCCCACTGCGCGCGCTGCCCTGCGTGCACTCATCACATGTCACCGTTCCCGGAAATATTCAGCTCAAAGCACCTGCATATGCAGTCAGCGAAGGCAAACAAGGCAAAAACTACTTCCTCGGACCCTGCCCGCACTCTTGAACGACCTCCTCTGCTTCGCCCTCAACCCCGGACCTGTCCTCGAGCCGACAATGCGGTACTTTTCTCCGGACTCGGAGTGTACGTTAGTCTTCATTAGAGTCAACAATGTTTTCATCATGGAAACTCTTACATGCAAAACACCGTATATGTTATGAATCTTACACGAAATTCATCTTCATCACAGTGTAACTGATGGTAATGGAAAAACGTGTATCAATGCAACCTGTTTTTAGTTTTGCCTTATAAATATAGCTCGTTACCGAATGAAACTTTACCATTATCGATATGCTAGCTAGAAATCTTATTTGTTTATATTCATAGTGATAAAGTTAGGTATTTAATTACATGTGATTCTGACATGATGTCACTGTATGTACTGCGCTCCTTCCTCTCCACTCGTCTCAGGTAATAAATGCGTCTTGTTCCAGCCTGAGCGTTTGGCGTCGCGCGTTCATGTGTTTTGGGGGCGTGGCTTTGGAAGGAGCTCAGAAGGGAGGGGGTGGAGTGAATGGAAATAATGAGCTGTGTTTATTGCAGATTAAAAGGTCTACAGTCACTCGATTTTTATATTTTCTTTTTCAGAGTACTTACATTTTAATTATGTATTGGTATATAAAGACAGTTTAAACAAATTTGGAATGTTTTTTTTTTAGAAAAAGGATTACCTACCCTACCTTTAAGCCTAGTCCCAGACTAAAATGCATGTTTGAGCTGTTTTGTTTCACCAGTAATGCTTTTTTCTAAGGCAATTTTATAAAAGATACCTAAATGTCCTAATTGAAACAAAGCATAACCCTGGCTTAATCTAAGCCCTGTCTGTGGAACCGGACCTTATGGCGCTTTTCCACTACACAGTACCAGCTCGCCTCGACTCGACTCGCCTTTGTTTGGTTTTCCACTGTGTAAAAGTTGTAACTGTATCTGCTTCCAGGTACTTTTTTTCGTATCACCTCCGGCGAGGTTCTGAGCGAGCTGAGGCGATACTAAAATGTGACGTGAAAACACGGCAGACTGCTGATTGGTCAGAGAGAATCGTCACTATTCACTGCGTCATCATTGCACGCGCCAGACGGAGTATCCTGAATAAAAAACAGCAAAAACAAAAACATCCAAAAACAGCATACGCTCGATTTCCTCCATTGTCCTGTGTGTGTGGGTGTCGCGTAGAAGATTAAGTCACGGCAGTTTCCTGCGGCGTCGCTATGACGACCAGGTACTATTGTGGAGGTACTATCTGCAATGGAAAACGGAGCAAAAAGCGAGACGAGGCGAGGCGAGTCAAGTCGAGTCGAGTTGATAAATGGACTAATTTATTTTATTTTTTGAAAGAAAGAAAGAAATTAAACGAATACGTTTATTCAACAGGGACGCATTAAACTGATACTAAAAGTGAGTGACAGTAAAGATATTTATAATGGTACAAGCAAGAATACTGAAAAAGTAAACTACATTTAAAAATACATTAAAATAGAAAACCGTTATTTTAAGTTGTAATAACATTTCACAATATTACAGTTTTTACTGTATTTTTCAATTAAATAAATACAGCCTTTGTGAACAAAAAAAGAATTCTCTCAAAAACATTTAAAAGTCACACTGACTCCAAACTTTTGAATGGTAGTGTGTGCGTGTCTGCTAACAATTTATTTTGGCAACATTTAGCGAATAAAGCTAACAGACGTGGGCTAAAAGCCGCAAAAACTTTTAGTAAAACAATAAATTGAATTACTAAACTTTTTAAAAATTGCCTGCATGCTCTTTAGTCTGCATATTATTTTATATCATGTCAGTTTCTGCCTTTATAAACCCCAATTTTATTCCTTACTTTTGATGAAGGATAAATCCAACCATACGTGCATTATAGTATTTTTTTAAGTACTTTCATTAATCATTCAAGTATTTTTTTCTGTCAAAATGACAAAATTTTCACATAACAACAACCTCTGATGAAATTGCCTTTTACAAATGTGCATGGGTACGTACAATAGTTTCTCTATATTACCACACTGGAGATGCACTCGGCTGGTAGAAGAGATGTTTGGCACCAAAATAAGAAAAAGCCAAAACTTTTTGCTTATTTTGGTGGTAAGGAAGATAAGAGAAGACAGAGATGAGAACATTAGACAAGGAACAGTTAAGAATGTACCCCCCCCCCCCCCCTCCCCCTCCCTCCCCCCCCCTCCCCTTCCCCCCCTCACAGTGTGAAAGAGAATCACTTGCAGTCAAGATCTCATCATAAATTGGCAAGGTAGCACTCAGAGGTGAGAGACTGAGAAACGGCAGAAAGTAATTTATATATGCATGCCGCACATGAATTTCAATAAGCCGCTCACACAGTGACTCCGTAAACTTCTGACTCTCTTAGAAAACTCATCTGATCTTAGTTACTGCCTCTACCGCACACAGAGACAATGATAAACCCCCCTGACTCCAACCCAGAACTGAGAACAATGAAAAGCCTAAAAGCATTTCTTATGTGACTTAAGATGCTTTCCCTCATGAGTTTATGTCGCAGACATTTTAAATAGGATAAGTACTTGAACGCATTGCACACATTAGTCAAACTGCTGAGGCTTAGCAGTACAAGCTCTGACACATTACACAATGGTGCTCATTTGGGCTCTGTGGGTTCGAGTCCGGCTCGCAGCACTTCTCCTTTCACGCTCTACTCACTGAAAATGCTGTCCTATTTCTCACTTAAAAACAATGGTTCAATGGCACTGAAGAGGTTCCCAAAAAAAATATTTCATCGAACAAAGAACATTTTAATAATCTAATTATCTAAAGGACCTTTTTCCACTGTAAAGAACATTTTGTGCAATGGAAAGGTTCCATGGAGGATATTTTAAGAGTGTATAACAAAAACTAACATCTACACAGTGGCACCCAACAGACAGAATCATGTCTACAACCAAAAAGATGCATTTGACATTAATGTTGGGATGTGACTCAATTATTTGTGACCCAGAAAACACGCTACATGCCACATAGCGTACACTGAACATGCTTACGTTTGACCAAGAGCGCATGCATGTGATCTAAAGGACCAATGGGGCAAGACGCTGAGCTCACACTTCCCTCAAGACACAAAAGTGACTCAACGACATGAGGATAAAGACTGTCACTGCAACAAAACACATTCTCATCTGGACTCCACAAGACTGCATCAGAAATACCCTCAACTACAAAGTCAAGGAAATATATGCATGAAAAGGATGAAGACGTTAAGCTTCTGATAGTTTTTCAAATGAAAAGCAAGGAACTATTTACTTCCCAGAGGGCATGGAAGTCTCTACTTCTTACAGATCTCATTTCTTCCTCAATTTTGACACGCTTCAAAAAGCTCTTCAGAATAAAAACCACAATATATAAATACAATATATCAGTGTGTAAAGAGTTGTTGGTAGATTAAAAGTCTCATTTAGGACGGCAACAATGATAAAAAAAAAATAAAAAAAATAAACAGAAGGGAATCTCTATGGATGAGCACCATCCTGAAATCATTATAACATAATTAAGATTCTGTGTGCTACTTTAATTTGAAGAAGATAAATATGGGAATATTATGAATGTTTGAAATACGGAAATGTGGGCATAACTACATTTTGAAGTTGACTGCATGAAGCACTATCAAAAATGCATAAAAACAAGTATGAAATAGGCTATAATATTAATAAAATGCTTCATATCTGAATCTCTGTTTTGGTTTTTTTGTGTATTGCTGTCGGCTAGTGTTTTTGTTTGATATGTTTTTTGTCCATTTTTTGTATGAGTCATCTTAGTAATACAAAGGCCACACAACTTCCTTTCATACATTTACATTTTAAAGGGACCGTTCGTTCAAAAATGTAAAATCTGTCATCGTTTATTCACGTTAGTGGAACACAAAAGGAGATGTTAGGCAAAAGACAAACTGTCAAGCTTCAGTCACCATTCACTTTCATTGCATATTTTTTGCCTACAATGTAAGTAAACGGTGACTGAGACTGTCCCTCTGTCTCACATCTCTTTTTGTGTTCAACTGAAGAAAGAATGTCGTATGGGTTTGTAACGACATGAGGGCGAGTAATATGCATTATAATAACGCCATAGAGTACAAGATGACAGAATTGTGTGATCTGTCCCTTTAACTGGACATTTATTTCACTCACAGTCGCGTGCAATACAAAGCCAAGCAAAGTATCATTCCAAAGTCCATGAGGGGCTTCCATTAAATAAATAAAATAAGTATCAAAGAACATTAAAGCTTTTGCTTGTCTATATTGCTGGTCTTCCCTAAAGAGACAATAGAGAAGTCGTTGTCATTGTGCAGAACTCTCTAATGCACCTTGTCGACATAAACTGTACCAATCGTAAAAATACAACCACTGTTTGAAACACTCTTTTGACCCCATGTCCATGTTTAAATACGTGTGTGGAATAAAGTACGCATGAAGTGAAGTAAAGCACAGTCAGTCATGCACTAAGCTCTGTCAAACTCTCCACCCGCTGCGATCTGTCTGTTCGCGCTCAATAGAGGGGCTATCCTCGAATCACGAATGTCTCACAACTGCACACTACAGCGCTTAAACTTCAACCAGCAAGAATGAAACAGCACGAAGTGGCCTGTGGTCACACCGATAACAGAGGAATGGGCAATGCGTAATAAAACGTACAAACCTGAAGCGGTGAGGCGACTTTTCCTCCTTCCAGGGATTGATGTTTGGGAGTTTGTTGCATGCGAGCGCTCCCTCCCTTTCTCTAGCGCACTAGAATGATAGTGCTGATGTTGTTTTCACTTCCTCTTTCCTCCTCCTCCCGGCTGCTGATTGGCTCCGCTGTTTCAGTCATCCACCAATAACAGCACAGTAAGACCGATAAAAGCGCATCAGTGTACTTTTTCAATCTAGTCTAGTGGATATTGGCTATTGATTGTGATGTCTGCTTTTGCATCTTTATATAAAATAGTTTTCGGCATGATTTAAGTGCATACCGTAGTATAGTTAGAGACATAGAGACTTCCATAAAAAGCTAAAAATGTCCTTATTTTAAAAGCTTGAATTAATGCCAGCAAGTCTATATAAGAAAATATGATTAAAACAGAACATCATTGCCTGGCCATTTGTCTTCAGGACATAGTTGGCATTTTGTAAATATCTGTCCATCAGATGTCTGTCCTCACCGATTGATTATCTGTCCCGCACAAAGTGATGTACCGTCCCATGCTGACATCATTTGCCTACTCCATTTTGGTGATTAGAGAGAGGATGTAATTCTTTAAAAGCCTTTAAAGAATGTCTAGAATTTTGTTAAGAAACGCACATAATGTAAAACGTTATGTAAACCAAAATCCAGTCTACATGCAATACCACTGTGCTTCAGTCCATGACAGCAGAGGTGATGTTACTTTTAGTTTTTCTCTCTATAAAAACCATTATGCAAATACACATCATGGGTCAGTCTCTGCAACAGCTCTTCTCTGAACGCTGTGACATTCTTTGGAATTTTTTATTTTTTATTTTTGCGAAATGAATAACTCTAGATCTTCAGGAAATGAAACTGCTGAAAACCAAACCCATACTCTGCATCATTGGTGTAAATGACAATGCAATGTTTTGGAAATTTATTTTACTGTAAATAACACACACACACACACACATTAACGGGAGATTAACGTCAATGTGACGTTGGATTCTGACATCAACCTGATTTTCATCTTCTAAATGTGAATTTTGTCATTGTTTTGGAGCACACTAGCTCCAAGCTGGCTAACATGTTCATACTAAAAGCCAAAACACTTTAAATAGGGTACTATTTGAGGGAACCATTGTGGACATTATTGAGTGCACTTATTCAATCTCACTACTGGAACTGTGTTCTAGAAATACATTTTATATTGACATGAGGGTAGGTAGGTAGGCATAGATTCAGAGGCATAATACTGTAAGTATTACATACAACAATGCAACAATAATAAAACAATGCATTGATATTTACTTTTTACTTAAGTACTTTAAAAAACTAGTACTTCTGTACTTTTACTTAAGTAAAAATTGGTCCTTACAACTTTTACTTGTAACGGAGTAATATTTGACCAGTAGAATCTGTACTTTCACTCAAGTAAGCAAGCAAGCAACTTAATTTATATAGCACATTTTCAAACAACAGACATTGCCCCAAAGTGCTTTACAAAACTGATGACATTAAAAACTACAAAACAAACATAACTTATTCAAAAGCTAAAGAAAATAAATACGTTTTTAAATAAGACTTAAAAGTGGCAATTGATGGAGTTGACCTCACGTGGAATGGGAGACTATTCCAGAGTTTGGGACCTACCACGGAAAAAGCATGATCTCCTTTCAATTTTAAATGACAACGAGGGACCTCTAAAAGCCGTTGATCTGAAGACCTGAGAACTAACATAGTCTGGGGGAGACCAATATATAAAGAATTACAATAGTCAGTCTTTGATGAGATAAAAAAGTGAACCACAATTTCCAAATCCTTACTGGATAGAAAAGCTAATTGACAATACTTAGAATATCAAAATCGACTGCTGGCGGTAGATCGTTTTCCTATTTAGCACCAAAACTTTGGAACAATCTTCCTAACATTGTCCGGGAAGCAGACACACTCTGTCAGTTCAAATCTAGACTAAAAACACATCTCTTTGGCCCAGCATACACATAATACATTATAGACTTCTATAATTCAATGTTAGGCTGCATAGTTTAGGTCAGCCTGAACCGGGAACACTTCCCATAAATCCTGATGTACTTGTTACATCATAAGAATGATGACATTTACACTAATATTAGTCTTTCTGTTTATCCGAGGTTTACCGCAGTCCGCCGTATCCAGGCCATATCCAGATCAGATGGTGGACCTGCGCCTGGACCCATCCATGACACATCCCTGAGGTGCCTGCCTCATCAGCCCTGTGAAGGCCTCATCGACACGACAGCCATCGGCACCGATCCTCAACAAACTCGTCTCCATACCGGCGTGATGACTCCGACCTCCAATCAGATGGAACTGGATAAATATTCTGAATGTTCTGATCCAATCTGACTTCTGACCTGTAATGCTGTCTGGATCATAATCTACTGTTCGCTCAATGGCCAGAGGAGAACTGGTCCCCGACTGAGCCTGGGTTCTCCCAAGGTTTTTTTTCTCCATTCTGTCTCCTGATGGAGTTTTGGTTCCTTGCCACTGTTGCCTTGGCTTTTGGCTTGCTTAGTTGGGGACATTTAATATTCAACAATATTATATATCTGCCTTACTTAAGGTGGACGATGACGCAATTTTCTTTTAGAAACAAACTTTGTTGTATTATTTTCATGTTATCACTGTGAAGCTGCTTTGATGCAACCTGTATTGTAAAAAGCGCTATATAAATAAAGGTGACTTGACTTGACTAGAAAATGCTTTACTTTAGCGATTGATCTCAGGTTAAAAAAGTTACCTTTAACAACGGCACCAATCTGTTTATTAAAATTTTGTGATGAGTCCATAATTACCCCTAAACTCTTTACATGATCTTCAATCTTTAAGGACAAGGAACCTAAATGATCAGGAAAGTTAGGTGAGATGGGAGAACCTACAATCAAAACCTCAGTTTTACTCTCATTTAATTGGAGAAAGTTGCTAGAAAGCCAAAGTTTAATATCACTGTAACATTCCTTTGTCCAGCGAACAGGTTTTATCTAAGCTCACAGGAAAATAAAACTGGAGATCGTCGGGGTAACAATGGTACGCAATACTATACATCCCAAAAATAGTGCTTAGAGGAAGCATATACAGAGAGAACAACAACGGTCCGAAAATCGACCCCTGAGGAACACCACAAACTAAAGGGGCCAATGTGGAAGAAGTCTCCCAGATTCACAGCAACTGTCCTGTCTTTAAAATACGAGGCAAACCACTGAAGGGCTGTACCCTGGACACCACTCCAGACGGTTGAGAAGAATCTCATGGTCAATCGAATGGAAGGCAGCGCTTTGATCTGATAAAACTAGAACAACATGTGATCCTGAGTCCAACGATAATAATATATCATCATTAGTGACCTTGAGCAATGCAGTTTCTGTGCTGTGACAGGTCCTAAAGCCCGACTGGAATGTGTCTAAAATATCAAAAGTATTCAAATATGAATATAGCTGTGAGTAGACCACTTTCTCTAAAATCTTGGAGATAAAAGGCAGTTTAGAAATAGGTCTATAGTTGGTATATACTGTATGATCCGAATTAGGTTTTTTGAACAAGGGATGAACAATTGCATGTTTGAAACGGTTTGGTATTACTCCACTCATTAAGGAACTGCTAATTATAGCTGTTAGACTAGAACTCCCAGTAGAAAAAACAAATTTAAAAAGATGAGTAGGGAGAATATCCAGTCTGCAGCTACCTCCATTCATTTTAGAGACGATATCTGCCAGCTGCGCTGATGAAACTGGTTCAGAGTTAGTCAAATTGTTAGACAGCGCAGGATTAATTGATGAACAGGAATGTGAAGGTACAATTGCACTTCTGATCTTCTCAATTTTTTGAGTAAAAAATAATAAAAACTCTTCACAAGTCTCTTGAGTAAGGAAGTTGTGTAGTATTTAATAAAATACATATTTTTGTAGGCTAAATTGTTGTGCTGGAATTTTCTGTCACAATTGAACTTTAAATAACACTTTTCCAGAGTAAACCAAAATGTATAATATATTTAAACAGTGGGGAACTCATTTGTGACCTTCACGGCTTGATAAAAAGGGAACATTTCACATACTAACGTTTCTAATGGCGCTGGCCAGATCAGAACAAAGGGAGACACAATGAAAAGAGAGGAACTAAAAAGGAAACATGAGAATGATGCTTTTATTACCAGTACAAACTCATTCTGAAGATGAGCGCAAGTTAACGACTTTAAAATCAAATAAAGCCCTGATAGTCAGACAAAGACTGTATTTTGAAGTGGATTTGATGATTTATATGTTATTAATATGAATATTTAAGAATAATTCATTATTGTTTTCTTTTCTTTTTTAAAAGCACGTTTAAATAGTCTCAAAATTGAATCAGCATTATGAAGAGCTCCTTTGATAAAATATGATGCATTATTTATCTTGATACAAAATGGCACATGTACTTCAACGACAACCACAGGACTCCGGATTTCAGCGACGAGATCAAAGGAAAAGCATCTTTTCCCCTCTCAATAAGCCTCTCCGGTGATGTGAATGATGTGCAAACCACCGTCACCCATTCAAGAGGTGCTAATTGGCTGCGCTTACGTACTACAGCCAGATGCAGAAGCCCCGAACACTCTGATGGAAACAGAGGATGTGAATTCACACTTGTAATTTGAGTTGCAAGATCCTCAAAATCTCTTTAGGACATATCAGATTACCATAAAAAGAAGCTGTAAATGCTGAATAGTCATTGATTTATTTGCATGACATTTATGGACGTCACTGTTCATGACAGCAGATGGCATGTATCATAAGCTCTCGTCAGTTCTTTTCACAATGACGCATTCTCAAAATGTAAATTAACATACATTCAGAAACTCTGTTCACCTCAGACTTCAGTCCAATAAGCCCAAGGAACAAACAGTCTGATAAGGAACAGCTATTGGAAATCTGATAAAGATGCACCTATCCTAAGCATTCCATGCGACAGAGGGGATTAATGCATCCATGAATTATTAAGCAGATATGAAGATGGCCTGGAGAACTGATGGGAAGCCTCCTGTGTATACTTGATAGGGCTGATACACTATTGCAGAGCTTCTAATGATGAGCACTGAGACACCCAGACACTGGCCCCTGTTTCAGTCTGAGTCATCGCTATCCTTGGCCGTGTGCTTCTTCTTTTTCTTCTTGTGTTTCTTCTTTTCTTTCTTCTTCTTCTCCTTTTTCTTCTTCTTCTTCTTCCGGTTGTGATCCGAGGAGGCAGAAGAAGTTGAGGTGGAGTCAGAGTCGGAGGTGGTGTCTTGAAGGAGCTGTTTCAACTGCTGGATCCTACAGTGAGGAGAAAAAAAGACACATCAAAATGATTTTCTATGCACAATTTTGTAATACGCAGACAAAAAAGATAATCAAACTATAGATAATGGACCTCATGAAAACATTTAACATGAAAAAATATACGCATCTCCTTTAAAATAGTCCTATTACAGATTAAAAATGTAAAATTAAATTCAGTTTAAAAATAATTATTTATTAAAATATTAATATTTAATATTATACATACATACATATATATATATATATATATACACACACACACACATACATACATATATACATGCATATATATATATATATATATATATACACACACTACATATGATATATATTTATATATAATATTTACAACACACTTATAATAATAATATTAATTTCATGTGTGTGTATTGATAAATATATATTAAATATTATTATAAATATATTATAAAATATATATATTACAAATAATATTTATAACATATTTATAATAGTATTATTTAATATACATTTATACACACACACATATATACACATACATGTGTGTGTGTGTGTGTGTGTGTGTATATATATATATAAACATACGTGTGTATGTGTCTGTATATCTAAATATTAAAAATATAAATAAAATATAAATATTTAAAAAAAATGTACATATATATATATATAATATGTGTGTAAATATATGAAATATTTGTATAAATACATAGCATATTATAAATATTAAGTATATTATATATATATATATATATATATATATATATATATAATATTCAATAAATATTTATATACATATTACACACAAATACACACAAATTATATTTATATTTAATATTATATTAAATATTGTAAAATATAAGATTTATATAGTCTTAGGCGTGTTAAAATTATCAGTAAAAAAGTCAGTTATTTATATATTTTGCTGTAGTGTGTCAGTAGGAAATATCAGACTGATATTATATATATAAGAACCTACAAAAATGTATAGAAAACATTAATTTTACACTTATTTATACATTTGAAAATCCTTTTGGTGGCGCTAGAAGCACAGAAATTACACACTTCACCTTTGAGCAATTGGATTTATTTAGAATAATTTAACTAAATTCAATTGCTATTGATTTGGGCAACATAAGAGGAAGCAGAAAACACAAGCACCTTCTGACAGCCTGTGCCACACTGACCTGAAACTATTAACAATTCATCAGATCACCGCTGTTCAGAGGGTTCACATCCTCTAACAGAACCGCACAACCCCGTTTTAGCTTTGCTTTCATTCACTACATGCTGTGAAGTCTGCATCAATGTTACAGTGGCTGATTTCTGACTTTCAACTTTTTTTTAACAAGCTACTCCTTGTATTCCAACATCCTGCTGAAAAATTCAAATTGCCAGTCCCATGGGAATGTTTAGTAACAGTTCTGTGGCATAAATGTGGAGCTCAGCAATGTACGAACAAAATAATCTGTCAAAACGGCCCACAATGGGTTTACATCCCACATAACGGTTTCTAATTACTCCCATGTAGCAGGAGCTCTTGTCACCACATTACAGAAGTTAATCACAGTGGAGTAAAGAGTTACGTAATCGTCTGCAACAGGGTTCTTTTGTTAAACTGACACAATTCATCAACACTGGCCTCTGAGAGACCTCAACATACCAAATAACTTATTAATAAGCAGATCCAGAAGAGGCTGAACATTATTAAAAGCTCCTCATCTCATTGACACGCACTACCATTCAAAAGTTTGGGGTTAGTAAGATTTTCTTCTTAGTAAGAGGCATTAAATTGATCAAAAGTTACATTAAAGACATTTATTATGTTACAAAATATTATATTTTAAATAAATGCTGTTCTTTAGAACTTTCCATTCACCAAAGAATCCTGATTTTTTTTTTTTTTTTTTAGTTTTCACAAAAATAATGTTTCTTGAGCCAAATCAGCATATTAGAATGATTTCTGAAGGATCATGTGACACTGAAGAGTGGAGTAATGATGCTGAAAATTTAGCTTTGCATCACAGGAATAAATTACATTAATATATTAAAATAGAAAACAGTTATTTTATATTTTATTTTAAATTGTAATAATATTTCACAATATTAATGTTTGTACTGATCAAACAACTATTCAACTAAACTATTCTTGGTGAGCACGAGAGACATAAAAAAAAAACTTTTGAATATTGTATTGTAAATTGTGTCTATCCTTATTGCTTATTTTAGCTATTTATAAAACTTGACGTACCTTGTCTCCTTTTCATTGCGTTTGTTTTCTCGAATGATATCGTACATTGGATCCTCATGTGCCTGTGAAAGAATTGTATGAACATTCATTAAACAGTTAAGGTTCACCATATAAAAAAAAAAAACTTGCAATGGAAGTAAAATATTTTATACTAATAGCTTCAGTTATAGTACATTTTTTATGTTGTGCAGTCAATATGGCAGACATTGTGGACTTATACTTACACCTAGTGGTGTGGATGCAACATCACACAAAAATAAAAGTTTAGGTTGTGTGCGAGCGAAAGCATCTGACAATAATAAGGGGGATACAGAGATCATTCATATTATGCTGACCATGTGACTTCAACATGTTGGACCCCATGAGGCAAACCGCTCCATGTAAATAAATCAACTTTTATTAGGCCTATTCATTTATAATTAATTAATTTTATTTATTTAAAGTACTATTCATTTATTTATAAGGAAAATAATACTGAGTGTACCTTTCAGAGCTTTGCAAAGTGGCTGTGTTATTGAAGGTTGTGGGAGTTAAAAACTACATTGCATAATTTAAAAATAGTAAAACCGCAACATGTGCGTAAGTGCAGTAATACGTGTTTTAAAGGCACAGACACACTGTGAAAAAACAAGGACACACAAAAAAACTATGTTTTAGTTCTAATGGACAGAGAAAGGATGGAAAACCTAAACAATGACACAAGCGAACTGTGCAATTGACCAAACCTCATAATCACATGATGACATAAATTCAAATTACATATTCATAAATGCAAGTTTACTAATAAAAAACTCTTAATTCATGGTTTTGACGCCTGAAATAAGCTGTACATAGACAGACTATTTGAATAAGAAATAATTTATTTGGTATATTTATATCCAACTGTACTTTTATTCAGATTTTTATATTACTACCTCCCTGGCACTTTTATTTTTGTATGTATAGTTGTATAATGTTTAATATTTGCATTTGAATGAAAGTGCATGTATCATTTTAATGTTTATTCAATAAAAAAAATATATCAAAACCACATGGCATGTGATAAAAAAAAGGGAAAAAAAGAAGCTTGGTTATATATCAATACTTTGTATAATCAGCAGTAATCTGCTACTTCAATCTCTAAAAATGTTCTTAAAAAACCCTGTATATGTAAGGCCAAAGTTTTTAATCAGGCTTTAAGTCAAGGTTACTGTACATGGTTTAAAATAAATCCCTTAAACTGCAGCGGTGTAAAAAGTAGGCCATGTGTGTGTCACTTACTACTCTGAACTGCTCCAGTTTCTGGTTGCCTTTAATGAAGAACGGACATTCTTTGTCTCCTGTTCTGTGGCCGTACTTCTTACATCTCCAGCCTACACACACAGTTTGTTTTCTCAATGACCTTCATCCACGCAGTCAAATCTAAAACACCATTTGTCGCTAAAAGTAACAGGCATCAATTTACTATTAAAAAAATAACTATAATAAACAGCACAAACTCATGTTATGTAATTATACACTGCACAAAAACTTTTCTATATACACGACCAGTCAAAGACTATGGAAGCTTGTTTCCGCCAGGTAATAAAAAAATAAATAAAGGCTTTTTATCTCACAATTCTGACGGGGGAAAAGTATGAATTGTGAGTTATAAGCTCGAAATTCTGAGATATAAACACAATTGTGACTATCTCGCAATGGAGTGCTGCAGGGATGACGACAAAATCCGGAAGATTAATTCGCCACTGGTTCCCTTGAGATTTTGCTATGGGGTTTAATAATGTTTTTTATTTTTTTTATGAGAAAAATAAAGCATGTGGAAAACATTACATGACGATACTTTGACGTTTTGTTGGGACTTTTTTTTCTCAGAATTCAAAGCTTATGTCTCATCTTGCAATTCCATGTTTATAATTCTCAAATCTGACTTTTTGTCACAATTGCAAGTTTATAATTCGCAATTCTGACTTTTTTTCTTGCAATTCTGAGTTTATTACTTGAAATTCAGACTTTTTTTCTCTCACAATTGCGAGTTTATAACTCACAATTCTGACTTTTCTCAGAATGGTAAGATATAAACTCGGAACTGCAAGAAAAAAGTCATAACTGTCAGATAAATGTAATTGCAACTGTTTCTCACAATTCTGACCTTTTCTCACAATTGCAAGTTTATATCTCACAATTATGACTTATCTCCCAATTGCAAGTTTATATCTCACAATTATGACTTATCTCACAATTATGAATTTATATCTTGCAATTCGTACTTTATTTCTCACAAGTCTGAATTTATAACTCATGATTTCAAGAAAAAAAGTCAGAATTGTGAGATAAAAAGTCCCAATTACTTTTTAATTGGGACTTTGTCTTTCAATTCTGACATTTTTTCCTAAAAAATTTCACGTTTTTATATCATAATTCTTTTTTCTCCCAAATCTGAATCTATGTTTCACAATTCTGAGAAGAAGAAAAAGTCAGAATCGCAAGCTATTAACTTGGAATTGTAAGGGGAAAAAAGTCAGAATCGCAAAAAAAGTTAGAATTGCGAGGAAAAAAAGTCACAATTACCTTTTATTATTTTTTATTACGTGGCAGAAGGAAGCTTCCATAAAAGAAACACCTACTCGATTAAATTCAGGAGTTCAAATTAGACCACAAAAAAAATATATCTTTATTTTAAGAGCGAAGTATATCTGAAAGTTTGCTTACACTGCATGACCTTCACCTCTTTTCCCAGAGGCATCCACAGTCCTTTGGTGGGAGCGTGAGCCAAGAAGCTCCTGGCGTCCTCATTACCAGGGTCATCAGGAATACAGTCCTCTGGTTTGTAATCATCTTCCTGCAAAAGCAGTTATGCGTGTATTGCAAAATGCTCACTCAAAAACGTATTTCTAATGCCTTTACATAATCTCTGATGACTAGAGGTAACACTTTATTTTACAGTGTCCTTGTTACATATATTACAGGTGCTTGCTTACTGTATTAATAACAGTATATTATGCATAATTGTATAAAACCCTAAAACAGAAACTATTCCAAACCCTAACTCTGTAGTAAATACATATTGTTAATTCATGTTACCGAGTACTTAATTGTATACAATACACTGTAACAATGGCACCTTTAAATGAAGTGCAACCAAACTAGCTCATGATAAATTCGCAGCATTTAATGGTAACACTTCAAGCCATGACCAAACCTTGATTAACCCAGGAGGAGGATTTTCATAGCTGAAAATAAAAATAAAAAAGAATGTAATAACATAACGTTATATGCAAGACAAAAGTGGAACAGAATGCTACAGCAGTTCAGATAATAAAAACTCTAAGTTATACAAAAGAATTATAAATACCAAACGGATGTTATGCAAATACTCACAAAGTCTCCACATGCTTGAGTTTCTGCACCTCTTGAATCAGTTTTCTGGTTTGGTTCTTGAATTTGTCATCATCTTGTTTTGACTCCTTGTGTTTCTTTCGTTCATGTCTGTCCTCGTGATGCTCTCGGCTTCGTTTGCGATCTGACATTGTACATTCGTTGGAGATATTTTCTGGTATATCTATAATCACATCTTATGTTCAAAAAGTTAATACTTCAGTGTAATGATGATTGTAAACTAAAGGCACATATGAGCGTCTATTTGACCACTTCCGGGTGAAAGTGCTTTTTCAAAATAAAAGGCCCCTAAAACGTGCATTGAGATTTAAAAAAAAAAACTACAGTGCGTCAAAGATAAAACTTCTAAAAACCAAATATATCATTTAAGAACCTTATTTTTAGTTTCTATTATTTGGAAAAATAAGCCCAGTACTCTATGTACTCACACTGTTACAGTAAATGAAGATATGACTTTTTTTATTTACAGAAACTGGGAGGATTGACATATTAAGAAGTTGATTTAACCACAATTAATTTTGTGATTCCAGTTTTCTACAAGTACAGTATTTTTTGACACAAATTGTGTTGCTTTTTTAAAATATACAAATTAAAAATTATTATAATACAATTTGGGGCCTAGAAAAAACATTATGGGTCTTTTAATCTCTTTTAAGAGGAATAAATAAACACACAAACTTTATTATTTGACTTTTTATTTAAAAAAAATTCTGTCAAAGATCAAACAAGACAATTTAAATATATCGAGACAGAAAAAAAGAAGCCACTATGACATATTTTTGGTCTTTTCTATATAGTCTGAAGGCAACTATGCCACCAAATGTAAACACAACACAATTTTTTCAAGCATAAAAATTAATTCAACGTGTAAGCCAAGTGTAAAGACAATATCTTTCTTTTAATATCAGTAATCCAAACAGTGGATTCAAATGTGTGAATTCAGTGTACAAAATTAACATTAAACGCACAATATATAAAAGTTATCTTTCTTGTTGAAAAAATAACAATATGTGGTATCATGAAAATAATAGCAAATTTAAAAAAAAACGACAAAAAGTCACAGCATTGTTCTGTAGCACAAGTTACACTGTCCTGCAAAAATAGATGTTTATGCCACTTGTCCAGAAGGATCCAGAAACAGATTCTTAAGAGAAGGAAATGAGACGTTTTGTTCAATTTAACCCAGTCCCTCAATATAAACCAGGCTATAATGACTCCTCCACTAGGTGGCATTGTAACACATGAGGAGAAGTGATTATCATCCTCATCATGAACTTCAGTAGCTCCTTTCAAAGTGGGCCAGAGTCTTTCATTTTCAACGATCCCGAAGGTCTTCAGAGAGATGAGAGGAAGTCCTTCAGACCACCTTTCTTACTCTGATGTTTGTTTTCCAGCATAAGGATCTTTTTGAGGCGGGCGAAGGGTGACGACTTTGCACTGCCAGACTTTGATGTCGAGCTGGTGTTTGAAGACACTGACCTGCGGGAAGAAAGCATTGAGTAAATGGTTTCAGTAGTTCTGTGAGATGCAGTTGTGACCTGCAGCATAAATGTTCAAAGAGTAGCTTACCTTGGTGTGCCACTTGGTGTTCTGTCCGCTACTGATTTTGGAGTGGCCCTGTTGACAGACTGTGGAGTTCTTTGTTTGCCTGCACTTCCTGGGGTACTTCGGTTCTGTGACAGAGTGGCCAAAAGCTCACGGTTCATTCCAGGTTGTCTGGACATCTTATTACAGGTGTAACACGTTGCCATCTAAGAGAACAAAGTATCTTGGTTAAATAATGGTTAAATGATCAAATATGTTTTTGCCTAAGTAATCATGCCAAAATGATTTGAAAAACACACACATACACATAGCCTACTGTTTCCACATACATACATACACATACTGTACATACACATTATATATATATATATATTTTTTTTTTTTGCTGAGAAAATGTCTGGATATCCCAACTTTAAAAATGCCTAATATGATAAGTTTTTTTCTTTTTTTCCTGATGACAAAATGAGTATATAAAATGTTTTATCATATTAAGGATAGATTAAAATATAAATCCTCTACATACACAAAACCCTGTTTGTAATAGAAAAATAGAATATCTATCAAAACAAAATCTGAAGAGAAGATAAACGATGTCTGACATCAGATGTACTCGTGGATCTTACAATTGGAATGCAAAACAACTGATATGCACAATTAATTCATTAATAATGTTGATAGACAAGTGTCTCACAAACAAAAGTCGATTGCCCAATCTTCATACGCTGACTGGAACCCCAAACAATATTGCAACATGAATGCTTTAACATGAATAAGTTACTAAATCGAATGTATAAAATAAACATCTTGTTTTTTTTAGATGGTTATACTGTTGTGCTAACAGGTTTTGTAGCATGAGAGTCTGCGAGGTTTAGCAGGCACTTGTGAGCACTTATCTCAGGTATTTCACACATTGCACATGAACGTGAGCTCTATATACAGCAAGGTACAGGCCAAAAGTACACTACACACACAGGCCATCCGCAGACAGAAACTGCCAGAGACAGCACTAAATTAAGCCGACCAACCCCTAGCATTTCCAATCTTCTACTTTATAAACTTCAGTATACTGACGTACAATTTATTTTATTCAGCAAGGATGCATTAAATTGATTCAAATTTACAGTAAAGACATTCATAATGTTACGAAAGATTTCCTTTTCAAAATACTGTTCTTTTGAACTTTCTATTCATCAAAGAATCTTTAAAAAAATTATTATCAGTTTCCACAGAAATATCAAGCAGCACAACTGTTTTCAACATTGATAATAATAAATGTTTCTTGAGCAACAAATCAGCATCATGTGACACTGAAACTTCAGTTAAATTTTTAAATATAATACAGTGGTTAAAATTGTAATAATATTTCACAATATTACAGTTTTACTGTAATTTTGATCAAATAAATGCAGTTTTGGAGTAAATAAGAGACTTTCCAAAACATTAAAAAATCTTACAGACCCCATACTTTTGAATGGTAGTATACACAAGAAAAACCTTTCAGTGGTTGATTCATAAATCCTGAACATATGGTTACATTGTTGCATTATTGTAATTTATGTTAACTGCACATGATGAAACTTGCATTCTTCTGTGTGGAAATTGAACTCACCGACACAAAGGCTGCCATTGTTTGTTGAGGTAACAGGTGGCTAAGCTGAAGTGTAGATGATTTGAGATGATCCAGGTATGTATGTGAGAACAGCTATGTTTACTACAGTACCCTTCATGTGTGGAGATATAAAGAGCAAGACGAGCCAATCAGCTGCAGCGGGGGAGGAGACTACCTAACTGACTCTTGTCTCTCATTGGTTACTGAAAGAATGCTCTGTAGTATCCGAACAATCCTTAATGGAATTCCTCAGAAACTTGAACCAAGTCTTTAAAAAGTAACACAATTATTATCAATAAAGAAAACAATTCTCCTTTTAATTCTTCTGTACATTTAGTACTGCACATCTTGAATGGGAACTGTGGACTAAGTACAGATGGTTTGTATGAGAAATCTTTTCATTTGTACTTCAATAAAAAAAAAAATTCAGCATTAAAACTCAAATGTGCCACAAAAGTCTATTTTATCTTTTCATCTTACGAGGCTAAATAAATATATAAATCAATGTTTTTGCATTAGACTAAAACACTGACCACACTAACCATGCAAAGAGCTTTAGGAGAATATGATAGCAAGATTACGGCTAAAAAAGAAAACACCAAATACTAGTTAACCACTGCTTTAAAAGTTGAGCAGTTTTCCATATAAAGACAGCAGACATAACGCATCCTTTAATCTCCGTCATACAGCTCAATCCCAAAATAGATCATTCCCCAGGATCAAAATCTGCCCATTTAACAGGGTCATAAACACAATGCTCAAAAAAGAGACATCCGACACAGCCAGGCTGGGAATGAATCCTTGGGATAAACACTGTTAAAGAGAAGGATTGAATCAGAGGGAGATGAGAGATATAGACAAAGCAGAGATGTCATTCATAACCAGTATCTATTCCCATGTTTCTAAAATGAAAGTTCTGGGTTAAATGATTCTGCTGTAGAGGCCAGCTTAGGAGTTGGTGGAGCCTGTAGATTAAGGAATTATTGCTGGATAAGCTAGTTAAGAAGCCTGAAAGGTACACCAACAAACCAGCAACTAAAACAAGACATACAGAATGTGACTAAAAAACTAAAAAAACATGTTTCCAACAGAGGCAACTAAAATTACCAAAGAAATATTTTTGATTCATACCTCAGACAGTAAAAATAAACAAAAACAAATGAAACTCTTGGTTACCAACACTCTTCAAAATATGTTTTTTAGTGTTCCACAGAAGAAAGGAAGTCATTATGGAAGCTTGTTTCTGCCACAGAATAAAAAAAATAGGCAATTGCGACTTTTTATATAAAATGTGTGTGTGTGTGTAATTTTTATATATATATATATGTTACTTTTGAGGTTTAATATAAGATTTTGAATGTGGTCTCAGACTTTTCAGTCACAGATAACCTATACATTATGGATAATGATTATTAAAACTGAAATATATATTATACAGTTCTAAGTGTTTGGAAATGTAAACTGATATTTCCTACTGACACACTACAGCAAAAGATATAAATAACTGACTTAAAACCATTTTTTTGGGGGGGGATAGTAACATGCCTTTTGCACAGTACTGTATATTATGAAACATCAACATGTAGATTGCAGAAAAAGGTTATGTATCCTGCATATATACATACATACAGTATATATGTATGCAGGATACATAACCTTTTTCTGCAATCTACATGTTGATGTTTCATTAATGTCATAGACAAGCTGTTTAACTGAGCTTTTCACAGAGCTATCCCTAAACTTCTAAATATTTACTGACACTTTGCCTCATACACACACACACACACACATCAGTCCAGCAGATGGGCTTTTTGTGTTCTATTATTAGTCCAGGCTCCTGAAATACCCTCAACCCAGCAGCCACAAGCCGGGCTAGACTGTCGGCTCTGACCTTCCTGCTGAGATTCTAGATGCCACAGCTGCCCTTGATATGCAAGCCTGGCCAAGTAATATGTGTGTGTGTTCAGCTATTGATATGTGGAGACCCATCTGCTTTCCATGGCGATCGATCTGCGATACGCCCATCCCCCTTGACCAAACATGGAAAATCTGCATTGCTGATTCTTTCCCTGAGGGGAAACAGGATGTCACATGCACAAAGCATAACCTGCATCAAACACAGGCTGGAAAAAGCCAAGGTTGCTGGCACAGATGCTTCCCCAAATGTTGAAAGATGCACATGCAACATTTGAGCTTTCTGATGGAGGTATGGAAACTTTCCAACTCAAAAGTGACAACAACAAAGGAACTAGAAACGCAGGTGCTGCATACAAATCTATCTATCTATCTATTCTAAATATAGGACATAAAAATGCAATTAGTGCATCACAAATCATGGAATGTTGAAAATAGCATGCCATATAATCTTTTGGCAAAGACGCTCAGGTGGTGAACTACTTCCAATGTCCCCTATTTGCCTGTTTGGATGAGGATTTTTTTTTAATGCAGATAAAAACCCTCTGTTTCTCCAGGAAGTAACTTAAATATCTATAACCTTTTGTTTCTTCTTCTGTGAGGAATTTGGGTGTGGAGTTTGACAGTTTGACAGTTCAATATTAGCTCTGTGATTGGTTCTCGTTTCTTTCATCTCCGCTTGCTTGGTAAAATTAAGTCTTTTCTATCCGAGAAGTCTCTGGGAGTTGCAATCCATGCTTTTATGACAAGGCTGGATTATTGCAAATCCATCTATTATATCAAAGTCTCAAATTTCTCATTTACAAGTGGTTCAAAATGCAGCTGCACGATTTCTGAAAGGACGTAAAATATTTACGCATGTCATTCCCCTTCTGAAAGATCTACATTGGTTGCCAGTTAATTATAGAATTGAGTTTAAAATCCTATTACTTGTCTATAAATCTTTACATAATCAAATGCCAAGATATATGTCTAATTTACTACACCCCTGTAATCCCTCACGAAGCCTAAGGTCTGAAGATCAAAACTTACTTCAAATTTCATGAAAGAGCTTTTTCTGTGGCTGGTCCCACTTATGGAACAGCCTTCCAAACCACATTAGCACTGCTTCTATCTGCATTCAAATCTAGTCTTCATTGGCTTGTTTTGTTCTTCTTAGTTTCCTTTTATATGTTATCTTATGGTCTTTTTATTTTGTATTGTACAGCACTTTGGCCAGCCTTGTTGCTGTTATTAAATGTGCTTAAGAAATAAACTGAACTGAAATTAAATGAAATGAACTGAAAGGAACTGAACGGAAATGAACTGAACTGAACAATGTGCCCTGATTAGTTTTCTGGACTAGTGTGTTGTGATTGGTCAACCACTTCAAGCGTGTTTCAGAAATGTCACGACCCTCATCATAACCGTGAGTTTCAACACCAGGCCTCATCCCCTTTTTTGTGCATGCCATGAGCAGGAATTATTTAAATGAGGGAGTAAAACTCAAGACTACAATCAATGTGTTTCAGGGATTTCAGAATCAGTGTTTACTGATTTAGAGAATAAATCCTTTAGGAGGGACTTTGTGCTTTGGAACTTTGCAGATATTTTTCAAGCTTAAACAGCAACATTACACACTAAAGAAAGTTGAAAATTAAAAACAAACAAAAAACATAATAGGTCATCCATACAGTATGCAACAAGGGTTTCTGTAATCAAAAACTATTGCATGGTGTAATATGTGCCAAAATGAGTCTTACTGCTTAAAAATACGCTAGTGAACTGTGTGCTATACTGCATGTGTTTGGGAAGATGAAACGTGCATTAATCCAACTAGCCAACAAATATATAAAAGGATACTTGAAATAACTTTCTAAAGACCTGGCAGAGCTGTCATTAGCCACAGCATGTCAAGCATTTCACTGCAAGAGACTGTGTGGCTCTGACTAATTCAAAAGTTCAAAGAGACCCCCCCCCCCCCCCCACACACACACACACACACATACACACTCACTCATTCATAATACAACACGATTGACAAGACAGACAGCAGCAGTAAAATGTGTCTAATGCAAAGAGACGGTGAAGAAGGATCCTTGTAATCCTTTTTTGGGATACACAGCAAATGAATTTCAAGCATCAACCTTTTGACTATTTTTTTGAAGGATCTTATTAATAGTGACAATGATGCTAAATTTATGTTCTATTCAATCTGACATCATCTATTCAAGGCAGACAAACAGAGAAAGATGATCTTCATGACCTCCACTAAAGAGAATTTTGCTTAGAAAGTTCCCTAAATGCTCTGACCCTCAAAGCTAACTCTGTCCTCTTTACCGTACAGTGGGAAAATACGAAACGGTTAATATAAATGAACTCTCCTGACATTGTCTCCCTATCAAGTTCATTATTCGTCAAGCCAAAATCTTCCTCTCCTGCAGAGAAACAAATGCCAGCAATGTATGCAGAATCTAGCAGTCTAACGCCAACCACTCCACCCACAGAACCATGAGATATGCATCCGTGTGCACCAGCACGTACACCTCCATAACATCCGTGACCTTTTAAGGGTTAAATACTTCTACAAATAACCACTTTTTAAAAAGAAACACCTCCAATCACACACTGATCCAGCCACACTTCAGAAGAGCTTCAGAAAATGAGAACTTTACTGCTCTAAATCATCTTCCTTGGTTTCAAATCGAAGTCATCTGACGCTAAACAAATCACTATAAAAGAAGCTTTTCAGTGTCTGATTAATGTCTTTCTGCCAGATGAATGATAATTAACGTGATAGTCTGTAACCACAACTTTAAAAATACTCCTTGCGAAATTTCCAAACATTTTAAAGTGTTGAATTCAGTCTTCCAAGTGTGCATCAGCAGTAAAGTGCACTCATATAGGCCATAAACCAAAATCAATGGGAACTACTTTTAGAGCCACATCAACGATCCTGGCTGTGTCACCCAAAAAAGGAGCAGACAAAAAGAGATATACAGGTATACGCAGACACACAGAATGATCACAAAATGATCTTCCCAAACCTATCCGGAACGCAGAATCCCTGACAATCTTCAGGAAACAGCTGAAAACTCATCTCTTCCATCAGCACTTAACTATATCCTGCTGAAAAGAAAGAAAGAAAGAAAGAAAGAAAGAAAGAAAGAAAGAAAGAAAGAAAGAAAGAAAGAAAGAAAGAAAGAAAGAAAGAAAGAAAGAAAGAAAGAAAGAAAGAAAGAAAGAAAGAAAGAAATGTCTTCGCCTATGCTTCCACTGTTTCTTAATCTCTCCCTGTTCTAGCTTGTACTATTCTAAGTTATGTCTGAAACTTGCATTACCTTTTACCTTTCTATTATTGAGTTTCTATTCCAGAGTGGACTGTGGTCAGGATGCATAAGAGCTGCAGGCTCATGAAGAGCCCAGTTTGAATCTGACCTGGGTCATGTCCCAATTCTGTGCCTCCTTTTTCAACCATACTTCCCTTTCTCTTTGCCACTATCCTATAAAAAAAAAAAAAGCAAAAATGCTAAGCTTGCACATAAAATGTTTCTATAATTCAGAAACGCTTGTTGCATATTTTAAATGTATATTTATGATGTGTTCTTGCCCACTATTGAAAGTTTTTTTTACTATTAATACATTACTGGTTAAAAGTTTGGAGTCTGTGAGATTTTTTTATGCATTTGAAAGGAGTCTCTTATGCTCACTTAGGCTCCATTTATTTGATCAAAATATAGAAATTACAGTAATATTGTAAAATTATTACAATTAGAAATAACTATTTTCTATTTGAATTAGTGTTGTAAAACCGATTAATCTGTTCAAAATATGTTTATATAATATATATATATATATATATATATATATATATATACATAATATATGTGTGTGTGTGTGTGTGCACAAACATATGTATATTTACATATATATACACACAAATATATAAATATAATCTTATATATACACATTATTTAAACACAAACTTTCATTTTAGAATCGATTAATCACGACTTATCAGCACTAATTTGAATATATTTTAAAAAGTAATTTATTTCTGTGATATTCATTTATTATTTAAACCGTGAAAGTTCAAAAGAACAGCATTTATTTGAAATATAAATCTTACATAACATTATAAATGTCTTTACTGTCTCTTTTGATCAATTGAATGCATCCTTGCTGAATGAAAGTTTTAATTTCTCTCAAAACATCTTACTGACCCTAATCTTTTGAACAGTGGCATACACATATGGCAACATGGTGTTTGTTCTTTCTGATTTCTATAACTCTAATAATCTAATCTCAAGCACCTGTTCTTAAAACACTCAGGAAAGGGCAGAAAAGTAGAAATAGAGACAGCAAACATACTGAACTCAAGAGGACATAAAACATGTGGACTTGACCTCACCAGAGCATTGGAGGCCCTTTTAAACTTTCGGAGGACTACAGTCTGTTCTGCGCTGAGTCTCTTTCCCGCCGAATCCCTCTTCAGAAGTTTCCTGATCCTCGCAGTGGGCTTCCGTTTGGGCCGCAGACGCACGTGATAATTTCCCAGTTGTCGCCACTGGAAACAGAAGGGGCAGATCACAGACTCCGGCAGGGCAGCGGCTGGAACGGTGGGAGAAACATAGATGGGGTTTTTAACATGGCAACTGGTTAAAATAAAACAGGTGATGCTATGCTCTATTCTGAGGACAGTTTGGCATTTTGGACTTTGGAAAGCAGCTTTTCCAATATGTGGTCATCCTACCCTGCTGTCGGGCCTTTGAGGTCTGTGAAGGCCATAGAAATGGGTTCATGTTTTACATCAGGAAATGTGGTTGGACTTACTGGGTTTAACTTGGGATACCGTTCCTTTTCAAAACCAACTTTCTGTTCTGTTGCCTACAAGGTCTTATATAGACTTTGGGAGTACATTAAAAGCTCTTTACAATGACATACAAGTCTATTAATATAAAGAACAAAGCCATAACTTACCGTTGCTCTGATGCCTTCTCCTGTAATAAAAAAAGCAGTAAAAGAGTTTAGTCTTTAAATCTCAGACTTTAAAAGAGTTAGCCTGGAATATGGCAGTTTATGCATAATTTATGAGCTTGGTAGAGGTCTTGCACCCTAATCCAGTTTTTTATATTTTATAGACCTTATGCGCCAGAGAAACAAGCACGCAGCCATCTTTAAAATGTAGTGTTTCAACTTCCGTTTTTGCTGTAGCTCTGTATATTTCTATGGCATCGCTGTCGAAGAGTTATTAGCTGGTGATGAAGCAGATTTACTTATTGTAGAGTTAACTAAAGTAACCATGAGCATTGTAATGTTTGAAGCGGATTTCATAACAAATGTCAGTAGTGTGTCAAAACCGGGAAGATTTTAAAGAATAGTTCTCTTAAAAAAAAAAAAGATATTCGGTCATCATTTACTCACCCTCAAGTTGTTTCAAACCTGTATGAATTTCTTTCTTCTGCTTTCCATTTTGAAGAATGTCGGTAACCAGACAGTTGATGGACCCCATTGACTTCCATAGTAGGAAAAAAATACTATGGAAGTCGATGGGGTCCATCAACAGTTTGGTTACCGACATTCTTCAAAAATAGAAAGCAGAAGAAAGAAATTCATACAGGTTTGAAACAACTTGAGGGTGAGTAAATGATGACCGAATTTTTATTTTTAAGTGAACTTCCTTTAAAATGAGCGGTTCATAAATCAGTAAGTTCTTACCTTCATGCTGTGGAAATATAATCCGGAAGACAGAAAAAGGGGCGGGGCTTTAAGGTCTATTGATTCTAACATGCAAAGTGAAATCTCTGCAACAGACTATGAATGAACAACAACAAAAAAATCTTCTGACCCAATGTTGCTATCTGGTACAATATTCAATATCCCGCCACATATGTATTTTCAGGAGTTTTCCTTAAAACACAAATACTCAGGTCAAAGTGCTGTACACACAGGCTGTCAGTGGCCATGACTTCCCCGGGGGCTTTAATTTCCCCTGAGACTTTGTGAGTGTACATCCTATTTTTGGACATGGTGCTGTTCTTCCTATCTCATTTATATAAGCTTCATAATCCTGTCTAAAATTAGTTCACATTGCTAAAAGCTGCCTCTTGTTATTGTGTGGCACGTGCATGTTAAGGGAAGCAGGGTTTTTTTGTATTATTATTGTAATCATCCAATGTCCCATGCACAACTGTTTGTAATGCCACAGTGGATGTTTCACAGCATGCCATAGAGCCGGGGCAGACCTCTTGTTCAGTGAGAACACATAGAGCTGTTATCTGGGTAGTGATGAAGTGTGAGGGAAATAATTCCTGCCTGCCATGAAGTCTGATAAATGTCCTCCAAACACACATTGCAAACAGGGACACATTCATTTGTGTCACAAACATTCTCTGTCGATTGTGTCCAGGCTTAAATGGATTTTCCCTTTTTCCCTTTTTAAATAAATGGATTCTTAAGGGTTTAACTTTTGGGTTTGTTTGTTACATTGTTTATGTTTAATTTTATTATTTTAATTTCTTTATTGGCTTTTTTTAACTGAAAGTTGTACATGTGCAGAATTTGGAAACATCCACCCGGCAATTATTTGTTTATTTTAAAGCTTTTCTGACATTTTCTGAGACATATTTATTTGCTTATTTATTTTTGTTTAATTCCATTGCTTTGTTTAATTGCATTAAAGCTTGTTTATTTTGAATTATTTAATTGTTTTTCTACTATAAGAACAAAACAACAAATAGTCCTTTTATTTAATTGTTTGTTTTCTTTCATTTGAAAGTTTCGTTTGACTTTTATTTTATTTTCATTTATTTGTTTTTATTATTTTGTTTAATTTTAAAGCTTTTCTGATATTTTTTAAGAAAAAAATATTTGTATGTTTATTTATTTGTTTTATTTCAGTGCTTTATTTAATTGCATGTAAGCCTGTTTATTTCCAAAAGATTGTTTTGCTTCATTTACATTTTTTGACTGACACACACACACACACACACACACACACACACACACACACACACACACACACACACACACACACAGCACTACTTTTATTCATTTGTTTTATAATTAGGCTATTATTATTATTTCAGAGTTTTGTTTGATTTGACTATTTTCATTCTTTTATTTTTATATTTGCCTTTTGAATTAAAAAAAGTAAAATCCACCTAGCACTGCCATTGGCATGTAATATCACAACATGACTTCTTTCTGTGGTAATCTAATAAAAATAATTTACCTATTAATAATGCAGCTTCTTTTAAGTGCTCTCAGAACCAAGATAAAGAACCTTTTCAATTAATGAACTGTCTCAGCACGATTATATCAACAAAAACTAAACCTTACTCTAACTAAATCACCTGTGATAAAAATCAAGAAAGAGAATAATGCCCCCATTACAGTCCACTGATAACTCTGGCAGACACAGCTTATCCCTATCGACGAGCCAGGCTGCAAAAGCCCGTGGCTTACGAACACACCAGTGGAAGATACTGAGAGTGAACCTTACATTCAAAAGGGCTTAACTCAAGTGGTTTATAAATAAGAACATATCTCATCATCATGGCACGCATACTTTCAGACAACAGATTCCAGTAACTCACGTACATGCACGTCGTGAGTCAGTGCAGATGTACCCTGAACTCGACGACCACAACAAGCCGACTAACACTCAAAACATGCATGCTGACCCTGCACATGGGAGACATTTAATCTCAGAAAAACATGCCACAACACAAGGCTAGCGTCATTTATCTTTACTCACTCTGCTGTGAGAACACAGTCAGTACTAGCCAATAAACCAGGTGATTCACAGCAGCTTGAGATATTTAAATAAAGCAAGAATCTTCAGAAAATCTTTCCCGGGCTCATTTTTATTTGACTTTTCATCATTAGTTTCCTAGCTTCTGTTACACAGAAGGGTTAAAAAGGTTAAAAAAAAGGAATCTATATTGATAACACAAATTATTTACACTTATTATAACTGAAACGGTAGCACTGTTCAAGATGACGTTTTATTTGATTGTTAGACTAAAACACAGATAAAAGAATTTGAGGTTGCATTTATGTGTTGGTTAATCAATATGGATTTTTCAATAAAGATCAGACATTCTCCATCCACTTTCAATATTAAAAGAACAGATGTTTATGATGCTACACGTGGGATTAACCTTTTACACACCGAACAAAAACTCTAAAATGACTAACACACTGTTTAGCTGATGAGATTTGAGCGCACGTGTTTATTTCATCACCTTGATGGTGCATTTCAATTGCAATTATATCCACAAATATGAAAATAAGATGACTTGGACTGCACTTGTGCTTTTGAACACATCACTAACATTTTTACACTCTGAACTATACCACAAGGTTTACTGAACATTCACTGAAGAAATCACATAGAAAGCAACTATAATTCTCAATATGGAGTCATTCTTTAGTATAGAACAATTATCCAACAATGATATTAATGCAACTATTCAACAGGAAATAATGGGGTTCACACTCACAGGTACTGCAATTTTTGCAATGTCTGCATAAACTGTGCTTTTAATCAGCAACTGTTTATTCTAAAGTTAGAAAAGTGTATCGTTTTAGGTTTAAAAAATATACATAAATACATTTCAGTTAGCATTAAGATTGCAAAACAACGTTGCATAAATAATAATAATAATTATTATTATTATTAATTTCTAAAAAAGCAAGAATGACTTGTATTGCTATTTGCTATTACTGTCACTGAAATACTGATGATCATGCATATTATATTTGTATTGCTGTACTTCATTATACATTTTCAAAAAAGCAGAAAAAACGGTTCTGCTTATCAGTTATCTGACATAAAAATAATCGGTAATGCAATGGTCATAAAAACTAATATCTCTAATATAAATGTCTTTAATTGTAACAGTGCGTTGTGAATTGAAAATGAGGAGTAGCCTGCCATCTTCTGGTGACTTCATGATATTACAGTAGAAAGCATGGCGAGGAGGAGCATTTACAGTACAGCATGTGTCCACGTATAAATATGAACAGTTGATGAAAACTGAACTTGCATGAGAAATTTACATAATACTTACATGAAAAAGCGCGACTGTTCGGGGCAAATGTCTTTGTAAAGAAGAGAAGCCTTGATTAAAAACCTCGTTTTTTTGTCATCGCGTTTGCTTTTACAGCCAACCATTTTTGATAACAGTCCAGCGTCCAAACGTATTACAAATGCTAACTTATTATATAATTGTGGTGTATAATAAAAGAATGTGGATTTTTTATTATGTTTTCTCGGTCCAGCGTGACTACAGGAAACACCCGAGTCTTTAGGTCTTTACTTTAAAATTACCCACAATGCCGCAATGCGTGTGAGGAATTCTGGGAGTGCGAGTTTTTTTTTTTTTTTTTTTTTTTTTTTTTTTTTTGCGACGCGTAGCCTACAGTGCACTGGTCATCTGTGATTTACTGCTCCAATAAAGCCCTAATAACAAGATGCAATGTTGTTTACTTACACTGTAGCTATTGCTAAGGGAGTGTAGGCTATTTAATCCAGTGCTATACATTTTCAATTTACATCAACACCAGCACTCTATCGTTTTAGTGTTCATCGTGTTCAGGATTTTTCTACTGCAGACCATCATAGGTTCAATAGCCTAATATATAGGCTATATATATATATATATATATATATATATATAGGCCTATATATATATATAGGCCTATATATATATATATAAATGTATGTAAATATAGAAACACTTTATGAATAATTACAAGTAGGCCTAACTAACCCTAAACCAAACCTTATATAACCGTAACTCTGTAGTTAGTAGCCTACATGTAGTTAATTAATATTATTCAGTAAGTAGGCCTACAACTACGTCACCTTAAAATAAAGGGTCCGACTTTATTTTAAGGTGTCATTGTTACAGTGTAATTAGCCTATATTTAAGTACTGAGGATATTAATTAACAACATGTAGGGCTAGGGTAGGATTAGGATTTGGCTGAGGGTTAGTTGCATGTAATTATACATAATTTACTGTAATTACTAGGTTAGTAGGCTACCTGTAACATGTAACATGAAAACTGAAAAATAAAGTGTTACCTTTGTCTGCCAAAGCTATAGTCTATTTAGTTGCAAGAATATATAATAACATCAAAATTCAGTATCAATAAAATCATTTCAGTAAACTATATATTTTTTAGATTACATGGACATATCAAGGTCAAGATCTTATAATAATAATAATAATAATAATAAATTATTTTAATCATAATAATAATATAATATGATATTAATAGTAACCCATTATAATAATTCATTCTTATTTATTATTATTCTGCATTTATGACCAATTATATATATATATATATATATACACACACACATATATATATATATATATATATATATATATATATATATATATATATATATATATATATAAAAATATAAATGGCAACAAGCATGATATAATATATTATATTATAGGCATATTATATTATATTATAGCTAGCCTACTATAATACTATTATATTATTATATCATGTATTAGCCTATATAATATAATAATATAATAGCTATAATATAATATAATATAATATAATATAATATAATATAATATAATATAATATGCTTATATTATAATATACTATATCATGCTTGTTGCCATTAGCAATATGATTATCATTTGTCAAAAAATAAACTAAGATAGAAGATTTAAGATTTCAAGATTCAGTTTGGAGAGAAAGCAAGACTAATTGTTTGTTTTCCCCGCAATTACTGTCGAGGGACTTAAATACCCCATTTAGCATTACACAAGAACGGACTCCTCCTGGACCGTTCGCTGCGTCTCTTCTCGCAGATGACAGAGAGGAACTCATCATCACACGGACTCGATGCCCGAGGCGCTGCGTCGATCAAATGGATATTTAAGGCAGCGGAGAAAGCAGTTCACGTTCACTCTCAGCGGGCGCGCGGCCAGAGAGGCGGAGGGGTGTAGGCGCGCGCTCTGCCTCTGTCACTGCCTGAACAAATAAAATGAGACTTGTGTTGTGAACGAGGCATCTGAAAACGTGACCGTGAAGAGTACAAGGTACTGATTGAGCTCACGTTTTTAGAGGAGGACGGAGGAGGATGACCGCGAGCGCTCACTTCAGCGCGCGCGTTACCAGTGCGTCACCTTTCAGAAGAGCGCGTGTCGCTGAACTCCAGCTGCAGGTAGGTGCACTTTTTATCGTTACTAAACATTTTATTTGTTTTGCCACAAACTGCAGGTTATTTTCCTCTTGCGAACATCCGCGTGTTATTATCACCACCACCATTTCTTAAATTATTCTTTCTGAGTGTTTGTAACAAGCAATGGCTGTTATTTATGTAAATGGCTGCAACAAGCAAACGTTTTCCATTAATTTGCAGCAAAATGGTTCCTTTTGTAGCTTAATTTCTCAATTCACTTCAACCCAGAATAGATATACATTAGATTTATGTATTTACTTCATGATTATCCTGCTGTCCTTGAACATGTTATTTGCATATGATGCAGAGATTTGGCAGGGACATTCTTGACTTTGCTTATTGGAGCTTAAAATGTTGCATGTCAGTGTCATTGAATGCGAAACTATATGCAAGAGGGTTTGTGCCGCCCCCAATGTTGTTCTGGCTCGATCAACCGTGCCTTTTTAAGTGAAGGAACCCGCTTGTGTTGGCGAATAAAGCCTTTTCCCCTTTCACAGGTCCAAAGTCTTGAGGGGGATGAAGTGTGCTGTCAGCATACTGGAAACGCTAAACTGGCTTATAGGAGGCAGAGAGCTGAGTGAGTCTCTCAACGAATATGTAATGCAACACCAACTCTGATTCTGCTGAGACCTGCAAATGGAGGTGCAGAGGTCCGTGTGAGCCACTCGGTTAAAACTTGCAGTCCTCTTATAGTTCTGTCACTGCACCCAAATGTAGATGTAAAGCATAGGCACACATTTGCGGCGGCGCAAATGACAGATGGATATGAAAGCAGGGAGTGAATTGGCACCGTTTTACTTGTCATATCATGCAGAAACATTTTAAAAAACCTCTATTTTTAACATAGTGATTTTCCTTCCTCACTTACATTTGACAATGAAGAAAATATAGTATAAACAATTCATTAAGCCATCCATATTGAAATTTGATTCTCCAATCTGTCAGCAGGACAAAAATAGATGTCAGCATTAAAGTTAGTGTGGAAAGATCATTTCTTTCTAGAATAGTTTTTGGAACAGACTTTTTCTGAAGAAAATTATTATAAGACTGTAAAAAAAAAAAAAAAAAAAACTCTCCCAGTAGCTGTGTTTGCCAGAGGTTCACTGTAAAAAGAGCCGTGGTGCTTCTGGCTGTTAGCCACAAACACAAACACATCATCAGGTTTATACACAACACTAAAATTATGCAATAAACAGTATAGCTACATTCAAAATGTAACATAAAACTCACAAGAAAAATTAATATTTAATATTGAAATCAGTTAAAGTTGATTTTTTCATGAAAAAGAAAGCAGACAGGACTCAAAAAGAGAGAAAGGATTGAAAAGGGAACGCAACTGGAGGATATGTGTGTCACAGTCATGTTCAGTTTGCTTTAGGTTTCATGGACATTAAGGGGCTGTTTACAAAACGCCGTTTTCAACTAAAACTGCGTTTTGGCCGTTCAATTACACGACAACGGCGTTTTGGGTGCCTGAAAACGCAAACTTTTGAAAACGGGTTTCAAATTGCAAGTTTTTGAAAATGGTCTCTGTGTAAACAACAAAAAACGTGAATCTTGGAAAACGATGACTTCATGCACATGCATATTACATGTTCAATCTATAGTGTTGCATCGCCATCTAATGGCCTGTCGTCAGAAAACAGCGTTTTTAGTCGTTTTCGCGGATCCGTGTGTCATTTTGACAATGACGTCTGTACGCGGACAACTCAATTTTTCAGTTTTAATATCGTTGTCGTATAAATGTACCCTCAGTTTGTTTTCCTTTGTCACATGTCTTCCTTTGTTTGATTTTCCCGCCACTCCTTTGTTTCCATGGTCACCGTCATTATGAGTTAGTTTGTTTCAGCGGTGTATCATTAATTACCTTTAATTGTGTCAGTATTTAAGTTCCTCCTTTGTTAACACGCTCTTTTGTTTGCCTGCAACCACCCGTGACAATGTGCTTTATTACACCATCTCTTCTGAATAACCTTGGTTTATGAGATGATTTATTCTTTATTTGATTAAGTTTTAAATTTATATATAATCAAACATTCCTGGAGGTTTTTGTCTTAAAACAATTGTGAGTGCTTAACCATTTAACAAAATGTTGCTGTTGCCTTGACCTCTGAACCAATTTGTTTGTGAAGAAGTTCTTCTAATGTGTATCTCAAGGGAAAAGAGTGCTATACTGTGATAGTGAAGAGAAAACTGCACATCTTAGCAGCTCTATGGGTGTTATGAGAGGTGTAATGGGCTTCTGAAAAGGGAAACAACACTCATGATATTGTTTTTATTTTCCTTTTACTCAAGTAGACTCTTCAAAACCACTAGTATATTGCTGAGGAAGGAAATTAATTTTACGGTATACGCCGCAGCAAGCGAAACCTATTAAACTGCATCAAAATCGGTTTCAACCCTTCTCGAATCATATGAGGTTGTCCAGCATAATCAGTTTGTAGCGAATACAGATGTCAGCTTGGCTCTACAGAAATAAGATGAAAGAACTATGGTGCCAAATATGCTTATTTTCCCAATCTAAACTTGATCACAATTCATATCAGCTAAACAAGCAAAGCAAGATCTGACAAAGTGTTCCGACACATTGTGTTGCAGTGTGTCATTTCTCAGCGTTTCATTGAGCTTCTGTGATCAAATCGATTAAATAAGCCCCTTTTTACTATGATTAAAACAGAATGTGTGCCGAGTGGCTCCCCGTGTTCTCCCCAGACGACCCCTATATGCTTCCCCTGGCCCGATTGTTCATAGATCTGATAGAAGTACAGTTCCTGTCACTAGACATTGCAGGATGGCTGAGCCTGGTACAGAAGAAGGATGTTTGTTGGGCTGTGGATTGCAGTGGGCTTGTTGAAAACTGGACCTCCATTGTTTCGCACACAGGAAGAACTGTGTTGTGGAACCAAGCACAATGGACCCTCATACTGACCCCAAGGTCATTGCCCACACTTTCGGGGCACAGCTCCACATCAGCTTTATAATACAGGAAAGGGTCTTTAAAGCACGTCTCTGCACAGTCATTCACATTGATTCCGTCCTAAACGCTTCTCTGTGGGATTTGGCTATTGTTTTGGTGCGTACAGTACACCATTGTGGTCTTTGAAGCAGACAATAGGCATTTACAAGGCTGAACACGTATGTGTTTCATTCTGTGCCGCCATTGTGTAAGTGGTTCTAATTAGCTTACATCAATTCTTTAATTACAATTTTCATTAATCGCCCGCAGCTCCCTCAGCAAACCACGAAGACCCATTTAAATCCATTTCATTGAGGCACTGATAAAAAGCAATTCAGGTAAGCATAGGAATAAATGCTTAAATAGATGGCCTACTTTTTCTTAAAATAACTCTGCTTTATGGTGTGACAAAAGTATGATTTCAAATCACTAATTCACTTTTTGACATTTCCTATTTCCTGTGTGCCGTAATTCACACTCAGATTAACTCAAGCACCATCTCTTTTTCTTTTTTAGAGTCCTTTTCCCTCTACAATGCCAGACCACGTATCACAGAGCACATCCAAACTCTCAGGTCCGCATTATCTGATCGGGTCCAGACTGAATTTCACCATTTTGTCAGCACGTACGTTTTTCCTACCAGCTCTTCTTTCGGTTCACCTTGCCGGGTCGTCCTTGGAGTGACTGCTAAAGTGTCATGTAGTGCGTCTCCCAGCAGTTCCAGAAGTAGGTTGGACCCAATTTCACACTAGGAGCTGCGAGATTTCACTGATTGCCGTCTTTCACCTTAATGGGAGGGAGAAATAAGTATGCTGTAATTTGGAATATAAAGGCGAGAGAATTAAATTCAACAGTTCACCCAAAAAATAATGTTCTGTCATTATTTATTCCCTTTCATGTCATTTCAAACCCATCAAAGCTTAATACCAACAAGATTATCATTATTATTTTTTTATTTTATAGTTTTTAAGATGTTCATGCAGCTGTTTTCCATGTAGCAAATATGACAAAAATGTAATTTTTGGGTGAACTGTTAATTTAAAGTGTCCCTATTATGCTATTTTAAAGGTTCCTAATTTTGTTTTGGAGGTCTCCTACAATAGATTTACATGGATCCAAGGTAAAACAATTTTTAAAACTTTATACATTGCACATCACCTAATTTCACAAAGAGTCTAAAAATTGTTTGTTCAAAGATTCAGTCTCTCTAAACCCCACCTTTCCGCGAGCATACTCTGCTCTGATTGGTCAGACGGCCCAGTCTGTTGTGATTGGTCGACTGTTTACCAAAAAGCATTTTGTTGGAAACTAAACAAATCTGAATTTCAGCTCCAGGTCTTCCTCAGCGCTTGAATAGCCAGTGATACGAACAGTAACGATGGCATAATTTTTTTCCATATCAATTTGAGCCCGAGTCCCCATCCTTTGGAAGTGCATGCAAAGTGGATTCGCAGCACTGAAAACAACGTCTTCCCAACAACACAAACCAGGCCTCAGCTCAGCGGGTCAAAGTAGACGTTGTTCATTTGGAGCCAATGAAGACCATAGGCTGCATTATGCAAATTTGTTACACTGTCACGTAGGTGCGTAACAGGAAGTGAGACTGGAATCGCTGGCGACTTGTTTGCAATCGCTTCTTTCTTTTAGGAGGATCTTTAAAACTTTACAGAACTTTTACATTCACAAACAGCTACATTACACACAACATGAAAGGTAATAAATGATCATGGTACTTCAATATACTTCAAAGAATACCATGGTATATATAAACAACACGATATAAACATGGAATTTTTAAAAAAATTTGATCACTTTTTCAAAGCATTCAAAGCATAATCTGTGTGTTGTGAATTACAAATTTGTCACCAGCAGCCATTCTGTTTCATCTTCCTCTGGGATTTACATACCTGTGATAAAAATGGAAACGGTTTGCTCTGACTTTGCTCGATATATGAGGAAGACTCTCGAGAGATTCTCTGTCTTTGCTGGAAGGTGCCTTACAATGTCATTAACCTCACTTTAAGCAATATGGGCCAGAGTGTCTGCGTTCCCCTGGCGTGGGCACGCGCGTGTGAGAGGCAGGGCTAGTCCGACACGAGATGAAACAGGGAAGTTATTTTCAGTGTTTGGGATTGATGTGGTAT
The DNA here is from genome assembly GCF_965113295.1 of Leuciscus leuciscus. NCBI lineage: Eukaryota > Metazoa > Chordata > Actinopteri > Cypriniformes > Leuciscidae > Leuciscus > Leuciscus leuciscus. Next base: position 9,693,373 of record NC_138736.1, on the reverse strand, counting down.
TCAAGACACGGAAGCGTTCTTTCTCTCTTTTTCTCTCCTTCTCACATACACGCCATTCTATATCTCTCCCCCTCAATTTCTCTGTCCTTTATACTTAATCTGTGCCTCTTTATCTTTTTTTGCAGTTAGGCAGCAGAAGTGGTCGAGATGAAGGTGAGCTGTGGCTGGGCCAGGGGCTGCAACACAGGACATGGGAGCTGCCTCTCACTCCCGCTCGTGTCTTGTGTTGCAGCCAGTGGAACTGCTGCACTGTCCACATCAGAGACGGGACGGGACCATCACGCTCTGGGAACATTACATCATCTTACAGTGGCTTCCTGTGAAATCATTTCTCATCTCATCTTCTTCTAAGGAAAACACTGAGTCAATAATGATGTGTACGTTTCTGATTAAAAGACCTAAACGCTTACTCTATGTGCAAATAAATGGATATGTGCAATGGAAAGAATACTCTTTTTTTGTGACTGGATGTATTTATTTATTTTCAGAAACATTAAAAATGCAACTTATATAGACAATGACTTGAATGCATCTCTTCTATAATGAACATGTTTTTAATTTCTGAAATAAAATTCATGCAGATATTTATTTTTGTAAGGCATAAAGTCAAAAATAAAATATCTCCTAAGAAAAATAATTGTATAAATTGGCCAGAATTCATAGGGAAAAGTACTTTGTAATACTAGTATTTCATTATTATTTCTTAATATGCAGTTTTGTAAATTATTAGTTGTAATATACTACTAGTAGTAATATTAAATATTACACTGTAAAAAAGAGTTGCTACAATCAACTTGGATCAACTTGAATTGCATTAAACTGACTTTTATTATATTATTCATATATTATACTGTATTTACACTATTGTTCAAAGGTTTGGAGTCAGAAAGGTTTTTTCTTTAAAAATAAAATTTTATGCAGCAATGATGGATTAAATTGATGTGACAGTAAAGACATTTATAATTTTCATAAAGATTTCAGTTTCAAATAAATGCTTTTCTTTTAAACTTGATTTTCATCAAGAAAAATCATGTATCATGGTATCATCACAAAATATATTAAAATAGAACATGGATATTTTTAATTGCAATATTGTTTTTTTTTTGTTTTTTTTTTATCAAATAAATGCAGTCTTGCAGAGCATAAGAGACTTCTTTCAAATTAATTGCCAGTTGGGTGTAACTAACATGCAGGAATGTGTCATCATGTGACAAGAAAGCCATCATGTCCGATATTCATAATTTATTTTGAAGACCTTCCTATTTTAGACATTCTTATTTGTCATTGACCCAAGTTGAAATAGCAATTTCGTCCACTTCATTAAGTGCAAACATTTCAGATTGACAGAGCGAGACCATGTCAACACTAATGCACCTGTGTTTAGTTTAGGAAAGCATAAGTTGCACACTGGCTGTCTGGTGCTTTATTAATGGCCTTTTATCTCCTTCAAGGTTATGCATGAATAACACATGAAGAATCCTGCACAGATATACATATATATATACACAAACACACATACAAAGGAGGGAAAAGCAGCCTCAGATGATCCATTTGCTGGCATGTGTAAATATTCGGATCATGTTGCCGCTCTGCCAACTGAGACCCGCCAGAGCGGAAGAAAGGCAGCAGAGCTGCCAATTTAAACTTGTGAAATGAAGTAGTTTTCTGTCAGGGGTGCCACTTGATTGGAATTTAAATCCAACAGTAGCTTAGAGAGAATTGTTTGTGTCAAAGTCAAACACATTGTAATGGTCTGAAGACTGAATGCAGCAGCTTTTATGTGGAATGGGCATATAAGGAGTCTTCAACAGACAATTCTCTCTGTAACCTATATACACTAAACCTGTAACCTATATACACTAAACACTTAACATGTTATGAGATGATCAAATACAGACAGGCAAAACATCTCCTTTCTTATTATATAGGCCTATAACATCTTGAATTATATTTTTATGTAAGGGTTAATGTATCAAAATAAATTTGAGATGCTCAGTTTAGAGGTCTTTTAAAAAAAAATATTTGACTGCATTCAATTATTCAATTGCCGATCAGAATAAGAGCTGCATAATACAGTATATACAGTAGACAACATTTGAAGTGGATCAAAAAAGTTGTCCTAATTCATGTATAAAAATGAATGTACAAAATTGTCAAAATTCATGTATAACTTTGATAAAAGATTTTGATCCACTTCAAATGTTGACTACTATATATATATGATTGCTTTTGTTGACATATTTTTGACTGCATTTGTTTATTTATTTATCTCACTGTCTGCATCAAGCACTCGGCTTGGAGAACGTCATATTAAGCTCAAGACAAGCCATATAGCCGAGACAAAAGCCACATGTGACAAGCAGTGATCTGCATATCAAAGACTTTTCTGCTCAGTGTGAATCATGAATGCGCGTCTTTGCACCTGGCAGTTGACAGTATAGAGTCAGAATGATTTACTGTGACAGATCCTGTAAGTAATGGCAACAACGGTTGGTTTTGTCATGCCCGTTCTCTTGATTACCCTTGCAGCGTGGACTAGAAAACCAAGCACTCTCATTGGTAGAGTCAGTTAGCTGGCTCACCGCCATGCCCTTTAGATTTGTACTTAACCTGAGTCTAGCTGCATTTCATCAAACTGTGTCCAGGTGCTGGTGTGAATGCACAAAACACAGTCTCCGCTCAGCAGATCTATAAATCAAGCTCTTTATCAGCGATATTCATTCGTATCTATTTACATATTCAAGGTCAATATTGCATGTTAGGCTGGGAACCTTCAGAAGGAGCTCTGCTTTCTCAATATATCTCTACTTTGTGATAAATTAAGTTTCCTAAAATGTGCTTTTTGTGTTAACATTTATACTAACTGGTTTATTCAAATAAAAAAATATTAATTATGACTGAATCCAGCTGAATACATTGGTTACAATTCTTCATGAAATGTCTTTTATGTTTCACAGAAGAAAGTCATACAGGTTTGGAGTTTTTAATTTCTATATTTAGATTTTTAACTTTATTTATTAATTTATTTTGGAATTACACTTTATATTATAACTTTTTAACTTAATTTTTCATGGAATCTCTTTTAATGGCTCCTAATTGTGTTATAAACTCGCAATTCTGAGGGGAAAAGTCAAATGTGAGATTTAAACTTTTGTTTAAAAGAATTGATGTTGCAATGACCTTTTTAATATTTTTAAACGGATTTAAATCGGGTGAGTAAATGATGACAGAAGTAAATTTTTTGGGTGAACTATCCCTCTAAGAGTACAACATGTTTCTTAAAGGAACAGTCACACAAAAATGAAAATTATTTCATCATAGAGTGGTGCAGGTATGACGTCACTTTGAAGGCCAACCGGCAGTTAGCATCACACTGGTTCCCTCGACAAAAACCCAATAGGATTTTCCCTCTGTGCTCTGTGATCAACAAACGTTTCTAATACTTTTACATTTTGTCCATCACAATAATTTTCACAGATGAACACAACTTTTATGAATTTTGAAGCCTAAATGCAATCACCAGAAGTAAAAAGCTAAAGTTAGTTTATAAACGAACTACATCACAGTCCCACAACTTCAACGTCACCATCACTAAGCTTACGGATTTTTCAAGGCACGTAACAACTTTAAAAAATCATGAGTGGGGTAATACTGATGTATTTAATGTCATAGAATAAAACGTGAAAGTGTATTGAGCTTGTGTTCACCATTGGCCTTATATAAGCCATTTAACCAAAAACTTTGGTTTGCTTCGACTTTGAGACGATGGAACCGGAAATGCTAAAATGCTACTGTATCTCGCCTCTGCGTTTTGGCCTACAAAGTGACGTCATTCATGCGCCACTCTATTCACTCACCCTTGTGTTCTTTCAAACTTCCAACTAAAATTTTTAAGATTGTGCTGGTCCCTCTTTCCCATACAGAAAACTGAACAAAATGGTGAACTGTTTCTTTACGGCTATAACTTCATGTTTTTAGGAGTTTAACAGCCTGGAAAAACAATATTTTTAAATAACAGTGGGAGAGAGTCATGACTCATGAGGGTTATTAAAAAGGTCACTCCATTTGTTTCTATATCTTGTCATAGTGTTAAGACCTTCTGGTGCTCTAAAAAAGGCTAAAGCATGTGGAGAAAATGGGAAGAAAGACTGGATGTCCTTGACAAAGTGCTGAGCATTTCAGATGTGTGGGTGAGTCTCTGTTAAAGCATTCAGCTGTGACACAACGCACAGACAGAGAGTTTTATTGCTACCTCTGCACACTGAAGCAGAGCCCTTGAGTCAGCCTTTGATAACACACAAACATCGCCCTGCGGTCTCCTCAGTGCATGGGGGCTTATGCCTATGATGGGAGAAATAATGGGCATTGATTTAGCTAAACAACACGCTATTCAACGGTATAATTTTAGCACACAAATTCTGTTATAAAAGCCAGATGCTGTGAGTTTATAAAGGACAGACAAGGACTGTCTCGCTCATATGAGCAAGGCCAATACAAATGTCACCAATGCAAAGAAATATAAGCTAGGCAGTAATATTGCAATAAAGTATGTGCTATTTTGTGAGGTATAATGAAGTGACTTTGTTGTCCTAAACGTATAGCAAACAGGCTTTCATATCGACTGATCGTCCCCGTTGTCATCGTAAAATATTAAACACACGCGGAGTGGAAAGGAGCCGGCGGGAGATGCAGCGGAAACACGGGGAGGTGAAATGGAGGACAGGGAAACCAGACAAGGTGACTATCTGTGCCAGTCTCTTTCAGATTGCTGACTAGATCTCTCTCTTCTCCATCATGTTTTATTCATTTCTCACCCCAGGGTAGGGAACTCTTCTGCTAACAGCCGTGTCATGAAATAAACATGCTTAGCGGAAAAAGTTGTGATATATTTATTTTAATTGCATGAACCAAAGAGGGAGATGGTTTAGTTTTCAGGATATAGTTATAGGAAATAGATATTTAGTTATAGGATATTGTTTAAATGTAACTCTCTCTCTCTCTTTCTATACCTTTCCAAGTCATAAGGCTGGAGCCTATCCCAGTTTCTTAGGCCAAAGGCAGGGAAAAGCACCCTGGACAGATGGCCAGTCCATCACAGGGGCAATTTTTGACTGTCCAATTCACCTAAACCAACATACCTGGAGGAAACCCAAGCTGACACAGGGAGAACATGCAAACGCCTCACAGAAAGTGGCTCCTGGCTCAGCCGGGGACCTTCTTGCTGTGAGGCAACAGTGCTAACCACTGAGCCACTGTGCCGCCCCCTTAAATGTTACAACTTGTTTCAAAATGTTCAGAGGATATTCAAAAGTAACGTCCCCAAAATGCTTGCAGAATGATGAAATGGAATGTTCCTGTAAAGGGAGTCCATAGAACCCAAGTTCAGTTTATTCAGATGATCCAAAGCATGATCAACACATAAAAAAAACATAGACTTGGCTTGGTAGACCATGAACATGATCGTGAACATTACCAAACAGTGGTTACACAAACAATGCTTGACAAAGACACATGGCAAACATGAGGGCTTAAATACATAATCACTAAACAAGACACACATGATAGACAATTAACTCATGACAACATGACACAAGAGGGTAGTTCAGGGCAGGATTACATGAGGGAAAGGGAATTACATTACTGACATGAAACATGAACCAAAACAAGACATGACAGTTCCCTTTGTTTAAACATTAAAAAACCTGGACATTTTGAACATTCAGAGAACATTCAGAAATAACATTTTCATGGGAATGTTAGTAAAACGTTCTTAGAACATTTTTTTGTTAGCTGGGAATGCCCTATAGCATCTGGATGTAGTAACACCCCCCTGCTGAAAACTCCAGCATTAAGGCTCATTCACACCAAGGACGATAACTATAAAGATAACGATAAAGATATAGTTCTAAAAATCTTTCTCAATGTTAAAGAATAGCAGAGTTCACACCACAGCTATAACGATAACGACACAGAGAAACAATATCGTTGGAATCACTTTCAGAATGATTTTATCCAGCGGATGAACGATAAAAAACATTATTGACAGCCAATCAGAATCTATCCTGCTGTAATAAGCTTGAGCGTTTAAAGCGGCAGACAAGCATGCACGTAATAAACAGAACAATATCGTCCACTGGTGTGAACCATAGAGGTGTGGACACTAATAGTTATCTTTATAGTAATCTTTATAGTTATCGTTCTTGGTGTGAACGGGCCTTTAACCAGCATGAATTCCATGTCGGTCCAGGCTGGTCTAGCTGGTTGACCAGCATAGTCATCTGAGCTGGTGTTGTTGGTCCACCAGCACTCCAGATTCCCATACTGGGGACCAGCAAACCAGCATCCCATGCTTTACTCAGCATGGAAAACATACCTGCTAGTGACCAACAATCCTGGATTTTCCAGCATGCCTAAGAACCACTCAGAACACCTGTGTTGAACTAACGCCTTGCATGATAGCAAAGCTATGGCAGACACTTAGATGAAAATGTGTTACAATCATTTTGCTGGTGATGATCACAAAACAACCGTTTTAGTCAGAATGTTGTCGTCTCATGTAAACCCATCACATTTTCCAGACTGATATTTGTGTGAGTGCTGGGGATGTTCGTTTGATGGCCAACAGCCATGAAAGCACCTCAGCATGCAGCAGCACTGAAGGATGTCATTGTACTCGCTTTTGATAAATGTGAGGGGGAGTGAAGCAAGGAACAATTCCAGCAGTGTTATCAGGAGCAAACAGGCAGAGTCACAGTCCCCATCTGCAGGAACGAGATCACAGCCGTGTTACTCGCCTTCCTCCATGAGCGTGGACAGGCCGTGACTCATTCAGCTGGCGAATCTCCAGAGCATCTCCTAGACTGCCATCTTATTATTGATAAAGACAAGTGACACAATTTAATCGCAGCACATTCGCTCTTTCCTTATCATCCCTTAAATCTAATAGCTGTTTATGACATTTTATATATAGGTAGTTGATTAAGATGAACACACACACACGTTGTTTTTACGTTTCATAGGGACTTTCTATTGACATTATGATTTTATTCTGTACAAACTGTATATTCTATCTCCTTACATTAACCCTACCCCTAAACCTACCCATCACAGAAAACTTTCTGAATTTTTACACATTCAAAATACTTGATTTATAAGCTCACTGTAAACAATTATCATGATTTTAACAGTAAAACGGTGAAAAACTGTTAATTGGTTAACAGAAAGTTTCTTCACTATATACGGTGAATAACTATGATTGATCTAACTGTACATTTAATGTAATTTTATTGTAAAATACCGTTAAATGTACAGTTTTTGGAGGTGAAAAAGAACATCATTGTATAATTTACAGTGAAAAAACGTACATTTCCCACAATTCCCAGCATGACACTTCACATTTGATGTATTTTTGTTGAAATAAATGTTTCTTTATAGTTTTTCTTAGTTTTTTTCTAATCAGTTATGTACATTAGGGTTTTATGTTACATTCAATGTTGTTATATTAATGTAGCATTTTTTAAATTGAATGTGTGTTACCATGATGGTGTTTTGTGTTTGTGTAAATGACACTGTACAGCTTCTTGGGAAAGCTGTGATGAGCTTTGATTCATCATGTAACTCTCATCACTACTGTGATTTGGTGGTTTTTAGTGTTATACAATGGTACGAAACAGATACTAGTACTTTAATAGATCAGTAGAGTAACATTTTATCATATTATGAAATATACTGTATATTTAAGCTAAGTCTGTAAAACCTAAAATGTTGCTACCGTATTCTTTACTGTAAATTTCTGGCAACCACAGCTGCCTGTTTTTTTTACCCTAAATTTAACCGATTTTGTTTTATGTCCTCATGGGGACCAAAAATGTCCCCAAAATGTAGGGTTTACCAGGCCACACACACACATACATACATACATATATATATATATATATATATATATATATATATATATATATATATATATATATATATATTAGAAGTGTAGCATGTTAGAAGTGTAGCATGTTATGTTGCTGTCACTGCTTTTCATTTTAATCAACTACCTATTTCACTTGACAGCCTTTTTATTTATGTATTATTTCTGGCATCATGATCATTATTAATAAAATGAATGTGACAGTTGAGCAACTCAGGAGCCCTTTATAGTCTCTCAGTAGAACAAGATGGCGTCCTTCATTCACAGAAGCAAGGCTTCCTTTTATCGTCATGCTTCATTCCATCTACATTTTCACCCTTTGTCTATAATTCAGCACAAATAAACAGTTCTGGCTGTTGCCAGGATGCCGAGTTCAGGTTTCTGTGGTATTTGATAGGGGTTTAGGGGGGTCAATGGTTGAGGGAAACACACTGAGAGGACTGCTTTTGTTTCGATCCCCTTGACCCCTTCTGTGGTTTCTTTAACAAGAAGAAATAAAAAATTGGGTCAAGTATGCTGAACCAATGTGCAATACTCTGCAACACAACAATCAGTACTGACAAAAGAGCACAAGCTTGCTCACAACATTGCAGAAGATGACGTTCTTCATTACTGTTCTCCCAGATAACAAATATATGTGTCGAACCCCTGAATAGAGGGGAAGAAGATTAAACACAAAACTCGCTGATGTTTCCCCACTGCAAACTTTTTGTGGAATAGAAAAACCCCGCGAGTTCTCCCCCTAGTGTTCAACAAGACAAGGGTAATCGATTGCACGTCGCATTGTGCCCATATGGATTGTGCCAAACTAATAGATCGCAGATGAACCCAAAATTACATACAAATTAATTATTTACGTTTTATAAACCTTTTTACACACATTCAAAATAGCGTGACTATAGTGCTGTCAATGTTTCAATTTTATTAATCAATTTAGGGATTTATAAAATACATATTTTAATCTGTCACATATGCTCAAAGAATGCACTAATGTTCCCATTGAGTTATGAAAACATTATTTCATGAGTTCACACTTGCATAATCAAATAGTAGAGTATGCGTATTTGGCGTGCTGTCTGGGGGAGGGCTCTGAGCTCAGAATGTGGCCTTATCCCAGAGTACTTCCCCCGTTTCCCTGGCTGGGATAAGAACAGATACGAGTGAGGAGTTGAGGTGGAGGAGAGATGCTGGGAAACTGTCATGGGACAGAGGTCAGCTAATTATAGTATTGTCGGCTAATTATATATATAGGCCTCCTCGCGCTGATTCGTTTTCTGTCGATAAAGGTTTCTAAACAGTTTCTCACCTGTCTAATAAAACACATAATATATTTAAGGCTTTGTTTACACCTGGTATTAAGATGCATTTTGGTCAATTGGATCACAAGTGGACGACGCTAAATACACGTTTAAACAGGTTCTAAAACATTTTGAGATTGTCCTCTTTTGACCACTTCCAGAGGTAGTGGAAAACGCATTAGACCCAGGGCCGGCGCGTCCATATAGGCGAACTAGGCAATTGCAGAGCCATAGAGAGAGAGAGTTGCGACACTCTTTGATGTCGCCGCTATGGCTGTCACGTGGTTCATGTAAGCCCCAATAGTTCCAAAACGTACGCTGGCTGTCATGTTCTTCTATGGGACAGACAGCAGCGATTGCATTATTGAACGGTAAATATAAAATAAAACACACACCCAAGTACTTTTTCAGCTGTTATTGCATTATTGCATTTTGTTAATGTCAGTTTTGCATTTGGAGATAAGTTTTAAGCTATATTTTTGGAGGGAAAAGCTTAGTGTTCATGTTCGCATGGGTAGTAGCACTAGCTTTAGCGGCTTAACTTTTCCATATCATTCATCTGATGATGGACGTCTCATGATATTTATTTTAGCACAACTGGGCTGTATTAGGCTATTGATTCCCGTGATTTTGCTTATAAATTTTGATTCAGCCATTAGCCTACCTTCGTGATCACGCAAAGAGGTCTGCCGTGGCGGTCCGTTCAGAATTCGCTTAGAAGCTAGCTCACTTCTTCTGATGAAAGTGGCCACCCCCAGGACCATAACGTGAAACATGATCATGTTAAGACTAAGAATATTATTTTAAGATTAAGGCCATACACATTATCAAAACTATAACAGATTAAAAACGAATTTAAGCATGGCTGATACAAATGAAGGTTTTCAAATAAAATATTTTTTATTAAACAATGACAGACAACAAAAATGTGTGCTTGTGTGTGTGAACAAGAAAAACAAAAACCAGGGGCAGGTGATCCATGAAACAGACAGGACTGGTGATGGCCATAACAATCCTAAAGGTCCAGCATTGTTCTCACAAGCCGCTTCACTCAAGACAATAATAACATAATGAAAAGTTAGTATATCCCAAAAAATTTAATTAAATAAAAGTTGCTATAAAGGTGGTAGCGATTCATTACCGAACTCTTAGCTGACGAAGTCGCGCGCAGTGCTTGAAAATTGGTTGAAACAACCAACATAAAATATAAATAATTACGCTGTGCATGTACAAATGAAGACCAGTATAAGCATCGCAAAGGGCCTCTGATACAATATAGACAGTTGACAATTCAAAAGAGGTCGATATTTCGGCAACTTAACTCTGGAACAACTCGACGCGCAGCAATGTAAGTGAATGGTGTCCAACGCCCAAATGACAGTGTTTGGAACTATTCCGATCTTCATATCCCGGAAGTAGGCGGTTAAAAGCGCCGCCATTATTTACAGCGGAGGTCTATGGGAGTGTCGCAACTCTCTCTCTCTATGGCTCTGGGCAATTGCCTAGAGCGGCACTTTTGTAAGGGCGGCAAAATGTGTACCAATCGGGAATGAACAATTCACAAAATAGGCTATATGATTTGCTGAGCTGCCGCTGCGCCGCCCTGCGCCGCCCCGCCCCGCCCCGCCCCGCCCCCTGCTCTCACGAGTCATGACTCATGACTGAGTGATGGGAAGTTCGGATAATTTTACTGACTCTCTTGTTCGATCTCGTTCATAAAAATGAACGAATCTTTATTTGAGTAATTTCGTTAATTTAAGTGGCTTTAAATGTTACACAGCCAAAATCCCCGATCACATCCACCTACGCATATAGTAGCCTATATGTAGGCCTATATATTTGCTTCCTCTTGGCCTAAAGTGTTCCTGCAACGGGAGTGTTCTCTGGCTAGAGCGCAGAACAGCGGAGTTTGTATGGACAGAAGTGCATGCCTGAGCTTGTGTTTTGGGTTAAGCTGCGTTGCTTTGACATTGTGGAAAATATAACAATAGAAACAAAATATATGCTATTAGCCTTTTTACCCATTATTATCAATCTAAATTAATCTCGATTTTAATTTAACTTAATTTCGTTTTTCTTTATGTAAATTTCGTTTTTCTTTATTTAAATTTCATTTTACTTTATTTAAATTTCGTTTTTTCTTTATTTAAATTTTAAATGTTGTTTTTTCTTTATTTAAATGTTTTTTTCTTTATTTAAATTTCGTTTTTTCTTTATTTAAATTTTACATTTAGTTTTTTTCTTTATTTAAATTTTGTTTTTCTTTATTGAAATTTTGTTTTTCTTAATTTAAATCTACCATTTACTGTGTCAGTAATTTGTTAGGGACTGTTCGTTTTTTATTTAAGGGGCCACCGGAGGAGTTTTGAGATCTGTTGTCAAAAAAGACATGACCCTCCCTTCGCCAGCAATACATTTTTCTATGACCCTCCAAAATGTTTGTGAAAAAAGGCATGACCCTCCCCGATAATTTATTGATTATCCTACTTCTGTACTGGTTTGTGCTTGGCAAAGATGTTCAGATAGCCATTGTTTTGTTTGTTTTTTTTGCTTTTTTTTTAAACCATAAACTCTTGCTTTCTCATCTTACTAGGGCTGTAACGATAGACCAAACCTACGATTCGGTTCGTATCACGATTTTTGATTTTAGATTTGAAAAAAAAATCATGTTTTCGGTGCTGATGGTGAACATGTGGGTGGCGCTGCCAATAAAGCATCTAAAAGCTGTCACAAAGAACCAGCAAAAAGTAATGATTATTCATATGTCAAATATAGCAAGGAAACATTTTAATTGTTTATTAATAAACAAGTGTTTTCTGTGTCGACTGCAAAGATGAAGTTGACGATGCGTCGCGATCTTCTCAGAACGCGCCAGAGAGAAATGCACATTTCATAAGCAGAAAGCAGTCTGTTTTTTTAATTGTTCTGTTTAAAAGTAGACATTTCAAGCTTTCTATATATTTCTCAGGTCTGTGAGGCAAGTAGCATAGCCTACCTTACGCTGAGTTTCGGTTCATTTATGAGACAAGAGTCCAGTTCACTCGCCCGCGCCTCCGTGATTATCTATTTTCTACTATATGTACTTCTTATTTATTAAATCCAGATGAAACATTGATTAAAATTAAGATACAATTAATAAAAAAACGAAATTCACTTTAAAGAAAGGCTTTGTGCTTTCTGTTTGAGGTCTCTGTGAAATTTTTAAAGTCGCTTTCAGAGCAGTCATGTCCGTAATGGAGAACTGTCACGCCCATAACATTGTTTTTTTTTTTGTTTGTTTGTTTGTTTTCACATAAATCGAACACGAAAAATAAAATAAAAATAATATTTTATGTTCTGTGGAGACCGATCTTTATTCATCCGGTGGGTATATATATTTTGGTTTGCACAGTGTAATTTATAGAAGAATTACTAAAACATATTTTGTTTTAGTAATCCCTCCCCTATTTTATATAGACCCTCCCCTATTTTCCTCCGGTGGCCCCTTCCATAAATACCGAACGGTCCAGTCAGAAAAATATAGACTACCTTAAAGTATTGCTTAATTTAACAGACATGTGTGTGTGCGTTTTATATTGCTAGTGCAGCGTGCGTCAAGTATATAAGCCCTGCCCGCTTGAGGTGCGCCGCTTCCCGCTCGCGGTGTTCTGTAGTTTACTAAAAGTTTATTAATTCTGAACGTGTCGTGTCTCGCGTGTCCATCTATATTGCACCACCAAATGCTACACTGCACTCCCTTGTGAAGTCGATTGGATGAACGGTTCTCGAAATAATCAAAATGCAAACGGACATAGACACATAGAGATTCCTGCCTTTATTAGAGAGAAGAATATGTTCAGCACCCTCTCGAAGCTTTGAATATTCGATGTTCATTACTACCGCAGCTTCGAATCTCAAAAAATGGTATTCGGACCAGCCCTAGGGGCGGCACAAATGTTTTTCGCCTAGAGCGGCAGAAGTGCACGCGCCGGCCCTGATTAGACCGGATTGCTTTCGTAGTGTAGACGCTCATGTGGTCGAATGCGTTCGAACAGCTGCAAAAGACCGACTACTCTCCTGAAGGGCGCTGTCACGTCTTGTTTTGGTATTGTTTCATGTCAGTCATGTTTCCTGTCTTGTCATGTGATTCCCTTGCCCTTATGTGATCCTGCCATGTGCTTCCCTCCTCTCTTGTGTCATGTAGTCATTGGTTAATTGTTTAATCATGTTCACAGGTGTGTCTTGTTTAGTGGTTAGTCCTTGTGTGTATTTAAGTCCTCATGTTTGCCATGTGTCTTTGTTGAACGTTCTTTTGAAATAGTGAGACGACTTTAACATTTACGTGTTTTTTGCGATCGAGATCTCGTCTGGTCCGAACTGGAACGGGCGGTTAGCTCGGCTGCACTGTGACTGGACAGGAGATGGCAGAAGGAAGTGACGAGTCAGGAAGTGAGAAGTGAGATGAGATTTGAAGAAGATGGCAGGGGAGATAGTAGTCTATGGAATGCAGTATGATCGAGAAAATGGGGGAAAAAAGGATAATGTAACATCTAATATGGATTAAACTGATAGTGAGCAAAGTGATATTGTAACAGCGAGGAAGCAAGAGGAACATAAAGTGATCGTAAAATTAAATGAAGAAGGGACGAAGTTTGGTGTGTTGAACCTGGTTAAATTAACAAAAGCAATAAACTGATTGTTGGGTGAGGTCAAAAATGCGAAGGTTTTGAGAAACGGATCACTGTTGATTGTAGAAATAAAGTGCAGCAAGAAAATAAAATAGATAATAAGAGAGTACAGTGTTCGTTGTTTGAGTACAAAAAATGTATTCGAGGAGTCATTTCAGGAATACCTACAGATGTTTCAGAAGAACAAATGAAAGATAATATGACAGGGGCAAAAGTACTGGAAGTAAAACGCCTTAAGTAGAAATGGGGAGAAATGCAATAGCTTCTCTGTTATGATTAAGTGTGATGAAGCGAGACTTCCTGATAAGGTGTACACATGAGCTATGAAGTTAGGCCATATATTCCTCCACCACTGAGGTGCTTTAAGTGCCAAAAATATGGTCATGTGGCAGCAATATGTAAGGGCAAACAGAGATGTGGTAGATGTGCAGGCGAACATGAGTACGGGAAGTGTGGAGAAGGAATAAAGCTTAAATGCTGCAAACTGTGGAGGAGAGCACAGTTCAGCTTACCGCGGCTGTGAAGCCAGCAAAAGGGCAGTGGAGGTGCAACGAGTGAAGGCATTGCAAGGAATAACAAATGCAGAAGCTGTAAAGAAAGTGTCTAGAGAAAAGATTGTTTATAAATCGACAAACAAAGAAACTAAAGAAGCCAATGATGAAACTAAAGAAGCAAACATTGAAACTAAAGATATACCTTGCGGGAAATGTGGAAATAGGCTAAGCTAATTATTTTGCTAATTATGAGCAAAAATGAATTTGTGTTGTTTATGGTTGAGGTGATAAATTGTTCAGCACAAACAGAGAGGAAGAGAGGACTGAAAAGATCAAAATAACAGTTAAAACAGCGGAAAAATACCTTGGTATTAAAGGTCTTTTTTGTGGAAGGAAGTTGTGGAAGAAATGTTAACTGCAGGAATCTCTGAATCTCAATCATGGGTTGGTGGATCTTCGTGACTCTAGTTATATTGCAGTGGAATGCTAGGAGTCTTATAGTGGACAATAATTTAAACAGTTTGTTTCTGATTTATCACATAAACCTCATACAATGTGTACAGGAGACATGGTTGAAACCAGACTTTGTGATATCTGGATATACTGCAATTAGAAATGAAAGGGAAACAGGAAAAGGTGGAGGCGTGGAATTTTTTGCAAGAAATGGGATCAAATATAAAATAATCAATAAAGGAAAAGAACATTAATCTGTTGTAATCAACGTATGGACAAGAAGAGACGGTGTAATGATAGTCAATTACTATAATCCCTGTAACAGACTGAGCACTGATATACTGAATGCAGTATGTGGGATTATACATGGGGAAGTAGGATGGTGTAGGGATTTTAATGGACACAGTTCATTATGGGGGAAGTAGGAATACAGATGCAAATAGATCAAAAATAAAAGAATACTTTTAGATGATACAAATTTGGTATGTATTAATGACGGGAAGGGTACAAGGTATATTAGCTCACATAATACAGAAAGTGTTATTGATCTGACAATAATGTAATTGCAGGAATCAGCACTTGGGAAGTTTTAAACCAGTCGACAGTAGGTAGTGATCATTATCCAATAATAACCAGGATTGGAGTGCAGATACATCATGATAGTGAAGTGAGAACACCAAGATGGAAGTTTGATAAAGCTGATTGGCAGTCATTTCAAATGCTGAGTGAAGTTAAGTGTGTAGAATTATTGAATAAAAATATAACAGAAGTAGAAGAAATGAATGAAAAAATGGTTGCAGCAACTATAGAAGCAGCTGTAGAAACAATTCCTAAAAATGCAGGAAGTAAACGGAAAAAGAGTGTGCCATGGTGGGATGAGAGCTGTAGTACAGCAATTAAGAAGAGGAATAAAATGTTTAAGCAGATTAAAGCCCACCATACTCTGGAAACTTTGATTAACTACAAAAGGACGCAAGCAGTAGTTTGGAAAACAATTAGGACAGCCAAACGTGAATATTGGAGACTATTCTGTAATAGAATTGGAAGAGAAACTCAGTTGTCAGACATATGGAGAACAATAATGAAAATGAGTGGAATAAGAAACCATGTGGAAATACTAGTGTTATGTAGTAATGATAAAATGCAATTAGTAATGCAGAAAAAGCGTTTTTATTTAATTAAATTTTTTTTTTTTTACAAATTTTGTGATGATTCACAGCTCCAAAAATCTATCCTCAACAGCTAAGCAGTGTAGAGACCAGACACTTGCTCAAAATCCAGGAATAGTAGAAAGAAGTAATATAACAGGGGGAGATCTGGACTTGGTATTTAGGCTACTCTATTTGAGCTAAAAAGAGCTATATCAAACATTCGACAAATGACACCAGGGAAAGATGGTATATGCTATAGCATGCTAGGTCACATGAAAGACGTTACACTTGAGATAATATTAAGGCTGTTCAATATGGTGTGGAATGCAGGTAAACTCCCATTAATATGGAAACAGGCAATTATAATTCCTATACTCAAACCTGGGAAAGACCCGTCAGATCCATCTAGTTATAGACCTATAGCATTAACATCACAACTAGGGAAAACCATGGAGAGGATGGTAACAGATTAGTTTACTATATAGAAAGTAAAGGTCTTCTCTCACCGTATCAATCTGGCTTTTATAAAAAAAGGAAGGGGGACGGACTCTGTATTATGCCTAGAGTCAGTAGTTAAGCTCAAAGTAAAGAAAGTGTAATTGCTGTATTTTTTTATATTGAAAAGGCATATGATATGCTATGGAAGGACGGACTTCTTATTAAACTTAATAAATTGGGGATTAGTGGTAAGATGTATAATTGGGTTTTAGATTTCCCGAATAGAAGAACAATAGAAATTAAAGGTACAGAATATTTAAATAGATTTACAGTGGAAAATGGTCTCCCACAAGGCAGTGTATGTAGTCCAATATTATTTAATATTATGTTTAATTACATATTTGATCAGGTTGAAGGAAACATAGGCATGTCACTTTATGCGGATGATGGGGCACTCTGGATTAGAGGTCGGAATAAAGAATTTTTAAGAAGAAAAATGCTAAATGTAATAGGGAAAGTAAAACAGTGGACAAATAAATGGTGATTTAAATTTTCAATCTCAAAATCACAAGTTATATGTTTTTCTAAACGTCCTGAAACAGTACCACTTAAACTGTATGGACAAAATCTTGAACAGGTTAAGGTTGTAAGATTCTTGGGAGTGTGGTGAGAAGTTGACATGTCAACATATTGATAAAGTTAGGAATAAATGTAAAAAGATTAATAATGTTTTGAGGTGTTTATCAGGGCAAGACTAGGGAGCAAGCACATCGCTCATAAACATCTATCAGGCTCTTTTAAGAACAGCATTAGATTATGGTCGCCTAGCATATATGTCAGCATCAGAATCAAACCTTAAAAAACTTGATGTGGAACAGGCACAGGCACTTCGGATTTGTACTAGAGCATTTAAATCATCACCAGTGACTGCATTACAGGTTGAGGCAGGAGAGATGCCTTTACGTATAAGGAGGGTTAAGATTATGCTGGCGTATTGGATAAATTTACAAGGATATTGCGGGATACATCCCACAAAGGTCACCTTACAAGATTGCTCAGAACATAGAACTAATTATTACAGTTTTGGATGGATAGGAAATGCAAAAGCACAAAATGCAAGCCTCAGCCAGCTTCAAATAAGCCCCACGGTGGCATTATCAACTGTGCCACCTTGGAAATTCATAAAGTCATATGTAGATATAAGCCTTCAACAAATGTTAAAAGAAAAATCTAGAATTATGCCACAGAGGATAATAATTCAAAACTATTTGGACCTTTATCAAGATAAACTATTAATATTTACAGATGGATCAAAGCAGCCAGAGACAGGCCGTACTGGTGCTGCTTTCTTCATTCCTCATTATGAAATAGCAGTCCAAAAAAGAACAACAGATCATTTATCGGTATACACGGCAGCGCTAGGAATTTTATTGGCAATACAGTGGTTGGAAGAAAATAATCAGAACCAAAATGTAACCATAGCTTCTGACAGCTTATCTGCATTATCTAGTGTCTGGGAAAGCATCATGCAGACAAGATATAATATATCAAATATTCCATGCATGAAAATACCCCTCACTCTAAGTCAATATATTGACCATGCCCTTCTGTTGAGCGGCTCATCATTTATTATGGGTTTTTCGGAGGAGGAGCCCTGCAATCCCACAGTACCTGCCAAGCCAGAGACTGTTCAAGTCATGCCTGTCGAGCCTGAGCCTCTCGCGTCATGCCCGCCGTTCTAGAGCCCTCTGCCAAGATGGCCGTCGTTCCAGAGCCCTCTGCCATGTGTCTTTGTCAAGTATTGTTTTCCCTGTAACCACTGTGTGGTGAGTGTTTGTTTCTGTCAAGTTATGCATATCAAGTCTTTGTTCTGTATTTTGATCACGTTTGGATATAAATAAACTGCTCTTGGGTTCAGCAACTTTCCTTCAGTGGATATGTTACAGGCGCTAGCCAGATGGGATTTATCTTTATCTTTAAAGATAAAGATATCTTTATCTTCAACTTTATTGGCTGAAGACCCCAGTTTGGTTTGAAGATCAAAAACATACCAAGCACAATGTTCTCTTACCATTCCTGATTTAGAACACACACTCACAGCGTTCGGCATGGTCTTGCGGCTTCAGAGCAGAAACAAAAGCTGCTGTTCTCTGTATGTTTTTCTGACGTCTTCAAGCATGTTCATATATTAATTAGTCAAGCTTATTTTGTCCATTAGATAAAAAGATCTGAAAAAAAAAAACATACATTTACCAGTGCATAGACCCTCCCCTTGAAGAAATCAGGACAAAAGTGGTTGAAAGTGGATAAAAGAGACGGATTAAAACACCAGGTGTAAACGGGAATGTGTCTCCCTCTTCTGCTTGTGATCTGATCGACCAAAACGCATCTTAATACCGGGCGTAAACGGGCCCTTTGATGTTTACATGGTTTCTATGGAAGTAAAACCGGAAATCGAGGATAACATGGATATGACATCATTGGCAAGGCGACACAATGACACAGACCTTTACACTGGTAAAAATTTGAACATTGTTGAAAACATTTGGGACAATGTAAGTACACAAGTCAACAAAATATAACATTGTTCTAGTGCTTTTTGGATATTTTAATCCATAAATCTTACATATTGTGCCTTTGATGTTATTGGGAAGAACGTTTGTTATTAACTTTTGGAGAGAACCATGCCAAAGCCCTGAGAACATTCCCTGTTAGCTGGGATCCTGCCACAGAATAATGGCATGGCACGCTGCCTCCTCTAATCCTGGTGCTGCTCCGCCGCCACAGCGACCTCAATGACCCTTCCTTTAGAAGCAGAACACAGAACACTCACTGCAATAATCAAACGTTCTGTTTTATTTAAAAATCATACAATGAAAGTGTTAAAGGGATAGTTCACTTTGAAATAAAATTTTGGTATGTTTTAGCTTACCTCAAGGGCATCCAAGATGTAGGTGTCTTTTTTTCCGCAGTAGTTTCAATTTTGATATTTTTAGGTCAAACCGTTCTTGTCTGTCAGTCATATAATGCAGGTCGATGGTCACTGTCTCAAAGAGCATGCACAGAGTCCAAATTAAAACAATTCCCCGTCGTCCAAATTAAAACAATTCCCCATCGTAAGTACACATTGATGGCCTAAGACACGAAACGAGCGGTTTGTGTGAGAAAACGAACAGTATTTATATCGTTTTTACCTCTTATACACAGCCATGTCCAAGTGATCTGATCTGACGTGTGCGCAGACTGGTGCATAGATATATACACTAGATGTCGCCTTAAAGACATTCGTTCCAATGAACTGCCGTAGACAAGGCGACATCTAGTGTGTATATATCTATGCACCAGTCTGCGTACACGTCAGATCAGATCACTTGGACATGGCTGTGTATAAGAGGTAAAAACGATATAAATACTGTTCGTTTTCTCACACAAACCGCTCGTTTCGTGTCTTAGGCCATCAATGTGTACTTACGATGGGGAATTGTTTTAATTTGGACTCTGTGCATGCTCTTTGAGGTGGTGACCATAGACCTGCATTATATGACTGACAGACAAGAACGGTTTGACCTAAAAATATCAAAATTGAAACTACTGCGGAAACAAAGACACCTACATCTTGGATGCCCTTGAGGTAAGCTAAAACATACCAAAAATTAATTTCAAAGTGAACTATCCCTTTAACTGTTAAAGTGTGTGAATGTCTGCTCCCCTGGGAAATTCATATCACAGACTGTGTCCTTAACTGTGTTGATCCAAGTCGCCAGGACTTTCTTGTTTATACATCTTTCCAGGCTTTGCAAAGTCACAACTTGTATTGTTATTGTTTGGGAGAATGAGCCAAACCTCATTTCCAAAATCCATACTAGTTCAAACAAACAGAGTAAATCTTCAATAAGTTCATTAGCTGCAGACAGTGTTTTGAAGTCTGGCTATGATTTATTACACTGTTAAATGCTTGCACCCTTACATTTCCCAGCATATCTGATGGTATGTCAGTAGATCAGCGCTAAGGCTGAGATATTAGGCAGGAATATGATGGTGTACCTCGTGGTACCATTACAGAGAGGTACAAAATCACTTTCCAGAACGTTCTCGTTCACTGTTCCTGGCTGGTGAAATGATCTTCCTAACCCTATCTGGACAGCAGAATGCATGACAATATTCAAGAAACAGTTGAGCACTCATCTCATCCATAAGCAGTTAACTGTATCCTGCTGACTCTTTTAAAATAAAACAGTGATACTTTCACTATTTCTTTTATCCCTCCCTACAAAACTGTTAAATTCTAGTGTGAATGACATGACTGTGTGATTTTTAATGTGTCTTGTTGTTCGCAGCTTCATATCAGTGTTATTTTAGTTTTATTATAGTTTTTTTTATTAACATTTTGAATTAGCTTTTATTTTTATTTTTTTTAGTTATGTTAGTTTTTAGATTTTTTTAATAGGAATTTCATTATGTGCTTTTGTCATTTTCTTTGTTTAAAATTTTTGTTTTGTTTATTTTTATTTCAGTTTTAATTAGTTTTAGTTTTTATTTATTTCCAACTTTAGTGCTTCAACTTCAACTTTCTCATTTTCCAATATAAGTTTTTCAACTAATATTTATATTTTATTTGATTTCAGCTTTATTTCATTTAACATAAGTGTTTTTTAATAATTTTAGTTTTATAATAATCCTGCTTCATATGTATGCCTAAAACAAATTTCCCTTTAGCGGTGCAAATAAAGTATCATCATTATCTTCATCATCATCATCATCCCTGTGATGTTTGAAACGTCTCATGTTATTGCCTCCTTGATATGAATCGCTTTGTTGTGTTCCTCATTTGAAACTTGCTTTGGATAAATACATTTATAAATGTAAATGTAAAAATGTACATGATAGGCTGTTCCACCAAACTTGATTCTGATATGACATTATTTTGCAGATCTGTAGAGTAAATGCACCACGGTGGGATTTTTTTTTTTTTTTTTTTGGAGCATAAAATATTCCTTTTGCTCTGTTTTGTTAAAAAGATTCCGGATCTCTAAAAGATAAATTCAGCAAATGGAAGATTTAGTCAAAATAACTCAGGAAATGCCTATAATAAATCTGTTTCATACAATAACCACTAGGTGACAGCCTTCACTTCATCAAGCTATTGTGGTAGAGAGTCTCTTCCTGCAGATCATGCAGTATGACTCAAATTTAAACCGTAAATTTGAAAACGGTGACTGTAAAAATGGTGACTAATAATGTAATAAAACAATTTTTTCGAAAATCTAGTCAGTTCTTATTCTAGTAAAGATATAAGGCGACATGCAGTAGGCTACAGTACTCAGTTGTGAATTAACTTTAATGTCTGAAAGTCTATTTGCCAAAGCACAGAAATGCATATCCACAACATTTGATATAGATGATTACAGGTTTAATTGTGTTGTTGCCCTTTATATTCAGACAACAGTGCACCTCAAACATGGTCTAGCTCTAGCACAACTCTGCTCAGGCTTATTAAGTTTGTGCACTGAAGAAAATCAGTAATGTTAGACACATACAATGTGTGCTCCTATCTAGTAAAGGTTGCTGGAGATCTTATCGTGGAAATATAACTCCCTTTCTTGCAACGAGTTCCCCTGAGACAAAAAAGAAAAATCAATTGGTTTTGGCATAGACAGCAACACAACTGGCAAATTATCAAGCACTACAGGTTCTTGGCAAACATAGAGGTGAAAATCCAAAACAGAAAAGTGGCTGTTCTAAACAGGTATAGCCTATTACTGAACATGCAGTATCTGCAGCTGCATTTGTAATTGTGATTTTCTTACTTGGAATCAAAAACTCATTACATGTTGTGTTTTCAGTATTTTATAGGCTCCAGAGCCATTGACAGCAGCTCTGAAATTAAGGGCTGTGTCTTTAAAAGCTGTAATGCTACATGCACCAGATTGAGTCCAGCACTAGCAGGACGCGGTGGGAAGGACACATCAATTCTTTCCAAAGAAAACAAACTGGGTGTGGACAGTGTAGAAATGTCATTCATTACAAATAAGGATCTTACAATCGCCGTACATGAAAGTCACCAAAGTTCTCTTTACACACAGCTCTTGATCTTCCACTCTTAGAAGAAAATGTATGATTTATGTTTAATGCATTATAAAAGTATTATGCCTTGTAACGCATAATAATGCACTGTATGGTCTCATAAATAATTGTAACCACAGTTCTAATACACCTTTGGAAAGTATAATGCACGAGTTAAAGTCCACCTGAAATCAAAATTGACCCTATTTACTTTGTTAGCGCATATTACTAGTCTTGTGGTGAACAATTAATCCGTGCAAGTTAATACACAGAAAAAAATTGTTTACCGTGGTAATCTTTAATCAAAATCTGAAAAGTTACTTCCGGTCTGGAATGGCGTTCCTTTTCTGAGGCTTGGGTTGGGAAACGCTTAACCACTCCCCTCAAACCGTTAGTCTGCTATGAGCAGAGATGGAGAGGAGGAGCGCTAAAGTAAAACCCTGCCCTCTGTTCAATATTCCGTTTCACTTGGAAATACGTCACAGCACTGGAGAAAAGTCATTTGCAACTTCCGGTTCACGCGGACTTTAAACACGACAAACAACCAATTTCAGTTGGAATTTGTGAATATTATAATGCATTTAAACTTTGGTTATAATTATTCATGAAAAGATATAATGGATTATAATGTACATTATAAATACTTTTATAATGCATTATACATAAAGGCCTTAAGTAAAGTGGTACCGAAAATGTTTTGTAGGGTTCTGTCAAGCACTTCATATACAGTAGAGGTTTTATATGTGCCCATGGGATCGTTATATGAAATTATTTTTTTATTAATTTATTGTTTTAATTCATTTTTAATTTAATTTTTTTAATCAGCTCGTAAACTTTTATCAGTTGAAAAAAGTTTAAATAACTTGTTAAACATGAAAGTATTGTTCAATAATTTTGGATATTTCTCCTTATATAACCTTTTTGGCATAAAATAAAATAATAAAACAAACATTTTGTCTTGTTTTCCAGTAAAAATATCTAAACATTCTTAAAAGAAAATGATTTCCAGTAAAAAATATCTAAACAATCTTTTTTTTTCTTTAAAAAAAAAAAAAATTGTGTGAGAAAGACTTATTTATAGACTATCTTCATTTATGTTCCCAGATGACCTCATCATTCCCACTAAATGTTCTAATATTCATGCCTAAAAATGTAGGCATAATTAATTGAATTAATTTATAAAAATGAATTTGATATGTTCTCTGAAAATGTTATTATCTAATGATAAACTTTTCCTGGAACTTGTACATTGTTGTTTAAATCGATTAATTCAAGATTTTCTTTGAAAAAATTATTATCTCATTTTAATTAGAAACTTTTACTGGCGAACGAGACAAAATGCTGATTATAGAAGTTGATTTTTACAGTGTAAAGTTATGAAAACTGTCCAAGGTTGTAACATCTTGGCTGTAAATTCAGTGTGTCCATTTGAATTATGTAGCATATAAAACTATCTGAGACACAGTTCTCAGTTTGATGTCTGCCTTGGGACAGATGAGAATGAGCATAAATGTTTCAGACAAGAGTTATACAGTGCATTGGCAGGGCAGCAGCTCAGCTTTCTGTTCAACATGCAGCTCTGCACTGGCCAGCATACAGTTCATGTTCCCTTGTCAATAATTACTTCTGATCTATGGTAACAGTAATGATCATGATGAGCAAAGAAAAGCAGGCATTGGTGGTTATTTCACGGTGTCAACACATTAATCTGTGTCATGGAAAAAGACTACTAAATAAAACACCTGCTATGAGCTGTTCAGTGAATTGTATTTAATATATTTACATTTGTTGATAGTAACCAAACTAATTTGTGGCTTATGTGCAGAGCTGGAAATGATTTACAGGGTCCAGATATACCTGTTCCACCTGTACAATAGAAAGGTAATACTGAAGCACAGTTAACCCTATCATGTCCAGATACAATCTAAGAGTCTTAACAGTCTAACCTTGAACATAAAAGTCTTGCCACGTTGCAGAATGTGTTTCTCTGCAAGTTGAGGGCGTTGTTGAGTCAACATTTGAAAGAATTACAACATGCTTACATATTCCGAGGATCCTCCAGCAACACATGAGCAGGACTTCAATGGCAACATTATGATTGCTTATACTTTTGTGTCATTTAATAGGGTCCTTTTAATTAAAACTGTTTTAACTGCTGTCTAACTTTAGCCAGCACTGTGATCAAATTTTTAACCATTTATGCACATGCTTCTTATTTGTAAATTAAATTAGTCAATTTTCTCTTAACTTGTGTATTCTTTATAGGCTGATTTAATAAGAGCATTTTCATTTGTCTGTGGATTTTCCATGTGTTCACTCAAATCAATTAGATGTTGGAGCTTCACATTGCTATTTATATACTTCACAAAAATATTTAAAGGGCAATCGATCATAAAACGTATTTCTTCACTTAACCTGAATGCATCATAATTAAAGGTGTCTTCTCTTGATTCCTTTAAACTGATACACATTTTATAATTAAAGATTAAGTAAATCTTTTTGATTCTTAAGAAATACATAATGAAACTGCATAATTGGACAAACAAATAAAATAAAAAATAAATAATGGTGGATTCTCAAAAAACAATACAATTCCCATGATCGGACAAAAACAAACAAACAAACAAACAAACAAACAAACAAACAAACAGCTATATAATGGTTGATTAAAAATAAAAAAATAAAATTGCATGATTAGAGAAAAAACAAACAAACAAAAAATGGTTGATTCTCAAAAAAATCATAAAATTGCCCAGTTGTACACAAACAAATAAACAAACAAACAAAAGGATATAGATAGATAGATAGATAGACAGATAGATAGATAGATAGATAGATAGATAGATAGATAGATAGATAGATAGATAGATAGATAGATGGTTGATTAAAAAATATATATATAATGAAAATGTTTAATTGGACAAAAAACAAATAATGGTTGATTCCGAAAAAACTGCACGATTGGACAAAAACAAACAAACAAACAAAAAAACAAACACAAAAACAAACAAACAGCTATTGGCTGGTTGATTCATGATTGGAGAAAAACAGACAAACTGGTTGATTCTCAAAAAAAATGCATTGAACAAACAAACAGACAGACAGATAGATAGATAGATAGATAGATAGATAGATAGATAGATAGATAGATAGATAGATAGATAGATAGATAGATAGATTATACCGGGAAAATCTTTTAAAAACATTCGACAGTGAGAATATTAAATGACGCACAGGGGCTCTTGAGTGTTCAGCTAATGCACGCACATTGAACTCCAGCCTTCCCATAATGCTCTGGTCACGTGGTTCACTTTATGAAGCCCAGACTGTCAAATCTGAAACTTCCTGGGGTGCGATGCAGTACATGCAAGACTATGACATTTACTCGCCATGTAACTCGTCAAAAGATCGCCCTTTTGTAAAAACTCCAGCTACTTAAAGCGATTAGCGCGAGGAGCAGCAGTTGTGTGTGGAGTGGAGTAGAGCGGGTTTGTTGTTTGAGGAGGATGTGTGTGTGCTGACAGTGACACGAGCGGCACTTATACTGTATCTGTCTAAGAGCACGGCATGAAGAGATCAGGTAAGACCATCAGCTATTGAGTTACACGAGTCTCGTGGATGTATGTATGTGGGTGAGTGTGCAATATGAACATGTTTTGCATGTTAACGAGCTTTCAGTTTTACATGGAAAGTCACTGCTCGGCTTTATCATTGTATTTTGGATGAAAATGTACCTTATGTTATATACAGTTCATATTTTATGGGTTAAAATACTTATATTAATAGTTTGATGATCTCATGTGCTTCTGCTGCATCTTTACGAAGTGATCTCAGATTACTTTGTGTGTGTGTGTGTGTGTATGTGTATGTGTGTAAAAAATACTCTGGTGGTACCATGGTGCATTGATAATAATACTATAACCATATGCTTTGACATGCTTTTGAATGATGCCCATATTTCTATGAAATGGTGTTTAATAGTTCAAGCTCTTAAAGAATTGTATTACATTACCATGGTATGCATCACGGTACCACCATGTTTTCAATTACCATACTTATTTGTACTTTGATTTGTTTTGGTTAGTTTCTTCAAGTGTTGAGAGAGAGAGTCAAAATTCAGTCCTTATTTGGCACTGCTACTTCTTATTTTGGAATTTTACATTATTAATTATGCTTCTTCTTCTTCTTCTTTTAACAAAATGTGTGTTTTACTTTCCTAAACCAGCTAAACCAGTTGAGTAGCAATTCAACAAGGCTGGGTGACAAGCTAAGACCAGGAAATCATCTTTTTTCATCTGGGTTGTCTAAAATCCAGAAAATATTCTCCTGTCAAAAGTTTGGAAACATTAACATTTTTAATGTTTTTCAAAGAAGTCTCTTATGCTCACTAAAAACAAAGTAAAACTAATATTGAGAAATTTTATTACAAATTAAAATAACTGTTTTCTATTTGAAAATAATTAAAAAAGTTATTTATTCATGTGATGGCAAAGCTGAATTTTCAGCATCATTACTCAAGTCTTCATTGTCATTCTAATATGCTGATTTGCTGCTCAAGAAACATTTATTATTATTATCATCAATGTTGAAAACAGTTGTGCCGTTTAACATTTTTGTGGAAATGGTGATTCTTTGATGAATAGAAAGTTCAATGAACAGTATTATTCGCATTTATTACATTTATTTATTAAATTTATTAAAGCAGTTATTTGAAACTGAAATATTTTATAACATTATAAATGTCTTCACTGTCTGGAGTAATGATGCTTAAAATTCTTTCTATTGTAAATTTATTACAATAGAAAACAATTATTTTAAATTGTAATAATATTTCACAATATTCCTGTTTTTACTTAATTTTTAAGTAAATAAATGCAGCCTTGGTGAGCATAAGAGATTTATTTCAAAAACAATAAAAATTTAAATGTTTACGTACTTTGACAGTACTGTATATTTTAAATTTTTTGATATTTTATTTTATAAAATGTTGTAAATATTATTTGAAAAAAATCCAAAATTTGTATTTACAGTGATGTTTTGATATATGGGTGTGAGTGACAATGACTTCAAATAGAAAAAAAAAACCTGTAATAGAACTATAAATAATAATAGATATTTTATTTAAAATATTTTAATCTATATGAAGTTCAAGTTCTGATGTTCTGGTTTGAGGACAGGTGGTTTCAGGAGGGAGTGAGTGATAATGTAATGTAATATCATAATTTTAAAAAAGAGAAAATGGAAGGAAATGCTACATTTGTGTTAAGAACAAGCAAGTGACCAACACTGATTCGTTTCAAAGTGGATGTAGTAGGTATTTAAAAAAAGAATTGTAAGGCATATAATAGTTGTGTTTCGAAAAAAGGGAACAAAGCTGCAAATGGAGAGCACTTGTTCGACCAGTAAATCTGGATATGTCAATCATTTTGGGCTGGTACTAACTCACCTAAATTTAAGTAGAGCGTTGTCAAAGTCCTGTTATGTACAGTAATCATCTAGGCCTATTGCTTTCAGCAGGAACTGTAAGCCAGCTGTAGTCTATAACACAGATGTTCTGGCTCCTGATTCACATGTAGCAGCAACATCCATCTCACTGTAAACAGAATAATGACAATGTTCTGACTAAACCCTCCCTAGATGATGTACTAACAGCTCGGGTTGTCTCATTTCCGCCTGCTTATTAATACAGCACAGACAGTCCTTTCTATCATCCTTCTCATCCTCATGTTGTTTAAAACATGTATAACTTCCTTTCTTTTGTGGAACACAAAGGGAGAAGTTTAACAGAATGTCTGAGCTCCTCTCTTCCATTCAATGAAAGTAGGTGGTGACTAGTGGCTGTCAAGCTCCAAAATGGACAAAAAAACACTAAAAGTAGCCCGTATTACCCAGCAGGCATTATAAACAAAGTCTTCTGAAGTCATATGATAGTTAGGAAATTTAAGTTATTATTCACTGAAAATCTTGCTTCGACAGCTATGGTCACCATTCACTTTCATTATATGAAAAATAACAGCTTGGACATTCTGCTGTGAATTTCTCCTTAGTGTATCATGGGAAAAAAAGTAAAATGGGTTTCAAAAGACATAATACGGTTAAGCTTTTAAACACTTTTGTGCACAAAACCAGTTTTTGAACCTTATAATTTAAAGGTAATAATGCCACAGAGGTGATACTCAAGCTTCTCAACCCTCAAGAGCCACAGTTCCCCAGCTTTCCCACATCCACCCAACCTATCAGGTTTAGTACGGAAGTTTTTATGGGTGCCCAGTCAAGGGTTGCTTTCAGAGAGCTCTCCATTTTGTAATCCCAGAAAGCTTTTGTCACTTGGCTTGTGACCAGTCTTTTGGAAAGGGGGAGCTACATCTTCAATAGATCGGAGCAGGAGAAGAAAACACTCTTCATAATTTTGATAGTCAACTTAAAGGATGAAAAATAATATAAATAAGCCATTTTTAAAAATTGCTAACATTTTAAATAAACACTTTTAGGAATGACTTAAAGGGATAGTTCATCCAAAATATATATATATATATATTTTGGTCATCATTTACTCGTCAAATTGTTGTAAACCTCTATGAGATATTTTGAAGAATGTTGGTAACCAAACAGATGCTGTACCTAATTGACTTCCATAGTATGGAAAAAAAAAAATGATATGGAAGTCAATGGGGGATCAGAAACTGGTTGGTTATACCAACATTCTTCAGTTCAGAACATCTTCTTTTGTGTTCAACAGAAGAAAGAAACTCATACAAATGGTGATGATGGAATTTTTAAGATTGTGTGAACCATACCTTTAAGTGTTGAAAGACTTTTGGGCCCGCTTTACATCTTTTTTCTTATACAAAAAAATGTGTATAAGAAATACACTGGATTAGTTTTATATATCATTTATAATTCAATGGTTATATTTATGACAAAGTTTTGGAAATTTTTTATGAGTAAATGTTTCATAATGGACATATGGTTTCAACATAAGAAGTGCAGTTAAACCTATTTTTAAAGAGCACACAGAAGTGGAAGCAATTTAAAGCAAT
This sequence comes from Leuciscus leuciscus, assembly GCF_965113295.1. NCBI lineage: Eukaryota > Metazoa > Chordata > Actinopteri > Cypriniformes > Leuciscidae > Leuciscus > Leuciscus leuciscus. The sequence continues at coordinate 9,663,848 of NC_138736.1, read as the reverse complement.
CCAATAAGCCAATAGGTATTTATAGCATCTAGTTGGATCTTCTGAGAATGTTCTGAGTTTGTTTTCATACATATCTTCCCCTCTTTTCGCTCGCTTTTGCAATTTGCACACATTCATACGGTAGTTAAGCCTGCATCTGCCATCAGCTGTTATACTGCCAAACATTTTAACCACAGACTCCCAAATATTTGAAGTGCATTGATGGTCCATTAATATTATTTAGTGTGCAGTTTTGTTGCATATATATGTGTGCGTAAGTAACATTCATTATTAAATGAGGTTAAAATGTTGAAGTGTTGTGATTGAGGAATGGAATTACTGTCTCAGACTGTCCGTCTGTCACGACCACTGTTCAGCTAAATCCCTGCATGCTGAAATATTAATGCAGCTCAATTATGTGATTACTCAGCTGATGATGGATTGTCTGTATTCAACCCCTCAAATTCAGCTTCAGTGATTGGAGCTGGCGGTTAACATGAGACTTTAGTCAAACACCTTGGGATTAAAAGTAGAAATGACGTGTCTGAATAATATGTTCCATTTTCAGTTAAAAAGATCTTGAAACACTCTTTTTTTCGTAAACAGTACATTGTTCATTGACGAGGCTTTCAGTAGATCAGTCTGGCCAGTGGCCAATGTATCAGTCTATCTCTAATCTGCATCTTCTCTTTCCTCTCTTGCCCTTCAGAAAGGTGGGAGTCTGGGGCTCTTTGACTGGTGCTGTTATTGGTGCTGGCTGCCAGGTCATGAAGATCCGCTGGTCGAGGAAGGTGGCTCTCCTGGCCAAGGTCGGCTTCCTCTTTTCTCTGCTGTGGCTCTTCTATCTCCTTATAGTCCGTTCTTCCCCGCCATCTCTGGCTGATAATGATGGTCAACGGCACATCCTGGATCGTGACCTTCCATCCATTGAGGAGGAGGACTCCAACAACCTCCTGCGGCCTGTTTACGAGAAGCTAGCACCAGACTCCAACGCTCCTGGAGAATATGGCCGAGCCACCCGATTGACCCTCAGCACTGAGGAGAAGAAAGAGGAGGAAGCCAGCATTGAGCGCTATGCCATCAACATCTTCACCAGTGACAAGATATCTCTCCATCGCCATATTCAAGACAACAGGATGCACGAGTATGTCTTCCACACATTACACACCCTCCTACCACCTAACAATGCCTAAAGGCTGGCCCACACTAAAAGATTTTTAAAAACGTTTCAGATTTTCAAAATGTGAGAGGCCACAAACATGATGATAAAACAATCATAGATTTAACAGTTTTGTTTCTATAGTGTGTGGAGTGCTGCTATGTGACCAAGACGCACACCATTGTGCATTGATACCATTCACAAACAACCTTGCGAAAATCTCTCGCGGTAAAAGGTGACTTTAGAGTAAACAAACATGGCAGACGCAGGCCAAGAAAAATGGCCATAATAGTGTTTGGACTTCTTTTACAGAAAATGTTATGCTTTTGACTTCTATCAGCTCGCTTTCTGATTTGTTTCGTTCCACGTGACAATCTACAGAGTGCGTGCGGTTTAAGACCCCAGCGTTCTTCTGAGCAGATTCAATCATTTTTAACACGCATCACACCTCAAGGAAATCTGATACGATAATCTGTAGATCCATCAAGATAATTGTGACTTTACCTAGGATTGTTGAAAGCGGAGAATTGGGCCCACAATCAGCCTGATTATCTTGTAGTGTGTGGTTGCCTTTAGAAACCACATAGCAACATTCTGAAAACACTATAGTAACTGCTTTGAACACCTATCAACAGTTTAGCAACCACAGAGAATACCTTAGCTGCTACAAAGCAACATGCTAAAAACATAAATACCTTATTAACTGTATAGCAAAGCCTTGGAAACCACCTAGCAACACAATAGGAACCATCCAGAACACCCAAGCAACCACAAAGCAAAACACACCTTAGTAACTGTTAGGGGTGGAACGCTACACAGAAGTCACGGTTCGGTTCATACCTCGGTTCAGACATCACGGTTCGGTACGAGTTCGGTACAATGGAGGGAAAAGCAAAACAAAAATGCAACAGGCTTGTGCATGTCTCAGGCTGTACCACCAAAGGAAAATAAATTACTTAAATTACTTAAGCCTTGTATTTTTTAAATAAGTTTTATTAATAAAGTAAAGGCATAGAACCAGTTTATTTGTAGTGCACTGAAAATAGTTTTATATAATTAGTTTATTAATTAAATGAATAAAAAGACCAAAAGACCTTGAGATATGTTTGGTAATTGTACCTGAATGAATTGAAAATTAATTTGCTACATTTCAGATTAATATATTTGTTTTAATACATTTTAATAACTTTTTAAGACTCTCTCTCTCACTCTCTCTCTCTCTCAGTGGCGGAGCCAGGATTTTTTCATAGGGGTGGCCAGGCAAGGGCCAGCAACCAGTCTGGGGTGGCACAGAAATCTTAATTATTTTATCATAAAAAATAATTTGATAATGTATTGGACTGTTTTAGTGCCTAAACAACTGAATAAAGTGAATTTGTACTTAATTGTAATTGAGAAAGTAGTGAATTAGGAATCATGGAATACTGAGTGATTTTTATATTTTTTTATTATTACCCACCACCTCATATTAAAATTAATTAAATAGTAATAAAAGGGCACACACTATAGCTAAAGTTCAACTTGCTCAGTTAGCTTGGTTCTGGTTCTCAAAATATCCAATAGCTTGTTCTACATTGTTGCATCTTCATGGATGAGATAACATGCAGATAAATACTGTAGTCCAAAGATTATTCAACCTTCAACGCGTTTTATATAATCAATGAACTCTTCAACCAATTAAAAAAGTTTAACTTTCTATATTAGTTGTCAAAATATATAATTGCAACAGTTCTATCATACCTAAATTAAAAAGGAAAACAAAAGTTATCTTTTGAATCCCCATGTGCAAGAATGTGAACAAGGCGGAAGTCAACAGCACAAAATGTAAAATGTTATGTTTTTCATAATGTAATGTTGCCAGAATGTAAAATTATTTATTTTATGGATTTAAAAATGATCCTTTTTTGTTTGTCCTTTACAAATTAACGCAAAATGAATGCCTATCGTCTAGTACAAATGCACAGTGCTCACATTTATTTGGACATTAAAACATTACATATCAGTTTGTGCCTTATATTGTGATCTCACATAGCAGAATATTTTAATCCAGACACATGGGACGCATATATAACAAATACATGCATGCAATTTTGACTGCTTTAATCGCCTTTTTGATTCTTACATGAGTTAATTGACGACAACTACGGCTACAGCACGCCGCATTTGCGCGTACCGCAAGCACAGTACAACAGCTGTCAGCCGTATGACAGGAAAGTTAGTTAGTTTTACTGACATTTGGCCTGACAACATCTCATCTTACCGAAGATAGCCAACTGAATAAGGACAACGCCCTTTTCTCAGCATCAAAAGTGTCACAAGCTTTCACACACATCTTCTAAAATAAAAGTAGCATCAGAAAAAAAGAGAATTATGTTTGTTGTTGACTGCACACTATTCGACTTACTCAAAATGGTCTTGCAACCCACCAGTTGAGAAAGACTGACTCTATATTTACTATGTGCATATCACTGTCTGATATTCTGCTGAAGCTCATTCGGCACTTGCATATTTCCGCACTCGTTTGACTTGCGCCTGGCGCTGAGGTGAAGTTGGAGTGTTCGTCTGAAAAGTCTCACGTTTTTTGTGGTCTTAAAGAGACGGTTCAGCGTTTAAAAAAATTCAATTTTTGTCAATAAAAAAAGAGACAGAAACAGCAGTTGTGAGAGGGGTGGCCAAGCTTAGACCAAGGGTGGCCACGGCCACCCCTGGCCACCCCCTAGCTCCGCCAGTGCTCTCTCTCTCTCTCACACACACACACACACACACACACACACACCATATTCCAGCATTGCAATCTTTACATTGCAGCCTGCTTCAGAGCTAAGGCGGGGCTACAGATTAGGTGTCCCTAAAGAACCAGCGTATCTAACAGTAGTTCCACATTAGATTAATTCATTTGTACGCGAGTTTTATTTATTTTTATACCGTGTATTCTCCGTGTAAATTTATGCACCGAACCGTGACGCCCGTACCGTTTCGGTTCAATACGAATACATGTACCGTTCCACCCCTAGTACCTGTATAGCAAAGCCTTGGAAACCACATAGAAATCCATTAGCGACCATCCAGAACACCCTAACAACTGCTTAGCGACATGCTATAAACACTCTGAACACCTTGGTAACTCTATAGCAAAGCCCTGGTAACTACATGCACATTAATAACTGTAAGAAAAGCCCTGGAAACCCCCTAGCAGCACCTTAGCGACCATCCAGAACATCCCTACAACTGCATGGCAATGTTAAAAACACTCTGAACACCTTAGTAACTCTATAGCCAAGCCCTGTTAACCCGCTAGCAATGGCACGGCAACCACCCAAAACACCTAGCAACTGCAAAGCAACATGCACCTTAATAACTGTTAAGGAAAAGCCCTGGAAATCCCCTAGCAACACCTTAGCGACCATCTAGTACATCCTAACAACTTCATAGCAACATGCTAAAAACACTTAAAACACCTTAGTAACTGTATAGCCAAGCCCTGGTAACCACCTAGCAATGGCACGGCAACCCACCAAAACACCTAGCAACTGCAAAGCAACATGCACCTTAATAACTGTTAAGGAAAAGCCCTGGAAATCCCCTAGCAACACCTTAGCGACCATCTAGTACATCCTAACAACTTCATAGCAACATGCTAAAAACACTTAGAACACCTTAGTAACTGTATAGCCAAGCCCTGGTAACCACCTAGCAATGGCACGGCAACCCACCAAAACACCTAGCAACTGCAAAGCAACATGCACCTTAATAACTGTTAAGGAAAAGCCCTGGAAATCCCCTAGCAACACCTTAGCGACCATCTAGTACATCCTAACAACTTCATAGCAACATGCTAAAAACACTTAGAACACCTTAGTAACTGTATAGCCAAGCCCTGGTAACCACCTAGCAATGGCACGGCAACCCACCAAAACACCTAGCAACTGCAAAGCAACATGCACCTTAATAACTGTTAAGGAAAAGCCCTGGAAATCCCCTAGCAACACCTTAACGACCATCTAGTACATCCTAACAACTTCATAGCAACATGCTAAAAATACTTAGAAGTTAGAACACCTTAGTAACTGTATAGCCAAGCCCTGGTAACCACCTAGCAATGCCATGGCAACCACTCAAATACCTAGGAACTGCATAGCAACATGCACTTTAATAACTGTATAGAAATGGCCTGGCAACCACCAAGAATAAGCTAGGAACATGTTGGTGACTATGCTTGTCATTGCAATTGTATTTATAGAGGCATGTGGCAAATAAATGCATTCCATTATATTCCATTACAAATAAGCATGTAAAATAAATAGAAAATGTGCTTGTTTTCACTTCCAGAGGAATTGAAATCATGTCCTGAATGGCGATTCCTCAGGTGATTTATACACTTGTGTCCACCTCACAGCTTTACAGATGTTGTCTGTTGTCTGAAACGAATCCATTGCCTGCAGCCAGACAACACGATTAAAAAATGAACAACAATAGAAAAATAGAGCTGGGACGTTTTCTCAGAACAGCAATGCTTTTGTATGAGAATAATTGTTTCATGGTTCTTGTCACACAATAATGAGTAGGGTTCAAGCTGCTGCTCTGAAAAGAGAAAGTGTCCCCTTGGACGACGAGAAGTGAGACAAATTGGATGCGTTTTTTCTCCCTGCAGTCTTTCAACCGCGCTCCGGTTGCCACATCACAGGAGATCACACACGGCAGGAGCACATTTCTTGGCATCAGCAGGGATTTTTATCAGTTAATGTGAAGTTCTTTTGCTCGCTTTCTGAAATAACTTTTAGGCAAGTTAGTTCTTGTCAAAGACTTAAGCATTACTGCCAGAAATTATGCTGTGGGGTTTTTTTCTTGTGCATTTCTCCTTGTAGCGATAATTATTGTAAATGTGCACAAATGTAGTTGCCGTCAGTGAATGTAGAGTCTCTAGAGTTTAAAGAGTTCAAGGAACACAATGAAGTGCACATTTGTTTGATCAAAAATAGAGTTAAAAAAAAAAGTAATAGTATTACAATTGAAAATAACTGTTTTCAATTTTGTTTTTGAATTTTCAGCATCATTACTCCCGTCTTCAGTGTCACATGATCCTTCAGAAATTATTCTAATGTACAGTTTTGGTGCTCAAGAAACATTGCTCATTATTATCAATGGTGAAAACAGTTATGCTGCTTAACATTTTTGTGGAAACTGATACATTTTTCTCAGGATTCTTTGATGAATAGAAAGTTCAAAAGAACAGCATTTATTTGAAATATAAATATTTTGTAACATTATAAATGCTGTCACTTTTGATCAATTGAATGTGTCCTTGTTGAATAAAAGTGATACTGTCTTTCCAAAAAAAAAAAAAAAACCTTTTAAATGGTTGTGTATATTAAACATTAAATAATGAGTATCTTTTAGCTTTGAATAGCTCTGCATTTATAAAGTTTCTGCCTTAAAGGGTTCAAGTTGTTACTCAGAATGCTGTGAAAATGTCTCTGGCATGTCTGGTTGTCTCCCATCAGAATCTGTATCTGAACCAGAAATGGTTGCTTACAGATTTTAAATTGGGAGTAAGTCAAATACAAAAAAAAGAGGAAAAAATGTCTTGTTTTACAAATTGAAAGTGACATTTATTAATAGTCAGATTCCTTCTTCAATTGTCACGTGACACGTTATAAGTCGACATCCAGTAATGATGAACGTGATGTCAGTTTCACAGAGCTGTGTCAGGTTCCTCTACGTTTTAGATGTTCACATTTGCACATTATAATATGTAGTGTGTAACTCACAGGGAAAACGGTTTGCTTAAACCACATGATCTGAATAAATGCCAGTTTGCTTTACCGTCTGATTAACTCTTTCTCTTTTTTGCAATGCCAGATGCAAAGCAAAGAAGTACAACATCCGTCATCTACCTACAACATCAGTGGTCATAGCATTTTACAATGAGGCCTGGTCCACTTTACTCAGAACCATCCATAGTGTGCTGGAGACGACGCCAGCTGTCCTACTGAAGGAGGTCATACTCGTGGATGACTTCAGCGACAGAGGTGACGTGACACTTTCTAGACAGAATTCACGTTTTTAAATCTAAAATTCCACTAGTTTAAAACTACTTTTTAATTATTTACGTCCTTTTCCACATTTGTCTCATCCTGATTGGTCAGCACTTCCAAGTCAAGTCAAGTCAAGTCAAGTTTATTTGTATAGCGCTTTTCACAATACAGATTGTATCAAAGCAGCTTCACAGTATTAAATTAAAATAATACAACAAAGTTTGTTTCAAGAGGAATTTATTGATTGATAAAATTAAATTAAATATCCCCAAAATATCCCCATTTTGGGGGATTTCACAACCAATTATGAATATTTGTGAAGCAAGGGAAAAAATTTGAACCTATTAGGTGCTACATATTAATGAATTAAGGCCTGTTCATGCCAAGAATGATAACTATAAATATAACTATAATTTATTATATTAATAACTCGTTATTAAATAACATTTGAAGAATATTTTACCATCCACAATAACATTCTGTTTATTCTATGTGCATTCTGCAGTTATGTTGTTGATCTCTTTAAATGCTCAAGCCAGTGGATTCTGATTGGCTGTCAGTGTTTTTTATCATTCATCAGAAAAAAAATCGTTACAATATCGTTATCATTATAGTCATGATGTGAACTGCCATATTCTCATAGAATTAGAACCATTAATGAAACTTTTAGTTATCATCCTTGGTGTGAACGGGCTTTAATAAAACCTTATTACATTTTATATTACGTTTATTACGTTTAAAAAGCAAAATTTTCAACATGCCTTAATTGCATTGAAATATACTCACACATTTGTCCATGTTTGCATATTTCATGCTTCCTCTACAAAGTTCTGGATAGTAAGGTAGCGATAGTTATCATTCCATATGAGCTTTTAGGTTATACTTTATTTTAAGGTATCATTGTTACAGTGTAATTTATATATTTAAGTACTGAGTGATATTAAGTAACTAGTAACTACATGTACTTACTATAGGGTTAGGATTTGGTTGAGGGTTAGTTGCATGTAATTATGCATAATTTACTGTTATTACTATGGTAAGTACATGTAACATATGTAACAAGGACACTGTAAAATAAAATGTTACCAGTTTTTATATTAGCTGACATCCATATGTGTTTTCCTGTGATTTGGCCATTATGTGTTGGATCCTGATAAAAAGATTCACATTTTCTTTGCATGCATTACAGTGTACCTGAAGTCACAGCTGGCTCAGTATGTCAGTAACCTGGAGCGTGTTCGTCTCATCCGCACCAAAAAAAGAGAAGGTCTGGTTCGGGCACGGCTCATTGGCGCCACCTACGCTACAGGACACGTGCTCACCTTCCTTGACTGCCACTGTGAGTGTGTGCCTGGCTGGATCGAGCCACTGCTGGAGAGGTGTGACTTAAAAATTCAAATGTTGCATAGAAACACTTCCATAATCCACAGTAACAGATTTGTGAAGTGTATTAGCCAGGGAAATGCAAATTTTATTTGTCTGTTCTATCGTCAGAATCGCTGAGAATGAGACCACCATCATATGTCCGGTTATTGACACCATTGACTGGAACACATTTGAGTTCTACATGCAGACTGAGGAGCCGATGGTGGGCGGCTTTGACTGGAGGCTGACATTCCAGTGGCATGGAGTGCCTGAAATCGATCGCAAGATACGCAAATCCAGAATTGACCCCATTAGGTTGGTTTCTGGTCCTCTTTTTCAATCCAATTTTGCTGTGTGTATTTCTTGGCAATTTAAGAAAAAGATTATAAATGCTTAAAGGGATAGTCATCCTCACCTGTATGTCGTTTCAATTATTATTTATTAAGTTATTTCAATTTATTGAATTTTTTTCCAATTATTGTTTCATTTATTATTTATTCTGTGGAACACAAAAGAAGACATTTTCAATTTTACTATATTTTACAATACTACTATTTATAGTAGTATATATTTTTTGTTAGCTTATTGATCCATATTGGATATTTATATGAGCTGATATTGCAAATTTTATTGTTTATTCTCATTTCCTCTATGTTTACATTTAGATTTGTTGTCATTTAACGCTCACTTAAAGTTAATATTTAAAATCTTTTAATGAATTGATTAAATGTAATACATTTCATAACACTGTTAAATGTAACTTTTAACATATCTGGAAATTAATATCTCTCAGATTTCATTAAAATATCTTCATTTGTGTTTCGAAGTTGAACGAAAGTCTTAAGAGTTTGTAGCAAAATGAGGGTGAGTGAAGGATGATAGAATTTTCATTTTTGGGTGAACGAATCCTTCAACAGTTATTTTTCTTACTGTACATTCTTATGTTATGAAGTCTATAATTGATTTTAGTTTTTAGTGTTTTATTTTTAACTTATTTAGACAAAATAGTATAGACATTTAATATTGGCCTTCAACCAGATCATAATTACAAACCGTTTTTGATTAATTATTAAAGTTTAATATTGGTGCATTCCTAAATGAAAGCCATAACGGTTTGGAATGACATGAGACTTTTAAATGTAACTCTCCCTTTAACCCATCCAGACTTTAATAAAGTTATATTCACAGGGAAATGTGTATTGTGTTGATTAACTGCAGTGCAGTGAAAGAGATTTAATTTTCAGACCTAGGTTTACATTAAAATACGGTTCAGTTCTGCTCTAGATTTCTCTCCAGGTTCGTCCAAGGGCAGACCCAGAGGTGCTTAACTGAAACTAAGAAGCACTTACCTGCCAGGGAATATCTCTGATGAATTGCCAATGATCTGCTGCTTTTCGCTTCACAGGTCTCCCACTATGGCAGGGGGGCTCTTTGCCGTAAGCAAGGCTTACTTTGAGTTTCTGGGCACTTATGACATGGGCATGGAGGTCTGGGGAGGAGAGAATCTGGAACTTTCTTTCCGGGTAAGACACCTGTATTCTGTACTCCTGCTACCTATTGTACTGGTAATTTGCATATGCTTTTCATCAGAGCGTGTCGACGTGCTCTTGGTAGCATGAGAGACTGAGCATTTATAATTAGACACATCTCTCATATTGGATTTCTTTTTTCAGCCTATGCTTAGAAATGAAGATTGATGGTTAATACCATGGAGTAATCTTTTATGCATATGGAAACAGAATACAACGCTCTATCTTCTAGGGCTGTACGATGTTCATGTATAATAGATGTGCTGTGAATTGGAATAAAAAGCATGTGGGAAATAAAGCTGGAAAATGCCTAAAAAAAGGAATTTTGTCGGTGTCTCAACGGATCTAATGCGCTGTTGTCATGTCATGTTTTATTTCTGACAGGCAGTGCATTCCATTAAAATCAGATACTTTGTTCACAGAAAATGTTGAGTTTGTGTGTGCAAAAATAGTATGCGAGATGAGTCGAATCTCCATAAACAAATAATGATGCTCTAGATATAAATGCTTCTGGATTATTAGCTTTCATTTTAAAGCTGAACTGTGAAATTTTTTTCAATGTTAAAATATATCATATTTTAATATGCAGAACTATATATACAAGTCAATCGTAGGTGGGTTTTTCCCTAAAAGCAAACACATTGATCTGTTTTAGCATCCTAACCATATTGAAAACAATAATGATTTTTGTCATTAATTATTTGCAATTATTAATAATTATTTATTTAATAATTTAATTTTAAAAATCCATTATTTATGTATCTAGTGGTAAACATTATATACTTAACTTTATTTTAATTATTAATAATGAATAAGGTGATTAATAATGTTGCATTATTTGCTATTTATTTATTACTTTATTGATTATTATATTTGTTCACTACTTAACCTTACAATTTTTAATAATGGAAAACCACCTACAATGTCTTTTTTTTTTTAAAAATTAATCAGAAATTAATTTTGATTCTTGCTTCATTTTGAACATGTTTTGTTACAGGTGTGGCAGTGTGGAGGGTCTTTAGAAATTCACCCATGCTCCCACGTGGGTCATGTTTTCCCCAAGAAAGCACCGTACTCCCGATCCAACTTCCTTCAGAACACTGTCCGTGCTGCGGAGGTTTGGATGGACTCTTACAAACAGCACTTCTATAACCGAAACCCTCCAGCACGCAAGGTACACCTCCATCCCTCCATCCATTCATCCATCCATCCATCCATCCATCCATCCATCCACCCAGCATAACCTGTCAGTGGGCGGCACCTCTTTATTAAAGGGATAGTTCACTTTGAAATAAAATTTTGGTATGTTTTAGCTTACCTCAAGGGCATCCAAGATGTAGGTGTCTTTTTTTCCGCAGTAGTTTCAATTTTGATATTTTTAGGTCAAACCGTTCTTGTCTGTCAGTCATATAATGCAGGTCTATGGTCACCACCTCAAAGAGCATGCACAGAGTCCAAATTAAAACAATTCCCCATCGTCCAAATTAAACAATTCCCCATCGTAAGTACACATTGATGGCCTAAGACACGAAACGAGCGGTTTGTGTGAGAAAACGAACAGTATTTATATCGTTTTTACCTCTTGAACACAGCTGCGTCCAAATGATCTGAGAGCGCGGGCGGGTATAGATATATACAATAGAAGTCGCCTTGGCTACTGCAGTTCATTGGAACGAAACCGTAGCCAATGCGACATCTAGTGTATATTTCTATACCCGCCCGCGCTCTCAGATCATTTGGACGCAGCTGTGTTCAAGAGGTAAAAACGATATAAATACTGTTTGTTTTCTCACACAAACCGCTCGTTTCGTGTCTTAGGCCATCAATGTGTACTTACGATGGGGAATTGTTTAATTTGGACGACGGGGAATTGTTTTAATTTGGACTCTGTGCATGCTCTTTGAGACAGTGACCATCGACCTGCATTATATGACTGACAGACAAGAACGGTTTGACCTAAAAATATCAAAATTGAAACTACTGCGGAAAAAAAGACACCTACATCTTGGATGCCCTTGAGGTAAGCTAAAACATACCAAAAATTTATTTCAAAGTGAACTATCCCTTTAACATCCTGTGTTGTTGCATAATCAGAGGTGTACAACCATTGTGTTATTTCCTCTTTTAACTGCTTCAGTGTTTATCTTGAAAAGTGCTGTTCTCAAAATTGCTTACGTACTCCTGAAGGGGAAAAAACTGTGAAAGAGATAAATGATGCTCAGGTTTTGCTTGAATGCGTTCGTTCTCTCGGCTTACAGTGTCTGTTCTTCCTTTGGCTGTCTTTGAAAAGCTTATTAGCTGACAAAGATACTAAAACTAGGCCAAACATATATTATATCACCCTGGCTGACATGAATGTGGCATGTAACTCCATATTACTTCACAGACAAATTACATTATTAATGTGATCAAATAATAAATCATTCTCTGGTAGCCACATCACCAGATGCAACGAGTGAGGATATTTTTCCTGTCAATATATGGCTGTCATGATGAGTTGTTCTTGTACCTCAGGTCTGAATGAAAACACACCCTTTTTTCTGTGTGAGGTGTTACCTAAATTAATATTATCTTGTTTACCTGGTTGGGTTTCTTTGACTTTTGGCTTGTTGGAAGTGTGTCGTGGCAGTTCTTGTGTCAACATTACAGGACAGCGCCCTAGAGGAAGTACTTACGTGGCATTCTTGTTTGATATCTTTGAAGTTGCTACTAAAGTAAAGATATTAAAAAGTTATTAATATCAGTAAAGATTATAAAAAAATCGAATGGATAAAGCAGAAAGGTTTTAGTGGCAGAAAAGGTATTTGTTCTTGTTTATTTATCTGATAGGGACAAAGCATGTTAATGAACATTTGTAAAAAATACACAATTATAGCAACATTGCTAATTTACATTCGCAGTCCCTAGGCAGGTACGCACAAGAACAAATACTCCACTATACACACACAACACTACAAAGAGACAATACCCCAAACACATTATTAAAATTTCTTAGAAAAATGTTTACACAACTGATTCGTCATAAGCCACTTCTTCAGATGAGCTTTAAAAGTGTGATAAGTAGAACATTGTCTTATTGACTGCTGTAAAGTATTCCAATATTTGCTCCCTATTACAGATAATACTTTCTGACATGTGGTCAAGGCAGTCCTACATAGATTTCAGTCGGTAATCTGTAAGCTTTGTCTTGAGGCCTGATTTTATTTTGTTCTTGTAGGAATCTTACGGGGATATATCTGAAAGGATTGTACTGAGAAAGCGGCTTCAGTGTAAGAGCTTTGAATGGTATCTGCAGAACATCTATCCCGGCCTGCATGTGCCAGAGGACAGGCCTGGATGGCACGGAGCGGTAAGTGACTAATCTAATCTAGTCTAATCTAATTCCTTCTGGAGGTCCTTTTTGATGTCATTCGCGAATTTCTTTAATGGTTTTACATTTTTCCTGGCTCCGGGTGCAGGTACGTAGTGCTGGAATCCACTCTGAATGTCTAGACTACAATGCCCCGGACCACAATCCCACAGGAGCTCACCTGTCCCTGTTCGGCTGCCATGGTCAGGGCGGTAATCAGGTAACTAACATCAATATTAACGCTTCTGTGGAAAAATTTATTATTGGGGGGAAAAAACTATAAAAAATCTGTTCTTTCAGTTTTCACTGTTTTGTTGAATAATAAAAAGCATCAAAAAGTCTTCAAAAATCTTTTTGTCACTAGGCCTACATTGTTACTGCAAAATACATTAAAATAACAACAACAACAAAAAAAATTTTATTTAAACATTTTAATTATGGAAGTAGTCTTTTAAAAAAATAAATGAATACATACAAACTACTGCTTTGCATATTATATTTATATAATATTGACTTTTTTTTTTCTTTTTCTTTTTTTTTTTTCTGATATCTTATACAGCCAACGTGTAAATGTTTATATTTCACCAACAAATTGGAGTAGAAGCATTATTCAATTATTAAAAAGTTAATATAAAAACATATATTTTTTTGTTTAACAAAATTTGATGAATTAATTGATTGTTAAATACACTTTATTTTCATTTTCCGACATTTTTAATTGCAGTGTTAATTCATGAAAGAACTTAAGTTTAGTTTCACTACTTAACACCATATAAGCAGAAAGTGGTGAAGGAGAAAGAGTTCTCACATCTATCATTAAAATGGCAAATTTGAATTAGAGGAAGAGAACGAGATTTGAGAATAGTCTCCCGCATGGAGTTTACCCCACACTTTGAAAGCCACTGTCTAACCCCACAGCCTGATATCTTCAAAATAGATTAAAGGGGGCTTTCTAATATTTGCCAGAGCTATCGAGTTACTTTAAAAATGAGCATGAGGTGCTTTCATGTCCAGTTATATAACACCTACGACAGCAGATGCAGGAGATCCATCAGACCCTGTTTGTCGCGTTTGCAGCGAAACAAAGCTAGCTTTATTTGTGCAGAAACATAATCCATCCTGAGATGTGCTGCCCTTCTGAGGTTTGTTATTTATCTAGTATCACAGTTGAAGAAGTGAATGAGTTGCTGGGGATGTATATGTAATGGAAAGGGCAACCTGTAAATGTGTCCGGTGGCTTATGTCGCCGCTCTGCATCAAGGGACATGGTGAAGTAGTGAATGTGTGTGTGAAAATCAATGTTTCCACAGCCTGGACTGAAAAGGAAACCTTAGCCACTTCTCCTCAAAGATAGACATCTGTATGAAATATACATGTGGCTAATGAGACTAATTTTTTTCTTTTTTTTTTCTTCCAGCGTTCTAACCTTTACCCTCAAAGGATCTATTTCTGATCCTCTGCTTTGAGAAATTGTTTGCTTATGAATTATTAACCGGGCGTTGATTTTTTACAACATCCGTGCAAACGTCCGTATTTGTCGCTTAAATGACATTTGCTGCTGAACATGTTTAGTTTTTCTAGAGGCATGTTTTTAGTGATTTTCAAATGCAACAAATATTTTCTCAATATTTTTCAGCCTTTTCTATTTCAATATTTATGCATTTGCTATGAATGGCTTAAGCTCATTTCTTTGCCAGTGTATCAGACATTGTAGCCAAGTAGATTCAAATGATATATAAATATACACATTTTTAAAAACATATACACTACTGTTCAAAGGTTTGGGGTCAGCAATAATTATTATTTATTTATTTTTGGAAAAATTTTTGTAAGAAATGCTTCTTGTGCACCAAATCAGAATATTAGAGTGATTTATGAAGGATCATGTAACACTGAAGACTGGAGTAATGATGATGAAAATTCAGCTTTGACATCACAAGAATAACATTTATTTTAAAATGTATTTAAATAGTCATTTTAAATTGCATTAATATTTCACAAAAAACACTTTTGACCTTAAACTCATTCTTCTTGATGGAAATAAATGTTGTGATGTTATTTCCATCAAGAGGTGCATGCATTTTTGGTCAAGATTTTGTATTGTCAATGCAAGAGTCCAGCACTCTGTAAAGTTTCCTCCAGCACATCCCAAAGACTTTCAATGAATTTAAGGTCTGGAAATGATTATTCACACTCCGTCTAAACCATTCTTTCACAGTTTGAGCCTGATGAATCTTGACATTGTCTTCCTGGAATATGACCATGATGTGTCTTCCTATATGGTTGTTTAAGAAATGAAAAGCTACACACTCCATCAGTTAGGGTTAGAAGAACTGTTGCCAAACATATAACATGCTAGAAACATAATTTGAATTTATGTTGGAATATAATGGAAATTAATTGAACTTCCTAACTCTTAACACCATCACCATGTATGAAAACTCACAAAAGCCAAAGAAATGTGCCAAATTACATTTCAAACAAACATTTTTCTCTCTCTATCTCTCTCAGTACTTCGAGTACACATCTCAAAAGGAGATTCGGTTTAACTCCGTGACCGAGCTGTGTGCTGAAGTCCAGGATGGATTGACACACATAGGGATGAAGCACTGTCCACAAGACGGTGCTCCCGTTCCTCCCGGCATCGTGTGGGAGTTCAGAGACGTGAGTTTGTTCGCCTGTAGCTCAGTTTATCACTGGCGTGCCATCAGAAAACAGGATGAGATAAGACAAAACCTTGTTTGGCATGTTATTCCGTATCAGATATGCTTTCCTGTAGCATTTCCATGCCTAAAACGATCATTGTGTCTTTTCAGGATGGCAGCATATATAACCCTCATTCAAACATGTGTATCACGTCCTACCGCAAAGAAGATGGCCGTACTGATATCCAGATGAGAAGCTGCTCTCCCGGAGACAAACACCAGCGCTGGAACTTCGAGTGACTTTAACCCTTATGTGAACTTAAATGTAAGTGCAATTATCAAAAGGAACGTCTCTTCCGGGTTGGCATTGAAAAAGGCATAAAAATGGGACCCGTCCTCCATATAGTGCCTTTGCAAACCAAAGCGGACATGTATTCGTAGTGCCAATTCTTGCGTTTCCTTGTTAGAGACGTTCAGTGTGCTATTACAAGTCTGAAGTGCATATTAGTACTGTTAATATCACATTGTAGCAAATTCAACCATCCAACGAACATAGTGTTGTGTTGGAGCAGCTTTTTTGTTTACATTGATGCACTATATGCTTTTAGTGAATCATTTTTAGACTCCGCAGTAGCTAATCTTTAAATCTACTGCACAGTGATTTATTTAATTGTACCAGAAGTGACTGATTTGAAGATGTTGTGAATGGGTTTGTCTTGATTGTTGCCTGTTGGTTTCCTAAGGTATTTTTTGTATCATTTTGTGACTGTTTTCTTTTCTATTTTGTTCTTCTTCTATTTTTTTATATTGTTAGGGTATTTAGGGTCTTTTCACCTTATTTTGTGCAAGCTTCATGGAGGATTTTGGCACACTGGTGTTGATGGAACTGTACCAGCATTTCAAGTTTCACTCATACTAACGTCAGTGTTCAAATAGTTTGTTAATACGTACACTTCATTTTGAAGTAGATTACAGGAACTGCACTTCAGAGTTGGAACAAAATATTAAGCAATTATGGACCAAACTTTTCAGATCTTGCATGTTTTTCATTGGCCTAAACCCATTTTACCTTGCATTTAAGAACCAAGTTTTTCTCTACTACCTATTTGGGAATTATCCACTTTACCTGTAAATTGTTTTCCATGAAAAAAATGTATAGTAGGTAATTTATTGACTCAACAGAAAGTGCCTCTTCAGCCTGATTCCTTTCACAAAAGTGCTCATTTATCATCACAAATCAGAGTACAGTACTTTACCATGATATTGGCCAAAGTAAAACGTTCAGAAAATTTACAAAGTGCTTTTATCATGGGTCTTCCAGCATTCAAAACTCACAGGACTATCGGTAAAGATCTTGAAAGTGCTATATCGTAAATGACTACATGGATAACACCTTTATTTTTGCACTAAAATGGATTTTAAATGGTTTTTAGGTCTCTAAATGGTTTAATAGGGATTGTGGGAAAGTGATCATGAAATTACTACTGATAAAGCACAGTTTGTGGTGATCATGTATTTTGCTTATCGACTGTAATGAAGTATTTTTGGAACATGGAAAAAAAAAGTGCAAAGTATTTTTGTCTGAATAAATTAAAGTTATAAATGTCACATTTGTTGTGGTGGTTTGTTTATTTTAACAGTGTGACTTTGCCTTGACTTTCTGTTGCTGTGCCATCTAGTGGTGGGGAAATGTGCTGTGGCATAAGACTCAAAATATGTCCAAAATATTATAGCATTGTAATGCATGCAATCAGATAAAGTTCCTTGATTTACATCACCTCAAAATAAGGTTTTCCCTTCACAGTTTCACATTTGTGACCTGAGCCTCTTATACAAACTGGATAATGAGGAAACCACAAAGGAGGTTCTGCCAAGTCAGGCTGAAATGTTTAATGGCACAATCTCCAGGTGTGCCACGCAATTACATAAATGAAGCTGGAGGTCACTGAACATTGTCATCATCATGTTATATCTACAGTATGCATAAATTAGGCTGTATTTTCCCCCTATGACTTATGGTTGGATTGTGGACAGTTGGTGCATGATGAATGCTCCTTAACGGAAGCTGTCATCTAGTTGGACCTCTGAGAATATTGCAGCAATGAGTCCTTCATTAATTGCCATCTTACACATCACATTTCCCTTAAGGTCATGCAGAGGTAGTGCAAATAATTAGATTTTTCTTTATTTAGATTTGGGCTGTAGTTTGCTATTCAAGTCACCATGAAATCAAAATCGACTTCTTTTTTTTTTTAATGGAATATTGCTGTATTTATTATAAGTGATTTCTCCATCATGTGCCCTTGTAATCCCTCGCTCTTGCAGCGGCATCTGTTCTCTGATGATGTGTTTACTGGCGCGAGGGCGGGACAACCTGTCAGTCACATGAGATCGACCAATAGCAAATCAAGTCCCGTCCTACTTTCTTCTTTGTATTTTTTTTTTTTTTTTGGCTGAGAAGCCGCTTCACTCGGATTCACATTACAATAGGGAAGAAAAGACTATTGCAGCTTCCATTTCATGCTTACTTTAAAGGGACAATTGATTGCACAATCCTGATAATACGTGCAAAACTCAGTAATCTCTTAAAAACACGTATACTGTGCTGGTTTGTATTGGGTGTTATGAATATATCAGCCTATATTTTACATTGATGGCTGATTGGACATGTTAGAAAAGCTATTATACACAGCTCTGTGTTCATACGAGGTAAATGACTGTGCAACATTGTGTGCAGTGTACCATAGATTATTACAACACAATAAGAGTGTTCAATCAAAAAAGTGTGGCACTCAGATTACCATCTCACCTCTCTGATGGCCTAATCAATAATTAAACATTAATTTGGGTAAACATATTTTGCTTTCTACATGGATCATCTTACATATTTTATCATAAAATATTTATTGTACGAAGCGAATGGAGTCATGGTAGGGGACGGAAAATATTACAATATTTCTATGGGTGTATATTAGACTAAGACCTACCAATATTTCTAGCAGTTCTGCTACTGTATACAAGTAGTGTCATGTTTTCTTTTTCTAAATTTTAATTTCAATATGCATACTTATTAAAAATGTGAATTAAATTTTTTATTTTGTATAAAAAAAGAGCTGTACACGAACCCGGATTTTTAAAGTTTCTTTTAACCTTTTAATAAGTCATTTATTAATAAATTATCATCTCATGCCATCAAGAAGAGGAGCCTTCTTCAATAAAACAGCTTTCTTAAAATGGGAATTTAAGTATAATTCACTTTCTTTTAACATTACATTTTGTGGCTGCGATACAGAGACAACTCACAAATATGCAGACTTGCAGGAAAACTTTAATGCATAAAATTATTAGAATTCTGTATTATTCTACATTTTATCAACAACTACAATCTTACTTAAAACCACTAGTTTTTGTGGTAGTGAATCATTTTTAAGACGATGGTAATTTGCTATTAGTTAGATAAGAATTTCCATCAGGTCACAATAGAAACTTTATAATTGTATCATGATATTAACCCTTTCAGGCCCGATACTCTAAAAACATCAATATGCTTCATTTCATAAAAACAAAAAACTATATGAACATTTGACTCATTTAATGTCCAGTACAATGAACCCTGTTCCGACATAGCAATATGCAGATGATTATATGGATTTAAAAAAAACAACAATGCATAATATGGCAGAAACTGTGGGGGGAAATTATTTCAACAGGAATGCACAAATACATATTTACGTATGACTGAATCACATGAGAGTGCATCTACAGTCTGCAACTAAAATATCGTCAAACTCCCGAAGAAACATTGGCAAAAGAAAGTGTTTTGCTCGAAATTGTCAAAGTAAACAACTCAAAGGGTTAGGCTGTATTATTATTTAAATCATACATTTTTCCATGTATTAAGTAATGATGAGAGTGTGCACTCATATCTTGGCATAACAGTGTTTATAGAGCGGACGGGCACTAACTGGATTTGGATTAGCGCTCTGTCACAGTGTGTGACCCCTAAGACTCTCTGTGATTTGACCTGGATTTCTTTCTTTATGCCTCTTCCAGTTCTGCTGGCCTTATCTGACAAACAAGCCTGCTAATGTGATCACGCAAATCCCTCTTGCAGTGCTCAGACCTGTGGGATGTGTGTGCCACTGTATGGCTGTGGCTCAAAACCAGTAATGTTGGCATAAATCTATCTAAAAAAGAATTTTTCAAAAGTGTTCATTGCATTTCCCCCAAACTACTTATTAAAAAGATGTATAAACCTGTAATTGGTTTTCTTCAAGGTCCTATATGGGGGCATTGACATCAGGGATAAAAAAATGTATAACATTAGAAAGATCCTAACCAAAGAAAAAGTTTTCCCTATTGCTGAATTGAAGTGGAAGCATGATTACCCCCTTTTTTTTTTTCTCAAAGAAATTTATCTTTATAAATAAATATGTAATTTCAAACAAAGAAACTCAGTTAAAAAAATGTATAATTATAAATCAATATTATCCCTTCACTTACTTTATTGGTAAGTTCAAGGAAGGGGTTTCTTTGTTCTTTCTGTAAAGAGTCAGAAACAAATAAACAGTTATTTTAAAGGTATATTTATACTAAATCATTGATCTCAGTATCTCAAATTAAAGTCACCATGAAATTAAAATTGACCATTCTTATTTTTTGTGAATATTGCAGTATTTATTATAAATGATTTGTGCAATTGCTCTTGTAATCTTTAATGAAAAAAAACTCCCCAATTTACTAATTCCCTAACTTCCTAATTTAAAGGAATAGTAGAAGTTTAATGAATAAAAAAAAATAAAAATTAATATGTGCACAGATAAGTCATTATAATAAGTAGGCTACTGCAAAATTCTAATATATAAAAATTTGAATGGCCCGTTTTGATTTCATGGTGTCTTTAATTATGACATAAAAGGTAGGCTAATAATTATGAAATACTTAGGCCTACGTTAAAGAATGACGTTTCATTGTCATCATTTCCACTTTTTATGTCAAAAATATGACGTTTAAAGTCATAATTTCGAGTTTGCATCTCATAACATGACGACTTTTCATCTCATTATGATTTACAAAAGCACGATTTTTTTAATATGTGGCAGAAGGGCTTCCATATAGCAACTCCTGTTTTCAACTCCTCCCCCTGTAACCGGCTCTGCTCGCTCTTCATGTTCATGTCGATCACACACACATACACACACACTTCAACAAGTTGGTTTGCCACAGATGAAATGACCAACTTTCTCTTTGCTTTGATAGTTTCCCCTTCACTGTAGTCGACTTTATCGACTTTGAAACGATATCCTCTAACATGGGCGAACTTTTTTCGAACTTTTTATGAGATTGAACTTTGGATGACAAACAGTTTGAGGGAAACAGGACGGAATAGACGGACACATTATGGCAATATGTGGCAGACGGAGTCGGTCCAAGTTCATTCTGTACGTTCTCGGGGCTTTTGTACTGGGATATTTAGTGTTTCACAGGAACACAAAGAGTGATGTCGGCCTGGCTAGTCGAAGAGAAGTGCCAGTCGAGCAGCGCGAAAAAGTGGACGAAGATTTCCTGAAGAAACCGGTTTACGAGAAGCCTCCTGTAGATGTCAATGCTTTGGGAGAGATGGGTAGAGCTGTTAAACTAGACTTGACTGAAAAAGAAAAGCGAGAGGAGGAGGAGAGCATCAAAAAGCATCAGATAAACACTTATTTGAGCGATAAAATATCACTTCACCGCAGACTGCCTGAAAGATGGAACCCACTGTAAGTCTCCATGCTGTACATGAATGTTTGAAGTTTGTTCTGATATTCAGCCTCAACAGATCATTACCTCTTTGTCATAAATGTATTAAATTGATTTATTTGAATAGGATCAGAATGTAGAAGAGGATACAGATTGTAGTTTATTGTTTAAATCCGCATCGATTAAATGCACAATAGGGAAGTAGTAGCCTAACTGTTTTTGTAAACAGTCCCTATCTTTGCCCCAGTGTTTAATGTGCGATTACAGACAGAGAACGTCTACAAAGTACCAGAGGAGGAGAAAAACGTGCAATGTGGCTCCGTCACATCTAGAGGTGCAGTTTGCAGTTGGCCTTACTTTCATATAAATTATGCAGAATAAAAAACAAAACAAATCCAAGATCCAAAGGGGTTGTTATTTTTATTTGGATTTTACCACAAATTTTTTATATATATATTTATATATATATATATAGCCTACTATTGAAATGTTAATAAATAATAAATAAAATCCACAGCAGTCATCCTTTTTGTTTTTCGGAACAAGGACCCGTTTGTGGACCCCTAATTACAAAATGAATAAAAAATTAGTTTGAAGTGACCAGTGGCCCCTCCCAGATCCAAATGCTGTGCATTATTATAGCCAGTTAGAGCAGTGGTTCTCAACCTTTTTGGCTCCAAGGCCCTCCTTTTTCCGAGACAATATTCAAAGTTAATTTGTAACTATTAGTTATATCCAATGTTAACATGTACATGTTAGCATGTCTGTTGTAATAAAACTAATTAACAAAACATTTTTTTACATTTAATTAAAAATATTATGTTACTATAACTCAAGACTTACTGAGGCCCCCAGTGAGCCTCGGCCCCTGGTTGAGAACCACTGACCTAGATGAACATTCTGCAATTGGTTTTACCTTACTAGGTTAAAAATGTATGTAACTAATTTTATCAAACTGTTATTTTATTCATTCTTTTTGGTCGTGTTTTTAATGTGTTGTGTTTATTGTTTGCATCATATTTGTTAAATGAAGCCTTCAATATTTTATAATGACCATTAGGCTTGAACAGATGCATCTGTGGTGGTTATTTTATTTATGTATTTTTACTTTTTAATTAGGGGTTCAAGCACGAAGTGCTGAAACCCTATTGTAATTGTCCTGATTTTTATTATTATTTTTCTTCTGCCGTAAAACGCATCGTGCAGCCCAAACCGTAAGAGCTGGAACTTTGAAACTTTGCCATATGGTAGTACAAAAATCGAGGAGAGGTTATCAAATTATGACCTCGAATGGCCCATAGGTGGCGCTATAGCGACCAAAAGCGCGAAACTGCTCATAACTCCTAGACCGTATGTCGTAGACTCAAGTGTCTTATATCATTGGAAAGCTGGATGCCTGACGAACAAAACGTATATCTCCGATTTCATTTCCGCCATGATAGATTTTCCGCCATTTTGAATTTTGTCAAAAACCTACTTTTGCGAACTAGTCCCTGGTTTTTTGCCCGATCGGAACCAAACCAGTGCAGAAATGTTCTCTGGAGTCTGAATATCAATAATTATCGAAAAAAAGTTGAAATTTCCATTCACGGTCGCTAAGGGGCGCCCAAATGTATGTTGTGGGAGGAGCCTATTTTACTAAAACGGCTATAACTCCAGAAGTAAATGAGGTATCTTCACCAATCTCGGTACAAATGTGTAAGAGGTCAATTTGAGGTCACAGTAAAAAAACCGCGGCGAATGGCCACATGGTGGCGCTATAACATGAAAAAAACATAAAACGGCCCATAACCACCTGACCGTTAGTCCGATTGACTTGAAAATTGGTATGCAGTGTCTTGGTCCAAGGTGCCATGTATGTCTATGAGGACATTGGTGTATCTCAAAAAACATGGCCGCCATCGGCCAATGAAGTTTGAGCACCTATAAGACAAGGTTAACGGACGTCGATCGGAACGAAACTCGATGGGCATGTTCGACTCATGGCCCTAGAGGTCTGTAAGAATTTTGAAAGAAATCGGCCACTAGTTGGCGCTAACGAGTTTTATGGCTCTGTAATCACGTGGTGTTACACTTATTGTCACAAAATGCATACCATTTGATAGATCTCCTCTTGTTGAACAACTTTGCCTCAAGAACCATTGCTGTCAATCAAACCGTTCATTAAATATTCGTAATTATGTTAAAAACCTACTTTTGCGAACTAGTCCTAGGTTTTTCGCCCGATCGGAACCAAACCAGTCTAGGACAATTCTATGGACTCTCTAGGTCAATAATTATCAAAAAAAAGTTGAACTTTTGCATTTTTCGCATGGCTAACAGGGTAATTTAGAAAATGGGCGTGGTAAAATGCACTCAAAAGCCTATAAATCCTAAACGAAAACTCAGAACTTCACGAAAATTGATGAGCATATGTGTCATAACCTGCTTAAGAAGCATGGAAAATTTTATGGAGAGCGGACCATAGTTGGCGCTATAACTGTTAAAACGCTTTAAAACCATATATTTCCTATGGTAAATTGCCTGTATTTGCTGTAAATGGTGTCTTCTATCATATAATGTTCATATCATAATGTTCAAAACCAGTGCAGCACAATTCTCTGAAGTCTCTAGATCAATAATTATCAGAAAAAAAGTTTAACTTCTTCAAAAGGTGATTTTATATGAATATAATGACATATTAAGCCAATAAGTGGTATTTTACTGCCCCCTGCTGTCATTTCATCATACTACTCCCTAATATTGTTATAAAATTCATATTTAGACTTTATAAAATCATTATTTTAACATTTACAATCACATTTTGTCAAAACTCATCTATTGAGTATTACTATTGACAATTGTGTTACACTGAGATATGGAAATGGACGAAAGTAAATGAATGAAATGAAACGAAAGTATAACGGCATTTAAGCCACGCCCCCAAATACAAATTCATTCATAACTCGAAAACGGAAAGTCGTTGCGCGCTCAAATTTTGATGGTGAGGACCTCTCGGGGCTCTTGATCGAAACGTGTCGTCGCGGGCCTCGGGAGCGCGCCCCCCCGCGCATCGCAAGCCCGCGGACCCCCGACTTTGAACGACCGCAACTCCCGACCCAAACCACCCCGAACCTTGTGTGAGAGCTCGTTGGAAAGGGCGCGTCCTTGGCTAGCTTCGATTCAAATGTGGTGTTATTTGCCCTGGGCATTCCAGAGATAATAGCCCGAACAGATATGCCTTATAACAGTCATAACTCCCAGCCCCAATCGCCCAAAAACACCTTGATGGTCTCATTCAACAGGGCTCCTCAAGCACTATCTATGCTCTGAGTTTCAGAATTTTTCGCCTTTTGGTTCCTGAGATATAAGTAAAAAAACAAATTCCCATTCATTCATTCAAACACTTCAACTGTAAAAAAAAGCTATAATACCACTGTTGTCCACTAGAGGGAGCAGCAGGATTACGCATGATCTTTTAATTCGCTTTCAGTATTGGGAAATAAACAAATGCTTTAAGAAGCAATCTTTTTTATTACGATGTTTTTTGTTTTATTATGATATTTGTATATATTTTATTTTTTTATTATGATTATGAACGGTTTGATTGACATTAGTGATTCTTGAGGCAAAGTTGTTCAAGATGAGGTGATGTAGATATTTTCACAATATCACATCATAAAAACATTGAAAACATATTTGTCTTTGTGTGTGTGTGTGTGTGTGTGTGTGTGTGTGGATGGATGTGTTTGTGTTTGTGTTTGTGTGTGTGTCTGTGTGTGTAAGCATGCTTAATGGAAAGAACATGGAGAAACTGCTTTGTTTTACTGGTGGATAAAAAAGTCTTTCAAATGAAAGTGAGTCAATTAGTGGTCTTCTACTGCCCTCTGCAGGACATTCTACTTAATAAAATATTTTCATCTGTGCTTTTGCATTAGTTTTTGGACTATATAAAATTACTTGCATGAAAATCACCTATTATAACACAGTCATGTTTTGTCAAAGTTTATCACTTCATTTTTACTGAGCTCTCAGTTTGAACAATTCTGCCTCTCAGTGATTAATTTGAAATCTGAAAATGGTGTTATACAGAGGAGATTTGCAATTATCATTTTGTTACCTATCTTTTATTTTAAATATCTACATCTACAAAAAAATGTGTGTGCATGTGTGTGTTCAAGCATGGTTAGTGTATTAAGTATTATTGTTTAAGTATTATTGTTTTCATTTACATTTTAACCACCAGAAGAAGAACACTCATTGGTTCATTCTGCTCACTAAAATATTATTTTTCATTTTTTTTCCATTTGAAATATTGTTTAAACTTAATAAAATCATTAAAATAACATTTCAAATCATATTTTGTCTGTTTATAAATCCCACAGACTCACATTGGCTGCAATACTAATGTTTTTGTAAAACACAGACCTGATAGTCTAATCTGTGTGTATTGTGCATATATTATTGATATTATTACTATTGCAAATCATGTTATTGTAACTCATATCTTAATAGAATATTATTTGTAATTTTAATTCTTTATTTCTTAATTGTTTTTTTATGATTACTACAGATATTATCACCAAAGATATCAACTACACCTTCACTTTTAGTATTGACACGCTGCACACACAGCACAATCACACACTCACTAATGCATTCAAATAAATGTAATCTTACTGTGCTACTTTATTTGTACATGATTAGAATGAACAGAAATCTAAGAATATTTTTCTTCTTTTGTTAAAGCCATTTCAGACTCCAAGTAAGCATTATATTACTAATCATCTATTTTAAAGGTGCCATACAATTGAAAACTGTATTTATCTTGGCATAGTTGAATGATAAGAGTTCTGGACATGGAACTGACATACCGTGAGCCTCAAACACCATTGTTTCCTCCTTCATGTGTAAATCTCCTGTTTGCAAAAGACCGCTGAAAAATGAGTGAATCCCACCATAACACCGACTGTGACGTTGGAGTCAGGATCATTAATATTTATACCCCCCAAATTTGCATTTTCCAGTCCATGTTCTAGGCCAGGCAGTGTTAATGTGGACCTGCACAGCCGAATCATCAGAAGATCTGCAGGTATTGTGAAGAAGCAAGCAAGGACAATAGTGAAAATGGCAGATCATGGATATAAATGTTATGTCTGAGGCTGTGCTGCGGATTTGAGAACTTTTCATTCCCTTCCCACAAAAGAGAACTGTCAACAGGCATGGTTGATGTTTACAACAGGATACCTCACCATTTTAATTCAAAGCTGTTAGTTTGCTCTTAACGGAGGCCGATCAGAACGAAACTCGGTGGGCATGTTCGACTCGTGGCCCTAGAGGTCTGTAAGAATTTTGAAAAATCAGCCACTAGTTGACGCTAACAGGTTTTACGGCTATGTAATCACGTGATGCATATCATTTGATAGATCTCCTCATACAGAACAACTTTGCCTCAAGAACTACTGCTGTCAATCAATTTGTTCATTAAATAGGTTTTTCGCCCGATCGGAAATATACCAGTGCAGTACAATTCTCTGGAAGCTCTAGATTATTAATTATATAAAAAACTTTAACTTTACCCATTGGGTAGCCATAACAGGATCATTTAGAAAATGGGTATGGCAAAAAACACTCAAAAGCCTGTAAATCCTAAACAAAAACTCAGACAACTCACTAAACTGCCTTATGTGCTTAAAGACCCTAAATGCTTGAACCCCGCTAAATGCTGCTTGCAGCTTTAATTAATATTTGTATTTCTATCTTTTATATGCGATGTTATATTTTTGAACCTGTAACTGAGCAGCACTCTGTGGTTTTATAATTACATTTTGGTTTGATTTTGATTTGATATTGCACCATGATTGGTGATGTGCTGTTGTGCCTAATGTGCCTAATTAGCAATAGCAAATGTCCCCTTGGGCATTAAGATAAAAATATCCTGCAGTTACTGTGCATATTTGTTTATTATAATGCTACTGTAAACATGAATGTGTCTGGCGATGTTTAACTAACACGATCTGTCTATTCAGATGTAGAAACCTGAAATATGACTACCTGAGCCTGCCCACGACGTCGGTAGTGATAGCCTTCTACAATGAAGCCTGGTCCACATTACTGCGGACAGTGCACAGTGTCCTGGAGACCTCGCCTGACCTGCTGCTGACTGAAGTCATACTGGTGGATGATTACAGTGACCGAGGTATCAGTCTGAACGGAAACTTCTCATGCAATCTTTAAGCACATGACTGTCAAAAGATCATATTAGGGGTGTAACGATTTGTTTTAACAACGATTCGATTCGATTCGCGATTCATGGTTGTCGATACGATTCAAGGACGATATTGGTTCATTTAGAACGATACGATCCGGAACAATTCATTGACCTGAAATCGATTCAGTGACTTTTAGCCAAAAATTCTTGTAAGGGAATCAGCTATCAATTAATTATGGATATAAACAAACAAGTAAACAACAATTAATGTCAAATGCATTCACATTTTATTTTAATAAGTAGGACTGAACGATTATGACAAAAATGATAATTGTCGATTATTCCCTTGAAATTGTGATTATTAATTACGATTATCACAACATTGAATGATGTTTTGAATAGTTTGGCCATGGGACCCACATTTCCCCATGGTCATTTCCCCATGGTCACATTTCCCCCACCTTTTTAGGAATTATGTAAGCCTATTATAATACATTTGTTTACACAATATTGTTGACACACAAGTTCTGTCCCCCTTTACTTAACATACAAAAAAATTGTAAGAATAGCTATTATTTATAAATAATAAAATAGCAATAGCTAGCCTATGTCAAATACTGATAAACACACTTCGAGGTTAAGCTATTAAATAGCAGTCCCAAACTAGTTTTTGTTAATACAATCTTGGTATGAGCCACCACAGTCATATAAAAATATACAACATAACCAGTAAGTGGCATTTTGTTATGGAAACAAACAACAATTAGGCTACCATGGTGAAACACAATACTTAGAAGAACTGGTAAAGAAACATGAAACTGCTCCTGATAAATAGCAACACACATGACGTAACAATAGCGTAATTTATTGGTATTTTACTTTTATTTCTTAACTTACGCGACGACGTCACAGATAGGCAGACTGAATCGAGTAACGTTTAACGCCTTTATCATTAAAAATGCAAAGAAAAAACATCCATATAAAGTCTAACGTGCTTAAATCCAATGCGCTATTTCCTAGTATCGATACAATCGATTCATTACCTTTTAAAACGATGTTAGATCGATATATGTCGTCCGGAAGGCCAACTTGCCGAGCACAGATCGATGCAGTTGGATCGTAGGAATATAAATCGATACATCGATGTAGTTGATGAATCGTTACACCCCTAGATCATATATATTAAAAGTTAAACATATTAGGATGAACTTGGAACATTTTTGATTTGAGACAGGAAGGAAGTGGGAACCACCAAGAACAAGATACTAGTAGCAACTGCATTGCAAACAGCTAAAATAACTGCCATAGATAACACTGCTATCATAAAGTTTTGCATGTGTAAACACCACTCACATTTTCTTCAAGAAAATGTAAAAATATTGTGATATTTTGTTTCTTTAGTGAAATCTGTTTGCTAAAATCTAATTGAAGAATGGTGAATTTAACAGATGTTTTTCTAAGTCGTTTTTTTTTTAAATGTTCATAACAGGGAACTGTTGATAACAATGGACTAGGGTTATTATCATTAACTAAAACTAAAGCCATTAAAAAAATATATAATTGAAATAAAGCTGAAATAAAACAAAATATAAATATTCAACGAAAATTTGAAATGTTGCCTTGGCAACAAGTTGAAGCAGTAGAATTATTATCTGGAAATAAATAAAACTGAAATTAAAATAAATAAAACCTAAATAGCAATATTTAAAAGAATAAAATAAAATGACAAAAGCACATAGTGAAATGACAAAAAATTTAACTACATTTTTTTTAATAAAAAAAAACAAAAATTAACATTAAAATAAAAATAAAAAATATGAAAATAAAAGCTAGTTCAAAACATTAATAAAACGTAAATAACACTGCAATGGACAAGTTAAAAGAAAACAAATATATATATATATATATATATATATATATATATATATACATACATATATAAATGTGAACATAAAATATGCAAATGTATAAATAAACATAACAATAATAATTATATGAATAACAAATTAAAAAATGTACATAAATAAATGAATAAAAATATAAACGATGGCTTACCCAACTTATACTGTCACCTAGGCTAATATTCATGTTTCATAAATTTAACATTAAATTTAACACACACACACACACAAAAAAAATCCTGTGTAAAATGATGCAGGATGTTAATATAATAGTGTACATAAATAAGTATATAATAGCTGCTATTTAAGTTCAAAATAACTCAAAGATTTGAAAACTCTAATTAATGAAATACCACAGCAACAACATCATCTCAGCTCCACCCTGTGGTGGAACAGCAAGTTGTACCTTAATGCTAAAGCCAATTAGCATATTTCTGTTCTAAGTTCTTGTTTCCTTTAGGACTGCCGCTGTTACTGAGCACTTCTCATGACTTTGATCCACAGATCATTTAAAGGAGCCTCTAGAAAACTACATCGCCAATATCAAAAAGGTGCGTCTGATCCGAGCAACGAAGAGAGAGGGTTTGGTGCGAGCGCGGCTCCTGGGAGCTTCCATTGCCACAGGAGATGTACTGACCTTCCTCGATTGCCACTGTGAGTGTCATGAAGGCTGGTTGGAGCCTTTACTCCAGAGGTGAGACAGATAACCCCCTCTCTACAAACCCAAAACATGCAGTATTTTCAAAATGTATGTATACATTTGCTCTTTAGCAAATATTGATATGGCAAAATGCTTTCGGCACAAGTTCATTTGTGTGTGCATTTGCATAACAAATTTGCATGCTTTTTTATTTGCTACATGTCACATCACAGTTTGTTTTATGAGAACTAATATTTATCTCCCTTTTTATCTTTAAATCTTGTAGAATTAAGGACGAGCCTTCGGCTGTGGTGTGTCCAGTAATTGACGTCATTGACTGGAACACCTTCGAGTTCCTGGGAAACCCTGGAGAACCTCAGATCGGGGGATTTGATTGGCGATTGGTGTTCACTTGGCACGCTATCCCAGAACATGAGCAGAAACGCAGAAGTTCTGCCACTGATGTCGTCAGGTCTGTGCTTCATGGTTGCACCTAAGCGGAAAACAATTTGTAATACTAAAGGAAACGTGTTTAACTTTTGGTCCTGTTCCATTTGAAAAACAGTCTAAGTCTAAGTTTTGGTTGGTATGTCATTGGGTTTTGAGCTTTATTATGCTTTGCCTGATTCATGAGGGTTCAAACACGCTCAGCAGAGCAGTCTATTTTTAATATCTGCAGATTTTAAGATTTAATACGTTTTTTATAGCCATGTTTCAGGCACCAGAACTGTTTAGGTGAACATAATTGAACGTGCTCTCTACTAATTAAATATCAAACAACATTAAATCCTGCCTTTTTGCTTTTCCTGGATGTTAATGTAATTCTACTAGTAGACACATAAATAATTCTGTTTGTTGCTTTGATCCAGGTCTCCTACAATGGCTGGGGGTTTGTTTGCAGTCGATAAGAAGTACTTCCTTTACCTGGGCACGTATGACACAGGAATGGAGGTGTGGGGTGGAGAGAACCTGGAGTTCTCATTCAGAGTAAGTGCTTTTTCTGTAACATTTTCCTCTAGATTCTCTCCAGGTTTTGGCTTCCTGAGGGGGAAAAGCCTTTGGGCAGATGGTAACAATCCTAGTTTGAAAACTGTGTGATGAGTCACACAATGTTAGGAGGTCGCTCAGCGCCTTTATTAAGTGTCTGCCAGCAAGTATGATGACTAAAGCGACCTTCACTGTTTACTTACTCATAATTCCTCTTATTACTCAGCTCATGCCCTGAAGGATTCCAACACTGTTACATAGACAGTAATGGTTCATTTGAGTTTTGAGTGCCTTGAACGCCTTGGGATGTGTTTTAACCAGATTCTAGCAGGAAACATCACAAAGTCCAGACAGATGCTCTTTCAATGCAATATGACAGATCAGCTTTTTTATTCTCTGGACCAGTAGATCCTTTCCAAAATCTAGTGATTTGACTGTCTGTAAACCCAAGTGTATCCTACTGTGTCCTGCAGTACTTCAAACCATACCTCTACCAATTACACCCCTACTACAAGTTAAACCTCTACTACAAGTTACACCTCTAAAACGAAACAGCCAATTAGGGGATCTAATCAGAGGGCGAATTCCAAACAGCATTTTTGCACTCTTGAAGAGCACTTCGGGAAGGGAACGCCAGTTAAGGGGTGTTCCAAACGAAAGTGAACAACTAAATACTGAACAACTGAATTTACACAAGTCCATTAGCGATGGGTGCATGCGATTGTCCCTTCAAATAAGTAATTTTAGCGTTTATTTATGTTCATGTGAGATGTGACATAGGGTGGTGAATCCTCACAATTTATTTTAAAGCTTGATGGTGGGAGAGTTCGATTTAAAGCAAGTTGCTTTGTTTTGTTTGTAATATATAATATGCATTTTGTCATACAGTTCATATGAAGTTTAAATAAGTTTCAAGGGTAAGAAATGTTTAATAGTAGAGAGCAGATAGGGAATATACTCACACAAACACACTCAGATACACAACGGATATTTAAAAAACTTCATTATAAAATGTAATTTATTTGTAACAAATGTATTAATAGCAATAATAAGTTCCTGTTGTAAGAACAGCTAATGAATTGATGAGCATCTGATGGAAATTTAACTATAAAATACTTCTTTATATTACATTTTAATCTTATTGGGGTACAGTTAGCGTTAGGTTTAGGGTTGGGGGTAGTTAAAAAAAAAAAGCTATAATTACCATTAGTCTGTTTTTGATTGTAGAATTTATTTTAGGTTTTACTAATAGCTGTTATTCATACTTCATAAGATTCGAAAGCAATGCAAGTTAGCCTTACAAACATTTCATACATAAAACGAACATAAAGAGCTTTTTTTCTTTGCAGGAGGCATAACTTGTAGTAGACGTAACTTGCAGGGGCAAGGTTTGATGCAAACAGACCCTTCTCTGTAAAAAGCTATGTTGGAGCTTATTATTTAAATGATTATTTAAATTGAATTCAAAATTGAAAATGCTGGAAAAATGTAAACAAAATAAATATTTTCCAGATAATATTTTAAGAATAATTTGCCTTTGCTTTATTATAATGACAAAACAAAAGCCAATTATGTAAAACAATATGTTGTCTTTATAATATAACACATCATATTTTTTCTCACACAGTATAAAAGGGTCTGTACAAGAAAAGATTAGCCAAATATGCCTATGATGCCTAAAATGCTGCCTATGGATTATTACGGATGGCTAATGTATTTCCTGTCTTGGTGGTGTTTTTCAGATCTGGCAGTGTGGAGGGACTCTGGAAATCCATCCTTGCTCTCACGTGGGTCACGTGTTTCCAAAGAAAGCGCCATATTCAAGAAACAAGGCCTTGGCCAACAGCGTGCGGGCGGCAGAAGTCTGGATGGATGAATTCAAAGAAGTTTATTACCACCGCAGCCCTCATGCACGTCTGGTACGCCTACTTGTGCGGTCTGTTGCATAACTCTGCTTTTGTTTGCGTGTCTGCTCGTTTTCAAAGAGTATGTTTATATCACCATCTATCTTTGAGATTAGTGGAAATAGACTCGCGTAGCCTTTGTGAAAGATGCACATAGTATTTGGCACAGTCTGTTGATATGCTGTGAATGAATGGCATTTAGCTGGTGGGCTGAAACTCCTCAGGTGACATTCTCTGTGCTCAGTGTGAAATTACTATAGTGAGAAGTGCAGCAACTTTCAGTCCGTGTTTGTCATTCACTGTCCCCGCTGAGCCCTGTAGTTAAAGAGAGAGGGGCTCTTGGTGACAGATTTGGTGACCCTTTTCTCTCTGAAACTTGGAGATGCTGCCAGGTTGGCACTGCCAACTCGAAATCAATCTAATGTGATGCCAGCAGATAAGGCTCTCTCTCTCTCTCTTCAGGTATAAACCACAGGCAAACACTGGCCTTGCCAGCGTGGATCAGGTTTGACAACCTTCATACTCCGCTTCCACACAAATTCGTAAGAGGATCACTCTCTCTTTCACCCTCCGAGCCTCACGGCATATTTTATTCATGGCCAAAATCTCTGTCGATTGTGCCACATAGTCCTAAAGATCAACAAAACGAGGCTCTGTGATGGATCTCGATGATCAGAAAGCTTCATTTGACTGCCGCTCGATTGACCGTGTAGCTGGACTTTGTTGAGACTGAAGCCTGATCACAGACAGATCATCAATGTGTGTGATGTTGTGCCACCCGGCTGGCACTCACAGCAGGGCCGTACGTTATTGATGAATCACTATCAAGTTGGTTAATTAGAAGTACACTTCCTTTCATTCATCTTTCCACAGAGCTGCTGAGCCTCTTCGACAGAGCTCTACTTCCAACAGATGTTCCTCATAAGGGATCATATCTCTGGCAACACTGTGCAGACCATCACTCAACAGTAATTCTCGCCTGACAGGCGGTTATGAGGGGGTACCACAGCCACAAACAAACAGGGGAACTTGGCCTTTATCAGTCTTGTTTGCTGAGGTGGGGTTGCAGAATTTTTTTGCGAGAGGATGTTGCATCATGTAGTATTTTGTGGTATACCGCAGCGGGGTAATTGCATCAGAATGTCTAAAAAACAAGATGACAAAGTTTGATTAGATGTTGGGTTTTATGTGATCATTTTGTGAAAACAGATGATGTACTATGTAGAGAGAACATTGTAGACAGTCTGTTCATGTGGCATTTACTAAAGCCCCTATATAATTCAAGCGAAATCGAAGAACAGACATAATTTCTATCAAAATCAGGCCAAAACTAAGTTTGTTTCAGGAGTTTGAAACAACTTGCCAAAAGCGAACTTACTGGAAAAGTTTGCTCCGGCTGGTAAACACATTTGAACTACCATTGGTCCGTGCTAATGACATAATAGGCGGTTGTGCTCTGAGGCTCCACCCTCTATGATGTGAATAATGTGATTGTATAAAGTGCTATATAAATAAACATGAATTGACTCGATTGAAGTGCCGAATTGCAGAGCAAGCGCAAACATATCCACATGGCTATGATCAGATGCTTTCTTAACTGCTGCTTTCTCACTGCTGTCATTTTTCTTGTTTATTTTGTTATTGAGAGGAAAGCGCTCAGCACAAATTTACATATTCATATAAATGCCGCTGAACATTCATATAAATGTTCACTTACTTATAGTATATCTCTTAAAAGGTATTTCAAGCTTCTTACCCCTATTCGAAGAGTGAAAAAGAACTTTGTCTTGAGTATATCGGGGTCTTAAGGCAAGAATTATCGTTGCTCATACTTGATGGATTCCTAAAGACCTATTCACACTGGGGACGAATGTTCGTCTGTCAATATTTTTATTTAAAAGACCAAATTTTTGTCTTTGTTTGACAAAGAAAACATACTGACCAATGGCATATGAGCTTTCGTTTCACATTCTCTTAAGTCTGTTTTGCACATACTGTGGGGCGTGAGTTACACATGTTCATTTTGGTGCCCACGTTGAACTTGGCAGATCTGAGCACTCTAGAAAACAAAAAACATGAACAAATCGAAACTGTAAAGTCTGAATGCAGATGATTGAAGCAGCAATCATCTGCATCAACCCCCCCCATTATCAACCCCCCCGTCCTTCTTTCTTTCCTTCCTTCCTGGTGTTTTTTCTTAATGTTTTCTTGATGATTTAATCTGTATTTATAGAATAATATATGTATAATGTTTAATGTATAATGTATATTATTATGCATCACTGTACCTTATGCTGTATTAGAGCAATTATTAACTTGTTTTCTTTGCTTGTTTTCAGGAAGCATATGGTGATGTGACGGACAGACGGAAACTCCGAATGCGTCTTAGGTGTAAAGATTTTAAGTGGTTCTTGGAGAACATCTATCCTGACATTCAAGTCCCAGAGGACAGGCCTGGAATGTTTGGCATGGTGAGAGGATGCAAACTTCTTGTGTTTACATGCACAGATTTGTAACAGCAGAGCTCCAGAAGTAAAAATGCCATAATGCGCAGCTGTTAGCTTATTCTTTTGGTTCAAAGTTTAAAATGCAAGGCAAGTGCACTTCCTTTACAATCAACAAAGCGAGTGGAAAAGTGTAGACAACATTCAAAATATGGGACTATTTCATTTAAAAGTTTTGATTTTTAAAAATAATATAGTTTAAAATGAAAAGGAAATATTAATGTCTATATAGTTTTCTCTTTTTTTTTTGGTTTATTTATTTACAGGGGCAATGCACATTAATAAACATAAATGTAAACGTGCCAGAATTAGCCCAAAAGGCTATTTTTCACCTGTAGACCCTTGACAGAATGTTAAAAGGTCACCCTAAAAACAGAGACAGAGCATCACACATATACACATCATATAAAAAATAAAAATAAAAAAATAAAGAAATTAATCATATTAATTACAGAAAAAACAAATTCACGCACAACCAGAGAAATCACTATTAAACTACAAAATAAACGTGAATTATCTAAAACAAAGTAAACATGAGAGAAAGGAAAGAGAAAGATGGCAACAGAAGAGAGCAACATAGCCAAGAACGATTAGTACAAAGAAGTCTATTGTCAAGAATACAATACTAATGTTGACAGTGCTGAATTGTCAGTAACCATTTTTTAAGATGAGACTGAAAAGAGCCAAAAGCATGTAATCGTCTAATTGTTGATGGGACGGAGTTCCATTCCCTTGCAGCTTTTACCGAAAATACAGACTGACTAAAGTTACTTCTTTTGAGAGGGATAATACAGTCCCCTCTTTCCCCACCCCTTGTAAATCGGTGAGCAGTTGTTCTAATATTCACAAACTGTTTTAGTGGTGAAGACAGGCTATGTATAGTCTTAAACATCAGACATATATGTACATATTTGATCAAGTTATCCCAGCTTAGCAAGTTGTATTTTTTTCATATTGAGCAGTGATGAAACCGAACTGATTTCTTATCAAGAGTTTTTAGTGATTGTTTATACAAAGACTCTAGAGGTTTCAGAGTAGTAATACTAGCTTGCGACCAAGTAGTTAAACAATACGAAATATGAGAAATAATCATGGAATGCATATACATCAAAGTAACTTTTTTACTCATATTATATTGATAATATAATTTGTTAAATAAATATATATATATATATATTAAATAAGAAAAATTTGATTTTTGGACCCTATTGTTGGAATATTTCTTTGTTTCTTTTCAATTGTAGCTGAAGAGTAAAGGAAAGGCCAACTACTGTTTTGACTACAACCCACCTGATGATCATAATATGGCCGGTCACCGGGTCATTCTTTACCCGTGTCACGGCATGGGACAAAACCAGGTAACTTTCATTCTCTCAACTGTAACGACAGACATCCGTGCTGCTCCAAGAGGTGTAAAAAGTACCTGAAAACCATACTTGAGTAAAAGTACAGATACCTTACAGCGAAAATGACTCCATTACAAGTTACAAGTCACCAATTTCAGTGCGACTTGAGTAAAAGTCTTAGAGTATCTGATTTTAACAACACTTAAGTATTTTACTCGTACTGAATGTAGGCTCAAAGATGCACTAGTCCTCAACACCTAAGAGATATGCCAGTGAAAAACAAGAAACGGGTCGATTATTGAGGAGAGCAATCACATTTTCTAAAATCAGAATAAAACTGAACACCTCAAAATTGCAATAAACCAAGGTCGACACAACAGCCTCTTAAACGTCTTCAAACACTCATGTCTCAGTTAAGCTCAAGGGCTTAAAAAGGGCATAAGTAAACAAATATCCTTTAAAAAGTTCTGTTCAGTATAACAGATAAATAAAATACTGTTACTTGACTACTTGCGGGCTCCAGCCATGTCCTCATCTCTTATATGAAACACGAATTTGTGTAAAGTAGCCATGTTGACAAGTTTGGCTGTGTAAGGGCACAAGATATAGTACCTTCAATGCCCTGGCAATGGCGATATTGCTGCTTTTGCAGCCGCAGTAAAAGTAGAAAAGGTTAGGTGACATGCAAAATGTAAAGAGTAATTGCATTACTCATCACAAATGTATTGAAGTAAAGAGTACATATACTTATTCAAAACAATACACAGAGATTTAATGCCTCCTCAGGAATACACATGGAAGTGTCTCTCACAGCTGTAATGTATTATTAAAATGCCATTCTAATATGGCGCAGTAAATAATGTGTTGTGTACTTCACAGCACGCTTGTTTTTAAAGTGACTTTAGCCGCCTGGCACAGCAGCGTGACTCCGTTCGTCTCCTCCCTCTCTGTGGGGAGGCAGATGAGCCCTAGAGACTTATCAGTGCACAATATCAGCTATGTACAGCACAACAACACTCTTCTAATGGATTCTCTCTGTGAATGCAAGATAAATGTTCTTCTCATTCTGTCTGGTTTAGTACATATGGGTCAATCCTGTTAAGCAGTAACTTTTGAGATTTAAAGGGGACCTATTTCACCCTTTTTCAAAGTGAATTTGTTTTTTGAATTTGTAATATTTCATAATATTACTGTTTTAACTGTATTTTTGATTAAATAAATGCAGCCTTGGTGAGCATAAGGGACTTCTTTCAAAAACATTTTAATGTTTCCAAACTTTTGACAGATGCTATTCACTTATTATTATGTAATATTATATTTGCTTTTATTACACAATTATCAAAAGAGGTAATGTAATGAGGCCATTTCTTGTTCTTTACCTTACAGCCTACTCTTAACCTAATAGGCCCGTAGGTGTCACATGGACTTCATTTAACCAACTATGATAACTTCATCAAACGAAAAGTCAATACAAAGATTTAATTGATTACAATAATGTGATTCAAACACTATATTTCCTATTAATACAACTACTGGTAATGCATGGTTTTGTTGAGTGCTTTGTAATTTGTCTTCACATTTGATATTTTAAGAGAAGCAATTCATCTGCAAATCTGCATCTAGACAAACCAAAGATCCAGATTGCTCCACAAATGCAAATTCATACAGACAGATTCAAATTCATACATCTTTTAATATGGTTAAACACTGCAAACAGATGGTGGCTCTGTTGTTTTCAACTGCTTTACATTATAAAAACTGGTTTGTTGTCGGAAAGATCAGGAATCATGGAGGACACCAGGTTTATTCTTGCCTATTTATTGGGGAAATCTTATTAAAGCCAAAATGATATTAATCGTCCCATTCATTGACAACCATGTAAACATTCATCGTGCTATCTAGATAGTCAGCTTGCTGACGATTATGGAGTTTCGGTCAAATGCAGGCTATTTTCGCTGTGTAAAAAACTTCAAATGGTTATTTATACATGCAAATATGCACTACTTTA
This sequence comes from Leuciscus leuciscus, assembly GCF_965113295.1. Classification (NCBI taxonomy): domain Eukaryota; kingdom Metazoa; phylum Chordata; class Actinopteri; order Cypriniformes; family Leuciscidae; genus Leuciscus; species Leuciscus leuciscus. The sequence goes on along the minus strand of NC_138736.1, from coordinate 9,624,568 downwards.
ACAACAAAACAAAGCGATGTACCTGATATGGAACAAGATAATAAAGAATACCAGTCATGAGAGGGCATTCATGTCCAAATTCCTACTAGGAAACTCACATTTACGATAATCGATAGCACGTTGTGAAGGCAGCATTAGTAGCAGCAAACTGCACAGACTGGCTGAATGACACTTTCATTCAAGCCGAATTTCACAATATACATTGCCAAACTCCAACAGAAATGTTTGTCTGTTTTGTAAGATCATCTGTGTTTTTTTTGCAGCCCAGAGAAAGCGTTTGCGCATGATTGCCAGATCAGAGAAGATTAAGTAAAATACTAGGAAGTATTAGACTGGGTAAACCCAGCCTGATCTGCCGGCGATTTGATTTCGCTCTGCAGCTCAGGCTGGAAACCTGTACATTCTTCTATCCTGCTTCCGTTACAAATTTGCGGGGACCAATCACAAACTGTCTTATCCACCTGGCGCGCTGGATTGGCGGGTTTAATCCAATCCAATTCCTTTTAACCTCTCGATGATGCTCAATGGCTTCTTCAGTTTAGCAAACAAATCGCTCAAATGGGTGTAAATACCACTCACTTTCATGTTGTTGTTTTTTTGCACAACCTGCAAAAATCGCTCAATGCCATTGCTGCTTCTGCAAACCGCTTATCAATGCTACAAACCAACACGTTTGTTGACACATTTCCTGCCTGGAGTTTTCGCTGCAAAGTACTTCACCTAGATCACCTCAATCAATGGTCTGATTGGTTGAAGGACTATCCAATTGCGTACAGAGTCATTTGAACTTTGCCCTTTGATCACGACTCTTGTGCAGTAGAAAATACAGAGCAGACTCCCCAGACTAATGTTCAATCTTTAAAGACTGAGCTTGGTCTGGTGATAGCCAGACTAAGGAAGTATTGTTTTAAGAGATAATTGTTTTAAGAGAGTTTTGGGCATCTTGACATCTGGCAACCCCAAGCAGGAAAGATAGTGGAGGCTTGTTACCAATACAAGATAACGTAAACGTCAAATAAAAATCACGATTAAAATACAATTTATCGTGCAGCCCTAAATTTAAAAGTAAAAGTGTTTCTGTAAAAGAGTATAGCAGACGTTTAGAAATGTGTTCTGGTCAAGAACAGGCAACTTTATTGAATTATAGTGTAATTATTTACATGATTTACATTATTTATGATATACAATTCTTTTACAGCATGAACTGTTTTAGAGATAGAGGCAGAATTCCATCAAATCCATTATTAGTACACTTTGTTGTTGTTCTCCCACTTCTTGGAGGATGATGTCTTTGAGGAAATGGATTTTGGATATTACTAAAAACTAAAGGATGTTAGTCAGTGAAGATATTGAGGACACAGGAAACCTATACATTTATTGAAAATTTTAAACATTTTGATTAGAGAAAGAAACAAGAAACACCTGGAATATTTTTTTTTTATAAATTAGCCAGTTTTTGATGTCTTTAAAGTAGTGAAATTATTTGTAGTTCACTTTTATGTTCACTTAAGTGTGATAAAAGAAAACTAATATGGTTTCCATCTTTAAAAAATATGATTAAATATTTGATCTAATACATTAAGAAACTATATGATGGGGACAAAATGTACTGCATAACATGATTATGTGCCTCTCTATCAGATGTTGCCGTTTTTGGATTTGTCTTTGATTAAGATTTGATGTGTTGATGTGTGTGAATATTTTCCTTTCTCGTTTTGTGACAGTTCTTCGAGTACTCAACGCTCCAAGAGATCCGTTATAACACGAGGGATCCTGCAGGCTGTATCGTAGCTGATCCCGTCTCCACATTCCTTACCATGCAGCACTGCAGTAAACCCAGGGAACCTGTGCCTGAAGACCAGAAGTTTATATTCAGAGAGGTGAGACCATTGAACACATCAATACAAACAGTTTTATTAAAATGAATTACATCAATCCCATATAATCTCATATATATACACACTACTGTTCAAAGGTTTGGGGTCAGTAAGATTTTTTTCTGAAAGAAATGAATATTTTTATTCAGCAAGGATTCATGAAATGAAAAGTGACAGTAAAGACATTGATAATGTTACAAAAGATTATATTTCAAATAAAGGCTGTTGTTTTGAACTTTCTATTAATCAAAGAATCCCTAAAAAAAAAATCATGGTTTCCACAAAAATATTAAGCTTCAATTGATGATGATAATAATAAATGTTTCTTGAGCACCAAATATGTGTATTAGAATGATTTCTGAAGGATCATGTGACACTGAAGACTGGAGTAATGATGCTGAAAATTCAGCTTTGCCATCTCTGGAATATATTATAAATATATTATTACTTCTGAAAAAAAAAAAAAAAAATTCACAATATTACTATTTTAATTGTATTAGATAAATGATGTGCTGCATTAGAGACTTCTTTCAAAAACAAAAAAAAACTTATCAACCTCAAACTTTTAAACAGTATTGTATTTGCTGAATGTATACAGTATGTGTGTATATACAGTATATAGTGTGTATATATATATATATATATATTTGTGTGTGTGTGTATGTATATAAAAATGTATTAGTTTTACATTTACAGGTGTCATCATGTGATTTGGTAGGTAGTCAGGACAATAATTGTACACACTAACATGCATGCTTTGCAGCACTTCAAGTGTCCTTCAAAGCAAATAACGGGCCAAGTAAATGTCACATTAAAGCGTTACTTGAGAAAGTCATGGACAGCAAGAGGTTTCAGTGTGGCTTGCGGTGTCATTTCAGAAGCAAGCCTTAGTGTGAACTCTTTGCCAGTACATCGAGCACCTGAAGAGCAGCGTGACGACAGCAGGTTTCTCACTAGACTGTGGGGAATTAGAGCTGGGAGCCAATTAAATGCTAGGGGTGGCTGAGCTTCCTGTTCTAGTGGGCCAGAGGCTTTTATAGTATTTGAACAAACTGTAAGTATTAAAATTTGTCATAACTTGTCATAATCTTTGCATTTGCAGGATGGCTCTCTCTACCACGTTCAGTCACAGAAATGCATTGAGGCAGTGGACCGGACTGACAATGGGAACCCTGGCCCTGCTCTCCGCTCCTGCTCCGACTCGGACTCCCAGAAGTGGTTCTTTGAAGAGAGAACATAGCAAAGGTTCTCTCTACACCTTTCATATCAGCTGCTCCAACTCCACTGCAGTTTATTGATCATTCCAATTCCTCCACTTAGGATTGATAGTGCCTTCCTGTTACAAGAGGTGCACAGTTCATACTGTGATTAATGTATTAGATTTGAAATTTTTTGCAGTGTATTAAAATTAATCATTTATAATAGAGTCGTTCAGTTTTTAATCCTGAAACCTGAAGAGAGTGACCATTTTCGTGCCAATGAGTGTTCTCTAAAATTTCTAAAGAGTTTTGGATTTATGAGTAAAATAACACGTGTAAACATACGTTGAGTAATATAACATACACTACCTTTCACTACCGTTTGTGTCAGTATGCTTTCATTTTAAGAGAAATTTATATATTTTTTAAGCAAGGGTGCATTAAATTGATCAAAATAGACATTAAAGAGTTTCTTAATGTTAAAAAGATTTATTTCAAATAAATGCTGTTCTTTCTATTCATCAGAGAATCCTGCATGAATCTCATGCAATGCATGTTTTCGACATTGATAATAATAAGAAATATTTCTGAAGACTGGAGTAATGATGCTGAAAATTCAGCTTTGCCATCACAGGAATACATTAATAAATTTGAAAATAAACAAATAGAAAACAGTTATTTTAAATGTTAATAATATTTCACAATATTGCTGTTTTTACTGTATTTTAGATCAAATAAATGCAGCCTTGCTGAGCAGAAGAGACTTCAAAAACATTAAAAGAAAAATCTTACACACCCCAAATTTTGAACGCTAGTATATGTTGCATAATAAAATGTGAAAGTCTCAAAACCACAGACCTTATTTTAATCATAAATCCAAAACTGCCTTTCTTAAAGCCCACTGGAAGTTCCTGAGGGAACCCACAGTGCCAGACTGGCATGCAAATAGACATTGTCACTGAACACATCCATTTCTCTGCAAAGAAATAAACACTGTATTTATAATTTAATTTTACAGGAAGGTAATTTTAGTTATTTTAATCAGTCAGTGCTGCCAATTCCCCTGCTATTCTGCAAAGTAGCTTCTATTAGAATTTTTCGACTTGACATTTTCCAGCTTCTAGCATTTTTTAAATCTCCCCCTCTGTGATTTGGTACCTGATGTAACTTAGAGCCCCTTGGCAGCTTCGTCGTGTGTTTATTTTCGGCTGAGTATTGAGTTTAGGTTCAGAGAAGCAGCGGTGATGGCAGTGCCACTGCTGCCATTCTCTTTCCAACCACTAGATGGTGCCAAATTCTCCATTTTACTCCATGTCCTCCATGTTGTAACATCAGCTCATATTTACAGTACATGTCTGTAATTTCAGTAGCTCACTATGCGCTGACTGAGATGCTAGGTTACTCTTTTTATAACTAATTACAGTTAAAAATGAACAATGATTGTTACTTGTTTCTGAAAGCGTATGGCAGCCTACCTCTAGTCATTTACCTGCTGTATGTGATTGTTGGGCATTTGAAGGGAACAAAACAGAGCTGGATGTCACAGCAAATATTAGATTGTAGTGGCCAAAGTGCTGTGATTTTGCTTCATTTTCCAATGCTAGTCAGTTTAGAGTATGTGGATATAATGGTGCTTTTCCACTGCGTTGAACGACTCGGCTAGGCTCACTTTACTTTGGCTCGGTTTGCTTTTCCACTGCAGTTTAGTACCGCTTCAAAGTGGGTGGGATTCGTCTACTGACCATGATACAGCCATTTTTTTTTTCAAGTTGCGTGTGCGAAAGCTGTGTGAACGACTATTTAAATCTAGCGGGTTTGGTGTCTCGTGTCGCAGATCTAATGACGCTGGTAGTGACGATTCTCTCTGACCAATCAGGGATCTGCAGTGTTTACACGTTACATTTTAGCTTCGGTACGACTCGCCTGCAAAAATGTACTAGGTACGGTACACAGTGGAAAACCCCCCAAAAGTGAGCCGTACCATGCAGTGACAAAGCGCCATAAATGTCTTTAAATTCTGGCCATCTGTGGGTCAGTTTCCCATGCTGAATGATCGTTTCTGTCAGGCTAACGTCATTTGTCATGAATTTGTTTGATTCACTTTCTCAGTTATTTATTAAGTAAAAGTGTGGTGCAGGGATTACGTATTTTTGTAGGCCAACCCAGAAGTTAGCATCAAACTGGTTCCCTAGCTACAAAAAAAAACCCTTTTTTCATTGGCTTTTGGATTATTGCTGAAAATAAGGTCTGTGAATAACCGAAGCTTATGATCCTTCGTAGAATTAATCTTCACAAATGAACACAACTTTTATGGATAATGAATCAGCAAGTCAAACGATAAACGTATATGAAGTACACCACAGTCGAATGACTTCCACATCACCATCATTAAGCTTCAACAACTCTTTCAGTCTTTGTTTAAAAACATTTTCCCTCTAAGTTCGAGTTATAATAGTTTGCAAGAGCGTGATTATAAACACAACGGGGCTGTGAAAACGGACTAGTGAGTAGATGAGTTTACCTGAAAATGTCCCGACAACCTCGGTTTCCTCACGTTTAGACTTGTTAGTAACTGCCTTTAACAAGACAAGTAAAAGCTTTAAAAAATCACAAGAAGGTATTACTGATATATTTTATATCATAGAATAAAACGTGAAATATCTTGAGACTGTGTTAACCACAGACCTTATTTCAAGCATTTAAACAAAAAAACATTCAAAAAACCCATTGACTTCAGGACAATGGAACCGGAAATGTTAAAATGCTAACTCTTTTACAGATTTTGTCCAACAAAAAATGTAATTCCTGCACCACTCTATTGTTGGAGTCCTTGAAATTGCTGGTATGTTTAAAAACAGTTTTTTTTTTTAATGAAAGGATTAGTTTAGTCAAATATTAACTCACCGTCGTGTCGTTCCAAACCTGTATGAATTTCTTCTTTGGAACACAAAAGAAGATATTTTGAAGAATGTACATGCTGATATTTCCCCCCCCAAAAAGGCACTTTATAAGTTTCATAAAAGTCATGTACTATATTTGTCTCAAGTCATATGGAAGTTTTGTGTGAAGAATGGGCAAAATTTAAAGTAGTTATTGATTGAAAATTATCATTCACTTTCATTTTATAAAAATAAAAAATAAAAAAAGCAGCTGCAACATTCTGCAATACATTTCTATTGTGTTCCACAAAGAAAAATGTTTTTGAAAGACTTAAAGGCGAGTAAATAAAGGCAAATGTTTTATTTTTAAAGACATTTAACATGTTTTAAGTGACTTACAGAGTGTTCAAAGTACGTGAACAGTTCATTTTTCTAAAATACGGGTGAGAGGAAAGTTTTCTATGGTGAGGTTTATGCAACATATATATATTTTTTGCATTAGTCTATAAGGTGATGGGCTAACTTATCATTGTCAAAGGGAGAATTGGTTTACTGATGTGATTCTCTGAGAACATGTGACATGAGCTCAATACTGGACAGATGTTTCCAGGGCCTCAATAGATAAGAAGGTGATTGAGAGATTGATTATGTGATGATTATAAAATGAGAACCCATTATGTTTGAATCAGTAGGATTTTTCTTTTCTATCAAAGCCTAAGAATTGACAATGGGTTTGTTTGATGAGGTCAAAAAAGATTTATGGATGGCTATAAGTCGTATTGAGACCATTTTGTCTATGGTCATTTTTGTATACTCCATACAATGGAAGTACAAAACACAAACAATGATACATTCTCTAGATAAATGTGGTTTAAAGTTCATATTATCCCCTCCCAAATTAAATAAATGGCCAAAACAGTGGTGTTGGTTACAGCGGCAGTGAGTATGCACTTTTCTTGGAATAATGAATGATTTCTAATTTCATTTTACTTTCCATTTAATTTTGCTAAAGGCAGAATGTTTTGAAACCGTTTCTATGCTGGAAGAAAAATTCAGGTAGCTTTTATGCTGTTATGTAAGTGACCTTAACATCAGAAATGAAGGTATTCTTTCTCTTTTTCTTTTTTTTTTGAAAATGCTTTAATTATGGTTACTAAAATGTCTTATTTCTAACTAAAGGTGCACTCAGTTTTGTTTGTTACGCTACGGTATTTGTTATTTGCAGTCAGCAAAGATTAATTTATTCCGCAAAGTTTCTGAAACAAGATTAGTACTACTGTATTTAATGGTCATGTGATCTCAACATAAAACCGCTTTTATTAGGCATCTGATGTGAGTGCACTGTCTATTTCTTTGTCTGAAACCTTTTTGTGAGGAAGAAAAATGATTGAGTGCACCTTTTAATTGTAATGAAAATTGAACAATGAAAATTGCTCTAACTTAAAATTGAATTCATGTTTGACTTTTTACACATTAAAGCCATTGAATAACATCCCAATGTGTGCATGTCCTTTTTCTTCACCAACAACCGACAATCCCTGGCAATCTTTTTTTTTCCGCTGTATTACACACTCCCGTCTCTTTCCAGCAAGCGTTTGATTTCGTATTCTGGCACGTCACTCGTGTTACTGTGGAAAATAAATGGCAAACTTTTCCCTTTAAAAAGCACTAATCTCGTTCTCCCTGTGCATGCGTGCTTGTTCTTTCCGTTTATGTCGGAGTCGCAGTTGCAGAGAGACGATGGAGGTGTCATTGGCAGTCTATCTGACTGGCTTGAAGATGTGCAGCTGAGTATGAGGAAGCGCTCATGCCAAGATGCTCCTCATGCGCTCTGCCCCGCAGTCATTCTCAATTACTCATTCATGATGTGCGTCTGTTTGATATTTCATACTGTTTGTGGGCTTCTTTTGTATGGTGTCATCTGCCTCGCTCTCCGGGTGCAGGATGGGATTAGTTTGGAACACTCCGGCAGGCTTTAGGAAAAACAGGGTCATGGAATGAAGCTTTGGAAGCCGTCAGATCACACCAGCCCTGCTGCCAGAAAGGCGTTAAATGTGCCATCCCTGTGAATCAGTGTGGAGAACCTTATTTTCGTCTCGCTTAAGCTTCAACTTCTTTTTCTTAGGCAACGGCGTCCGTGTTGGTACACGGTAGTCATCGGCAAATGGGATTTCGACCACGTCACTTTTTTGCTTTAGAAAAGGCCATTAAATATTGAAATGATCTCTATGTTGAAAACGGCTCTCACCTCCTTGTGATGCGTTTGGGATCTTAGATATGACGGCAGCTTGCTCGCCTACATCCCATGTGTTTCTCGACAAGGTCTCTCTGTATACCAGAGCTTCTCTTTTCAGAGATGGAAATAAGCTTGATTTGGCAAAGTGAGATGAGAAAGACACTGACAGATACACGCTATCATTCTCTACACTGTCTGTTCAGCAAATGACTGGATAGCCTTCACTGTGAACGACTGATTTCACCCCGTTTTGTATTGTAAAGTCACATGTTTAGCATAAATGTTCAACATGCTTTCAGGCGGTGAAGCTTAACAAACTGTAGCATGTGAACCCCTTTTAACTCTTTCCCCGCCATTGACGGAAATGTATGGCTTTTCGTGTTTTCACTGTTATACTTTAGGGATACGTTTAACCCCATGTTAGGTTGTGCCCCGTGCTCCCCTATGGCAAGCCGTTTTAACTTCTATTCATTTCCAGGATATGAATACAATTTTGGCCACCTGCACAACTGGGATTTAAACCCTGCTATTGTCTTCTGCTAGTTATCGAAGCATTAAAGAACCATATCAACTGTTAAATAACATATTGGAGATTAAAATAATATCAGATTTGTCTAATTTAAAATTATGGAGACATTGGTGTCCGTGCCGGAGACGATGGTGTCCGTGCCGGAGGCTTCCATGCTGGTGTCCGTGCCGGAGACGCTGGTGTCCGTTCTGGAGACCGTGGTGTCTGTGCCGGAGGCGGAGGTGTCCGTGCTGGTGTCCATGCCGGAGACGGTGATGTCAGTTCTGGAGACACTGGTGTCCGTGCCGGAGACGGTGGTGTCCGTGCCTGTCGCCTACATCCCATGTGTTGCTCGACAAGGTCTCTCTGTATACCTGAGCTTCTCTTTTCAGAGATGGAAATAAGCTTGATTTGGCAAAGTGAGATGAGAAAGACACTGACAGATACACGCTATCATTCTCTACACTGTCTGTTCAGCAAATGACTGAGGTGTCCGGAGGTGTCCGTGCTGGTGTCCATGCCGGAGACATTGGTGTCCGTGCCGGAGACGGTTATGTCCGTTCCAGAGACTGTGGTGTCCATTCCGGAGACCATGGTGTCCGTGCCGGAGGCGGAGGTGTCTGTTCCGGACACACTGGCGTCCGTGCCGGAGACGGTGGTGTCCGTGCCGGAGACGGTGGTGTCCGTGCCGGTTTCCATACCGGAGACATTGATGTCTGTGCCGGAGACGGTGGTGTCCCTGCCAGTGACGGTGGTGTCTCTGTCTTTATTCACCTTTTTCTCATGTTTTCTCAATAGAATTCATAAAAGTATGGAATAGAATAGCATAGTTCTAATAGGGGCACACTGTAACGCAGTGTTACAACATGCCCCCGCCTGCACAACTGGGATTTAAACCCTGCTATTGTCTTCTGCTAGTTAGCGAAGCATTAAAGAACCTTATACTACAGGGCCGTTGAATGCTTGAATCTGATTGGTTGACGAACGTTCTAAGGTGTGCATTATTTTCAGGGAAACGCACGGCTAAAGTAGTTCCAGGCAGGTCTTGACCGCATTACAGTTCCATATCACTTCCATATCACTTTGCGTAGTCAACTGTAATAACGGAAAATAGGATACAATTCATAACAAGAAAAAGCATTTCGCCCCATGCGCTTGATCTGCAATTTTCAATGTCTAGCTTCACAATCAATAGAAACATGCAGTTTAATTTGAATAAATAAACTATAAAGTCCTATCTATAATCAATAGAAAATTAAACTGAATAGGCTAAAATAAATGGATAGTCCTGCAGCACGGATTTTTATTGCAGATAATTTAACAAATAAATAATTATTGATAGGCCTACTTGTTAAAAGGGCTTTGGGTTTCATTTATTTGGCTAGTCTACTGTCATCTGTCAATAATAAAAAAAAAAAAAAAGAATTAACGAATTAATTAAAACGAATTGAATTAATTAATAAATAATAATATTGACGCACATGCTTTTCTGTCTCATTATTGCAACATCTCTCTAATAACTGCATAAAGCCGGGAACACATTTTAAGGCCGGTTATGAATGTAATTTGATACTTATGACTGATGCCCAAACGCGTGTTCAGCGCGTTCAGTCTGTGTTCAAAGTCGGTGTTTAAAATCTGCTGCAGTCGATGAAAACAGTCAGAGAATGTGTCAGCTAGTCGTGTGTCCCCAGCATTAGTCTGCTATCAGCGGCTCAAACCTCCGTTACTAACTCTGAAATGACGTTTTGGAATTAGCAACGGAGGCATGGGATTAGATGCGTAAGAAATTAGTCCTACATACAAGAGCGTTTTAATGACAAAAACTTTACAAACGTCTTGAAATACATAATCTGAACAATGTTTCGAGGTGTGGTAACTGTAGTATAAGCGGAATAATTGACTTCAGGCCGTTGAATTATTAGAAAAATAATGCACACCCGAGGTGTAACGGCCACTCCGCTTCGCGTCGTGACCGCATTACCACCTCGGGTGTGCATTCTTTTTCTATTAATTCAACGGCCTGTCGTCAATTATTCCTTACATATCAACTGTTAAATAACATATTGGAGATTCAAATAATATCAGATTTGTCTAATTTAAAATAAACACTAAAAATATTGCTATGGTTAGATAAATGTGCAGTGATGTCTTCCAAAGATTTCTGAATTTTGGCACAATTTGTGAACTAGTGAATAAACTAAGTTTCGTCATGCTAGCATGTGTGGAAGTATTTAAAACAAGGGTGTTACAACTAGCCCCGCTCTCCCCTAGTCTTTGACAAAAATTAGATTTTCACTCAAAATGTTGCTTTTTTTATGAAACTCACCCACATTCACGTGTTGATAAAAAAAAAAAAATCCATTAAGCTAGAATAAAACGTTTTTTTATTTATTTTTTTATTTTTTTATTGTATATTCATACAACAAAATATTCTGGGGACCATGAAAATTTTGTGAAAATAAACAAAAATGCTGGTGGTGGCTGGCAACTTAAAAAAATAAAAATACTGGTGGCGAAAGAGTTCATTTTTTTAGTGTGAAACATGGCTCATACAAGGGTTAACAGTGGCCTTAAAGTCACCATGACAAATTGACAAATTCCTGATGAACAAGATGTTTCAGGCAATTTATTTTTAGTGACTGGAAAAGGTTGTCCCCATTCAGTCTTTTACACTTCTCCTCAACATGCATGCAGTGTATTTACATAAATAAAATGATAGCAGTCCACGGCTACAACCTGTGCTAATGGTACGCAGCCCACAGCGCAAATTACAAGACGAAAAAGTGGAAAAATAGAAAATCGTAAGATTTCACTTATTTCATAAGATTTTATTTCGATTTTTTGCATTTGCATTGTATCGTCTGAAAACTATTGTGAACACGGACCATGACGCAAGCGCACCGCAGGTCATGTGACAAGAACCAACCAATCAGCTTCACCCTTTCAGTAACAACATTGAAAGCTCATGATGTGGAGTGCCCGGTTCATGGTTTCATAGCAACGACAGACGCCACGGGAGCACAAGCGCTTTGGAAAGGAGACAGCGGAGAAACACGATATGTGAATATGTGATATGCCCCTTAGAATGTTTTGTTTGTCTTTGAAATGCTTGAAAATGTTGTTATTTGTTGCAAAAAAACAACAACAAAAAAACAGCAGCAGCACAACAGCATTATCCAACGAACAGACTAGGCTACTGCTACTGAATATAGCACTTAAAAATTATCCACGTTCTCTGCTACATCAGCCATACTGTGAACGCTTACAAAATGATTGACAGGTTGAGAGCAACTCAAAGCCTTTTCAATTTTTCATTCACTAATATACCGGTTCTGAGCGCGGCCCGCTGTCCTTTTCTGTTTTCACTGTAGCAGCTAGTTTCACGAGCCGTGATATTTCAGCACACTGAATTCAGCGATCTCTGTCAGGTAGGTAGGCTATAGCCTATAGGGATATTTTTGAGTGCTGTTTCATTAAAAATCACTTAATTCACTCAGCACCTGTAAACATCTGATCATAGTTAGATCCTTATTCTGGTTTCCTCGGTAACACTAAACTATCATTTAAAAAATAACAAGGATGGATACTGGGGTTTGGGGTGGTAGTGGCGCAATGGATAAGACACATGCCTTTGGTGTGAGAGACCCGGGTTCGAATCCACTGTGAGACACCAATGTGTCCCTGAGCAAGACACTTAACCCCTAGTTGCTCCAGAGGCGTGCGACCTCTGACATATATAGCAATTGTAAGTCGCTTTGGATAGAAGCGTCAGCTAAATGAATAAATGTAAATGTAAATGTAAATGTACTGTTGCTTTTCTAATGTAGACGCTGTAACAGATTAGATGTGCAAGTTAGGCTAACGTTACTTGGAAAATATGATGGAGATGTTTTGAAGGACATTAAAGGTAAGAGTGTAGTTGTAGGCTATTGCAGCTATTACATGTTTAGATCCAGGTTGCTTTGTTGTGGCCTGAAGTAAGACGTTATGCCTCTCCAAGCTTTTTGAAAATTACTATCGGCGTTATGTAGGCTATAATTTAACTCCTAATGGAGTTGCGTTCTGTACATTAATGCCCCACTTTTCCTTCTCTTTCTGCATCTCTCCTGCCACTTTCTTAAATGGTGGACTTCTTTTCATTTACCATGCACTGTATCCTTTTTAAATATCAGTTTATTGTAGGCTACTTCTGAATTTCTTTCCGAATTTCCCCAGAATTGGAATAATTTATACTATTTGTAGGCTATCTAAGGGGCCGTTCACACAGAACGCATTTTTCCATTCTAATGCGCTACTTTTCCATTGTTTTCTAGACTGGCGTGTATAACCGTTGCGCTCGCGCCTTGCTGCACGTTCTAAAAACGCGGCGTTCAAGTTATAAAAATCAATTCAACGTTGTATCCCCCGTTCCACTACCCGCGTCTCGCGCTTTTCAAAGCAAAAAAAAAAAAAAAAAAACGCGTTCTGTGTGAACGAGCCTTAAGCCAACGTTATAAATGCTCCAGTCACAGTTGCATTTGGATACCACAGACAATTACCTCGTTTTATTTATTTATGGACAATTGCATTTACCCATCTCAGCTGTTTGTTTCTCCTCTCAAGTCATTTTTCAAAGGGTCTGTGCAATAACCAGCCTCCAAAAAACTTCCATTACGGACACTGATGCCAGACAATTTACAAAGGAAGTTAACTTTGTCATCTTTGTCTGTTCCTTAATGATTTGAGGTGACAGAATGTCGCCCACAGACGGATACGCACAGACTCTTAAGTGAATTGATTAGATTACCTTCACTAAAGCCTGGAGTACATCAGTATGGAAAGTGCCTGCTGCTCTTCACAAAGTCACAGAAGTGCAACTGAGAATCGAGTACCATTTGTTTTGTCCTTAGTTTTTTTGTTTGTCATTGAAGTATTGAGGTTATATTCAGTTGAAATTTTAAAGGGACCATATCATGTTTTTTTTTTCTTCAACAATATTAATTTTTTTTTCCCTTTATTATAATATTAGTTTTTGTTAACATTGCTAATAATATTAGCCTACCTATATCTTACTCGCCTTACCTCAGCGAGCTGGTTTTGTAGCTTGGTGTTATTCTCTTTTTGGACTAAAGAGTAAGTTTTCAGTTCTAAAGTTTTATTTCCAAAGTTGAGGAAAAATGAAATTTCTCACGATTTGACCCCTTTACGCAGGATCAAACAGGATTGTTATGGTGACACATTATGGGATTTCAAGTTGATAGTTGTTTTTGGAGTCTTTCTTTGTATTTCATCAGATTTATTGATTTACAGTGCAACTCATATCCTCTCTTAACATTTCAACAAGTAGAAAGGAAATTGTCTATAGCATGTAATCACAATGACTGAGGGGAAATAATCTTGGGAAAAGCATATATCTTAGATTTATTTACAGACTTGTTAAAGGTCAAAATGAATTAAACCCATTTTTCACCATTTTTGTGTTCTTTCAAAAATGTTTGACCTTTTGGTTTAAATGCTGATCTTTCTCTCTCTCTCTCTCTCTCTCTTGTCACAGATTATTTGTCAATGTCTGTTAGTGTTCAAGGACAAGAATAAACCCTAAAGTGTATTTAAAAAAAACTGTCGAGGTCAGAACAGCCTTGCAAACTTTGCAAGGGTGCGATCCAAAAGCATGGAGAGACCGGATGTTAAACCTAGACGATCCAAGTTTCTCCCAAGGCTAGACACCATAAAATGTGGACCTTTTGATCACCTTCAAGCCATCACCAAAACAACTGACCCCAGGTTCTGCACAGGAATCAACCACCTTTCCCGAGACCTTCAAAGCTCAGGACTAAACGCTTGTTTTATCCAAACTGTAACGGCGACAAAAAGGGTTTGTGGGATTAAAAGGTACAAGTGCAGGCTGTCTGTGCTACTACAATGAGCTGAAGCAACTGATGGCACACATAAAGCAGGGCTGGATAGAAGGCTACAGCTGCAAAGCATTCTACCGTAAGCTGAAGGACATGCAGGACTGCAGGGAGTTACTGACCATACATGAAGAAACAGCAGCTGCTTCTGAAAGCGACCCTCGGCTTACTGGCTCCTCGAGTCCGAGTCAGAGCACCGGAGACGAGAAGTTGAACATGATCCTCAGGTGGCTGCAGGACATTACAATATAACCACAGTGAAGGGAGGAGATACATTGATAGTCTAAAGTCATGTCAAGTTGTTGGGAAGGATTTCATTAAAACTTTATGGTTGCTTTTTTTGCAATTTAGATTTTCTGAGAAATTTTGTTGAAATGTCCTGGTTGCTTTTCCCCACACACAATGACAGTGAATGGGGACAGTAACTGTCAAGTTCCAAAAAGAAGCTCATAAAATTGGTCCATATGGCTTGTGCTGTATATTTCAGATCTTCTGAAATCATATAGCTTTATGTGAAGAAGAAAAATGATTCACTGATAAACCTATTTTACTCTTTTACAGTTAAATCTCTTTTGCACTTTAAGACAGAAATATGGCTGATTAAGATGTGTTGAGCCAAGTTTGACATAAAGATTAGACATATAGGCTACCGTTCAAAAGTTTGACCTCGTTTAGATTTTTTTTTTTTTTTTATGTTTTGAAAGAAGTCTCACCATTGCTGCATTTAAAAATACAGTAAAATCAATAATAATGTGAAATATTATTACCATGTAAAATAACTTTTCTATTTTAATACAATTAAAATGTAATTTATTCCTGTGATGGCAAAGCTGAATTTTCAGCAGCCATTACTCCAGTCTCTGTGGGAAAAAGAGCTGCCAGGACACGAAACAGGGGGTGAGTAAATGATACAGAATTTACATTTTATGGTAAGCAAGGTTGCATTAAAACCTAAAAATATCCTCCACAGCTTTATGTATTGTGATGCTGCATCAATATTTAAAAATTATTTAGAGACAATTACTCGCACCTTAAGCAATATTACCGGTTCCTATTTAAGACGAGCCTGAGAAGTGTAGAAAATCTTTCCATGATGACACGGTGATTAGCACAGTCACAACACATATCACACTTGCATGGCAAAGTATGGAATCTGCTCATCTTTCCATCCCAAAACGAATGTTCATGGCATTTCCTGTCAAAACACGCATGTATCATTCTGGGAAGAGGGAAAAATCCAGTCAACACATTTAAAACAGCTGAGGTCTGTTAATTTCAGAAATCTATCTATCTATCTATCTATCTATCTATCTATCTATCTATCTATCTATCTATCTATCTATCTATCTATCTGTCTGTGTATCTGTCTATGTATCTATCTATCTCTATCTATCTATCTATCTATATATATATATATGTCTATCTATCTGTCTGTCTATCTCTCTCTGTCTGTTTATCTAACTATCTATTTGTCTGTCTTTCTGTCTGTCTGTCTGTCTGTCTGCCTGTCTAGTTTTTCCTTCGATCCATCTTTAAATCTAATTTTCCATCCATCCATCCATCCATCATTCTTTTTTATCTCATACATGCATTCATCATTATATTTATCGAATTTTCCCCATCCTTCCATCTTATCCATCCATCCATTGACAAACATAATGTCTTTTAGGCGTGTTTGTAAGGGAGACAGTTGCTTGCAGCAAGCAAGACACGTGAGATAAAAGATCTTTGTGATGTGTCAGGCAAAGAAAGAGAAGTGTCCTCTGACAGTTTTTATTTTGTGGTGGGAGACTGAAGCACAAGTGCTTTGAAAGCTGTTTTACAAAGCATTCATGTGTCACTCATAGCTCGCACATGACAGCCACCTTAAAAAGATTTGAAGAGATCCACTGCTGACAGGCATGGTGGCATCACTGTAAAGCCCTCATCTATTTTTCTGTCAGGAGTACAATCTTTTTGTTGTTGGATAGCATAGATTACACATTCTCTCTTCTTAGAATGTCACAGATTCCTCAAATTCCTAGGGAGATACTGCTGAGACATTTGCATGTGCACTAAAGCCCATGTTTAGGTATTGCCGCTACAGGGCGTCCTGTCTTTCTCTGACAGGACGGCTGGTGTTTCCTGCCACAATAGATTGGTCGGCTGTCTCTGCAGTTGGTGAGTGGGCTGTGAAGAGATTGTGTGCAGGGGGTGCCGGTGTCTTGCCAAGAAACCGACCTTTTCAAAGAGGCAATCGATGAGGCCCAGCACCGGGGCTCCGGAACATTCATGCCTGTCAGGTGGGTGGGAGGAAGTTCATACAGACAGCGGTGGCGTGCTAATTGCTCGGGCTTGCTGGCACCCCTACTGTTTTGGTGCAGATGGTGAGGGTCTGTGTCCCTGTGGTGTCCACACTAGCCTTAGGAGGGCTACAGTTTTCATACTGAAGTCTTGCCAAAGCATGCTTATCTCCATATGAGACCACACCTACAACCGGCACTCTATTAGCAACACTGGATCAGAAGCTTAGACTGTAAATTAAATACGATTTCTGTAGAAAATTTGAGTGGAAAACTCACTGTCACTGTAATGGAGTGTTGTGGGAGGTTGCCAGTGTATTGCCACATTGGTATGTAGTTATTAGGTGGCTGCTAATCGGCATACTAGCCCAAGTAAAATAAAAAGAGCCACATCCTAAAGTCTCTGGCTGCATCCAAAATCACGTAATCTTGACTTTGAGTACTTCTTTTGAATAAGTAATTACTTTGCAACTGTTCTATATAGTATGAACATGTTATGTGACTGGCTTTGAAATTACACCATCAGACTGAGGTGTGGGAATCAGCCAAAGAAAAACAGTCAAAGAAGAAATCTAAAAGCGCGGGCTGCAGTGGTTTGGTCACGTATGCTATGAACGAACAACATCTACCATATCGACTACTTTGGCAGCAGCGGCCTGCGAACTGGAAGGTTCAACAAATGGCGCTTAAAGGAACACGCCGACTTTTTGGGACTTTAGCTTATTCACTGTGTCCCTCAGACTTAGATAAGTCCATACACACCCTTCTCATCTCCGTGCGTGCCGTAACTCTGTCTGACGCACCCACCGCTAGCCTAGCTTAGCACAAATACTGGAGGTAAACGGCTTACATGTTGTGATTTGTATAGTCACAGCGTGTACAAATAACAAGGTCACATGAGACACAGCCATCTTCTAACCGTATACATACATACTGGGAACTATATTCTCAGAAGGCGAAGCACTGCTAATTCTGCAGAGTGATGTACAGAAAGTCCTGCAATTCCTCAAAGTCAGCCATGATCACCAGTCACGTTCGCTACTAGCTAGCTAGTCACGTTGGTTTTGTTGACGGAAGTAACAGCGGTGCTTTTCAGGTATTGCGCTAATCACTCCACCCAAGTAGCAGTGCTTCGCCTTCTGAGAATATAGTTCCCAGTATGTAAACAGGGATTGGGGCGCCATTGGGTAAGTTGTGTCAAAAGGGAGGCCCACTGTCTTAGACTTTGAAAACCCCTGACCTACAGCATCGGTTGTGTTGCTTCACTGCCATTCACAACTCCTTTCCCGTGGCCACTTGATAGTAAAGTGTCCATTGGATGTGCACCTCAGAATCTCACCAGAAGTAAGTCATCCAGGTACTTTTCACCTACTGTTTTATGAGTTCTGTAAATTTGGACATACTAGGCTATTCTTTTCACATTCTGTTTTTTGCCTACTATACAGTAGGGAAGTATGCAATTTCAGATGCAGCCTCTAGTCCATGATATTCTAGTCTCGAGATATGCCTTGGGTCTCTCCTTCAGTAAAAGGCCTTCTCACATCAAGACAAATATTCGATAATTGATAAACATTTTTATTTGAATGAATGGTTGTTTAATGCATCTCAGACTGACACAAACATTGGCATGTGACAGAGTTTTTTCTTTTTCACCCAGGAGGTGTTCTAATCTCTTTTCCATTGCACTATACGAAGACTGGCCAACCAATACAATTTGCACTGTAACATAAACTAAGCATATGTTTTTTTTTGTAAATTTGTATGACTGAAATTTTGTGCAAGAAAATGGTATTGGTATAAACAGGCTTTAATTCTACAGAATTGAGAATTAAGAATAAGTCTCGCGACTTAGTAGCCTGGCAAGCCAGACCCACATCAAGATGTTGGGTCTGGGAACTCACCGTTGGCAAGGCTCAATCTGAGGGGCGGGATAAACGGTTGTCTTTCAAATTCCCTCTGCACGCAATAGGATAGTGCTACAACCAACCAGAGCGTTTTCCCACCAGCGGAGCCAGTTGACAGATTAAACGTTTGCCGTATCTGGTCGGCAAAACTACGAACACATCTTCCTTTTTTAAACGTTTGCCGTATCTGGTCGGCAAAACTACGAACACATCTTCCTTTTTTAAGAATGACTTAAGTGCCGTTCTTTGTTCTTTTCTCAAAGAAAAGCACAACTCCAAGTCTTCCAGAGTCGCGGCCAAAGCCGATTCGAAAGACTGTTCTCCAGCAGCAGCCGCCATTCTTTGTTTTCAAGTAGCAGGGCACCGTCGCAACTCTGTCGTCGTTATGTTAAGCCCGCCCACCGACTCTATACACGATGTGATTGGCCTGACTAGAGTTTGGTTTTTCCAGCTCGCAAGTCAACAGAGAGTTGCTAAACCACCCTGGCTGCAAAATAAAATTTGCTGCCGCTAGGGTGCGTCTAGATTTCTAGGCTAGCGACTTAGCAAAGTAATAGCAAACTTTTATTTTAACATTCCTTATGATTTGAACTGTTATTCAGCTTTTTCCCCCTACTCTTAAAGGGGTCATCGGATGCCCATTTTCCATAAGTTGGTATGATTCTTTACGGTGTTCATGATGTAAAGTTTGTATTATACTTTGGTTAAAATTCCTAAATGGTTGTGTAAAACAACACCCTTTTTACCTCCTCAAAAAGTGCTTTGTTCACAGTGACCTGTTTCAGTGCATGTCTCTTTAAATGATAATGAGCACCTGATCACCCCACCCCTCTCTTCCATCGGGGGTGTCGAATGGCTGAGGGAAGAAATATGCTAATACGGGAATGGTCGTGGGCGGAGCATGAGCATTATGACATCATAGTGCTCAGAAAATCCAAGCAGCCTGATTATTGAGTGTTTAGACTTTTTGAGGATTTAAAAAAAAGGAGTGAATGGATTTTTTTCATTGTATGGTGGTTGTGTCCACACACTGCAAAGACACATTTGTATGCAAACACCATATAAAAGTGAATTTTGCATCCGATGACCCCTTTAAGAATGAACAATAGAAATAGTGAAGTTTTGCAAACACTACTAACTGGTACTTGCATCAGCTGTACTGTAGTACTGTATTATTTGTGACATCTTTTCATTCCTTCAAGGAAAGTTTATAGATTTTCTTTTGCAAAAAAAAAAAAAATAAATAGAATAAATCTGTGAATATATTGAAAAAAGGGGGGATGGGGGTTCATGGTCTGCTTTAGTGGTCGATGCTCTCAGATCAAACACTGTACTGTTGCTCTTGTGCCATGGTTCTCTTTGGTATGTAAATGAATCTTCTGTGGCTTTCTTCATTCAAGCCCTAAGTGGTGATGTGGGGTCTCTATTTTAGGAAATGGAGGGAGTCACTGGAATCAAGGCAGCCATTTTCTAAAGTCTGTATTATGCTTATTGAGAATTCATTGAATATTCATTTTATTTTATATATATGCAATGCTACGCCGCTAGCTTATTTTGGGCTAAAACATACTTTATTTTGCATTCGATATCCTTGATTTGAAATAGCTACATAATTTATCCTTCCTGAATAACTCGGAGTGCCAACCACCACATCCTTCTGTGATTCACAGATCTAAGCCATGTGAATCCTAGACTCCATCTGTCAAGTTTTTCCATATCACTGTAGGCTTCTGGGCTTGTGAATATTACTGTATCTGTGATGAGGTGAGAAGGATAGTGGCAGTTTGCCTGGCAGTTGGGCTTCTTCTCCTAATGAGAGAAGTCTGCATCATTATCGATTGACCTGGTCACTGGATGCGTGTCTCAGATTCTTAATGGGATGATGGGGCGGCATGCTGAGGGAAGGAAGAATGTGCCAACAGCGGGCAAACGCTGAAATGTGTGTGGGCAACAGGAGAGAAGTGAGCAAGATTGTGTGGACGAGACAGTGTTTTTAAGAGGTTTTCTGTACAAATCTTGTTTCAGGTAAAATATTACAGGTTAATTAGTCCTTTTGCAATTAGGTTGTTTGCTTTTGTTGGATATTGCTTTTTTGGCCAGATCATTCAATATGAATAAAAGACCAAGTTTCTGTTGCTTCTGAAACAAGTTTAGCTTTATTTATTGTTTGTTTGTTTGTTTGTTTACTTGTTTTTATTTACTTATTTATTTATTTGACAAAATGCCGGTAGTATATATGTTAGTATACTACATATAACAGTAGTGTGTATATGTTTATGGTCAGTAAGATATTTTGGTTATTGGTTATTTATGTCATTGGTGTATAAATTAACAACATGTACTTACTATAGGGTTAGGATAGGATTAGGGTTTGGTTGAGGGTTAGTTGCATGTAATTATGCATAATTTACTATTACTATGGTAAGTACATGTAACATATGTAACAAGGACACTGTAAAATAAAGTGTTACTGATATTTTTTTTGAAACAAATTAATAGTTTTATTGAGCAAGGATGCATCAAGTTAATCAAAATGTATGCTTTCACAAAAATATGAGCAACCGTTTTTAACATTGATACTAATAATGTTTCTTAAGGCGTAAATCAGCATATTAGAATTATTTCTGAAGAATTATGTGACAATGAAGCCTGTAATAACAATGCTAAAAATTCAGCTTTGCATCACATGAATAAATTTTTTTTTTAAATTGTAGTAATATTTCACAATACTGTTTTACTGTATTTTTTATCAAATAAATGGAGCCTTGGTGAGCATTGGTGAGACTTCTTTCAAAACATTAGACAAATTTTATATATTACTATTACTGTCATATATGAACTTTATCATCAACCAAATTAAATCTATTTTCGTCAATGCTAAATCCTTTCTGATTACTCCATCTATGATGCATGCCATTAAGTATTCCAGGATTTCTATTAATGTAAAACAGAAAATGAGATCTTAATGCACTTTCTGTCTGGGTCTGCTCCACTCTCCTCAGAGATCAAACCCATCAGGACTCCATCACCAATCCATACTGCTAAGTGTTTCAAATTGTCATTAACCTTGTCTATGTAATTTTATTCCAGCCATTTAAGTCACATGCCCTTTCTGGAACAAACATTCCTTCTCCTTGGATTCAACTCATTCCATAACTCTGATCCTGGAGAAAAATTCCAGTGTAAAGGGAAGGACATCCATGGTGCATGTGTGGTATAGGCTTTATTAGTGTGTGTGTGTGTGTGTGTGTGTGTGTGTGTGTGTGTGTGTGTGTGTGTGTGTGTGTGTGTGTGTGTGTGTGTGTGTGTGTGTGTGTGTGTGTGTGTGTGTGTGTGTGTGTGTGTGTGTGTGTGTGTGTGTGTGTGTGTGTGTGGATTGCATGTTTATTGGAGAAACAACTGCGTTCATGTGCTGCACAACTGGACATGGAGCAGCAAATAATGAAAACAAGGAGAGAAAAGAATGCACTAATGCATTGAACTAATATAAGCTGCATCCCAATTCAGAGGCTGCATCCTTTGAAGGCGAATGCGTCACATCGGTGGGGCAAAGGCTGTCCCAATTCAAACAAATGCGTCCTTCTTTCCCTGAGCCGCAAAAAAATAGTGGATCCTTCGCAGCCTAGCCTATCACTTTTTATTTTATTTTATTTTATTATTTTTTTTATTGGGTTTTATCTTGCTGTGTGTATTTAACTATATTTAACTACATATGTAAAATAATGCGATCATCAACATTAAACAGCATATAAATTAAAACTGCCTAACATTACCGAATGAAATGTCGACCCAGGACGAGGTATAGGACTGTGAAGATTTGGGGGTGTTGATGGACTCGATCTACTCCATCTTTGTTTTGATCATTGTTGTGTATCCGATCCAGACTTAGTCTTTGACAAAAATGCCCCAAAAATAAATACATTTTTATTTACAGTTTTTTTATTTTTTATTTTTTTAATAAAACTTTAACCCACATTAAAAGAATACATAAAAAAGATTAAAAAAAAGAATACATGAAGCTAGAATAACAGTTTTGTTTGTTTGTTTAAAAGCAGAGGGTCTGTTCTTTCTTGTAATA
This sequence comes from Leuciscus leuciscus, assembly GCF_965113295.1. Lineage (NCBI taxonomy): Eukaryota > Metazoa > Chordata > Actinopteri > Cypriniformes > Leuciscidae > Leuciscus > Leuciscus leuciscus. The sequence continues at coordinate 9,601,711 of NC_138736.1, read as the reverse complement.
GCCTATATTGCATGTTAAGATATTACAACAAAATATTCTGGGGGCCATGAAACTTTTGTGAAAATGATCAAAAATGCTGGTGCTGGCTGGCAACTTTTTTCTTTTTCTTTTTTTTTAAGCTGGCGGGGAAAGAGTTAATGATACAAATGTTTTTAAAAATAAAACGTAAAAGCGGTTCTAATGTTGACTTACTGTATATCTTACCAAAATGAGACTATAGGTAGTTTATACCAGGGTTGTCCAAACTTGGTCCTGGAGGGTGTTAAATTGGGGTTGGACAGTGGCCCTCCATGAGCAGGATTGGACTCTTAATTGGCTCTATCCCAAATGGCACACTTCATGTGCACTTGCAGTCCACAAGACTGTAGGGTGTCCCATTTGTCATTTTAGGTTTCAGAAGGGTGCTCACAAACGCTCCCTTTATGGTCGATAAGCGCCCTCTATGCAAACTTTTCACAGCAGGCATCTACCAAACAGCCAATCTGCATAACGTCACGAAAGTGTGAACTCAGAGGAAAATCACAAGGGCTTAGTGTTCCATTTGGGACAGGGCCAATGTGTACATAAATGGACCAAGGTCAACATATTTAGACAGGCTGTGAGCCTAGTTTTTTTTTTTTTTTAGACAGTTGAATATTACTTTCAATAAAGTCTAGTACAAACCTTACTGTGGCTCGCCAACTGCAGCTGGCACAGTTGCTAGGCGACAAAAGAACAATCACCGTAGGCTAGACTATCACATAAAAAAAAAAAAGGTTCGACCTTCGCAGACTTTGAAGGCATAGTCTTCGAAAGATGGAGCCTCTGAATTGGGACGCAGCTATAGAAACATGCTATAACCGCAGACGAATCACCCTACCCTATTTTTCTGGTAAAGTAAATGTTTTGAAATACAATGTAGAATGTATTTTGTAAAAGTATTTGTAGTTTTACGTCTCATACGCCAAATACTACGTTTTAGATGATAGTATGTTAATAATGTCCCTTTTCAGAATCTTTGCAAACATACAAAAATGTATGTGAGCAAGAACCAAACTTTATGTACAATACAAGTACACAAAAATACTAATGGGATCCTTTGGCTTTTCCGCACAAATGTAGTGTTTTTTATCGGTCTGCTCCTGATGTTGAGCTGTTCCAAACAAGCAGTAATTTACCAGGGGCCTAAGAGTTATTTACCTGCCTTCCTGCACCGCAACTCCCCCTTGTGTTTCAGCCTTTGTTGATTCCACACTTGGTTTGCTTCAAAAGCACCTTGTTTGCAGTGACGGCAGAAGCTAAATCTGCTCGATTTGAGAGCTGTACGGTAAACAAACAAAGTATTTTGGTTGAAGGACACAGATGTAACTTAAATAATAAAAAAAGTTGGAAAACATCTATTTATTCAGCATTTCGAGGTGAGATCCGGCCATGTGTGCTGTAAAAGTGAGATATGATTAGCAGATAGGGTCAGAATACTCAAAGCACAATGAAAGCAATGCATAGTACAGAATTCCGCACAATAATAATTTCATGCTCATACAAAATGAATCCAGTGTCTTTGCTGGTGTGGCCGCAGCCCTCAGGGGATTTCAGATTTATTTATTTTTTTTCCGCCCCAGACTGACTGATTCTGAATACAAAGAGAGAACCGCAGATCTGGAGATGGAGCCTGTGATTTGCACTGAGTTTTGGAGTTTGTAGGTTGAGCAGGGAGACTCGAGGAGGATGACCTGGAGGGCTGACGAAGAGATATGTGGCGTGGCCTGGATGGATGCAGGGTTAATTGCCCAGAACCGACAGCCACCATGAGTGACCACACAACTCACTTCGACATGTCATGTGAAGCTTATGATATCCGTGGGGTATTTCAGATCACATTAGGGCTGGATTTGAATCTCAACAAACCAGCTCAGACCTGTCATCATTCAGCGGGCTGGAAAAGTCTGATTACTGGAATGGTAATCATTCCAGTGAAGTTACTCATTACAAGTAACTTGAGTTATGTAATCAGATTACTTTTTTCAAGTAACTAGTAAAGTAACTCATTACTTTTAAATTTAAAATATCTGAGTTACTTTTTCAAATAAGTAACGCAAATTACTTTTTCACATTTATTGACTGACAGCTCTCCTGTCCTCATGTTGAGAAAAACTGTAAGCGCAGAGACGTTGTGTGTAAACATGATGGTTATTGTCGCTCTTGACTAAATGTGAGCATGCGTTTACTAATCTCACTTGCATAAAAAAGATTCAGTATTCCTCAAAATGAATAAAATCAGTGAAATGCAAATTCAGAATAATTCGCAAACCTACAATTATTAAATATGTTAAATAAAACAAATATTTGTATGCATTTAATCTCACTTTATTGACTAATGTACTTGCTGCTGATCTTCGATGATTCAGTTAAACCATAAGCAAAAATGACTTTAGATTTTTTGTTTTTATTGGTGAAGTGTTAAACTTTCTTCTCCTGCATCCTATTCTTCTGTGATCCAGAAGGGCAGCACAGCTGAAAGGTTTGTTTGAGCTGCGCCCTTGAATTTGCATTTCCTTCAGCCTTGTTATTTCAATTTTGGTCTGAAAGGGCCTTTACATTTGCCCCAAAATAGAACTTTTTTGTAAAAAACAACAACAACAACAACAAACTCAGCCCAGGTGAGAAAAAGTAACGGAAAAGTAACGCATTACTGTTCTGAAAAAGTAACTTAAGTAATGCAATTTGTTACTTTTTAAGGGAGTAACGCAATATTGTAATGCATTTCTTTTCAAAGTAACCTTCCCCAACACTGGGCATAACACATTGTGCTTTTTGGAAGGAGGGGCTTCACTTAATTAAATTAATTACTTAATTAATTAAAGACAGGAATTAAACAGGGCTGTGTTAGAGTTCAATGGAACTTGCGACCATAGTTGGCTAATGATGCTTTTGGGAAACGCACCCCAGAGCGTTACTGACAGACTGGGAAGAAAGGTGCTGCAACAATGTTAAGTATGTGGGAAAAAAACATTTGAACATTCAAGCATGAAAACCTATTCTAGTAAACCCCTAAAACAAAACCAAGGCTTTGTAAAAGAGCACAGGCCTTTTTAAGTTTAAAGCTTAAAGCTTATTTTCTGCAAAAAGCCAAAAGCCAACGTAAAATCCAATTTATTTTTTGTCGAGGTAACTTCTAGGTTGGCCTACAAAAATACGCCATCACTGGCACTGCCTCTGGTCAGAACAACGGAGACAATACATCTATAAACAGCATATATCTATAAACAGCAGAATGCAAAAGTTGTAGTGTTAGCAAAGAAAGGAGCGTTGTTCCCGTCTATTTTAAGCAGCACGAAACAGGGTGAGCCCTCAGCACATTCACTAATGAACAGAGCATCTGTTTGCTCAAACACATACAGGTCGAAGGCTCAGTATGCTGAAACAGCACTGAAACACATTTGCAATGTCCTCTGGCTCCCTCTGTGCACGAGTTGCAGGGAAAATGAGTTGTCTGCGGATTCATCAGCCTCAACCTGAAGTCTCGAGTTTGGACAGGATATTGCTCACATTAAGGACAGCCAAACATCTGTCTGAGAGCAGTGGAAGAGTGGAAGTCTCTTACTGATGGAGAACCTTGCAAGTGATGGATGTGACAGGGAGTTGGACTCTACTGGAACTCTCCACAGACACTTAACCATATTGATCAGGTTGTTTGTTGGGGGTTGTTGCTGTACAGTCAGTAGGGAAGCAGGCCTCAGGAGGTAGTCAATCTCTCTAGACGAAGGTAGGGCCAGAAATTTGAGAGCTTTTATTTTGCTTGACAAATGAGCCAAAGAGGATGATATAGGGACTGTAGTACTGCTCTTTTGAACTTTCTATTCATCATAGAATCTACACTTCATTAAACAGCAGAGCCATTTTCAACCAATAATAATAAGAAAAAACTGAAGAAATTTTTGTTCTTGAGCACCAAGTCAGCATATTAAATATTAATATAATTAACAGTGAAGACTAATGGCCTCTGAAAATGGAGCTTTGCCATTAAAGAAACAATAAATAATGTTAAATATATATAAATAAAAAAATAATGAAATAGAAAAATTCTTATATTTCACAATAGTTCTGTTTTGATGGCATTTTTGATCACATTAATGTAACATTCATTTTAACATATTTTTTTTTGATTATATAAATACATAAATTAAAGTTTTAATATATTTGGCTATAATATATATATATATATATATATATATATATATATATATATATATATATATATATATATATATATATATATATATATATATATATATAAATCGTGTTATTCGTCACAAGGCAGGACTTCTAAGTGAAAAGTACAAAAGAGCTAAAAGGTGATTAACATGGTGGAAAAAACTATTTAATCTTTCCAACAATTTAATCCTTAATCTGTGTATAATCTCGAGAACAATAGGAAAAGAATCTCCAAACAGGATAAATGATACAGTTAAACAAGGTCAAGAAGTGTCATTATTTTAGGGTTAGTCCATCACAGTTTTGACACATGATTGTCAGAAATATATGTTTATTAATATCAAGATACACAAAAAAGTCCATGCACCATTCCACCTGACTTCTTTATATTTTAAGATAATTTCCATGCCACAATTAATTTCATAAACTGTCTGCCTCAGTGTAAAGGACTGTGCTGTGGATGTACATTGGATTAATAATATTGGTACATTTTCTCTTAAATCTATTGACAACACAACTGCATTCTTGTGCTGTATAAATTGTCTTCACCTCCATATAGAAGTTATACATATTGTATTTACAGTAAACACATTTTATACAGCCTGATGTAAATGGCGCGAGAATTAATCATACAGTAGTTGATATACATGGGACTCAGAAAACTGGGACTTTGAGAAGCAAAATTGCAAAAGCAATTCTTCACCAGCCCTGAAACCTTCTAATATTTATCACTTTGCAGCACATTACTAGCCTCAATAGTCTAGTGGTCAGTGCCCTGAAAATATAATTTTTTTTAGCTTTGGACGACCCGAGTTCAAGTCTCTGGTCGTCGAACTTTCTTGATACTATACTTTCCTATCATAATAAAAGGCAAAAAAAAGTATATTCTTTAAACTGATGCAAGTTAAGCTCCATCCACACACAAAATAGAATCAGCATTTTTTAAGACATTACATCAACACCTCTCATCATTGGGGTCTTGCCCAAAAATATTACTTTTTTGTTAAAAAAAACACACACAAAAACAAGCCCAGCCCAGGTGAGAAAAAGTAACGCAAAAGTAACGTTAACGGATTTCGACAGCTGAACTATTTGCCGTCGGATTCGGTTCCCCCTATGTTTCTTACACTATAAGGTTCTAATATTTATCCAATTGCATGAAATTGTTAACCTCAATAGTAGTCAATGCCCTGAATTTTTTTTTTTTAGCTTTGGGCGACCCGAGTTCAAGTCCCGGGTCCTCGAACTTTCTTGACACTATACTTTCCTATCACAATAAAAGGCAAAAAAAATTTAAATCTTTAAACTGATGCAAGTTAAGCTCCATCCACACACAGAATGCATATTTTAAGCCAATACATCAACATCTCTAATCATTGGAGTGGGGGAACGGATTTCGACAGCTGAACTATTTGCCGTCGGATTCCGTTCCCCCTATGTTTCTTACACAATGAGGTTCTAATACTTATCAAATTGCAAAAAAACAACAAGCCTCATTTGCTTAGTGGTTAGTCCAATGACAACATTTTTTTTTTTAGCTTTGGGCGACCCGAGTTCAAGTCCTGGGTCGTCAAACTTTCTTGATACTATACTTTCCTATCATAATAAAAGGCAAACATTTCTTATTTAAACTGATGCAAGTTAAGCTCCATCCACACACAGAATAGAATAAGCATATTTTAAGCCGATACATCAACATCTCTCATCATTGGGGTGGGGGACCGGATTTCGACAGCTGAACTATTTGCCGTCGGATTCTGTTCCCCTTATGTTTCTTACACAATAAGGTTCTAATATTTATCATTTTGCAACAAATAGCTATCCTCAATAGCCTAGTGGACAGTGCCCTTAAGTTATAATTTTTTTTAGCTTCGGGTGACCCGAGTTCAAGTCCTGGTCGTCGAACTTTCTTGATAGTATACTTTCCTATCATAATAAATGGCAAAAAAAAATATTCTTTAAACTGATGCAAGTTAAGCTCCATCCATACACAAAATAGAATAAGCATATTTTATGTTTCTTACACAATGAGGTTCTAATACTTATCAAATTGCAAAAAAACAGCAAGCCTCATTTGCTTAGTGGTTAGTCCAATGACAACATTATTTTTTTTAGCTTTGGGCGACCCGAGTTCAAGTCCTGGTTGTTGAACTTTCTTGATAGTATACTGTCCTATCATAATAAAAGGCAAAGAAATTATTCTTTAAACTGATGCAAGTTAAGCTCCATTCACACACAAAATAGAATCAGCATTTTTTAAGTCATTACATCAACATCTCTCATAATGGGAGTGGGGGAACGGATTCCGACAGCTGTTTTTTTGCCATCGGATTCTGTTCCCCCCATATTTCTGACACACTGAGGTTCTAATATTTATCAAATTGATGCTGGTTAAGCTCCATCCACACACAGAATAGAATAAGCATATTTTAAGCCAATACATCAACATCTCTCATCATTGGGGTGGGGGAACGGATTTCGACAGCTGAACTATTTGCCGTCAGATTCCGTTCCCCCTATGTTTCTTACACAATGAGGTTCTAATACTTATCAAATTGCAAAAAAACAAAAATCTTATTTGCTTAGTGGTTAGTCCAATGACAACATCATTTTTTTTTTAGCTTTGGGCGACCAGAGTTCTAGTCCCGGGTCGTCAAACTTTCTTGATACTATACTTTCCTATCATAATAAAAGGCAAAAAAAAAATTCTTTAAACTGATGCAAGTTAAGCTCCATCCACACACAGAATAGAGTAAGCATATTTTAAGCCTATACATCAACATCTCTCATCATTGGGGTGGGGGAACGGATTCCGACAGCTGTTTTTTTGCCGTTGGATTCCGTTCCCCCTATGTTTCTTACACAATGAGGTTCTAATATTTATCATATTGCAACAAATCACTATCCTCAATAGCCTAGTGGTCAGTAGCCTTAAGTTATTATTTTTTTTAGCTTTGGGCGACCCGAGTTCAAGTCCTGGTCTTCGAACTTTCTTGATAGTATACTGTCCTATCATAATAAATGGCAAAGAAAATATTCTTTAAACTGATGCAAGTTAAGCTCCATCCACACACAAAATAGAATCAGCATTTTTTAAGTCATTACATCAACACCTCTCATAATGGGAGTGGGGGAACGGATTCCGACAGCTGTTTTTCTGCCGTCGGATTCTGTTCGCCCCATATTTCTGACACGCTGAGGTTCTAATATTTGTCAAATTGATGCTGGTTAAACTCCATCCACACACAGAATAGAATAAGCATATTTTAAACCAATACATCAACATCTCTCATCATTGGGGTGGGGGAACGGATTTCGACAGCTGAACTATTTGCCGTCGGATTCCGTTCCCCCTATGTTTCTTACACAATGAGGTTCTAATACTTATCAAATTGCAAAAAAACAACAAGCCTCATTTGCCTAGAGGTTAGTCCAATGACAACATCATTTTTTTTTAGCTTTGGGCGACCCGAGTTCAAGTCCCGGGTCGTCAAACTTTCTTGATACTATACTTTCCTATCAAAATAAAAGGCAAAAAAAAATATTCTTTAAACTGATGCAAGTTAAGCTCCATCCACACACAGAATAGAATAAGCATATTTTAAGCCGATACATCAACATCTCTCATCATTGGGGTGGGGGAATGGATTCCGACAGCTGTTTTTTTGCCGTTGGATTCTGTTCCCCCCATATTTCTGACACACTGAGGTTCTAATATTTATCAAATTGATGCTGGTTAACCTCCATCCACACACAGAATAGAATAAGCATATTTTAAGCCAATACATCAACATCTCTCATCATTGGGGTGGGTGAACGGATTTCGACAGCTAAACTATTTGCCGTCGGATTCCGTTCCCCCTATGTTTCTTACACAATGAGGTTCTAATACTTATCAAATTGCAAAAAACATCAAGCCTCATTTGCCTAGTGGTTAGTCCAATGACAACATTATCTTTTTAGCTTTGGGCGACCCGAGTTCACGTCCCGGGTCGTCAAACTTTCTTGATACTATACTTTCCTATCATAATAAAAGGCAAAAAAACAATTATTTAAACTGATGCAAGTTAAGCTCCATCCACACACAGAATCGAATAAGCATATTTTCAGCCAATACATCACATCTCTCATCATTGGGGTGAACGGATTTCGACAGCTGAACTATTTGCCGTCAGATTCTGTTCCCCCCATATTTCTGACACACTGAGGTTCTAATATTTATCAAATTGATGCTGTTTAAGCTCCATCCACACATAGAATAGAATAAGCATATTTTAAGCCAATACATCACATCTCTCATCATTGGGGTGGGGGAACGGATTTCGACAGCTGAACTATTTGCCGTCGGATTCTGTTCCCCCTATGTTTCTTACACAATGAGGTTCTAATATTTATCAAATTGCTAAAATTACTAGCCTCTTTAGCCTAGTGGTCAGTTCCCTGCCCTTATTGTATTTTTAGCTTTGGGCGACCCGAGTTCAAGTCCTGGTCGTCGAACTTTCTTGATAGTATACTGTCCTATCAAAATAAAAGGCAAAGAAATTATTCTTTAAACTGATGCAAGTTAAGCTCCATTCACACACAAAATAGAATCAGCATTTTTTAAGTCATTACATCAACATCTCTCATAATGGGAGTGGGGGAACGGATTCCGACAGCTGTTTTTTTGCTGTCGGATTCTGTTCCCCCCATATTTCTGACACACTGAGGTTCTAATATTTATCAAATTGATGCTGGTTAAGCTCCATCCACACACAGAATAGAATAAGCATATTTTAAGCCAATACATCAACATCTCTCATCATTGGGGTGGGGGAACAGATTTCGACAGCTGAACTATTTGCTGTTGGATTCCGTTCCCCCTATGTTTCTTACACAATGAGGCTCTAATACTTATTATTGGGTGACCCGAGTTACAGTCCTTGTCGTCGAACTTTCTTGATAGTATACTGTCCTATCATAATAAAAGGCAAAAAAAAAAAATTTCTTTAAACTGATGCAAGTTAAGCTCCATCCACACACAGAATAGAATAAGCATATTTTAAGCCAATACATCAACAACGATTCTATTCTGTTCCCCCCATATTTCTGACACACTGAGGTTCTAATATTTATCACATTGCAGTTATTTACTAACCCCAATAGCCTTCTCCAGAGACGGAAGCTGTCTTACTGGCGGAATTACAGAGAAAAGGTATGAGGCCTACAGAATGGCTTTAGCAGCTCATAGAGTATTCACCAGAGCACGACCACTGAAATTTGAGCCAGTGCTCAGCTGTATTGACTTTTGCCAGAGCTCCTCTTAAGAGAAAAATTTCTTATTTGCACCCCGAATGACACTGCTCAGGTGACACTTGAGTGTGTAAAAAATAGTAATAGTGCTATAAAGGGCATATTGTTAATGGTAGGCTACACTGTGTAACTTTTTTTTGTTCAAAAAACAGCGTTCATGTAAACAGTACATTCAGATTCACCAATCGGAATGATTTCAGTTAGATTGAAACAAAAGGTGTGCATGTAAACAATGAATGGCGACTGCAGAAAGCAAAAGCCAAATCTCGACGGCCAGTGTTGTGCTGAATTTCGACTCCCTACCAAATTATTACCCGCCTCGTTGAAGTCAGTACCTGATTGCCTAATCCTAACCCCACCCCTAATCCTAACCCCTCCCCCACAACTAATCCTAAACCTACCAATACTAGGGGGGTAATAATTTGGCGGGGGTCGAAATTCGAAATTCGAAAGTTGTGGACATGTCCGGGAAAAAGAGGATGGTAACCCCTACTACTCAGCTTTCTCCTACTACTCAGAACAAGAGCCTGCTAGATAAGCTTCCAAAAAAAAGATGGCTGACACTATGTGTACATTCTGTGTTTGAGATTCCACCCTCTATGGGTGGGTTGAAAACATGCGGGACAGCCCCTCCTACTGGCTGTAGTCTTTAGCCTCTGGCCAAAAAATTCTCAGATGACGCAAAATGACGATTTTTGCGTCATCGGAGGATTTTTTCCTGACAAAAAATACATAAATGTCTCATCTCAGGGGGATATGAGGGTGGAAAGCGTGGCAATTCGAAAATACTACAGGTTTTCTACTAATACAAAGCTTAATGCTAAATCCTGAAGTATCCCTTTAATGGATATAGCTACAGCAACATAGTCAGATAGTCAGCTTGAGATCCTTTCCATCCAAACTGGTTATATCTCTTAAGCTTGTGAATGTTTTATGAGCAGTAGGATAATCTCTCTGGAGAACCATATTCATCTGCACAGTCACGTAGAGCCCAAGCACAACCAAAACAATGTTCTTCCCCAAAATGCATGCAGTTTAGTTTTTTAACTGCTAGAGGGCCAAATGGATTCAATAGACCTTATTCACAGCAGCGCCATATTTTCAACGATGTATTCCTTTTTTGGCAAAGCTGAATTTTCAGCATCATCACTCCAGTCTTCAGTGTCACATGATCCTTCAGAAATCATTCTAATATGCTAATTTGCTGCTCAAGAAACATTTATTATTATTATTATTATCACAGTGTTGCTTCATATCTTTTGGAAACCATGATGATTTTTTTTCAGGATTCTTTGATCAATTTAAATTCCAAAAGACCAGCATTAAATCTTTTGTAGTATTACAACTGCATTTATTGACAGTTTTGATCAGTTTTATGCATCCTTGCTTTAATAAAAGCAATAATAAAAAATAAAAAAGTTTTACTGACACCAAACTTTTTAAACTTTACATTTTCCTGATTCCTGATTCTGTCACTCTGTAGAAATGATATGCCATAAATCAAATGTTTTAATTAATATTTGTTGAAATGATTATCACATAATCTGATAACATTTTATGGTACAATTTCCTTAATAAATGGCTAGACTTGGAGAGATCTTGTGGCATGGCTACTTCATTAGGCTTCATTTTTCATTTCCGCTGTTTTGAATATCTGACATTCAAAATTCAGGATGCATCCAGCAGGAATGCATTGTCAGTGCAGCACTGAAGAATGTCCTCAGGCTGTCCCATTAATCTCTATTAAGTGGAGACATGTCAGACAGGACTGTGTGTGTGTGGCAAGTCGGCAGATAGCTGTGTGTTCACCTGCATTAAGTGTTGACTTCACAGGATCTTCTGGGCATAAATGAATCCAGGTTCTTAAAGACTTCACCACAAAGTTGACATTCAGATGCATAAGATGTACAGTAAAATTTGATATAACAAAGGATAGCCTAATTGTGTATCTATGCTGTTTTCCATCTGAGTATATACAAAATACTGTACATTTAGACTATTGCCTAACAATATATGTTCATTCTATCTTGCAATATATAGTTGAAGTCAAAACTTGGGGTCAGTAAGATTTTCTTAATTTCTATTAATACTTCAATTCAGCAAGGGAGCATTAAATTGATCAAATGTGACAGTAAATACTTTTTTCATAAACAAAATATTTCTATTTCAAATAAATTCTGTTCTTTTGAACCTTTTCTTCCTCAAAGAATCTTTAAACATGTTTTGCAGTTTCCACAAAAATATGAAGCAGCACAATTGTTATCAACATCGATAATAATACAAATATTTTTTTAGCACCAAATCACCGTATTAGAATGATTTCTGAAGAATCATGAGACACTGCATCACATTAATAAATTACACTTTAAAATGTATTTAAATATGAAACTGTTATTTTAAATTGTAATAACTACAATCGTTTGGCTTGATCTTCCCACTTTCTGATTGTCCCTGTATTTTAATCCGCCACATTTGTGCTTGAGTTTCTTATCATATTCTCTAGCAGAAAGGAGGGAGGTGTCTCGCATAAAGCAAACAGATGGGACAACAACTTGACCTATTTCTTCATTTAGAAATCACACAACAGAAAGTAATACACAGACAGTGGTGATGGTGAACAAAGCCATAAGGCTAAGTATAGGATCTAAGTATAGCGCTTGAACCAGTAAGATAAGAGTTTACCATCAGTTTACCAATCTATCTTCACCATTCGTAGTCACATTTCAGCTTTTTTGCAGTTCACTTAAATAGTCCTGCTGGTGTAACAATTCAAATTCTACAAGTATTAATATTGTTGTCTCATACTTAATATTAACCTGTGAAAAATGGCATGTATAAAAAAATAAAATAAATAAATAAATAATGATGTTTACAGTTTTTCTCAGTCGCTTTGGTGCATTTCTCACATCACTATTTACATTTGCACAACAGTTCTCAAAACAATTAGTACAAACTGCAAAACCTAGTTGATAACCTGCAAAAGCGTGTCACTTGCTCAAAATGGACAGCTCATTCCTCAAAAGCAAGTATTCATGTCAATGAAAGTGTCAGTGTCATCAAGATGAAAAGTCCTGACACCATTGTTTATGAACAAGATAGTCAAATGGCTTTGTCATGTATTCATTATGACAGTTTACTCTGTAAATGTTTTCCAATGCAAAAGAGTCAGATCTTGGTGACACTACCTGAAAATGCTCAAGACAGCACTATATACTATTTGCACAGCCATCTGGAAAATACAGTAAAGTTACACATTACTGTATTTAGTGAGGTAACTGAGTACAAGACACTGAATATGTAGGTTTCACATTTTTACTGCATATGCTCATTGCAATTCTAATTTGTTCACAGCATTGTGCGAAAGAAAAAATACACCCTTATTTACAACAAACATAAACTCCCTTTGGGTAGAGCTGTGCACAACTGGAAACAATATTGCAGTACATATTGGAACTGAACATACAACATACATAGTACTGTAATCATTCATGCACATTCAGACGTTCCTCTCGGTCTGGTATAGACTTTATATACTGTTTATGGGACATTTTCAGGAAAAAAAAGATGAAAATTTTTTTTTTTTTTTTTGCTTGACAGATTTTGACAACTAGTTCAACATTTTTGTATGTAATGACTCAAGCAATGAAATGAGGACTATTCGTTTTATATGGAATGACTATTCAGCACTCACAAGTATAGTTAATTTTGACTGACATGACATAAGCAAATGATAATGTTATAAAACAGCGGAGAGTTGTATGAAAGCAATTGATGCATGTCCAAAAGCATTTGCAAATTGTTGGAAGGAATGAGAAACTGCTACTATGATGTGCACAAATGACTAAATGTTGTGGAGGTTGAACTAACTGTTGTGCAAATGTAAATAGTGATGTGAGAAAAGCACCAAAGCGACTGAGAAAAACTGTAAAATAGTACAGCATGTCATACTGCAGGGCACATATAAATATGTGAACCTCCTTAATATACAGTATGCATGCACAAAAAACAATATGATGAATGTATCAGGCTATGTCCAGGATTATATTTATTCTATACAGACCTACATACCAACAGAACACACTTCATCAATGGTACTTTCACACAAAGTGCAGTACACAAAAACGTATCATTTACAATAATTTAAATGCAAGTAGAATGTTGCAGATGTTGTTTTTCTGTTTATTGCTTGGCAATTATGTGACACATGGTAATCTCATGCTGACAGTAAGCAAAGGCACGCAGAGTTAGTGCTTTTCAGCACCTCGGACAGAAACGTTGAAATTGGCCTAATCTCGCGTGTCTTCAGTCAGAGGTGACTTCCGGTGAGTAGCATCATCATTACTACTGTGTTTGCTGCCTGTATTAATTTCCATTGCAAAACAGATCTAGCTGAACTCTAAATGCCCGAGAGGCGCATATTAAAAGCTCAGTTAGAATTGAGACTCAATAACTTGAGAGAAAAGTGAACTTTATTCACATACGGGGCTGTTATAGCTAGGTGGCAGTGTTTATTTTTTTTGCTGTCGATGGCCAAAAAACAATGTGAAATATGATTTGAGTTAATTGTAAGGTGTCAACTCTTTGCGCACGGATGAATCTTTAAAACTAACTTATGTGACACTCGACGCCGCTCCAGTTATGTTTACGTTCTGAATACATATTTTAAAAAGGACTCTATTGGGCTCAGGTGGGCAATTTATCTGACATACTACCTCAGAGGAGACAGTATTGAACGCGTTACGAGTGAACAGCTCCCTTGTCGGTCTGTCGGTCATTTGTTTTTTGTGCAAATATCGCTCGGTGTGGAGAATGGTTTTTGCCTGTGTCGGGCGCGCTCACACACGCGCGCACGCATACATGCACAGCGCAGCCAGCGCGCGAAAGACCTGAAGCGCATCCGCCGAAGCAGCAGCATCGGACTCGCACGGATATCCTCACTCGGATTGCTTTTACATACCAGGGCTCGCCCTCCGCAACCTCACCTATGCGCTTTCCACATCGGGGTGCAACTCCTCAACTGCTTGGAATATATTCGGCTGTTACATTTACATTCGCTATAGCGGTTGACTCAAATCAGAGCGCGCGCACCTCTGCGTAACGCACAGGCGGTTGATTGCGATGTGCGCATTTTGGTGCTCTATTGGAGGTGAAAGGAAGGATTGGGTAGGATAGGATTTGATAAGGACCTGTGCTGAACACTAACAGGGGAAGCAGCTCGGTTTATAACCCCTGCGACTGGACACCCTCTGGTTTTACGCATCATTTGTACTCTCAAGATCGAGTGCGCGTGAGCCTGTACTATTGCATATCATGTCTTTTCTCGTTGACTGATCGCAGCATCCAAGAGGAACCTAAAGACTGCGATGCCAGGACAGTGAGAAGGTGGATCTCAGTTGTTCGGTAGCATGGCTCCGTCCCGGAGGGACTGCAGATGTGAAATGATCTTTCTGTCGGGATGCCTACTCCTGTCCGTCTGGGGATTTCAACCTGCATTGGCGAAGGTTTGCAACGATTACACAAGGCACGGCCTGGACAACAACTGGTACAAGACGGATGGTGAGAAGTTGCCCATCATGGTCCTGATGCCGATGAATGAATCAGCGCTGATGAGCAGCATTAGTCAAGGCATCGAGCCGGCCGTTCAACTGGCCATCCAGCACATCCGCGAGTCCAAGCGGTACTCCTTCTCACTCATCACCGAAATCTACGACACCGAGGTAAATGCTTATATTGACGTGTACGTTCATGTTGCGGGGGTAAACTGCGGGCAGTGTGCGTTCAGCGCGCGCTCATGTGGAAAGCGCGATTTTTCTGGGGTTTGTGCAATGTCCAGCGATTGTTTTCTATCAGATGTCTGTATGAGGCAAAACCGGTCAAGTTTGTGTTTGTGAAGTGTACAGGTGTTGCATAGTCTTGATGAGCTGCGCACGTGCCAGTAGCTCGTGCATTAAGTGCTGCATGTTTTCTTACATCGTGGATCAGTTACCTATAGAAAATCAATTCTCTTGATAATTTTCATGAATATATCAGTATTACTCTTATTTTGAATGTGGTTTGTGGCTGTTTTATTCAGCACTCTCAGTTCAGCATCTGCTAGAAATTCAGCTGAAAGCTTGTACACAAACCTGTTAATTAATGTAAACTGGTACATGCAAAATAATAATTTGCTTGCTATTATTAGAGGTACGTTTTTAAACTCTGCTGGGGAAAAAAACCCAGCATAAACCAGCCTAAGATGGTGTTCTGGTCTTACCTGGTTTATGCTGGTCTCCTTGCCCGACAAACTGAAAGTGCCCAAGAACAAATAAACTGGCCTGAAGAGACCAGCTAAAACCAACAAAGTATTTTAGGCTGGTTTAAGATGTGTGTTTTTTTCAGCAGGGTAGTGTTATTTTTCCTTATACCTGAAGATGGCAGTAATTAATTTAACCGGCTTTTTTTCCTATTCGTGGCCAAAGGTATTCGAGGATGAATACAAATTTTGAGTAACTTCATACAAATTTTAAGTATCAGTAATACCAAATGGAACGAATGTTTATTGATTAGTAAATGGGATTGATTGAACCTTTTGTTACTCGTTGTCCTTGATGCTGTCAAATCGATGAAAATCCAACCTAAAAGAAAGATGTTTTAGTATGACAAGATGCTGTAGTTTATAGTTTTGCGGCACTGATAACATATATTGTCATTTTGGCTTAGTTAATGAGAACTCAGTAAATCTAATGACTAACTGACCCAATAAATAACTCTGGGCAAAGAGTAAGCCCACAGGTAATTATTTTAATAAAGAGTGTATTCAATTTCATGCTCTTATTGGGTTTTTTGGTGACAGTAACAACTGAGGAAATGTGAAAATTACTCCTTTGTACTCAAGGCACTTTTTGGCCCTCACAATCTACTATTTATGGTGGTGTGATAACCTGGGGAGACGAGAAGTTAATCAATCAGTATTTATCACCATATTTTCACGTGTTACAACAGGGAAATTAAAAAGCGCGGGAAAATGGGTAGCTAGATGTTTGCGTAATTATCAAAGTGTAAATTACCAAGGCGTTAAAATATCTGTGGAAGCTATCTCACTAGATTTTAAACAGACTGTCGCTACATGCTCTGCATATGCTTTAAGCTGGATCATTTGAGATGAAGGTCCATGACCTCTGATGTCCGGTGAAGCTTTAGCAATCTATCGTGCATTGATTGTCATATTGATTTACCAGCATTTTGTTATACAAAACTGTTTCTTCTAACAAACACACATTGTTGCTTTGATTTGGACATGATGAATTCATGCATCTGAAAGGATTTAAGTAATATTCTTTCACACTCTCCGTAACAGTCATAATGAGCTGAATATATCAGATAGTTGGCAGCTTATTTTTACAGCAGCAAGATGAACAGATTTCAGTTCAGACATCCGTTGATCTAACATGTAATTTAACAAGATCTAAGAAGTAATCATGCATGCATGCATTAGTGTATTTATGTAAATGAGAATAGGCCACTGGAACACTTGGTGTATATGCAAGGGTGAATGACAGACTTATCACTGGCGTTTTCAAAATTGTGCAACTCTTGTAAAGCCAGGTTATACAGAAAATCTAATTTTATAGATGTAATTTTATAACTTAAGGCTTAAAGGTCTGATGTCCATGATATATTCTGACATATCTGTTTTAGTTATACATTAATAAAATGTAACATGTCAAATACAATGGTGTTTATGGTGTTTGGTGGTGTAGTTTGCTAAATGTAGCCCTCACATAAAACTTTTGGTATCAAGAGAACTAAAGCGATTTGGCTGATTTTGGCAAACTTATGAACCTTTTAATAGTGATGACCACTTTAGATGCCCTCACAAGATAGTTTACGACATGTTTCATTGTATTTGTGGCGTGCCTCAGTTTCAAACATCTGGCCATCCCAAGTATAGCCAAACCTGTGCACACACACTGACATGATGACACTCGCAAACAGTAAACAAAGCAAACAGTAGTAGCAGTGCGTATGCATTTGAGGATTTAACAGGGCAGATGTAAGTAATCAGTCCCAGAGCAGAGGCTCTTTATCCCTTTATCCCCTCTCAACGCATCCCCAGGCAGGCAGAACCCATCCGCTCGCCTCCGCCTGGGTGCTGCTGGCTGTGCCTACAGCGCTTAGCCTTTCACAGATACACTTGAAAGATCTGGAGTGAAATTAAAAAAAGAAGCCCACGTAACATTTGCACTGCGATGGACCACCTCAGTATCTTCAGTGGATTCAAGCATATCATTAGTTGTACTAAATGTCACAGTTTCAGACCGTGCTCCAGACAGCAGGATGTCCATCGTTTTTGTAGGGGTCTGCTTTCATCTGTGGTAAATGATATTGTTTGCCTTGAGTAGTTTTCATCAACTAAAATAGTGAGCGAGCCACAAGTAGAGATAGAAAAAAGCATTGATTTTCTTTTATTGTGCAACTCTTGTCTGTTGTAGTGGTTATTTACCTATGTAGTATGTACTAAATACATCTTTCGTGTCATTCTCCTTTAAATTTTTCTTCTTCTTTGTGGTATATAATTGATATAAATGTGGATTCAGTAATTCACATTTAGAGAAATGAATTTGCTCCAGACTAAACCGCTGTTCCTTATTGCTCTAATGGAGGCATGAGAGGCTCTGACTTGAACAATTGCCCCCTCAAAGTGTTTCAGCAAAAGAAAAGAGAAAAAAAGATCCCAGACCTTCTGATGCTCTGACTATCCACTTGTTAAAGGGATAGTTCACCCAAAAATGAACATTCTGTCATAATTTACATATTTCATCTTCATGTCTTTCCAAACCCATAAGACTTTTTGTCATCTTCAGGAACACAAATAAAGAAATTTGAATGAAATCTGAGAGCTTTTTGTCCCTCAATTGACAGCTACGCAACTACCACTTTGACGCTTCAAAAAGCTCATAAAGAGATCCTAAAACTAATCCATATGAATTGAGTAATTTAGTCAATATTTTCTGAAGAGACTCAATCGCTTTATATGATGAACATATTTAATTTAGGCTTTAATTCACATATAAACATTCCTCAATGCACACATCAGTTCTGGTAAATGGAAACTCAAGCATGCTTGGTTGACGTATGAGAACCAATGAGGTTCATTCTCGTGTTACACAGCACGTTTGAGCTTCTGCAAGAACCAATGAGGTTTGTTCTTACACATCAAGCAAGTATGGTTGAACTTCTGTTTACTGTATGTTTGCTGATCAATGTTTATATGTGAATAAAATTTCCAATCTAAAATTCAAATCCTAAATTAAATCTGTTCATCATATAAAGTGATCAAGTCTCCAGAATATTTGGACTAAACCGCTCATTTCATATGGATTAGGCAAGGGCTTTCATGTGGGCTTGACAAGTGGGCTTGACTCTATTGAAGTCAATATACTCTTGACCTCTTTGAGCCCAGCTCATCCTACCACCCTGGTGTCATGCGTTCAGATATCACTGGAGCTTACGCCTCACGGAGGAGCAAATGCATCTTGTCAGATTTGCACACAGAGAGCAGGGACCCTTGCAGAGCTCTGAGCCCTTGCCATACATTTCTGTTATTCTCAAAACACCAAGAGCCTCAAGCTTATGTAAAGCATCTTGTCGTGTTGTCGCAACGAGTTACACTTTTTCTAAAAAGCATTGCCATAATAGCTTATATTAAATTAAACTGTAATTTGTTTTAAAATGACATAGTATATGTGTGTTTGAACCTTTATATCTCTACTTTTTAATTGATTGATTTTCTTTTAAATTATATATTTAGTAGTACAACTGATATTTAAAGCTGCTGTGCTATTTTACCTAACAATATTGTAACAATATTCTCATGGCAAGAAATATTCATATTTGGTGGGAAAAAAATAAACTATCACAACTACAAAATTATTGGATTGTGATGTAATGAGATTCTGTATATTTACACACACACACACACACACACACACACACACACACATACACATACACTATATATATATATATATATATATATATATATATATATATATATATATATATATATATATATATATATATATATATATATATATATGTGTGTGTGTGTGTGTACTGTATATATGTGTTTATAATACTGTATAGGAACACTTTTATTGTACAGTGTCTGTCCATGTTACATATGTAGTGTGTACAGTACTAGGTACATGTTACATAATTACGCATGCAACTAACCCTAAACCAACCCTAAACCATAATCCGGTAACACTTTATTTTACAGTGTCCGTGTTACATGTACTTACCATAGTAATAACAGTAAATTATGCAAAATTACATGCAACTAACCCTAAACCAAACCCTAATCCTACCTTAACCCTATAGTAAGTACTTGTAGTTAATTAATATTATTCAGTACTTAAATATATAATTACACTGTAACAATGACACCTTAAAATAAAGTGTAACCCATAACCCTAACCATTTAGTAATTTCTATACCATACCTAACCATATAGTTATTAATATTACTTAATTACTAAATACTAATAAAATATATAATTACATTGAAACAAGGACACATAACACTGCATTCAATTATTATTATTTTTTTTTATTTTTATTTTTTTTATTTTACACCTAAAATGCTTCCATTGGATTCTGTAGTGATTTCTTCTGACTTTTATGAAGTACAGTGTAGCAAATGAGCACTAACTGGTTTAAAGTGAGCATATCCCTATAGAGGCCTTTATTTATTAGACAGTGAGGGAGAATAACAGAGATACTGGAGCCTGAATTCAATATTTTGTCAAACTCATGCTATAATTCTATGGCTTTAAACTGCTGCAGCCAAGTGCTTTTTTTGTTTTGCATGCTGATAAACTGAGGGCCTGGGCTTCATACTTTAGAGGTCTAGAGGTCATGTGTCTTAATGATGAGTTGTTGTTTGACCTGCTGTATAATTTAATGCATTTTGGCTGATGTATTACTTCACTTATAAAGCATCTTTTTTTTGTTGTTTAACTAAAAGTCAATGTTTATTGTTGAATTGTGAAACTGGCCTCTAATTGCTGACCTTTTAGTGAGTCACACTCATAGCCAGCAGTTATTCTAGTCGTTA
Organism: Leuciscus leuciscus; assembly: GCF_965113295.1. Taxonomy (NCBI): domain Eukaryota; kingdom Metazoa; phylum Chordata; class Actinopteri; order Cypriniformes; family Leuciscidae; genus Leuciscus; species Leuciscus leuciscus. The sequence continues at coordinate 9,581,128 of NC_138736.1, read as the reverse complement.
TTCTTTTCCGCTGCTCCCTGACCAAGTCGTTCACATTTCAAGGACTCAGGTCACCAATGCAGTATGATGCTGAAAAGGTTTTTAAGCACAATAACATGGTATTTGCTGTCAAAGTAGGCAGGCCAGGCAGCCAGGTTCGTTTCAAGCCCATTAACTGGACTTTTATTCAAAATGTAGAAAGACATTACTATTAAGATGCATCAAGATGCTTGTGTGAGTGAACCTGACCTTCATCCTCCACATCCCAGTCAAAAAGCCTTCTCAACAGTGATCCAGTCAATTTCCGATAGATAAAAGTCCCAACCTACATTTTCTTCTGATGAATATCCTGTTTCGCTCAGAAGTGTTGTATTTCGAAAGTAAATGAATGCCATTAAATGTTGACTTTACACTAACTTTCTTTAATGGGAATAAAGAATGCAAGTGTCTGCTTTTAACCATATTCTTCAAAAACTATGTTTAACCGTGAACTGGGTTTCAAAGCATGTTTTACGGTTTCTCTAACTGTAGCATGTTGGTAGGTATTATGGATTATTTTAGAGCTGTAATCATATAATTATTGATGGTGTTTTTGCTAATGACATATTTTAGCATTGGAGATTACCTGAGTTGGGTTGTGTTTGACTAGATGCTTTATTTTTGGTGCAAAAACAAAATGCATTAGTTCCTTCATATTTAGTATCGTACAAATGGACATGCTCAATCGGACACATTCCGTAGCTGTTTTTAGAGGTGGCATCCATTTCTTTTGATTGTCTGGCTGGCTAAATTTGCAAGCGTTTTAAAAGGTACTGGACTTGTACCATAAATGCAAAACAAATGTTTGCCAGTGATTGTTTCTGCTGCTGAAGGCAGTGAGGAAAGGGACTGATTGGATGCCAGAAGAGGGGAACTGGGGGTGGGGACGCTTCCAAGCTGATTTCTCTCACTGCCCTCCAAAACGCTGTGGGAAAAATGGACACAGCTAGAGTCTGGCTTCTGGTCGAAACTGAACTGATGAACGTCAGACCTCAACCCTCCCACACAGTTATTCTGAGTGTGGTTTGTCCAAGAGCACGTCTGAACGCATGAGATTCATCTCATGCTATGTCTACGTTAATACGGCTTTCAAAACGCTCTCAGTCCGCACTGGCATTTTTCAAGCGTTTTCCAAAAGTTTCTCATTCACATTGAAATGTCTCAGTGTGGACAAAAGGCCAAAACGGAGAGAAAAAGATTTTTTAGACGTTCTATTTCTAGATGATTTCTAAAGATTTCTAGATGGATATAAGCACTGATCTGTGTGCTTTTTCATAAAAATATTGCATGCAAATAAATGGACATTATGAAAAACACATCTATATAAATTTTGACACTCAATGTATGTTTCTAACTGTAAACAAACTGAAAGAGAGGATTTAGATTTTGTCTTTAGAGATTGGCCAAATGCCATGTGAATGCTTTCTTTCTCCAGGGGCGAGCGCTGAGTAATAAGCGTAAAGTTTGCCCTTGTCAGTCCTCTAATTACATTAAATCCTGTGTAATTCCTGGACAGCAAAGAAGGAGCCACTGATGCACAGACAAAATGTGTGTGTGTCTGTGTATATGTGCATAAATGGTGTAAGCAAGCCCATGGGATGTGTGTCTCTTGGGATGGACGGATGGTCTGGTCACAGCTGTGCAATGTGGTGGTCCACAGGCAGATGCTGGCAAGTACCACTGCAAATCCTTGCGTCTGGGTCCAAACTAATATAGTCTAAAACATCTTGAGACCCTTGAGACCCCAGGATTCTGCACTTGATCTAACTTTCTTTGTCAAGAATGGTTCTTTTGTAAATGCCCCCTAAGAATGCATCTGATCGTGGTCACGTGAAACCAAAACCTAGGGCTGGGCATTGACGCAAATGTCATGATTTGATTAGATTTCGATTCACAAGCTTGTGATTCGATTTCATTACATTGGGGCCTGTACACAGGTACAGTACATGGCAAATTTCCTCAAGGATAAAAATATCTCTCAACTAATGCTGTAAACTATACAGGGAACCCCAGTTGATACATCATTATAAAATTAAAGGTTAAAATTTATTGATTTGTAGGCTACGTACTTGCATTTAAATGGTAAGTTTTTTATAATAATAATGTTATAATAATAACATTTTAATTACATAATTGTTTCTACCCATTTAAAAAAAAACAAAAAACATTTAAATGGTGGCTGTTAAAAACATGACAAATTTATTCAGAAAATACATTAAATATTGAAGAGCAGGTTAAGTAAAATGACAAAGAATATGCAATATAGTGCATACTCTCTAGAGTTACGTGACATTGTTTACAAGCTGTTTTATCAACGTCTTTTGGCGGTTGAAACACTGGTTGAGCGATTACATGTGACATGATACGGATTTCAGTAAGTTGTACTGTATCTTTCAACACCTTCTCATGTTTATTCTTGTTTAATTTGTGCTATAACTAGTAGTAAAGTGGAAGTGATGATCAGTTCATGTTCCGTCACGCTACATTAAAGAGTGCCAACACGGTATTTATTATTTGAATTTCGTAATAAAAATGACCGAATTTGAAAGCTGAGACTTTGTTTCATATCAGAAGTAACAAAGCACAAAGCTTCCCTAGTGAAAAAAACCTATACCAAAATGTATTTAAAATACATTTATTTATACATGTATACTAAGTATAATATATAATCCATAATGACATAATCCATTAACATAACCATATAGTATAGTATCATATAGTAGCCATTAACATATTTACTGACATATTGCTTGAGTCTTACTGCATAATGCACATTACTTAATATTAAGCCTTAATGTGTTTTAATATCACTAGTTATTATGTAAGGATAGTACAATCTCTGTATAATATCAGTCTTTAAATGCAAGATATTTAAAGTGTATCTGAAGTATACTTGCAATAGTTCCACTTTAGCACAATCAAATATACTTAAGTATATCTTTAGTTGAACTTCAGCACTATTTCTGGATTACTAAAGTGCATTAAGTACCAAATTAGTTGTTCTAATTTAGCAGATTTTAAGTACCAATTTAGTATAACAAAAGTACAATTGCAGGGTATTTATATTAAGTACATAAATATGTAAATAGACTGAAAGATCGATTCTTGGGATTTCAGAATCGATATTGGTTCTTCAAAACGAGAATCGCTAAAAATAAAAAAAATCTATATTTGTAACCCAGCCCTACCAAAACCTTATAGTCGACTAGTTGTTCAGGTGACTAGTTGATTTGGAATCCACTGACTACACTGTAAAAAAAAAAAAGTTGAGAAAACGTAAAAGTTTAAGGCAACCAGCTGCAGGACATTTTTTCTCAACTTATGTGTTTGTTATCTCAACTTTTCTCAACTTTTTTCATGTTAAATAGTTGAATAAACTTTAAAAACTGAATTTGTCATACAAAACGTAAGTTGGATTTTTTACAGTGTAGTTTATTTTTGAAGTAGTATCTTTTTTTTTATATGTCATGTCATTCCACCAAGACATAATTATTCGAAATGCATTCGAATGTAACTTAGTTTGGATCGATTGTTCACTTACAGTGTCCAAACAAATCAAGAGCAGAACTGCTGCTCACTGGCTTGCTCAGATTAACCTGAAGAGTTTTAAGCATTTGCTGTCACGATTTTACACTGTGATGAATTTGAATACAAATTAACAGGTTCATGAACAAAATCTCTTTACTTGACACACGGAGACATCTTTCATTATCACGTCCATTCAGATTCTATTATTGCAAAGAAATGGAAAGCCTGAGCGTTAGTTGCCCTAGTCTTTCTCCAGCCATAGTATGTCTTTAGTGGGTTCATCCTTAAATGGACAATCTCATAGGCCATTAAGCACAGAGCGGTATGTGGTGCCTGATGGATGGGGGTGGCTTGTAGAGAAAAAGAAGGCCAGGCTCCATCTAATGAAGTATTACTGGAAAGCTGCTGGCCACAGGCCTCAGTGGTAATGGTGCAGTTTGCTCATTTATTAAACCCAAAAACTCTCTTGCCCAAAATTACTCAGGGGCTTTACACGTCTCCATATGCAGGTATGGCTAAAGTGGATAGCTGAGCTGATATAGTAAGTTGTACTGTTCAGTGCAGGGCAAATTCAACTGGTAGAGCTATCTGAGTTATCTTAAAATTTGAGATTGAATCATTTGTGTGTTCACAAACATTAAAGGCAGCTTGAATCCAAATTTCGGGATGTCTACAGTTTAGGTCCTCAGTGTTTTCTGTAGATTCAGAAGCATTGGAGCACCACTGTCTGAAGTGCGGAAAACATGCATTGTGATCAGTAAAGTCCGATTCACAAGCAATTGACTCTTTTGAGCCAGATATTTTTAGTCAGTCAAAACATACAGGGCCCTATCTTGCACCCAGCGCAATTGTACACCGCATGTATCATTCCTATTTTGCACCCGCGCACAGCGGACTTTTCCCTCCACAGGCGCACGTCGGTAAACTATCAAATGCATTTGAGCTCCCGGGGGCGGTTCAGTGCAAAGAGGAGGCGTGTTCCGGCGCAAACGTATTTTGCAGGTTTAGAAAACAATTCTGCCACTGACCAGGAAAAACCTAGTCTAAAGTCAGTGGCGCGTTGCGCATGTTATTCATATGCTATTTTAAGGGTGCATGCTTGGCCATAAGCCCATAACCAATGTAGCGTGTGCACAACGCGCATACACTTTGCTTATCTCATCTACACACAGACGCAGCAGTTCTCATTTTTAGAAAACCATACATTATTACAAGGAAAAATATTAACACATGAGGGAAATCATTGTTGTGTCCATGAAGATGTGAAAAAAATAGGCATAAATTTAGCTAACACATTTACCCAAATTATTATACACCTGTTTAACCAAAGCTAATTTGGCTGGGTTTCTCCATCCCCAATGTCACGTCTCTGTGTTTTACGGCCCTGACGAGAACGTCGGTCTCCTCGGCTGTGAACCGCTCCTGGCGTGCGTCTGGCAAATCCGCCGTTATAATATCAATCCGCTATAGAACAAGCATGCCTGCTTTTAAAGGGAATGTGAGATGTCGCTCTGATTGGTTTATTTCACGTTACGCCCAAACCACACCTATGAATAATGAAGCTACTTCAGACCCACCCATTTTAGATCTGCATCCGGCGCAAGAGTCATTTATCCCGCCGGTAAAATAGCAACAGCGCCCAAGACCCGCCCACAAAGTTACTTGCGTTTCGCGCTTGATACTTGCGTTTCAGATAGGGCCCACAGTGTGACCAGCATAGTTCAGTTCATGAACATATGACTCTTTATACTTTTTTTTTTGTGTGATTCAAAAACAATATAACTTGACCAGCGTTGTCTAATTCACAAACAAATGACTCTTTTGAGCCGGGTCTTTTCAGTCATTCAAAAGCATACTTGACCAGTGTAGTCTGTTTCAAGAACAAATGACCCGTAAGAACTGAATCTTCTAATGAATCGTTAAAAAACAAGTTGCTGAATCCTTCACTGAATGAACATCTGTCACACTTAATTAACTGCAAGTTATAATTCTTATCAGAGACATTAAGTATGTTTGGTGGATCAGACTTTTCATTTTCCACTTTTTTTCAGTCACCCTCACTGTATAAATGAGATGGAAGACCACTGAGATTGGATTCAGGTGAATTCTGATGTTAGTCTTAACGTCTCCTCCACTTCTGCCTTGAGAAATGGTCTGCCATTCAGATGCCCTCTTTGCTCATATTGATTTGATGACTACAGATAAAGTAATGGCAGGATGCCTGCAGTTTCTTGGGCTTTGGCCAAGGACACAGAACACCAACAGTTTTCATCATCACAAAGCTCTCGGCATACTGCATCGCACAACTGGGAGGGAGAAGTTCTGAGCAAAAGCACTGAACCATAAGCTAAACATATCGCCTGTCTCACTGTCTATAATTACACAAAATGGTGGGATGAATAATTGCAGAGACGCCTTGTAGATGGGCTTCTGACAACATTTAACAAAGTCCTGAAAAGGCGGACAGGCTGGTTCAATGTAGTTCTTATGTGAGCAGGCTGTATTAAACAGAGGAGTAAAGTCCTGAGGGTGCGTTTGAGGCTGAGAACCTCTAACCTTTATTATTACTGACACGGATCAAGTTTTTGGCCCCACATGAACAGATTTTCTTCAGTTTAGCATGACTGATATGTGAAATGAAACAGGCTGTGGTTCTGCTGGTAGATGGAGGATGAAGGTTGTCTGTTTCTGTAATCTAATAGAAGTGATTGTTATTTCATTACTGAATGTGTCCTGGATCATTCCAGACCATAAGATACTTCACAAAGAGATTGGGTGCATACTTCATATTAATTCTCCTTCATATTCCAGATGCCTGCATGGCAATTATATGGTGTTTTGGTTTGCCTTGTTTTCTTCATCAGTGAGAACACTTTAGGTAATATTAACTGTAATGGCAACTTCCTGAAGCCATCAGTGACCCATTAGAACAATTGTAGAGCATTTTTTGCTCTATTCCTGATCTAATCGAAGTTATTGCAGTATCTAAAGTGATTATAATACAATAATCTTCATCTGACCAAAGATAACATTGATAGTTGGTCTCCATGAGAAAGCATATTCTGCGTTGAAACGGAAGTAGCAGCAGAACTTTCTTCTATATTGTGACGCACATTCAAGTTAAATATATTGTCAAAAATAATAAAGTGGTTCTATCCTTTGGTTGTTGATTGGGCTGTCACTTTACGTTCAAAAATCGATTGCACAATCGATCGGACCAACCAACACAAGTTTCGAAAACGAAAATAGGGAATCAATTTTAACTTCTCTCGGAGCACGTCCAGCTCGTCACGATACGCCCGCAGCGAACGCACGTCACACAGCAACTGCAGGCTCTGACAAACACACATAACAGCAAATTATACTTCTGCATAATGTACTTATACTTCTGCATACTTCTTTTTACTACAAAAATGTGAATACTGCCGGTATTCAGACAGTCTCATGCATACAGATACAGATTCGGGCTACGGTCTACAATTGTAGGCCTACGTAGGCGAAATTTGTTTGACATTTCTAATCGTAAACACAGTCATGTTGAAGACTTCAGTAATGTTTTTCATTGATGTTATGGCAGTCCACTTTGCTTATTGTTTTTCGAGAATGTTGCACTCCTGTTTGTCATTGTGCACGAAACTTCACGCCCATAAATCATCAGGAATATTGCTGACTTGTGCGTCTCAAGCGCCCTCTTTACGTTCGTCCTAATGCCTGTTAGTTGTCCGTGGATTTGCCTATATTTGGCATTTAAAATGGAAACGTCTTTAGACATGGAAAATCGATTTTACAATCGATTCAATGAACAATTATGTCTAAAAAATCGAACAGGATTTTTTTCACAAAAGTGACAGCCCTAGTTGTTGATTGGATGAAGGCAGATCTGAATGCGAGCTTGCAGCGGATTATAAGAAAGGGGCGGGGTTTAAGCTGACTAAATGATTGGAGAAATCCTGCATATGTCACCAAAGAGAAGTCTGTCATTTCACCAGAAGATCAAGTTATGATATTTTGTTTAAAAAATGCATGGATGAAAAATGCACAAAAAGATTAAAAACATTAATTTAGAAATAGGGTAAATTTCCATTTCATGCCATCTTTAAAGCCCCTGTGAACTGTGATATATTGTTGTATTTCCTATTGAAACTGGCAGCTGATGCAGAAGGCTAATTAAACAAGATCTTAACCCTTTATTCAAAAGGCCACTAACGTTTAGTTTACCTCACACTGATTCCAAACCAGGGCAGTGTCCGAAACTGAAAAATTCTGCCTCTGCAGAAGGAAGGCAACAAGGCACGTCCAAATCCACTGATCGTGTCACATGCTGTCTAGTGAGATACCTTCATTTGATTGATTTTTGAAGGCAACATTATCCCAACATTCTGTGCAATGATTCTGTGACAGTTAAGCTAAAATTAAAAACATTAAAATGGCATCTGAAAGTTGAGGTTGGTGGTCAGTTTGTGTGTAAATGTTCTTGAAGCATTTTTTTAACCAACTTTTGATTTCATTTCTAGTGAGAAATAATTTTTTAAGTAATTAAATATTTGCTTAGTCATCACTAAAGCTCTCTGTTATGCTGGCTCAGAAGCCTGTTTGAAATCAGTTTCAGGTGGTACTTTTGTATGCTGCTTATGAATTAATTGCCTGATAGGGCAGCTAGGCAACAAGTCAGCTTTGGACACAGCACAGGCCTTCATTTACCTCGATGGGAAGAATAGTTCATTGAAAGCAGTTGGTATCAATAGTTAGGATGGAGGGGTCATTCGTTTACACTTTATTTTGATAGTCCACTTTAGACATTCTACTAACTATAAGTAACTTTGCAACTACATGTCAACTAACTCTCATTAGAGGATTAGACTGTTAGGTTAAGGTTAGTAGAATAAGTTGACAAACTTGCAAAGTTATTTATAGTCAGTAGAATGTCTGTTGGGGTAGCAAAATAAAGTGTTACCAGTCATTCTTGTTTAGACAAAAACTGTGTTATTTAAGCTTTAATGTAGTTTAAATCACCCCTTTTGAGGTTGGAATACCTGTAATATTAATGTGTTCATATTTTTAAACCACTAACAAGGTTACTATATTGATAAATCCTTTTTCTCAGAAACTGCAACAGTTAGTTGGGCTCTATAATATCTCTCTCAGTTTCCAAAATGTACTCCGTGCCCTATCAGGTAGACTGAAGACAAAAGGTGAGAGAACAGCAATTAATAAGCTAGAAAACACTGAATGTCTAAGAAATAAGTCTCTTTCACAGCATTATTACAGATTCTGCCCTCGTCCCACAGACACAGTGTTCTGAGCCCCAAACATCACAACAGTGCTTTTACGTTTAAACACGGGTATCATGCAGATAAGGCTTAACAATCACCGGTGGCGACCTGTTGCCCCTGAGCCTCTTCGTGTGAAATAAATGAGCAAGCCTCAAATTTACTAGATCATTGCTTCTCAGATGAATGAATCAGAATTATACATGCTCCCCTGTGGTTGTTTGGATCTGCCGTCTACATAAATATTATTTATGTGCTCGGGCACTGAACTCTTCTGCTCTGTTGACTCTCCCTCACGCAGGGGAGCTCTATTGATTTCTGCCTGTCCTTTCTGCCTGCATTTTGAACTGTATGAATTAGCATTTCTCCTCCACTCTCTGTTTTATCTGCTTTGAAGTGGAAATACCCCAAGGACAAGAAGCACCAATAAATGCAACATCAATAAATGGTCACGTTTTGCGTTATTCCGTTAAGGTGCGCACAAAGAAAACAATTATGCGACGACAAAGAATGAAGGGAAAGCTGTAACGAGTGAAATGTAGAGTTCATTCAACCCAACGCTGTGTCATTTCTTCCACTGTGAATGGACAGTTTGGCCCATTGTGACGCTGACAACCTGGAAAATGGATTCTCTCGCTCTTACCGCCGTGATTAAATAGCGCTTGATAAGATTGCTGTGAGGATGGTCATTTTTCTGCTGCCCTTTTGAGAAAGATTGTTATGGGAGTGGAGAGATCTAAACCCTTGTTTCTCTTTCTTTGATAGAGGGCAAATGTAAATGTCAGTTATGTCAAGCAGCGGAAAGGTCTAGAAGCCAGGGAGAAACTGCTAAATGAGTTCTGACAGCAGAGGAGGGCCTGGAAAATCAGCCAAGGAACGCAAATACACCAGAACATCATGTGCAGCCCAAAAGTGTTCGTCAGTTCAGCTCTTATGCTCTGTTATTAACTGTTCCAAAACCTAGTGATTTGCCTATTGAAATTAAAGGCCAACATACATAAGCATTCAAACATTTGCGGTCAGTACGTTAAAAAAAAAAAAGATATTATTTTTATTCAGTAAGAATGCATTAGATTGATCAAAAGGGACCGTAAAATACATTAATGATGCTGTCATTTCTATTTAATGTAAATGCTGTTCTTTTAAACTTTGTACTTATCAAAGAATCCAGAAACAAATGCATAACATTTTCCACAAAAAATATTAAGCAGCACAACTGTTTAAAAAAATGTAATAATAAGAACTGTTTCCTGAGCAGCAAATCAGCATATTAGAATGATTTCTGAAGTATTATGTGACACTGAAGACTAACATTTTTTAGCTTTGCCATCACAGAAATAAATTACATTATAAAATACATTAACATAGAAAACAGTTATTTTAAATTGTATTCATTTTTCATAATATTACAGTTTTTACTGTTTTTTGATCAAATAAATGCAGACTTGGTGAGCAGCATAGGAGACTTTTTTCATTAAAAAATCTTAACAACCCCAAACATTTTGAACAGTAGTTTTTAAATCAGCAGTGGTGTCGTAAATGTTGCTTTAGGTGTGATGAAATTGGTTTCAGCTGGTAATTAGTTGATTTGGCTGAATTTTGGTGATTGCCTGTTTTAACCGGCTGTTTAAATCTGCCATATTGAGTGAGCAGTTCTATAAGAAGTGATTTATAGCATACTCAATGTGAAGAGCAGGACTTATTTCTAGATTTGCTATTGCAGAGTTCCTTAATACACAACAATTATCATTGAAACAAGCAAAGGAAATAACATATTAAACAAAAAAATAAATACATAATCTTCCCTTATTTTAGTCATTAGGCTTATTATGAACGAATACTAAGCTCATAGAGACACCGTCAACAGTTTTGATGAAAACTTATTAGACTTGGTTGAACTAATTACTCAATTATATTGAATGGATGACTGCTCTTGGAGGGATTTGAATCCTTTATCAGGATCGCACACCTACTGGAAATATCATTCAGATATTTATCTTATTTCCTAATTGCTTGTTATATTTAATGAGAATATGTGATGCTCAGCCTATCATATCATATGGTCATCAGACATGCCGGAGCTTGTCATGAAACATCTTGACAGCTGCACCTGAGGTGCCATATGTACTCTATTTTTCCACTAGCATGGGAGACGATGTACCTGAGAGAAAGATGTTTAACATGCTGCCTCTCTAACAGACCTTTGAGGCCAAAAAAAAAAAAAAAAAAATGCTATCACCCCTGCCAGACTTATCTAGTACGATGCGGTAATTCCTGCAGAAAAGGAACAGGGACAATGTTAGGACCTATTTAATTCATTTATTCATGAGTGTAATTGAAATATTAACACGGGCGGCAGACGGCGGAGGCTTGGCGCTGGGACCCGAGTCTGTTCGCTCGACACCCTGCTCTGAATATTTTATTTAGATGCTCCGCTCCTGGCTTCACAGCACAGGTTAATCTATTCACCATTCCGACACGCATGGGACCCTTGTACTGCAGTCATTAAAGTCCCACACAAGATGTCTAATAATGATCCTTATTAGCGCAATACAAGAAACGACTTTTCCAAAATTTACATTTTCTTCCTTGTTTTGTATCTAATTGAAAAGAGGACTAATTTCCCTCCCTAATAACGATGGGATAAAACTCTCGTTGAAGCTAAATGATTAGTCTTCTGAATAGTAGAGTAGGAGGGCTTTTGGTTGGGAGGGATTTTGGGTGATGTATTATGAGCAAGCTCATTGCAGTGTGCATGCCCACACATTCAGCTAATTTTACCCAAGTGTGTGTGAGGCTTTCGGTAAAAACACACGCACCAGCCAGATTTTATTCTGTATGTAAATGGCTGTCTTGGGTCTTTTGTGAACGTGGATGTGTAGATATTGGGAATAAGGGTCGGATCAAATTGGAGATGCACAGGGGGAGTTTACTAAGATGCTCTCTTGCCATGTGCTCCTGCTGTCACATGTCGTTGCCACGGCAGCAGCGAGGAAAATACCCCCCCACTGGGATGCGAGGCCTGCGCCGAGGCGTCGGGCTGGCACTCTTTCTCTCTCCTCTGGCTTTATCAAAGGGAAATACTGAAACACAGGGAGATGGAGCTGCCACTAACCATCAGAGTAGCAGCCGTGCCACATTAAAAAGGGAGACTGCATACATGTCTGCAGGAAAACTGGGTTTTGGGGCCAGGGAGGGGACGGGACACTTTGCTGTATGTGTTTGTGTGTGTGTAATGCATCACCGTGGCCCATGTGACTCCTCAGGTCTGATAGAATCCGTAGGGCCTGTGGACATGTTCCTACAGGAGTCACGGTTCACACTCTGTTTTCTTGCCTCCCTCCCCCACAGAGCGTCACAGCTCGTGCATGTCCGTAACCATGTGTTTTACGCTGTGTGTGCTCTTTGACTTCAGTTGACATGGGTGGCTTTTGCCCAGAGCCTGATTTTGTTTGTTTGTTTGTATCTATTTGAAGCTAAATAAATTAGTTTAAAACTCAATTCAGACTGTAAAAACTGAATGTTTTGTACAAGTCTTGGGCTTGCTGTTTGAAAAGATGTAAAAGCAAATGCCTCTATCTGTGCAAGCTTAATTTCATGCATTGTTGCATTTCGAAATGTCAGAACGCAGTAGTACAATGCAAGTATTTCATTCAAGGGGTGTTTTAGCAGGTATTGACACAACTGACTAAAGAATATTGCATGATGGGAAAAACACATTTACCTTTCATTAATTTAGCTGATATTTACAATCGAGAAAATAAATTAAGAGTCTACAATATTGTTGTTATCATTATTTAAAAGACTGAAGTAAAAAAAAAAAAAAATTAAGTGATTTTGTTTTGTTTAGAATTTTCAGACAGTATGCATATTGTTCTTCTGTGGTCAGATGTTGCAAATAGAATCATTCTGAGAAAGTTAGTTTATCTGTCATTATGTTTGTAATTGACTATCCTTAAATCGCTATAACTACTATACTTAAAATAACACAAACGCAAACCAGTTTATTAATGTTGGAGTAAATGGAGAGTATAAAGGGTCCTAAATACAGGCTGGGATCTTCACCGTTGGTGACCACATCTCTGGTAAAGGTTAGAGAGAATTAAAGACGCCACAGGAGCCTGCAAAGACCAGGCAATTAGTCAGCATGCCCTTTTCACATCGGCAAAACAAGCTGAATTTACACCCGGTGCTGCAGGTCTGTGTTGTTGTATGACACTTAAGGTAGGGACAGTTGACAAAAATGTCCAAACTGTATAAACAACCGCAATGAGATGATCAAAGAAGTCTACTTTTATCAACTTTATCTATAGTGATGAATCTGATTTCATTACATGATTTCGTTTTCAGACTGGTGAGCCTCAGTGATATTATTTAATATTTGTCACTGTGCAGAAGCTTTACTGAGGAATAGAAGAAAATGTCTGGATAAGACACGAGATGGGCAGAAACTGGCTATAGCAACTGCAGGGCAGGACTATGTTAATAAGACGACTTTGTTAATAAGAAGACTTGCATACTGAAGTTCATAATGCCCTCGGTACAGTACAGCGTGTTTGAACTCTGCCAGTGACCTATTGATACTAATATGTTCCTTTGATCTCAAGAGCATTAAAAAAATCTTTGATTTGCTGCTTTCTGAAGGACAATAATGTATGCTAGTTCAAAATGAGCAATGTGCAGTGCAGACTGTTGCAAGGATTTTAAAAATGTGTTTTCTTCTAAGCAGCATTTAAATATTGTATGTACAGATACACTAGCGTCCAAAAGTTTGGGGTCCTTAAGACTTTTAAATGTTTTTGGAAGAAGTCTCTTATGCTCACTGAGGCTGATCAAAAAAATGCAGCAATATTGCGAAATATTATGACAAGTGTGCCTTGCAGCATTCATAACGCAGCATGCTTGTTTTCAGCAGGGGCTATCTGGAACTTCAGTGAAGTTGACCTTGAAGCATTATATTAGACTCTTATAAAGCTTTATGGCTTCCATCTAGCAGGCACGTTTACTCGGAAATGACCATTGTTCTCAGGTTCCTTTGCAGATGGTGACCTTTTCACAGATAGCAGCAACTGCAATCACCATCCCCAAAAAGCTGGAAACCAGCAACCCACAAGAGGTAGAAGATACAACATTTTGTATCTGCTCCAATCTAATTCACTGTGATGTGGTTAAGTCTTTTTCTTCTGTTGAGCTAAATATTGTGCTCCTGGGTTCTCCCCAAAGGGCGAGTGATTAATGGCACAGGAGAATGGGGAATGTTATCTTGCGGCTAGTTCAATGTCTTGATCGGATAGCTCCATTCATTTGGAGCCCTATTCACTCACGGTACTGTATATTTATTTTTAGTCCAATTCGCACAAATCTTCTGCCTTAGTTCCGCTGCCCGTGTGTGCTTTATAATATAAATACAGCACCCTTCTCCTGCCTGAAGCAGTTTCCTTTCTTAGGAAAGCCCTTTCTTTTCTAAATAACCCTGCTTGATGACTGCACCTCCAGTTCCGGTTTCATATTAGCTAATGTGATCTTACATTTTGTCAGTATATTATTCTCGGTGGACTTTATTTCAAGTACGTGTGCTCAGCACTTGGATATTCTTTGGCACAAAAGCATAATACAATTACCGATAGTAAACTACACTGTAAAATGTAAATATGTGCAGTTACATAAAGGAGTCATCTCTAACCTGTATATAACCTTTATTATCTAATGTTTTATTGGTGCCAATGGCTGATATAAAGCTGATATATGTGAAATTGCTCTTTTTAATTTAAAGATGGACACATACACATACACAAATAACACATACATAAACATTTTATTGCAGCAATTATGTATTTTACATATTTAATAAATGATTCATTGGAAAATATATCAATACGCAAAAAAAAGAAATCTGTAAAATAAGCAGATTTATGATTTATACGGAGCCCTGCATGTGACGTGGGAAAAAAATATGTATTTCATGGCCATTAACAATTCATTCCCACGTCTAATACGTCAGCACAATTTACTAATTTGTTCCCTCGTTTAAAGTAAACTGTGTGCATGAAATAATAATTTGTTCCCTCGTTTTACTAAATCGTGCACACAATATATTAATTAGTTCCCACGTTTTATTAAATCGTGTGCCCAATATAATAATACGTTTTACTAAATCAAGGGAATGAAATATATTGTGCGCACAATTTAGTAAAACAGGGAAACTAGTTATTATATCGTGCACATGATTTAGTAAAACAAGGAAACAAATTATTATATTGTGCGCACAGTTTACTTAAAACGAGGGAGCAGGGGCCACAATATACATATTTTCCTGCATTTCATGTGCTGGGCTCCATATATTTACACTTTAGATAGAAACTTCTTGATTATGTAATCTTATATCAATATTTTTCACAAATAAAGAGGTAGTTAAAAACATGAATAAAATAGGGGGGTGGGAGGGACACCGGCTATAGCCAACAATGAACCCAGTAATCTGGTAAATCTGTGTGCACTGACTAAAATGTTTTCGATATATCGGTCAACCTCTAATACACACACACACACACGATCTTATACTGCGTTCATGTCATGCTGTAACCGTAATTACAAGATGGCAACCTTTGACGTTCTACCCAGAGCTGTTCACGTCCTCAGACTCGGACTTATGCCTTTCTGTCAACACTATAAACGCTGAAATGAATCTGCAGCAGAATCTACAGGTGGTACAACTAGAGCTCTGTAAGTTGTTTATGTTCATTGTAATGTTATGTGCTTTGAGACATGAGGTAATTTAACTCCGTCTCTCGTCTTGTGACGATTTGCAGTCTCTGCTGTGTGCGTTCATGTGTTTTGAAGGAGGCGTGACTTTGAAATGCTCTCTGAAGGCAGGGTGGTATCTCATGCTTTCAAATAGGGATGCACCGATCCACATTTTTTCACTTCCGATCCGATCCCGATACCTGAATTTGGATATCGGCCGATACCGATACTATTCCGATACCAGAGCTGTGTTTGCTTTAATATTATTATTATCATTATTGTTTATTTTATATGATGCTGAAATAAACTCCTCTCAACAGGCAAGTATGAAATGTAGGCCTACATATTTATGCATGTATGGTAAGTATAAGGTCAGAAAAGGAAGTCAGAAAAACAGTAAATCCTGTTAACAGGAAAAATCCCATTCTGAAAACAAATATGCAACTGTAGGTCATGTCAATATTTATTACATTCCCAAAATGTCAAATACTTGAGTCTTGAAATATAAGAAAAGTGCAAGTGTAAACATCTTACACACACACACTATCTAAAGGGTGATCCTCGCTCCGATGCTGTAACTCTCTCGATGAATGCTCGATCAACATCAGCCATGTGCAAACAGACAAGCGGATTTCGCCTCAGACGCGCGTCAATTTCGCTTCAAACTTTTGCTTTTTACGAGCGTCAATTTCGCTCTGGGCGCGCGAATGGATTCAAAATATTCAAGCGTCCAACTAGACGCGGCAGACGCGAATTTGACGCGCTATTCGCGTTTGGTGTGAACGCACAGTAACGTGGTGCTTTTTTAAATGTTTGATTGCATTCGTTGTGTTGTATGACGCGTGGGAGCTTCAACGAGCTCTGAATTACGGCTTTGCAAACATTGCATTTTGCTGTCTTGCTCTGCGGTGTTTCCAGTGTGAAGAATTTCCACACAGCGGCCGCAAACTGCGGAATGGATTTCCTGAGCGGTGGCGTGTCTCATAACTCTGTCTCATTGAGCCGCGCCTCCGTTCAGGAAATCCATTCCGCAGTTTGCAGCCAGCTAGCAGACTCGCCGGCGGGAATCACTTTTGGAGTCATTTCAGCAGACAACGTTAAAGCGCAGACATGACTCAAGGATATCGGATATCTCCGCAGGTTGGATCGGGAAAATCCGATACGTGAATTACGTTGGTATCGGTCCCGATACCGATACTGGATCGGATCGGCCCCATCCCTACTTTCAAAGCTATCTTGCTATTGCTAGCCTCTCTGAAATCGCCTACCTTACCTTTAAGTGATTTCATGGGTTTCTCTGATTTTTATACAATCTACAATATAAAGTATATACTGTACAATGAAAACAGATTTGCATTGCATTTATTTAATAAACCTGTACACTTAACGTACTGTCTAGTCGCTTTGTTCACTTTGTCTTGACGAATTTGCAATTAATAACTAATTATTATCACAGCGAGCTGAATCCAGTCATGAATGACAGGACAGAGCTCAGAATTATGTTCACCTATGTTTGCAATTCCCCAGCCCAGGACCCCTGACTCCTGCAGTGAAAAGTAGGACACAGAGACCCACCTGATCATATGCCAGTGTGCAGGGCAGAGCGGTTCCACACGAGTGCATCATGAGACAGGAAGCTCTGCTGACACTTGCGCAGAGAAGAGAGAGCGCTCTGCTGCGGGAGTAGCTTTTAGATCCGAGGATTGCTGAAGGACTTTAAGATTTCATAGTAAGTTGTTATTGCTGTAGCCCCAAGTGTCTCTCTCACTGACTTATTCATTACGGATAACCAAAACAAGCACTGGGGAGTTCTGGCCCTCTCTTTTCTTTTTGGAAACTGGTGACTTCTTCAAGGCTCAAATGAAAACTTTTTATTCACCTATTGGGTTTTGCACACAAAGGAGTTGTGTGGGTCTGCTGACCAAGTAGTATTTGTCCAATATGAGCTGAGGCTAATATAAAGTTAGACGGCAAATATTTCAAGATATCTTCAGGGAGTATTGAAAGTAGAAACTCTTTGCAGCCTATTTCTGTTTTTGAAATCTATTTTCACTCTCTCTCTCTCTCTCTCTCTCTCTCTCTCTCTCTCTCTCTCTCTCTCTCTCTCTCTCTCTCTCTCGCTCTCTCTCTCTCTCTCTCTCTCTCTCTCTGTCTGTCTGTCTGTCTCTCACTCTCTCTCTCTCTCTCTCTCTCTCTCTCTCTCTGTCTGTCTGTCTCTCACTCTCTGTCTGTCTCTCGTATCTGCAGACTTTTTTTGTGCTGATTTTAGGTGGATTTAATGAATTTGTGTTGTAATGACCGGCGTTCCGATTCTGTGGAGCTTCCTTCAGAATTTCGCAGGCGCAGATTCCATGAGGTTCTGGTGATTAGTGATACTGCAGCTCTGTGGGGATTGGCTCATCTGTGGAATGGTTTTCATTATGCAGAGTGAGTTTTTAGGATGGGGACGCTCACACAAATGTCCATTAGAGCAGCATCAGACCTGCTGGAGAACCACTATGGAGGACTTAAAAATCAAATGAAGAAATTAATGTATTAATTCAAAACTAAAAATGTAAATAAATAAATCTCTTTACAAACTTATAAATAAATGGACATCGACTATATAATTTTAATTTATTACATTTCTTTAATTTTTTATTATTACATTGATAATTGATTTTCATACTGCAAGAAAAGTACATTTTCTGCCAAGACATTTTCTGTTAATTTTTACAAACATTTATTTTAACCCTTAAAAAGAACACACAATACAATGTGTAATTCAAAATATGGTGGAAAATGCCTATGAAAAATCAATGTGGAAAATTCCTTCTTATTAATACAGAACTCTGGACCTTTTTATAACAGACTTTTTTTTTTAGAATGTTTTGTATTACTGCACAGTCCCATGATGGAAGTCATTGAGAACACTTAAGTGGTCATGAATAATACAAGTCAAAGCTAAAAATGTTGTTGATGACAAACTATCATAGCAGTAAAATATTAAGTCTGTATGAAGAGTTCAGATGCAAAAGCCTCTAAATGCCATCTGAAATTTTCTTATAGAATGATCATTTTTATCAAGCTCGTATATTTAAATTCAACAATTTTACTTAAATGGCAATGAAGATTACCTATTAATTGTCATTTAAGTGAAATTACTGAACTTAAATACACAAGCTTTATAAAAATGATCATTCTATAAGAAAATTTCAGATGGCATTTAGAGGCTTTTGCATCTGAACTCTTCATATACTGGTAGGAATTTGACAACGATATTTGGATTATCGGATCTTCTCACGTGACATTGTAGTGTTGTGTCATCATGAAAGTTTAATCTCTTTTTTAACCTTGCCAATTTAAACTTTCAAGTGCAATAAGACAGGAAAGAGAACTCAGTTTGGTTCTTGTAAGCTGTTCTGATAGGTGGTTTTCTATGCGCAGACACCTGAAGCGCATACACAGAAAGCCACCCAACTATAAACAAGTATTGTGTTTAAACAGTCAAATACTCACAAAGTTACTTCAAAATGCCATGTCTTGATGAGTATTAACATGAACAGTTGGTTATGTTTTAAGTGAATATAAAACAGTTGGGGGGAAATCGGATGCATGTCATTTTTCTGGATCTGTGTGTTAGGTCTTAAAGTGACCTAACAAACTTGAACACTCTATATTCAATTTTCTTCTATTGTATTTAATTGTCCTATTGCTTGTAATTAGTTTCTTTGTTCCCATTTGTCTTAAGTATATTTGCAAACTTTTTACTTAGATTAGGCTAGTATTGTGTATGTCATCCAAAATTTTGACACCGTAACAACCTTATTTTCATATATCTCCGTCACAAAACTACAAAATTTTGGTTATATCTCCGACTCCTAGTCTTCCTGTAGCTCAACAGACTATGCTGCTTACTACAGCATTTGATTTTCAGGGAAGTGCTAATGTATATAAATGAATTGTAAGTTTTTAAGCATGTTTCTATGTTTTTAAGCATGTTTCTATGTGAATTCTATCTGGCCTAAATCTGTTTAGTCTAAGAGATTTCTTTGCCTGTTTTTCAAAAGGTTCAAAAGTCTGATTGCTTTGTAAAGTAACAGCACACCTCTAAGCAGAATGAGGCAGTATGATTTAATGTATCAGCATGTCTGTAGCACAAATGGTATGGGACTTGAGGTTAGGGGTCAATTAAAATCTCTATCCATAAGTATGAATGAGCACCTAGTTAGTATGAAGGATTCAAAGATTTAAAGTCAAAGTCAGACTCCTCTTTGTATTACTGGGAAGGCTATTTGGCTCCATCCCATAAAACAGATGAGGCCAGTCTAATTAAGGTCAAATTAAGGATGTGCCTTAAACCAAATCCAGCAACTGATAAACATCAGTCAGTCAGTGTGACTTGAAGGTGGGGTCCTCAACTGTGGGCTGACTCATTTCTTGAATAAAGAGTGAGTACTAGAAAGAGAGATGTTTGGGCAGCATTGGCGTTTTTTTTCGTCCTCTGTACGACCTCTGCAGTAACTCCAAATGAATGGAGCCCAGTGAGGTTGTGCATTTGATGTTTTGTGCGTCTGGAGTCTTGCCTGCAACCATTTCCATTATGACGGTCACAAATACAGGCAGTTGCGGTTGCTGTGTTTGTGAAAAACTTCACATTGAAATGCAGAACTCTTTTGCTTAGTATTTAGAGAGTACTGTAGGTATGACTTTACAGAATTTGACAACATAGAACAAAAGACCATGCATACTTTATGACCTCACAGATACAGGAATTAGAAAAAGAACCAGATTTGTATGGATCCAAATGGAACATGAGAGATGTTTGCATGCAAAAGTTCTTGTCACGGTGCTAGAATGTTGTGAATCATTTTTAGTGAGGTTGCCTGAGAGGTTACTTACTGATTTAAGTTAAAAGAGGCTAATGATGTTCTGGTCTCTAGATGCAGCTCAAGTACTTCCTTCAGTGTAAGTCAAGAGGATTTTTGCCTGTTTTAACATCCACCAGATTGTGGGATAACTATGAAAAGTAATATCACACCTCTCTTCAACAAGATATGATTAAAAGGGGACATATCATGAAAATCAGATTTTTCCATGTTTAAGTGCTATAAACTAAAAGTTGCAACCTCTTCCTGAGTCTCTCCGTAAGGCTTCACTCCACTACTGGTTATTTCTGAGATTTTGGATGAGTGAGATTATTTACGTGTTTTGTTATTGTATCCGAAGCTCGTGTAAAGGATCGGCTCTCTCCTGAATGTGGGCGGGAAGCAGCAGCTCATTTGCATTTAAAGGGATACACACAAAAACGGTGCGTTTTTGCTCACACCCAAAAAGGGCCAACTTTGATTAGCTATAATAAATTATCTGAGGGGTATTTTGAGCTAAAATTTCACAGACACGATCTGGGGTCACCAGATATTTATATTACATCTTGTGAAAAGGGGCATAATATGTCACATTTAAGGCATTGAGGTATGTGCCAACGTTGAGTACTTAAGATATGGTCACATTGGCAATTTCAGGGGAAAAATGGTCCATTGTCAATAGTGTAGATCACACAGAAGTCACTTTCAAACCAAGCAGCTTTCTGTTGGTCAGTATGGTGATTTTGACCCACACGACCCAAATATGTGTGGGGATCTTTTCGCCCTTACACAAAACTTCAGATTATGCAAATTCTTTTTGAAATGACTGGATTTCGGCAATGCTAAATGTGACCACACATTTAGGGTTTGAGCAATTATGAGCAATAATAATAGTGATACTCACTTTAGTATGGAAGTCTTAAGAGGCCATACATTATTACTATTTTCTGTATTGATTTCTCATGATCTCAAGAAAAAAAAATCTAGATTCATTCCATGTGCATCACTCGGGCCAATCATTCAGGATTTAAGTCCCTCGTCATTATAAAAGAAAAAAAATATCCAGTCATCCATGATGCAGCTGTAAAAATATTGCACATAAAAATGTTAACAAGAAAAAGAACCAAGGAAACATAAAAATAAAAAATAAATACATTCGTAAACAAGCTGAGATCTCGAACAACAACTTTTGTTAGGCCTATATCAAAATTTCAAGAAAACTTTAGTCAAGAAGATCATAAAAATTAAATGCATAGTCCACCTAAAAATTCTGTTACCAGTCACTGACCCACATGCCATTCCAAACCTGAATGAATTTCTTCTATAGTTAGATAGTTTTGAAGAATGTCGGTAACCAAACACTTTTGGTTCCCATTGACTTCCATTGTACTCAGATTGAATTTCAGGCTTTTTTTCACATTCAAACATTGATCAGCAGACATGAACAGAAGCTCAACTGATCCTGCTTGACGCACGAGAACAAACCTCATTGGTTCTTGCAGAAGCTCAAACGTGCTGAGTAACACGAGAATGAACCTCATTGGTTCTTGCAGAAGCTCAAACGTGCTGAGTAACACGAGAATGAACCTCATTGGTTCTTGCAGAAGCTCAAACGTGCTGAGTAACACGAGAATGAACCTCATTGGTTCCCACATGTCAAGGGAACATGCTTGAGCTTCCGTTTACCACAACTGGTGTGTGATCATGTGTATCATATAAAGCGATCATTTCTCTTCAGACAATTTGGAATAAACCCCTCAATTGATATTGATTAGTTTTACAATCTCTTTATGAACATTTTGAAGCGTCAAAGTGTCAGTTACGTAGGAGTCTATGCAGGGAGAGAAAACTCTCAGAATTCATCAAAATAAAAAATAAATGACCGAAAATAAATGACATGAGGGTGAGTAATTAATGACTGAATTTTCATTTTTGGGTGAACTTTCCCTTTAAGTAAAAAACTTGTGTTGATCACAAGAAAATTAAGTCGAGATCTTAAGAAAACCTTTGTCAACATTTCAAGAAAACAACTTTTGTTATGTATCACAACAAAACAAGATGGAAGACAATAAAAATGCGTAACCTCCTAGGACATTTGTACCTTAACGCCTCTAATACCATTTTTAGAATTCATCTCACATCTCAGCCATTAAAAAGCACCACAATTGTGTTTGAGAGCGTTTGGTGAATGCTTTTCTTGTTTTGTCTTTCCTCTTTCCTCTGTCTGCTCTCGTCTCTCAGCGTTTGGGTTTCATTGAGGCACCTGAATGTGAAAAACAGCATCATAACACTATGTCGAATGTGAGAATTGTCCGCTTACGGCGGTGTGTGTTTTGGCTTCCCGAGGTTTCCCACTGTCTGACACCGAGAGGCCGGAGGGAGAAGCTCCCGTGGGAGAAACGCAACTACTGCAAGCACTTGCCTTCAATTTAAAACATTGTCATTTTAAAAAAGTGCACCGTTTATGAATTTCAGCTGCGGTGTAACCATGGAAACAACTCAGACTTGAGCAGAAAAACCAGGGTTGTGTTTAATAACACTGACACACACACACACACAAACATACAGGCATGTTTACATTCCTACATACAACCGTTGGGCTTTCTTTGCCGTCTGTTTTGTTTTGGCAACACAATTGTGTGTTGTTAATGTGTAGCGCTTCTTAACACAGTTGGATCGTTTAACCCCACAACAGGTATACTGTTGCTATGGCAACAGCCTGCTAATTCCAACTCTCTCAAATTCCACAAATGTGCCAAACATCAAATAGCACAAACTACATTTGTGACCCTTTCCTCCTCTACTGGTGATGAAACGAGCTGTAAGTTGTCAGGGCTTGTTCCTCTTCAACGATCTTCTCCACACTTTGTTCTTCTGCAAGATAGGCAGATAGAAACATTTTTTTTTCACTTTGTCTCTCTTTTTACATCAATCTGTGGCTCATGCTGGAGTGCTTTAATGATTACCATCCTTATTAAAATGAGGTAGCTGGTGGAGAAAGAGAGAGAGAGAGAGAGAGAGACTGATGAAAGACTGACAGCCCAAATCCCTGAGACGAGGCAGTGTGGAACTGGAAAAGAAGGAGGAAGTCATTCAAAAGGAGAGAAAGAAAGACAGAGAAACACAGAGATGCATCGGTTCTCTGGGCGCCCGCTTTCTCCTGTGCCCACGCTCTTCCTCCCACATCATGCGCATGCAGTTCTAACCTCTCCCTGCGATCTCCCTCTCTCTCTCTCTCTCTCTCTCTCTCTCTCTCTCTCTCTCTCTCTCTCTCTCTCTCTCTCTCTCTCTCTCTCTCTCTCTCTCTCTCTCTCTCTCTCTCTCTCTCTCACACTCTCTCAATCACCATCTCTCTCTCTCTCCTTATCTCTCGTTCCTCTCCTCCTCACGGATACTTCACTACAGCATGCTGTGTGCCCGCCATTACTGAAATGTACAAATGCGCTTATATTCATCCACAGAAACCATTAGGTGGTTCATGACTATAGGGATGCTCCGACATGAAAATTCTGGGCCGAAACCAAAAATTCCGGATGCACTTGGCTGAAAACAGGCCAAAAATAAATAATAAATGAATAATAAATTAGTTCATCAAACTTATTTAATAATCATTCAAATAGCTAAAACTGAGTTGTACAACTCACGCGCTACAAATGTTTAGTGAAGTTTTTTTCATGCTGCGCATATCATCACTGATTAAAATCGAGAATTTATATTTTGTAAATCCAGAGCTAGTGTACATATAGCTGTTACAACTGTTGTAAAACGTGCCTTCGGAGAGGCGCAAATTAAACGGTTTCGGTCACTGATTTCAGTCAGCTGAAATTTCGGTGCATCCCATGACTATGATGTTTTGTTGCTACTGCATGGGTGAATCTCATCAAAGCTGTCAAAAACATGTCTGACTCAAATTTTTATACTAAATAAAAAAATAAAAGACTATATTTTGCTTAAAGAAAATGAAATGTTTTAGAAATTAAGCACATTTTCCACCCAAATATTAATTACCATAATAATAATTTATATATATTTTTAAAACATACACATTTTGTTAAATCAATTCATATTTTTAATTATATATTATAATGTAGATTTTAAAAACCTCAAATGTATAGTAAACATATGGGCACATTAAGATAATGAGAACTTTTGCTGAAATTTGCATATTTGTCATGAAAATATCACAATACAAAATGTCTTAACTGCTCTAATATGTATTTCAATGCAAGATAAATGAAGAAATGTAGCTTTTTTTGGTCTCTGTACAGTTCAGCTCAGCTGTGTTGGGTGTCAAAAGTTTATATACTGTAAATATACATTATTGTATATGGATAATTAAAATTGTGGGGCTGTATGTATGTGTTTTGCAGTGTAGGTATATTGCAGAGCTGTGCAAAAAGAGAACTCAAATATGAGGAATGTCCTCATCAGATCTCCAGGGGAGACAGAAGGGCAGGAGAGAGAGAGTCAATGGAGGGAAAAAAGGCGGTATAGAGTGAAAAAGAAATTGTGAGACTCAGTACAGAATGATGGAAGAGACACAAGATCCTGTTCCCATACTGTCACTGCAAATCTTCATCTAAAGCCAGACACTTTCTGGACCCCCCCCCCCCATCATCTCTCTCCCTCTCTTTTTCTTCTTTGTTTTGAAAACTAATATGTTTGCCTCACAGTATACATTTTTTTTCTAGCATCACACAGCTGAATGTTTTAGGTGTATTCTCGCCCCTCTCGCCCCCTTATCCTGTGTTGCTCAGGGGAAGCCGGTGCGGTTTGCAATGCATGCTGATGTGAGGCTAAACTAGGAGAGTGGTTGACATGTCTCAGATTTCTTTGCTTCATGTCCAAATGTTCTCAGTCTCCACTGGTCTGTTCTGTACACAGCAGACTTCACCTGTCTAACCCAGCCTAACTCTCTAACGCTCAAACTGTCAAAACCAGTGAAAAAACTTTAACTGCCAAAATAATGTCATAGAATTGCATTGCCATGTCAATCAAGTTTGATAAGCACCATTTTTATCTCCTTAAAACAAAATAATGATGACAAAATAAAATAAAAACATTTCCCAAGAAAATGGATAAAACAAGGCAAATACATTAAAGAGAATTAGCAAAAAATTACTAAAATGTCCTGGTGGAACTGGCAATTAAGAAATTAACCGATGACTTTGGACAAACACATGCATCATTTTTAATGTCAACAGTAAGAATAAGCCAAGTTAAGTGCAAAAAGTGCCCAATATAAGTGATGGGAATAAGCAACGTAATTAGCAGGTATTTCACACACGTTAATGCACACACCACAGCCAGAATGTGTCTTTCATTGATACATACTGTACGATAATCCGACAACAACAAAAATAACAACAAAAACAACTACAACAATGCGCCTACATTTGTGTTGCGCTTTAACTTCAGACATACAGTCTGTCTTCCGTGAAGTATTGTAGAACATGAACGCTGAATTTGCACAACCAGTCAAAAATGGATTAATCATTGATTCAAACCTCTTTCAGCAGTTGTCGGGGATGAGTAGAGTGCAGTCTGGAAGGTTTAAAAATTGCAGATGTCCTGATCAGTGTGCACATGACGATGGACAGGAGTCCCATATTCGATTTCAATTAAGTAATTCAGCTGTGCTCTCAGAGTTAGCTATATTTATAAAGAGCCTTCGAATCATCGAGTCACAGGTGTAATCCATGTTTAGAGAGTTGGATCAATCTCCCACTCTATTACTGTATATTTATGCCGCTTTGGCATAGCAATCACTTGCATACAGTCAGCTAGAAGTTATCGCACTAAAACCCTGTCAGTCATGAATTATCACGTCTGCTGATTGGCTAAAGTGCGTGCTCGTCGGCGATGTCAACACCAACGCCAGCTGCCTCTGCGTGGGCCTGTGTGTTTAGTAATGACAGTTACTGCTTTTATGGAGTACATGCACACTTTTTGTTTATTAACCAATTCTACTATAAATTTAGATTTAAAACCGCCGAACCGACAAACCAATTTTGTCCACCCGCCTAAACCAATTTTTACCCGCATAATCAAATTCAAAACCGCCCGATCTGGCAACAATGGTCGAAACTAGGGAACTCTGTGCAAAACGCAAGCCAACGTCAACACCTGGCATAAGCTTACATGCCAAAAATATCAAAATAAAACTTTTTTCTTTCACTCACTATGAAAAGCATAAATCATGGGAAAATGAGTAAGCCATGAAATGGATTAGATTACACCTGTTATAAATGCCCAGACATTTTATTTGTTAGATTATTTACCATTTTACATGCTGTTCAGTCATTTACAAAACTATACATTTTTTGTAGTTTTATTCAAATTAGTAATTTATCATAGACTTATAATATGGCTTAACAGATCAGTAGTGGATGTACACTGATAAAATAATATAAATATATATATATATATATATATATATATATATATATAATATATATAAGTTTCTGTTTGTCTTTAGTGCTATATATTTCTTGCAGTAAAGAGGACATTTCAGATGTCGACTTGTGCATTTTATATCCCATCTGCTTAGTCCAACTGCAAACTGTGTAAATTATACATCTGCACATCTTCCCCCTGGGCTGCAGAGCTGTGCAAAACCAGACTCAAAATGTTGAGGCTCACACGGACGGCCATGCTACTGTATTTCAGTACTATTGTAGTGTGTAGGTTGTGTGTATTCTATCAGAACAGGGAGAGAGCAGGAGTTTAGCAGTACATCACTGTTTTTGTGTGTGTGTGTGTGTGGACACAGTTGGCTGCCGAATGGCCAGTGGGTTCAGTCAGAGGAGATGCTGTGTCTCTGCCCCGCTGATATGTCCTGGCTGCTCACCAATGCCCAGCACTAACAACACACAAGAGCCCTTAAGAGTTAACAGCATGTACTTCCTGCTCCAAAGTCATGCATTAAACTTTATTTTAGTTATGGCCCTTCTGTATACTCTATAAAGTTGCCATAACTGATTATTACTAACGAATCCTCTGGGCTCTGTGGGCTTGTCATCATAGTACTCTAGTTAGATCACCTTCGCATACAGCATTAAAGAGTGATTATGTAATCCAGCGAGAGGCTGTAGATACATTGCATCGTGCGTAGTGAGCTCGGAGAGACTGGCCTTGTTTTTCCCCCAGCCAGCCTGTCAACAGTGTTTGGGGTGACACATTACAAGTAATGCAAGTTACGTAATCCGTATACTTTCTTTCAAGTAACTAGTAAAGAAACGCATTACAAGGTTTCAACAAAATAACCAAGTTACTTTTTTCCAAGTAGTAACACAGCTCCGCAAATAAGTAACACATGGTATTTATTTTGTTTTCCCATTTATTGATTGACACCTCTCCTGATTTTAATTTTAGGTCGTCTTTCCTGGAGATAAATAACAAAGATACAATTCTTACCTCCCTGCTGACCAATAAACAGGAGACAATGATATAAAATAAAATAAAAGGGCCTCCGACCTCTCAGACAGTCTCAGTGAAATTGCAGACTAGGCTACTACAGTTAACAATATGAATGAAACACAACATTTACGTTCCGACACGTAACAAGTATTATTCAGTATTCCGCAAAATGAATAAAAACAGTAAAATGCAAACTCAGAATACTAGCAATCCTGCAAAATTTAAATATGTTAAATTACACATGTATACTTTGTATTTAATCTCACTTTTTTAACCAATTTCTTTGCTGCTGACCTTCGATAATCCAATTAAACCATTCTAATAACCAAAAATGACAGATACACATCACATTTCTTTTTTTATTTTAGTTTTTATTGCTGATGTAAAAGTTTTAAACTTTTTTTTCTCCTGCATCCTATTCTTCTGCAATCCAGAATGGCAGCACAGCTGAAAGGTTTGTTTTAGCTGCGTCCTATACTGTACAGGCGTGAATTTGAATTTTCTTCAGCCTGAGGCTTATTCATTTCACTTTTGGTGTGAAAGGGCCTTTACATTTGCCAAAAACTTTTTTTCATTATTAAAAAACAAACAAGCAAGCCCAACCCAGAAGTAACACAAAAGTAATGTAAAGCATTATTTTCCATAAAAAGTTAAAACGCAACTAGTTACTTTTTTAGGGAGTAATGCAATATTGTAGTACATTAATTTTAAAAGTGACTTTCCCCAAAACTTCCTGTCAATCTAGCCAGTTGTGGGATAAGTGTGTTCTTTTGCAGATTCAATTCTCACTATTAACTAACTATTAACTACGACTTTTTCCTCAAACTCCTAAGTGCCGCTTATAAATAGTTAGTAAGGTAGTTGTTAAGTTTAGGTATTGGGTAGGATTAAGGGATGTAGAATATGGTCATGCAGAATAAGACATTAATATGTGCTTTATAAGTACTAATAAACAGCCAATATCCTAGTAATGTACATGCTAACAAGCAACTAGTTATAAGTGAGAATTGGACCCTAAACTAAAGTGTTATCCCAGTTTCTTCCTCCATTGATAATGATTCAGAAGTATCGGCATAAATGGGTATGCTAACATATTTTAGTTTTCTTCAGGTAGTGACAGAATAAATGTACTTCTATAAACTGAGTTGACACGAACTGTGGCTGACAGCGATGTAATCAGTATTGTGTTGTGTGCCATCATATCATGACGCCATATGTCATCAGAACCCGGTGATTAAATCCCTGATCCCTCACTGAGCAACAGGACTTCAACACAGAGAGGTCAGTTTCCAAGCTTTCCAAGGCCTGCTGTCAGAATATTTCCAGAGACCAAGGCCTTCGTCTCCATAGGCCGTGCATGTAACCTCTGTGGTTCTCAGACAACGGCATATAAAAGTAGGCGTTTAGTTATGGATTACTCAGGAAGAGATTGGCTTAGCAGGAAATGAGGAAGTGGTTCTATGATTTCTCCAGTGAGATGAGAGGATTCTGGGTAGGATAACATGATGAAATCTGACCTGCTCCGGTATATGCAAGGCCCTGTTCTTTCCTGGTTTGGCTTCTGCTGTAATCAAGACTCAACTGTCTCACTTCGTCAAATATTAATCTGAAAGAGGAGAGTCAGTGGTCGACATCTGTTATATACAGTACGCTTGAGAGCTCTGTGTTTGGAGTGTATGGAGCAGAGATATTATTATAATTTGGAAGGTGACCCTGAGAAGGTAGCGGAAACACTTCAAAATGACTGCAAAATAGGACGATGCAATTAGACACCCACGTTAATTTAGCATTTGAGTTAAACCGATAGCTGATTAGCTTTGCTGTGTTTATTCGGCAGAGCCTTTACGAGAAAAACAGCAAATGAACAATTAAGCCATCAAAACGTCAGTAGTCAAGCATATGTGTGCTGTAGACTGATACATGTTTGATGAAATACGAAAGGGAGTCGCTGAAAGGCTCTGTGACCTACTTAGGTTTCCACACATGCTTCTTGGCATGCTTCAGAAACACAAAGAATGAGTTAGGGATTCATATAGCAGTCAGCCATTTTGGCTCCAAATGGTGTTCCTGCGAAAATGTAATCATCTTTCTTTTGTCTCACTGTCTTAACAGCTGACCCTAGACTGCATGGAAGGTCTCATATAATGAGGTGTTTCTATTTTCAAGCTGATTCTTTTTTTCTTACTTGCAAAGTTTGTTCATTCCAGGAGGGAGGAAACAGACCACACCGCCTCGCTGCATTTCACTGTACACAGTTTCCTTATTCTTTCTCATGTTGTTCTCAAGGCTTAACCTGAATTCATTGGAATAGTTCACTTAACTCCCTCTTGTCACTTCAAATCCAGAGTTTCTTCTGTGTAACACAAAAGATCATATATATGAATATGATAACATACGATAACAGACCAAGATAAGTTATTTACTAAAAAGATCCTCTCCACCTCCCTGATCTCGTTAATTTTTCTATGTATGCAGTACATTGGAATTAGTTATAAGACTTGTGATAACCAATGGCATTTGTTGTCTTTGACGTCAAACATGGTGGGAATTTTGAACGTGGGAACACAGAAGTGATTTGAGATCTTGTTTTTTTTTTAGATTGAGATAATCTTTATATTTTATACTTGTGCTTACAGTGTACTTACCTAAGAAAGTACTAGG
This sequence comes from Leuciscus leuciscus, assembly GCF_965113295.1. NCBI lineage: Eukaryota > Metazoa > Chordata > Actinopteri > Cypriniformes > Leuciscidae > Leuciscus > Leuciscus leuciscus. The sequence continues at coordinate 9,550,641 of NC_138736.1, read as the reverse complement.
TAGTATGAGTTAAATACAAGGGTTGGGTTTAGTGGTAAGTTCAGGGTTAGTACCTAGTTATTACCAAGCATCAGGTGCTGAATATATACATGTAAATTTAACAACAGCTCGACGGAATAATTTATTTTCATATCTCAAAGCCATATGGACAATGCCCACGCCTTTTGCAAAGTGTGTCGCACTGATTTTAATATTGGACACAGTGGGAAAAATTACGTTACTCAGCACATTAAATCACAATGGCACAATCGCAGTCGATATGTACAGTAAGTACATAGCCTAGTATGTATATCCTTGGGAGGTATGTTAACTGTTCAGAAGGGAAATGGCCTGTGGGAAGAAACTTTTCCTGTGCCTAGATGTTCTTGTGGCCAGTGATCTGAGTTGCCGTCTTGACGGTAACATTTCAAACAGGTGGTGTCCAGGGTGAGTGGAGTCTGTGATGATTTTACCTGCTCTCTTCCTCACTCTGGAAGAGTACAGGTCCTGGAGGGTTGGCAGGGGGGCACCAATAATCCTCTCCGCAGTCCGGACTGTCTGTTGTAGTCTCCTGATGTCTGATTTGGTAGCTGAACCAAACCAGACAGTGATGGAAGTGCATAAAACAGACTCAATGACGGCTGAGTAGAACTGAATCAGCAGCTCCTGTGGCAGGCTGAACTTCCTCAGCTGGCGAAGGAAGTATAGTCTCTGCTGGGCCTTTTTCACAATGGAGTCAATGTGATTGTCCCACTTCAGGTCCTGAGAGATGGTAGTGCCCAGGAACCTAAATGACTTCACTGCTTCCACAGTGCTGTTCATGATGGTGAGTGGGGGAGTGCTGGGCTGTTCCTCCTGAAGCCCACTATCATCTCCACTGTTTTGAGCGTGCTCAGCTCAAGGTTGTTATAACTGCACCAGACAGCCAGCTGTTCAACCTCCAGTCTGTAAGCAGACTCGTCACCGTTTTGGATGAGACCGATGACAGTGGTGTCGTCTGCAAATTTCAGGAGCTTGACGGGGGTCTTTAGAAGTGCAGTCATTAGTGTACAGGGAGAAGAGCAGTGGGGAGAGAACGCACCCTTGGGGGGCGCCAGTGCTGATTGTGAGAGTCCTGGATGTGTGTTTCCCCAGTCTGCTCCAATGATCTGTTGAAGATCTGCGTGAAGACTGGGGCCAGTTGGTCAGCGCAGGCTTTTAAACAAGCAGTCTGGGCCTGAAGCTATCCTAGTCTTCTGTTTTTTGAAGACTCAGCTCACGTCCTCCACACAGACCTTAAGCTTTGGTTGGATGGCAGGAGGAGGGAGGAGGGAGGAGAGGGGTGCAGGAGGTGATGGTGAATGTGTGAAGTGCAGATCAGAGCGGGTGTGTGGTGTGAGACTGGGCTTTTAAAACCTGCAGTAGAATGAATTTAAATCATCAGCAAGTTGTTGATTCTCCACAGATCATGGTGACTTGTAGTGGGTGATGTTCCTCAGGCCTGTCCAGACTGATGCCAGGTCGTTGGCTGAAAACTGTTTTTCAGCTTTTCAGAGTAGCTTCTTTTACCAACTCTGATCTCCTTTGTCAGTCTGTTTCCCCACTTCTGTAAGCTTCCTCTTTGGCATGATGAAGCTGTCTGAGTTTTCCAGTAAATCATGGTTTATCATTAGTGAATGATAAGAATGTCCTGGTAGGAATGCATGTATCCTCACAGAAACTTAAATATGATGTTGCAGTATCTGTGAGCTCATCCAGATCGGTGGTAGCAGCTTCAAAAACAGTCCAATCAGTGCAATCGAAGCAGGCATGTAGATCCTGCTCTGTCCATCTTTTTACAGTGCTTATTACAGGTTTAGCTGATTTCAGTTTCTGCCTGTAGGTCGGTATAAGATGAACCAAACAGTGATCAGAGAGCCCCAAAGCTGACCGTGATACGTATTCTTTATTGTGGTGTAACAGTGGTCCAGTATATTACTGCCTCTGGTGGGACATGTAACGTGCTGTCTGTATTTTGGCAGTTCACGGGAAAGATTTGCTTTGTTAAAATCCCTAAAAATGATTAAAAGATAGTCTGGGTACCTTTGTTCTGTTTCAGCTATTTGTTCAGCCAGCTGTTGTAGCGCCGCGCTCACACACGCGTCTGGAGGGATGTACACATTCACGAGAATGAAAGAGGAAAACTCCTGCGGCGAGTAGAAAGGTTTACAGTTTATGAAATGGGCCTCTAAATTAGGAGAGCACATCTTTTTCAGCGTTGTTACATCTGAACACCAACTTTTGTTAATGTAGAAACTAGTGGTGGGCCGTTATCGGCGTTAACGTGCTGCGTTAACGCGAGACTCTTATCGCGCGATAAAAAAAATATCGCCGTTAATCTATTCTCCAAGTTGGGTTGGGAGATGGCTCTATACTACACAAGCTATGATGACGCAATCTACCCGCGGCCGCGAGGTAAACCCAGAACCCGGCTGCAACGCATATTCGTCGTCATCTTAAGTAAACACGGCTGAAAGTGAAAGCTGGTGAAAAAGATCGGTGCAAAATCCATTATTTGGACTTGGTTCGGGTTTAAGCCGTCAGACGAGCAGCAGCAAACTATATACAGAGTGTGTGGGGTCAGCACGCCAGAATACAGTTATCTTTCGTGCTTGAACTTACAATAACACACACAATTATGCCAAAATGTCCGTTTTGTCGAGTATCTTCATAACATAAGAGCTGTCTTATGATGAACGTCAAGAGTTGTGAAAGAATGAGGCGCGTGCGAGAGCCGCGTCTCCGTCAGCTGGTCTTAAAGAGACAGCAGCCAATAAAGCTTTCTGTCAGTAAAGTTAATCAAAGAACAAAAAGAACAGAGAAATTGACTCACTGCTGTTGACTAAAGTTTTTTTTTTTTTTTTTTGCTATAATAAGGATTAGTCTATATTTAATTTATGCAGTGCAGTTTGACAATTTCGGTATATGTCCTAGGTCTACCTGTTTGACAGGCACAAGTAAATATGACATTTATTTTTAACTCTTGTATTATTGAGACAAATAACAATATTGAATTTATTTTAATTTGAAAACAGTGCATTTAGTTGTTGTTTCTAGTTTGAGTTGAGAAATTGGCTACAAATTTCAGCATTATCACTAATCTGTGTGTGCATTTTACTTGAGAAATAAGCAAGTTAACTCATGAAACCATTTGTTTACTATATCGCAATCACATATCGCAATATATAATCACAATATGACATTTTCCCCAAATCGTGCAGCCATACTTTTCAGAAAAATGTATTTCGTATCATTGTCTTGTGAACTAGTCATTTAGCTTTTGATCAATAGTGATTGGCATGTTAAATCCCACACCTGGTGTGTGTTCCTTTGGAGGGTGTGGTTGTCAGGTAGGGGAGGGGGCCCATGAGCTTCAGTGCCCAGGGGCCCCTGGGGGTACTAATCCAGCCTTGCTTAGTGGTGTAGCCCATAATCTCGATTTTAAGAATCGTTGTTGTGTTTCTTTTTAACTGAAAATACATCAGTTAGACAATATTCTAATTTTAAATTTGGGGTTTCATAAGCTCCAAGCCATAATAAACATTAGACCTACTTAAGTCTCTGCAGCTAGTGTACTTAAATTTTATTTATCTGCAAAATGATGTTGTATACTTACAGTTTTGCACAATATATGTTCTCAAAACTACATACACCCTTTAAAAAAAAATACATTTAGCAGTTGTTTAGCATGGGTCTGTGTAATCTGTTCTGAAATGGTTTTATTATAATATACTGTAAATCGTTATCGCAAGAGGCTGCAATGTATATCACAATATAGATTTTAGGCCATATCGCCCATCCCTAATTGATAGCCTATAGTAGTTGATAATAACATAGGCCTACCTAATGTTGCCTACGGACGGTAACAGTACAGTAGTAACCTTTTACAGTCTATGAGTAGAACAGCTTTCTCAAGCAGTTTATGATGCATTTTGGAAACAGGAGATGAGCCCCTGGTCTAATGCGCCACCTAGCTTGAGAAACCCGTTCTCAAAGACTTACTTTTATAGTCATTATTTGGGTAGCAAACATATTCTGAATGCCTTCGGCAGAATTCAAATGAGCCATTTTAATCTAGATTAATCTAGATTAATTTCAAAATTAATCTAGATTAATCTAGATTAAAAAAATTAATCTATGCCCACCTCTAGTAGAAACACAATCCACCACCTCTCGTTTTCCCCGTTAGCTCCGCGATGCGATCCGCTCGGAACAGCTGGAAGCCCGGCAGATGTAGTGCGTTGTCCGGTATGGCTTCACTCAGCCAGGTTTCAGTGACGCACAGAGCAGCAGAGTTTAAAAAATCCTTGTTAGTGCGGGTGAGGAGAAGAAGTTTGTCCATTTTGTTAGGAAGGGATCAGAGATTCGCAAGATGAATACTGGGGAGTGCAGTGCGGAGGCCGCGCTCGCGGAGTCTAACCAGCGCGCCGGCTCGCTTCCCTCGTTTGCGTCTGACCATGCGTTTAAACAACACCACTGCCCCTCCGACGAGAATGTCCAGCAAAACGTCCGAATAATCAAAAACAGGGGTCTGTTCTGGAACCCATTTTATTTTCCTTGTATATAAATAATATTTGTGATAACATTCCCAATGCTATGTACCATCGTTATGCAGATGACACTACTATTTAATATTGTGCTTCATCAGCTTCACAAGCTCTTCATTACTTACAGTCAGTGTTTATTGTACAGTCTCGTTTATGTCAACTTAAACTTGTTTTAAATACAGATAAAACTAAAGTAATGATAAAGTTAAAAACTCTTAGCTCTACCAAGGAATCTTCCTGAAATGATATCTTCCTTGGGAACAAAAATAGAATGTGTTGCGAGTTATAAGTACCTGGGTATTTTATTTGATAATCAATTAACTTTTAATGATCAACTACTGTCTAAACTTAAGCTTAAATTGGGTTTTTATTTCAGAAACAGATATATGAAATATTTGGTATCTGCAACCTTTTTACCACTATTGAATTATGGAGATCTGTTTTATATGAATGCCCCAGTACATTATAATTTTTTTATTTTTTATTATACCGTTTATCATAGCGCTTTACATTTCATTACTGGTTATAGTTATCAAGCACATCATTGCACTTTATATGATAAAGCTGAGTTGCGATCTTTGTATACTCAAGAAGTTTTAATTGGTATTGTTTTATTTATAAGTCTATTTGTCGTCTAATTCCATCTTATTTGTCTCACTGCGTTTCTAATACAAACGTTTGCTACAATCTTCGTTCTAATGATTTGTTATATCTTAAAGTTCCTCGGGTTCGAACAGAACTAGGAAAAAAAAGTCTTTAAATATAATGCTTCTTCTGCTTGGAATAATTTACAAAACATCTTAAAGCTGACTATGCTTCCATCACTAAACGAGTTTAAGTTACTTTTAACAGATTATGTGTTTTATTCTTTGGTAAATTGCTGTTGTGATCCTTGATTGTGTTTTTCTGTTTTGATGTGTATTTGTATGTCTATGTTGTTGTAGCTGCTATCTTAGCCAGGTCACTCTTGTAAAAAAGATTTTAATCTCAATGAGTTTTTAACCTGGTTAAATAAATAATGAATGAATGAATGGCTTCAGAAAACGATAATATATAGTATGGTACTCCCCCCCCCCCCCCCCCCCCCCCCCCCCCCCCCCCCATGGTCACAACATGCTCTTGTTTTATTACAGTGAGCGGCATAACATCTCCGTTTACTTGCGTCTTACAGGTTTAGAACTACATGAGAGTGAGTAAATGATGACAGAATTTTCACTTTTGAGTGAAGTGTCCCTTTAAAAAAGTGCTAAGTAAATATTTAAAATCAGATTTTCTATACACAATATTCCATTCATCAGAAACTTTTGAAACTAAATTATGACCTAAATGAGCAGCTGTCTGGCAGCGTAAGAGAAGTAAAATGTTAAAACTGACTAACCTTCCCTTTAATTTCTCTAAAGATTCAGGCTTCCTGCTCATTCCCTGTAGTCATGGCAACGCTGTGTCTGACATCAGCTCTTCAAATTAGTATTTTCTGCCCGCTGATGCCGCAGCATTTGTATGGTCACTTGTTTGGTGTACAATGGGTCTCGACAGTACAGTTACCTTGATTAAATGCACCACCAAATAAGGAGTAAGCCCTACTGTTTGAATTGATGTTTGAAGCATAAGAGGGTTTAATGCTTTTTCTCTTTATCCATTTTGCTTTTCAGTTCAGCCTACAGTTATGTGGTCAAATGCTTTTGCTTATTATTTCCTTCGGAGAGACAAATCAGTCTTTTCCTGCAAGTTTGTCAGCTACAGGCTACAATAAAGAGCAATTAACCTTCTGTGACCTACTGGGGAAAAATAATGCAATAATGATTTTTCCTGCATAAATGAATTTAAATGATTAGATGTTTATTTTGTTAACTCCAAATTAGACCCCATACCAGTGGTATGCAAGCATGCTTTATGTAAAGCTCGGACAACCTCAAGGGCTCTAAAATTATAAAGTGGGATATCGTGTGTTGAGATGTTTTCTTTATGACAACGTCAATTAAGGAAGCAAGTTCACAAATGATCTGGTTTGGTGTTTCATTCACGGTTAACATCTCATATTTGCTGGCCACCTGGTCTGTGGATAAAGCTGTACTCCTTTGTTAACCGATTGGTGATTGCCGTGGGTCATTGTTGGTTGTCTGTAAACACGCAGGTTAATGCATCTGTGTTGGTGGTGTCGGCTTTGTGCCACACAATCAGAGCTGGGCTGCAGCACTCAAAAGCTCTCCATTTGAACAGGCACTCCAGCACTGCGCATCACAATGCCACTGCATAATTCTCCTTCAGAGCATCAGCAGGCTGCGCTTCATTTCCCTGCCCTCTGACTGAAGGCACGCCACCAGGAACACTTCTTACCACGAACACAGTGTGGAGGAGAAGCCATTTCCTCTCTCTTCTCTTGTGAGCACAAGTAATGAGGTTGCCGTCATGAAGGACAAGTCTTTTTTGGCTAAAATTGCATGAAACATTGCATTCCTAATGCAGAAGGACAGTGTCAGTTATTATTTATTATATACACACACACACACACACACACACACACACACACACACACACACACACACACACGTAAACTGAAGCACTTTGCTAGTCGGTTATTCAGCTCTAACTGTAATATCCCATCTCTCATACTTCAGTATTACTCATTATTTGTTGATAAATCTTTAAATGTCTGATTAATGCTTAATAAATGTGTATACGTGTTCATAATGTTGGTATATAAAATAAATAAATAGTCTTTAAAATATTTTGTCTAGCAAAATTACGTCATTTTAGTCGAGTAAATAAATAATTGATTAATATATGAAATGATGAAATATTGACTAAACTAACTTGTCACTTTTGTTAGAGGACAAGCAAGTATGCGCTAAAAAATGTCATGCTATACAGTAACCTTAACTTATACTGTAAGTTTAGGTTAATTGTAACATCTGTACTCTTAGTTAGTTACTCCCCAACACTGGATTTTATTTTACATAAGGGTATAGAAACCATTATCTGTCCCACCAAGATTTCGCGATAATTTTTGGGCGATAATTTTTTTAAACCACTAAAAATTAAATAATTTTCAGATATTGGTGAAAAATTTGCAATGTTTTTTATTTTTTATTTATTAGGATGCCACACTTACCATATTATATGTTATGAATAATGTTTTATGTTTTCCCTGTTGCTGTTGTTGTTGTTGGATTAACATTAATGACAGACAGGAGCTGGTAGGCTATTAGGTTGCTTTTACTTTAAGACCAACTAGGCACAGATCCAATGCTGACACGCATCCCAAACTTGTTCACTCAAGACATAACCGACAAAACTGACATTTTGGCATAATTATGTGTGTATTTGATCATTTAGGGGCAATAAGCCTAGAAATAGAACACATTTCGGTATACTCGCACGAGCACTGACAGGCAGCAAACGCATGCACAGAATCTAGAGCCAGTCTGACATCAGTGAGTGTGTCAGTACTGCATTGAGTTCTTGTAGTATACAGCTTTTATTAACTCTTTTTTTTTTAGTGCTATCAAGCATATCATACCTTTTATTTGGTCATTCATCCATCTTGAGTAATCGCTTCGCTCGGTCCTTGCCACTTATGCGAGACGGCAGGTGAGAAACATTCGCTTTCGTTGTTTCACACAGACCACATTCTGTGCATGCACGACTTCTTTATCCTTGTGAAAATAATGCATTACAGCTTTAAATAAATTAGGGATAATTCAATTTAGATAATATATATTTTTGTTATTAAAATTATTTTTGCAATTATTTTGTGGTAAAATGACAAATTATGCAGGATTGCAAAAAATTCAACATTTTGTTGATTTTGCGTTGTATTCAGCGATCTCAGAATCATGTAAAACTGGAGGAACTGCATTATATTAGCACTTGTGAAATAGTGATTTAGTGAGTTCATTCAGTGAAGGATTCGTCATTCTCAAACCGAGTCTCTTTCAATGATTCTTTAAAACAACCTTTTCATAAGAATCATACTCTTGTTTATCGGACTTCATGCTTTATACTTGTTTTTTGCATGCAACTCGTGAGGACCACTGGATAGAAAGATGTATTTGTTTCTGTGTACTGTAGGAATCACTGACCCATGCCTTTGTGTGTCCCTCTTTCTTCAAATTGTTGATATTTCTATGCCTTTACAGTGTTTTAGATCTGAGGATTGTCACAAGGATATTAACAGTGTGAGTACAATGAGTCTCTCGATGTGGAGCGATCGTTCTGCTGGAAAGAGGCAGGACATTGTTGTCACAAGACTCCAAATAATGTGAGTCTCAGAACAGACTTTAATATGACCATGTCACTCAGCCGTCCACCCTTTCCTCTGCTCCGTGTCCAAGAGCAGTCAGCCCATTACTCTGAGCATTATGGGTCGGAGCAGATGGGTGCGTATATGGGCCTTGAGCGAGAGGAGTATTTTACGTTTGGACCCCTTGTCTCATAGAATGACCAGAACATGTTCTAGAGTCGCCATTTCCCCGTCCGAAGCCGCAGCATCATTAAGTCCCGCCAGAGAAACAAGGCTCTATCAGACATCTCACTGATTTAATGCATGGGGATCCGTTGTATGTATATCATTGCTCGCAAAACATTTCTCTCTTCTCGCTGGATGTTTAATGGCCTCAGCCATGGCACCGGTCGTAATGACAAATAAATGGAAGCGGTATGAGCATTTAGGGTGAGGCTTAGGCTCAAAAATGGGATTTCTGTTCTGTGGTAGTCTAAGTAATAACATGTCGCCAGCAGAGCAATGGATCAACGGCACGTTAGCTGTCAGCAAGAAAGAGGAACTTACAAGTCCTGGGTTACTCGGGGTCTCTGCAATGCATCTCTTTGTGGCAGCTGGGAAGATAATTCAGTTGTGTTCACAACTCTTGGCACCTTCAGCCTTAAAGGTACTCTAGAAATCGCCTTCCCTGAAAATAATTAATGTATGAACATATTAATCATGGACTTATCCACTGGCTGCATTTCATTTTATCACGTTTGTTTAAATTACCACTTCAGAGGAAGAGATTTTAGTCTGAAGGGCAGTTTTTCAGGCCATGGGACTGCTTTAGGAAAGTACTTCGAAGAATGGGCTTCTGGGAAAGGGACCTAGATGGCGTTCCACTTAGAGGAACTCTTGAGGGCCAAACCCAGGCTGGCCTTTTATCCCGGCCTGATGCTGTACCAAGTGCCACATCACCACAATTATCCAAAATGGCAGTAATTATCCCCGCCTCCCCTCCCTGGCTCTCCAGAGGAGACATCCTGGGGAGAATGGAGGACCTCGGGCCAAGAAATAATTAACTTGATAATGGCCTTCCTTTCCACAGCCATCCTTCTCGCTCTGTCTCTTTCCACATTTCCACCAATTACAAAGATATATTGTTTTAAGCCTTCTTCATAACAGTATACTAATAGCTCTCCTTGCAGTTTGTTTGTATACAGTGTCGTTCATCTTCATGTGGGAACCTTTGAACATTTCTGAGTCTGAAAATACCTTGATGTCACTGCGATGTAACTTCCTTGATGCTCATCACAGCCTCGAGCACACCTTCCTCAAGAGGTGATGGATTGTGGAATTTTAAAAAATGTATTTAGCCATTTTTCATCCCTTAACCAAGCCATTGTATAAGATCCGTTCCATAAAAAAAAAAGCCCCCCTGATATCCGCAAACCACTAATAATGGTTCAGTGCACTCAAAACAAAATGGCTTTTACAGTTCACAAGCAATCTGGGCTGATCCAGAGATGTTTAGTTTCCAGTCTTCTGGAAAAGCATGGCAGTTATTCAACACTAGTCTTGGCACAGCCCCCTCAAGCACTACTATTTACCACCAAAGTTCACGAGTGTGTCATGTTTGTGCTTATGCTGCTACATTACATGTGGTGGGTTTGATTCACTCAGTAGAGCCAGGTTTTTGCCAACATGCAGAGATAAAGACAAAGGTCAATACGTATTTTAAAATATCAGAATATATTTGAACTTTTTGTAAGGCAAGGTTAGTGTAAGTAGTAAAATGGCACATGGTGCAACTCCCCCAAAAATGTAATGAAATTGTAAATTAATTTAATAATTCAATAGATTTTTTAAAACAATACTTTTACCTTGAAAACATATTTTAAAACATTTGTATAAAAAGTGATTAAGATGAGTAAACTTGCATGTATTTAAGGTGTATGGAAATATGTTTCAATTTTGAGTCATTAAATGAAAAAAAAATCCTGAAAATGGCATGGAATTTTAACAAAACCATTACGTATGAGTACATTTGGCGCCTGTGTTTTAAACTTGTTTTGTTTATCTTGGAAATTCTTATTTGTCATTGACACATAAACCAATTTCTAGATCATAGCTTTACACATCTAGGGCCCTATTTTAACGATCTGAAACGCAAGTGTCAAAGCGCAAAGCGCAAGTAACTTTGTGGGCGGGTCTCGGCGCTGTTGCTATTTTCCCGGCGGGATAAATGACTCTTGCGCCCGGCGCAAATCTAAAATGGGTTGGTCTGAAGTAGCTTCATTATTCATAGGTGTGGTTTGGGCGTAACGTGAAATAAACCAATCAGAGCGTCATCTCACATTCCCTTTAAGAGCAGATGCGCTTTTTCCATAGCGGATTGCTATTGTAACGGCGGATTTGCCAGGCGCGCTCCAGCAGCGGTTCACAGCCAAGGAGAGCAACGCTCTCGTCACGGCCGTAAAAGAGAGAAGTTACATTGAAATGGAGAAACCCACCCAAATTAACTTCGGTTAATTTGGGTAAATGTGTAAGCTAGATGTATGCTTTTATAATAAATTGTTTATCTATCTATCTATCTATCTATCTATCTATCTATCTATCTATCTATCTATCTATCTATCTATCTATCTATCTATCTATCTATCTATCTATCTATCTATCTATCTATCGTAATAATGTATGATTTGCAAAAATGAAAACTGCTGCTTCTGTGTAGATGAGAGAATCAAAGTGCGCGTTGTGCACACGCTACATTGATTATGGCCAAGCATGCGCCCTTAAAATAGCATATGAATAACATGCGCAACGCGCCACTGACTTTAAACTATTTTTTCCTGGTTAGTGGCGCAATTGTTTTCTAAACCTGCAAAATAGCAAGAAGGAACGTTTGCGCCGGAACACGCCTCCTCTTTGCGCTGATCCGCCCCCGGGAGCGCAAGTGTATTTCTTAGTTAACCGACGTGCTTCTGTGGAGGGAAAAGTCCGCTTTGCGCGGGTGCAAAATAGGAATGATACATGCGTCGGTGTACAAAGTCACTTGCGCTGGGTGCAAGATAGGGCCCATAGTCTGTGATTAGTTATGTAGTTCACCAGCATAACTGAAAACTTTGAAATGTACGCTTGATGACTAGCTTTGGTCTTGTGGTGTGCTCTTGGTGTTAGTCAATCAATGCGCTCCCTCAGCTACTCCAGCGTGCACAAATGTTACAAATCCAGGGTACTTGGTTCAGTTTCATGCGACACAAAGGTGTGAACATCTCAAGCAAAAATTCCCACAGCAAGCATGGTGCTGGTTTGCAGTCACAAATGTCCAAAAGCCCAAGCCACTTGTCCAGGGGTCTTAAAAATCGAGGTGAATTTATGCGCGTGAGTGGAGCTCGATGGATCCCTGAGCCCGGTGAAGGGGAACAAATGCACAGGACTGTTTTTTCCCCTCATGCCTGTGTGCTCTAAATGCAATGGGAGATAAAGACCTTGGCTTTTGGACAGGAACATTGAACATGACCCTCATCGTAGGCCCTTTGATCTCTGTACTGTCCTTGCTGCACCTGGACATAAGGTAAGACTCTTAAGGAATTAATAATAGAATGGACTAAACTATATAGCCTTATTTTACGATAAACATCAAAGATAAACTGCACAAATATCTATGAAAAAGAGTCCATTATAGTAGTGCAATGAATAATAGCCTTATTTTGAAACTGCATCCATTTGGTTCCTGCTTTGGAGGGAGAGTGACAGTCAGCATCTGCACGGCTGCCATGCTGATCTCTTTCTGCTGTATGCTTTTAAACAATGAAATTGGACATAATGGCAGCATTGATTTGATTTCTCCTGCTGAACTCTTGATTTGCAATTCTGGGAGTTTGAAAAGGTCATAGGGCATCCATCCGAAGGGGCTTGGCATTCTTGGATAATCACTTTTAGCACTATGATTATGATATTAAGCAGTATCGCATTAACATATTCATTTATAATTCTCTTATTTAGCTATTTTGTAGCTCCAAAGACTTTATGTATAAAGACGGCGCACTCATATTACTATGAATGGAAGAAAGTGCAACACAGTATGGCGGAATAAGTCCCGCCTTCAAAATAGAAAAGCAAAATAAAAGACCCAATATGTAGTCATCTCGTGGCTGCAGCTGCTGTTAGAAGCTCCGGTTTCTATAGAAACAGTCCATTCTATATGAGACCTGCGCTTATGACTGCACATGCACATTGGCTAAAATGCCTTTTTTTGTCATGATTTGAGCATTTAGGAACAAAATTTATGAGACAGTTGTTGTCACCAAGTAAATGTATTCGGAAACTTGGTGAACAGCTTTGGAAAATGTGATGTTTCCTCATTTAAAATGATGGGAGCTGTACATGCATAAATAAATCCATGTGTTAGAAAGCTAGGCTATATCACTGTTCCCATTCAGACTGACCCACCTAAAAATACACCCTTTATGTTGTTTTATTTATTTTAAGGCATAATGCACACCTCGTGTAATAATATAAAATACTGGCTGTAATGTTCTGTAAAACACTTCATGCACTTCGGTCACTGTAATATTTCACTAAGCACTTACAGTAGGCTATATGATAAATATTTAGCCAAGATTAAATGTCATAATACTATATTACTATTACTGTTATTAGTAGTAGTTTATTTCATTATTTTATCTTCATTTACAAGTAAAAACATCACAATTACAGTCTTACTGAGCAATGTTGCAAACTGCCCCTTTTTGCCGCCTGGTGGTGATTTCACAAACGAGTGTCACATGTGAAGGTGTTGTATATCGGTCTCACGGCAGCGGTACACGTGGCGGTAATAGGCAATTTGGTTGACTACCTACTGGATCTTATTGCAATGAATGCTGCATTTTCAAGATGGTGTCAAGTAAAAAAAAAAATCTGTTTTTAAATGCAAGAACACATCCTGTGTGCACATTTTAACTGATCTAACTGCAAGGTTCTTTCCACTAGGCTATCGTCACAAATCCAAATAAGGTGTGATTTCTAATAAACATTTGCATTATTTGTGCATGTGGTATTTTAATGATAAAACCTGCATCTTATTCGCTTATTTATTACATAAATGTTATGTAAGCTATTTATTTTACTTCATAATAGCTGTGTCCCTATATAGTGCATGGTGTGGCACTCACAATATAATGAATAGTAAACAAGTGAGTTATTTCGTACACAGTAAATTTCCGCTGACCAATCACATATATTTAGACTAATATTTAAGGGGAAATAAAACATTTTATGGAGCAATAAATGCCATTTTGTTAGTTCTGTTAGCTATCATTTACATACTTAAATCACTCATCATACAAAATACAATATTTACAATAATCACCTGAGAGATGCTAAATGTTTGTGTTGGCACATTCCACATAACTCTTTTGTGTATGGAAAATGTCCTTACATAAAGTTAGCTGTTTTTCACATCCTTTAGAAAAAAAAAAATCCTTAATGCTTAATGGAAAATGTAATATTTTCTCCAAACACTCTTTCAGCAGCCCTCACCACAAAACCCATTTGTGCTGGAAGCACATGTATTTGTGTAAACCTTTAACCTATGAACGTCGAACCACAGACTGTTATCTTTGTCTATTTTTTTATTCCAGAAAGTGGTTTTAAGAACAATAGAAAAGCGGGGAGTAAAAAGCATGTTCAAATTGAACTCCATAACATGAAAAGGTTTAGGATAAGTATTTCGTGAACATTGATAAGATAACAGTTCAATAAAAGACTGTTACTTAGAATCAGCAGAGGGAGATAGGGTCAGTGATTGAAGAAAGAAAATGTAATATGGGACGTCATCAACACTGCAGACTAATGAATGGAAGATGACAAAACTGTTTTCTAATTGATTTCTTCTTTCTTTATTTGTATGTGCATGCACTTTGGGTCATTTTTTTTGCGTGTCATTAAGCCTCTTTATTAGGATCGAACTCCATGAGACATACTGCTCCTCATTTGCTCTCTCTCTCCATCTCCATCTCTTTCTCATTCCTAAAGTCTTCAGGTTGCATACTTGGGTGCAGTAATTTGCCATTGACTGGCGACAGGTGCAGCTGCTGCCGTTGCCACTGTTAACAAGCCGTTTCATCATGGTTAGCTTGCCGTGATTATCCCTTGTTGTTGCCACAATACCTTGGGTGGCCATTTTATGATGCTGAAGATGTCAGAGGAAATAGTTCCATTAATAATCCTTAGCCTACTGTCCTTTCCGAGTCATTTGCTTCTGCAATTGCAAAGATATGTGCCCTCTTCTATTTCTTTTCCACCCCATCAGATTAGAGCAGCATGATTCCTGATAAATTGAGAATCCCGTGTTTTTTTCACGATTCTGAACAGACAACTGAACAAAATAACATGTCATTTACTAGAGGTTCTGAATTTTTAAAAATTTTTATTGTTGCTCTCTGTTTAAAAATGTTTAATAAATTTGAATGAATTATTAAAAAAAAAAATTTGAATGACTAATTCAATTACTCACTCATAAAGACTTAAACTAATCTTAAATTAAGCCAGGATAAGGCATTAGTTCAATTAGGGCATTTAAGTAGCTTTTACAAACATGTCTTCGAAAAAAAACATTACTGGTGTGCATCTTAAGAAATGTCAGTGCAAGTTGCTTTCTGTTAAAACGGCTCAAACCTGCATCTTAGTCTTGGAATAGGCTTAAATCTTGTCTGTGAATCCCAGGGCAATTTTTCATTACTGGAATAATCAGCGTTTTTGAACGAATCTCTTAAAGAAACAATATGTAATTTTTTTCGGCGCTAGGGGTCGCTAACCTCTTACAATAACAAAGGCGTAGGTTGATGACGCAAAATTTCCTGCGGAATTTCCCGCGAGCCTCGTGGATATTAAGGAATAAGGACATTTCATTTCACCAAACTACCCGCAAGTGCTGAATTAATACTCACACAGGTTAGTTTATTAGACAAATTAAACTTGTGAGGTAACGCAGCACTGTTTCTACACTATCACACTAAACTGCATTTGAGTGTATTGAAAGTTATAATGTTATTCTATGTGTTAGTTTGGCTGTATGAAACTAGCAGTAAGCTAGATCAACATTAGAATAACATACTGATCATATTCTAACATTTCATCATGTTGAGCTGTATAACATTGATTAGTTTTATGTACATTTGCTCACCTGTCTAATAAAGTACATGTAAGAGCTCTGTCAAGTCGAAGTTAGTTGCAGACGTGGAGCTCTCGGCATCTCGAAAACGCCACGCTGATGATCCTTGCTTTAGTTCTCCTTTTTTTCCCAAAGTCTGCTTGCCATGATCCATAATGTTTGAACGAAACAACAACAACAGCGTGAGCGTGCCGCTAAACATAACGCTGTTGTCCACGTCTGTCGCCATGGTTACTATGGCAGTATGAGCGGAAACCAGGGATAACGCGGATATTACGTCAGTGACAGGCGACAAGTGAACAGGGATTCCGGGACGGCCAATTATTTAAAATAGGAATTTCTCTGAAATTAAAAATCTTTGGGAACTTTTGGGATATTGTAAGTACACAACTGCAGGAAAAATATCACACTATGCAAGTGATTTTGGGATATTTTATTATAAAATTCTTACATATTGTACCTTTAAATGAACGATTCAATGACAAATAACTGAACTTGTCGCCACCTAGTGTCGTAACAATGCAATTGATACAATCGTTATTTGAAGCGCCAAGTTACTTTCAAAAGGTGATTTGCTCAATTTTGATCACTACCGTAGACATCAATGTTTATAACCGAACTATAAACTTTTTAATAATTCCTCTGTGATAATTTCAATCTTTGTAGCACAGAAATAATGATACTGTGTGACTGAAAAGACTGTTCGTTAAACCGTTTCATACCTATACTGTGCATGACAACTTCTCTGGGTTAGCGGCAGCGGCAACGCAGGTTTGAATGTTCAGGTGAGACTTTGTCAAAGGTTAAAGACACAGGCGAATGGTTGTCATTTAGGAATAAGATCACATGGGTGTTTGAATTGAGATTGCGATGTTTTTACGATTAATTGGATAGCTCTACAACAGATATACACAGCAAATGAGCAAATCAAGCTAGTGAATGATCTGACGAAAACATGTTTGTTTGTGGTTTTGTTCATAGAGATGCAGTTAAATTACGTACTAATGCTTCCATAAATAACCAGTTCGTTATAGTGAGTATTTCCTGAGGGAACTAGTATCTCATAACATGGTTTTCCAGGAGTATATATTTGGTGTGTTCATAAGCATCCACTGAATCTACACATAATCGGTGCTTCAGAGCTTGGCTTTATACTTTTTCCTCCTCATCTACTGGAGGTCTAGAGTCTGGTCACAGGACAGACGGTGTGTCAACAGCAGTAAGTCTTGTGGTCACTGTGCTGGCCTGACTTACAATGCTAATGGCTTGAATGACAGGATTTTGGGCCTCAATCCTATAAACAAAGAATTGCCCTCTGCCATACTCCCATTGAGCAGCCTGCCCAAGAGAACCGTTTGATTACAAAACTGCAAAATTGACCCAGATAGTTAAAGGAATGTTCTAGGTTCAGCATTTGTGCCATACACCGAAAACCCACAGATTATTTTTTTTTTTTAACCCAGACACTTATAATGGAACTAAACAGAACAACCCACGTAAACCCTGACAGTATGATTTTGACCTTGACATTTAGCAGAGGGGGATTTTGCAAACATTAAGTGGTTTATTTCATGATATATAGCTTGACTGTACATTTTCGACATACTCATATACATTGGAAATGCATAAAAACATGTTCACGAAATTTTTATTTGAGTCTAAATGATTTGATCAGCTTACTTGAAACAAAATGTATATATATATATATATATATATATATATATATATATATATATATATATAAAAATAAATAATAATAATTTAAAAAACATTAGATGGAAAAATAAAAGACCAAAAAATGTTATTGTCACCTTGGCAGTAACTGAAGTTTTAGTTAAAGTTTACTAAAATTAAAATACAATAAATGAAAGCTAAATATTATATATAATATTAAATTATTTATTTTAAATCACTTTATATATATATATATATATATATATATATATATATATATATATATATATATATATATGGCATCATATTATTCTGTTGAAACCCAGAATACTAATCCACTGACTAAATCCACTGTTATGTTGTTAAAATGTTTTTACAAGTTATGTACAGTATACTTTTTTTTTTTTTTATAATGAATACATTCATTAAATTGTAGTGATGAGGTGGTGATGGCCAGTTGTTGTGAAGTCTGTCAGTCAGACAACAACTCTGTCAGATTCAAAATTAAGCCTTCGAACGTCACCTCTGAATACTGATTATGATTAATAGTCCTATGATTGTAGCAGCCAATCCATGCTATATATCTATCAATACCGGCCTCGCTTTCTCCTTCATTTAGCGTTCAAGTGTGTTCCCATGACAACATGGTCAAAGCCTGCTCGGCAGATCATGGATGTGCGCCTGATAAGGCAAACGACCACGTTGTGATTGTTGGTATTCAAAGGTGCCTTGATTTCAGTGCAGAATGTGTTTCAGTCACATGAGCACCACAATTTCTTGGTCAATTACCTCACATCGCATTCAGCTTGAATGTTCAGGAATGGTATTTGTATCTAGAGCTTCATTACAGACTGAATGATCACAGGTATGGTTGAAGACAACAGTCTTGGTCAGTAGGTTGAAATAAAGCATAAATTGTCTGTTGATGATGATGTGTCTAGTTAAATGTTGTCGCACCGATTCGTTTTTACAGTAGTCCTTAAGTGGTCGAGGCGCTTACCTGTTCATCACTTATTACAGCATATTTCACTCCTGACACACTACATCTGCTGTAATCACATCTTGTTGGAGATCAGACAATTTTTCATTTTTCTGCTTTGCCCTTATGCCTGGTACACATTGTACCATTTTGAGCTGTCCCAGACAAAAGATGACCAATCTTGGCAATTTCTGTGGTCGTGGCTCCTAAACTGAGGTCCTACGTGAGAGAGCTTCAGGTTTGTTGTTACGGTCTTAGGACCAAAGATAGCCAGCGATAATTTTCTGACAGAGTCAGAAATTTAGCATGATCATCTCACAGTGTGTTGTTACGACCTATGTCTACTGACCAGCCAATAAAAATGCCACATGAAATGGCGTATTGATCAACGCGACATGGCGTTAAAATGTTAAACTACTTACCTCAAGCTTCATTAGCAAAATTGGCATGCCAAGTTTGCCTCTTTTCCCTTGCCATGACCGTGTCCATATTGTCCTCTTTTGCTTCCTCCTCTTTTTTTCAGCACACATAAGAACCACAAAAGTGTGATTTATCTTGCTCTATTGGTTTTCCACTAGCGTATGCTGATGATGTTTTATTCTTCTACACTAACTTGCGTCGTAGCCTACGATTCAATAGGTGTCATCATCATACAGTCTACATGTCATGCCCAATTTTATTAGATCCATGTCGTACAGTGTGATTTTTATTTTATTTAATTTTTTAATGACTTTATGAGGTTGCAGAAATCACAGTCTGTAGCAGGCATTAGAATTTTCATTGCTACTGATGTCCAGAATTAAGTGAATATGAAGGAAATATGCAAATGAGATATTTTAAAAGCCTGCTGTTTTATTCAGCATTATGAACAGCATCACTTCAATCGACTCACCCTGCAGTGCCTCATCTCATATTCCTGCTCTTCATACGCCACAGTCTATTTTCAACACTTCTATTTCTGACGCTGAAGCTCACTGGCTAGTGAATACTACCAAGTGCGATGGGGTGTCAGAAATAGAGATGTACGTCTGTTGTATCATCATTGGTTGTGGGCCAGAAATATCCACCACATAAATGCTCTAATAAAGGCATACTGGAAACAGAAGCGTCATGCTAGATCAACCTGATGGGTCAGATTTTTTAACAGTAGATTCTGAATACAACGTTGGGAATGTGGGATGTGTTTAAACTGCACAATTATTTTTGGTTAAAAAAAACAGTGTTTGTCTGAAGTCTCTGAATTTGGCCAGTCCAATCGAGATGCTTTTTCAACACATTTGTTTTCAACTAAAAATCCAGTCATCATTTACACATTTTATGTTGCTCCAAACTTGTATAATCTTTCCTGCGGAGCACGATAGTGGTATTTATCAAAATATCAAAGCTTACTCATTTACACACTACAGAAATACAGTAGCCCCTGGTTTCACAGAAAAGGTTTAAGCCTAGTCCCAGACTAAAATGCATGTTTGAGCTGTTTTAACTGAAAGCAACTTGCATTGAGATATCTTAAAATATGTCACTGCCATTGTTTTGTCTCAAGATTTACACCAGTAATTTCTAAGTTAATTGTCCTAATTGAACTAAGGCCTAATCCTAGCTTAATCTAAGCCCTGTCTGTGAAACCGGGCTTGAATCTTAAAACTGAAATACGTTCTTAAATTGGTTAAAACTAATTCTTGACCGGGTCACTGTGTGTAGTGTTGAGACATTTCTGGTTACGACCAGGATTGAGTCAGGTCAAGCTGACTGCCGTTAATTGACCTTCGGAAGTATTTACTAGGGACTGAAATATCATTACCAACATCAGAAAATCAAATATAAAACAGTTAGGGGCTCACATCACAATCAATAGCCCTGCTACATCTTTTCTTTCCTTCAGCTCATCTACAGAGCCAAGAGCGTTGCCATAGTGATATGAAATAGGCGCATAGTGCCGCAGCAGTAGGGCTCTCCTGTACATCAGACCATGTTTTCACATTCAGAAATTCGAGGTCCATGTTTTCTTTCCTCCATTTACATTCTTCCATTACACCATATTATGAAAGAAACATGCATTGGATTTTTGATTATGCAATATGGTTGTACATGAAGAATATATCAGGAAAAAGCTCTCAAGATTGAAACCTGCTTTTTAAAGAATGAATTGAGAGCAGTTACACCTGCTGATGTCACTACGATTGACATTACTATTCTATGTACAGTATATTTATAAAACTTTCTGACTTAATTTTCCTTTTTCTTTCTTCAGTGCGACAATGCAAAGGGATTGCGGGCCTTCTTTGATGCAATCTGCTACGGTCCGAAACATTTGATGATCTTTGGAGGCGTGTGTCCATCAGTGACTTCAATCATTGCTGAATCGTTGGAGGGGTGGAACCTCGTGCAGGTTTGTGCAATAGCCAAGATCTGCTTCATAAAATCTGCAATGTGATTATTCATTTGCATATCATTAACAATTATTTTTTCCCCTCAAAATGCCATGTGCTACTCTGAGAGAGTTTACATACTTGAAGAATGCATGCCATATATTTGCGCTAATGATTTCCTCTGTGACTTAAATAAATGCTACTATCTTAAATCAAAAGGTTGGCAAAGCCAGGCCAGAAACGTAATCCCAGTGCTGATAAAAACTGGAAAAAATTAGTAAACTTCCCAGAGACCTCTGTCTTGAGCAGGCCCGCGGGGGTGTTTAGTGTGTTGATACTGTGATTTTAACAGGAAGTCAGCGTTCGGTTACTCTAAGCCTATCTCCCCCTCTTGTTTGCAATATCCAGTGATATCGCTAATCTGTGTATTAGCACATCACCGACAAAAGTAGTACACTAAGGTAGCCGTCGGCACACATGGCTCGAGGAAGTAATGTAGTTAAAATCTCTCTGATGTGAGGCATGGAGGACTATAAAAGAATTCCACTGAGGAATCTCCTCCGGGCTCCTACGCTTTCACTTTTGTGTTGGCATATGTGTGGTCAGCCTCTAAGCCAGCTGACATTTCACCAAGAGAACCTGGCAATTTTCCACAACTGTTCCACAAAGGTGGCCGGTTTCCATAAGAGGAACAGAAATTTGCGATAACGTACATTGTTCCAAGTAGAAAAAATGGCACACAAAAAGAATGGATTTAATATGTGATTTTAAAGCAAGGATGTCATTATTCTTGTGTTATAATATATATATATATATATATATATATATATATATATATATATATATATATATACTGTATATTATGGAAATTTTTCACCCTCTCTTACAATTAAACAGGCAGTTTTTTGGGCTTTTGCTGGGTCATGTTAACCAGCACCTTAGTGTTACCTCACTGTGACAGGGCATGCCAGATCTCTGGGTCACCATGATTTTGCCGAGTAAGACATGTTCCTGGATCAACATTCCTGTCTGGAAATTTAGTCCTTACCCTATCCCTACCCCTAAACCTAACTCAACCCATAATTTATCCCTAAAATCAGAGGTAAAATTAAATGTGAATAACATTGATGTAAAAGCACTAAACCCTGGTTGTAAGCCTAAACTTGACATGAACTGTAAACTTGTCTCTAAAATGTGATTGGCTGATTGGAATGTTGTTCAAGGATGAACAAAGATGTTGATCCAGGAACATGTTTCATTTGGTGAGATCACGTTCACCAAATGATCACCGACCAGGTGCGGTTGGCGCTTAAATGTGGATTGATTTGATGGCAGAAAATTTCAGATGTTCTGAATGAGTTTTTTGTGCAGCTTAGATTCATCTCAGGAGTTGAAGTTTGGAGTTATTTTTCCTAGTGTTCAAACTCCTTTATCTCAAAAGAGTAAGGATAGACTGATTACTTATGATATGATCACTTTAATGTTCATGTGGATCAATTAGTGTAATAAAACAGAATTTATTTGTGTGTAAAAATTGTACATCAAGGGGCTCAGATTTTGTCACTAGGGCAGTACCCATAAAGGGACAACTTTTTATCTTATGTACCCTTGAAAAGTTCAATACCTTAAAGGGTACAACTCTGATGCACTAATATGCATCTTTTAGGGGTAGATAAGGTTGTTCTAATTAAAAGGAATGATTTTTGCTCAGTTAATGGAAATATCATAAAATGGAAAATAAACATTGCCATTTCTCTAATTAATGTATTTGTGATCTTAGACTGGTCTTGCCTTACTGAGGATAATCTTACAGAAGTCCTAATTTGTGGACTAATCTCCCATTAACCCCAGATGAATAGATCTCTAATTAGCCAGGGTGATGGGAAGCGAACACATCCACAATGGGATTAGCGGTGACACGCCTCAGAAAGACTTTTATATGACAAAATTAAACAAACAAAGGGAAGTGAGGGGGCCTAATGTATGGGGTAATGAAATTCCAAAGGGCAAAGATGAAAACGGGACAGCAGGTCCAGGGGTCTGGGGTGAAGAAAAACAGTTTTATAGCAGCACTTCCATTTCCGTGCCCCTCCTCTTGGCGCACTATGGTATTATTAGGCGGGATGGAGAGCAGCAGAGGGGGGCCAGAACGCCGATGGCTGGAGATTTCTCTGTCACACCTGCTGATCCATTTCATAAGAGCGAAAGAGACTTAAGGAACATCGAGGAGACCTATTCTCCAGTTTATCAAAACCACATCTTTCATCTTCAACGCTAAGATTTTGTACCTTTATTTTGCATTTAAGCAATGTGTTTAATGAGAATGGGAAATGGTGGCTGGTTGATGGATTGTGTAATTATATTTAATGAAAACATAAGAGCCAAAAACTAGAGTGGCAGCTAACACGGTTGTGTTTTCACCAGTGAAATTTTACGCACGTGTTTGAACCTCCAGAGATGTGCCAACATGCAAACAGCCCTAGAGTAAACTTTTGACCTCAAGAGCCATTGAAAGCTGTTAGGATGTCAGTTTCCACAGGCATTCCTCTCCTGCGTACTGTGTAATTAAATAGTGCTGAGCTTTCTTTGTGCTTTTCGAATCATCACTTGGTATTCAGTGGTTCTGAATGACTCCTCTGTTATGAAGTGGGTTACATCAGTGCTTGCAATGTGCAGAGATATTAACATGACTCGAGTGCTTTGAATCAAATTGAATGTCACCCAGACTGTGAGAGAATGATTATTTTGAGCTGAGACATTCCTTTCTCCCTAAGCGCTCGGGTGATATGTGCGATATGCATCTTTCATATAGCAGGGAAAACGATAAACATGGGAGAATGCCATTTTCTACTAATGTCTAATAGGAGGCCTTTTTGCTGGCTAGACTCACAGGTGCTGTTTGTGAAGTTATTATACTTTTGAAGTAGGCCCCATTCTAGCTCTGATGAAGGTAACATTGCTCACAACATCATAATAAAAGTGATTAGATGAGATTAAGCATATTGCATGCATTGATATGCAATGCCAAGATGCAATTAGACATTTAGTTGCATAAGTTACTGCAAACCTCCCTAGGTAGAGAAATGAGCATACCTGCAGGAAAGAACAATCACAAATTAGATATGGTTAATGTCTTAGATGCTTCATCTCAAATGAAGAGCGAAAGGAGGCTTCTGCTGAAATTTCAAAAGAGATTACTAACACTAACAGGGATTCCATGCTCATATTTTTAACATTTCTTAACAAATGAATACATTTTTATTTGGCAAACAATGATGAAATATTCACTGAATAAATTCCTAGCTGCTCGTAAAAAAAAAAAAGAAAAAAAGTGACTTTGATTGCTAGCATTCGCATCTTGGATGGCATCATGTCTCAAACTGTGCTCAAAGCCAACCCTTTTGAAAAAGCAGTGTGCTTCATTGTAATGAATATGCACTTTTAGTGTACTTCAAATCTTAAAAGTAGGCCTATGTTTAAAAAAATACTGTACTTGCAGATAATATATGAATAAAAAAGGCCATTTAAGTGTACTTAAGGAGAGTACACTTTCATGAGTGTGTTTCTTAAAATATGAAAGGGTTAGTTCACCCAAAAATGAAAATTCTGTCAGTAATTACTCACCCTCATGTTGTTCCAAGCCCGTAAGACTTTCGTTCATCTTCGAACACAAATTAAGATATTTTTGATGAAATCTGAGAGCTGTCTCACTCCTCAATAGGCTTTTATGTTATCGAAACTTGCCGGCCCAGAAAACTTAGTAAAGACAATGTTTAAAATAGTCCAAGTGATTACAGTGGCTCAACCATAACTTTATCAAGCGATGAGAATACTTTTTGTGCGCCAAAAACAAACAAAAATAACGACTTTATTCAACTATTCATTTTCTTCTATGTGGGCCTCTGAGTTGTAGTGTAACAGCGCAGTGCTTCTGTGTTAGTATATTAATTTGTGTTCCGAAGATGAACGAAAGTCTTACCGGCTTGGAACAACATGAGGGTGAGTAATTACTGACAGAATTTACATTTTTTGGTGAACTAACCCTTTAACTTAAAATGTAATATTAAATAACACTAAAGTAAATATTATAATTAATATAATTAAGTACTTCACATGTACTGTAGTTCAACACATCAAAATAAGTACCTTTAATAAATAAATAAATAACAATGACAAAGTATTAGTAAAACATATTCATTTAAAATGTACTTTAGAGTAAAACTTTTAATTTGACATTATTACAAAAGTTCACATTAAAAGCATACTTAAGTGTGTTAAATGTACTAAATTACAAGTGTGTAATTACAAATATATTTAAATACATGACATACAAGTTTCAATAGAATATACATTAAAGTATGTTTTAGTGAACTATATTGGCAGTACATTACACTCAGTTCACACTTTTTAATATTCTTTTAAAGTACATTATTTTCATAATAAGTACTTTTCTTTCTTTTTTTGAAGTATGCTAACGTGTACTCCTTTTTCACAAGGGAAAAGTTTTTGAATAGATTTCCAAATAAACTTTATATTTTTATACTCATACTGTGTGTAAACAATTTCCTTTTTGTGTCATTTTTATTTCTCCTAAGAGATCTGAGATCTGAGACATTTGAGTTGATACTCAGTTAATGTATAAATGAGAACTCAGGGCAACCTATGTGCAATAAAATCTCAAATAAAGTAAAAAATCTCAAATAAAGAGAAAAATAAAATACTAAGGCCATCAAGGATTATAGTAAAACCAAAAAACTCTTTCTTGCATTTTCAACAGTGTCAAAACTACTTGAGGTAGGCCTACTTCTCATTTTTCATTGTTTGTATTGGGGCAGCCATTTTGTTGATGGAGTATGTTTCTCAGGGGATATTTTGGTAAAGACGACATGGAGGTGTTGCTGTCAAAAGTGTAATTATTTGGAGTAGGAGTTGTGGCTAAGCGGTTAGCATATTGCTCTCACATGTTTAACTGTGACGCTGATATGCAAATTTGAATCCTAGCTGATCCTATTTCCGCCTGTTCTCCTCATAAATTCTTGTTCTCTCCACTCTCCTATAGAATAATACTAAAGCAAAAAGTGAAGTTATTGCTAATGTCTGTCAGTGGCACTTGCTTGATTTGCTAGGCTGATAAATTCGTCATGCTTGCGTTGATGAAAATCTGTGCCATCACAGCCCAAAATTAGGCCAAGAGAAGTATAAATAGACTGTTTCTATGATTTAGAGATGCTTACATGGGCGTTTCCTCTTGCGCTTGCATTATTATTGGTATTGTTGAGATCCAAGCAGTATGTCTTTGAGCCTGTCAGCCTCTCATCTGCTCCCAGTCGAGCATGTGCCAGAACCAGACTGCTGTCGACGTGCTTCAGCAGACGCCATCTTCCTCTTTGACGTCAACTACAGGAGTGAGAAGAACAGCCAACTCCCAAAGCTGTTTACATATGGCCGCTTCCCAGACTGACAGAGAGAGGTTGGCACACAAAGTTAATGTAAGGCGTACAACTAAGGATGGGTGGATGCTGTATTGAGAGGATTGATCCTCACATTGGAAAATCGGTCTTTTAAAGTTGTGGTGTTTAATTTATGTAGCATGAAATTGAATGTGTATCATAAACTTTGAAGTGAAAAAGAGATGAAATGTGTTAGCAGTAGCTGAAGAGGACAGGAGTTGTTTCTCTTCCGCTCATGTGAACACAAGCAGAAATGCTCAAAGACACAAGCAGTCACGAACAGCACTCGACAGAGCATATTATGAAATATGTGCTAAATATATATTATTATTATATTATTTGTCTTTATTACATTATATATACTGTTATATTATATTTATATATTTATGATAATCATTTATTTGTTATAGATAAATAAAATAAAATAAAATTATTATTATATTTTTTATAAATTAAATTATATTTTTTCTGTAATTATTAAAAAAATTTAAAACAAAAGTTTCAAAAAGTTTGGGGTCAGAAATTAATAGTTTTATTCAGCAAGGGTGAATGAAATTGATCTAAATGACAGTAAAGACATTTGTAATTTAACAGAAGATTTCTAATATATGCTGTTCTTTTGAACTTTGGAAAAATGTGACAGTTCTTTCTGAAGGATCATGTGACACTGAAAACTGGAGTAATGATGCTGAAAATGCAGCTTTGCATCACAGGAATTAATTACTTTTGAAAATATATTCAAATAGAAAACAGTTATTTTAAATTGTAATAATATTTCATAATATTACTGTTTTTACTGTATTTTTGATCAAATAAATGCAGCCTTGGTGAGCAGAAGAGACTTTCAAATAAAAAAAAAATCTTACCGACCCCAAACTTTTGAATGTAACTGTAAAAGTCTAATCATTAATTATTCTTATTATATTTTTTAAAAAAGAATAATGGTTTTCAAATGTAGTTAAATGGCCATAATTACCTCTTTTATGTTCAGAAACAACAACAACAAACAAGAATTTAATTGAAGCATTGCTTGAGGAGATATTGGCCTTGATAGAACTTGGTATTGGATCACAAAGAAAATGAGAGCTATTGCCCACCCTTACCTAAAACCTTTTTTGTTTGTTTGTTTTCATTTTTAGAGTCTGGGAATATGCACAAATGACAGCTTTTTTGAGTATTAAAACTGGCAGGCCAGACAGACAATGTGTCATTGAGCATTTAGATTCTCTCTCTGAAGAATATTTACAAAAATGTCACCTGCCTTTTCACATTTGCTGGGAGCAGGAAATAAAAGAAGCCGGCAGTTTTGTAGAATAACCTGAATATTTCAGCTTCTCCAACCTTAATTCATTTAACTTGAAACAATGCAGGCAATAATCATTAGTCCATGCCAAACATGATGCCGGCTCAGTGTTGAACCAGTGAGATTCCTGCTCTCAGCACTGAGGAATTCAAATTGTGCACACGCACATATACACACCTCTCACATTTCGCTGTGGGTGTTGCCGTGATCGGTTTGTGGGTACCATCTGCCCTCAGATTTATGTAACAACTGATCCACAAGCAACTCTCACACATCCTGATTGTGACTCATGTCCCATGATGCCCCAGAATGGTACAGTATTAGTGAGAGGTTCACACTCTCCCTGCCCGCTCTGTTCATAGAGGCCTAATCGAAACGTGTAAGAGGAGGAAACGGAAACTAGGAAAGGAAAATACTGGCAGGAAAAGAAATCTCCAAGAAAGGAGCCAAAATGAGTCTTTCATCTATGGTTCCATACTGTACGTGATAATATTGTTGCTATTTAAAGAGGTCATGATTTGTGAAATCAAATCTTTTGACATATACATGCAGTAAGAGCAGGGCTCCAGACTAACTTTTTGCCTTGGTTGCACTGGTGCGCCTAACTTTTTTATTTAGGTGCACCAGCACAAAATTTGCGTGCACCCAAATTTTTCCTCGGCTCGCGTCACCTTTAACGCCACAATTTCAAGGTCACCTTTTTATCACGCTCTATATACATTCATATTATGTAAATGATTTTAAACAAGAATAAGGTGTAGGTAAATACTTTTTTTATTTGAAGCACAATTTTACTGTATATAAATATAAAAATCTTTTTTTTTAAATAAATTTTTTTTAAAGTGTTTCACTGAGCTGCCAAACAAACTATTTTGAGTCTCTAGCTCAGGCGCGGTATAGACTCTACCTCCGTCTCTGAGTCGGATGCCATCTCCGACGAAGGACCAGGGCTTGGCATCTTACCAGGGACTGGGGAGAATGGTGGCTGAAGTAGCTCCATGTCTGGGCTGTTGTCGGAGCATTGACCGGGGAGTAAAGGGTTTAACGGTATTCCTACTCTTACCGATACTGCTTATCGATCCGGTACTTTAACTGTATTCTTATCGGTTCTTTTTGTTTTATATATATATATATATATATATATATACTGTATATATATTAAACAAAGATAAACAATAGATAAACAAAAGATAAACAATTAAACAAAGATACACATTATATAGGCCTACACAGTGCTTTAATTTCAGTAAGGTCTACTAACATTACTCTTCAGGTATGGTCTTAAAAGAAATCGAATAAAGTAATCAAATGTAAAATAACACTGCGTAATTTTTCATAAATAGATTAATGCTTATTAAAGCTGAAGTTATTCTTTCAAGAGCTTTGTAGTGATTTTTCTCTTGTTGTCTGATTCGCAGTAATGGCGCAATCGTCCGCATGTTTACTAGACTGCGGCCCCTTTAAGACCGAGTGCAGATCTGCTACTGATCTGATGCACCATATTCTCCCAACTATTTCCATAACTACGTCCATTTAAGACATAAACTGTTTTTAGTGAATCTCCAAGCCGGTCATTTTGACATACTTTTGTGTACATTTGATCGTTTAGATGCGCACATGAAACCCAAAGTAGGCTATAATTTGCCTGTCTCGGTTTCGGTGCGCACGCAGCCTTGCGAACATCTCTTATGCAGATTTTTTTAATAGCTCTTTTAATTATTTAACGCGTCCCACAAGTTAGCAACAGTAACTAGACTGCATTTTACAACAATCACCGAGGTTTGAGTTTTAGGGAGAAATGACAGTGTAATGCTGCGAAGGGAAGAAGTTGCACTAGATAGAATGCGGCTATAGTTTTTAATGGTTTTACCTCGAGATATAATTTTTTATAATCTTTGGAAGCCGAAATCTAAAATAAAATCAGACTAATATCACAGACCTTAAGTGTAACTGCCGTGAGTGTTTTTGCTTCGGTGCTGTAAGCTCCGTCTTAGTCTCGTATTTCCTTGTTTTGAACCAGAATTTACTACAATTTCTAGTTGTTTATACTACTACTAAATACGGCTTGCCCAACATCGCTGGCTTCCGTTGCTACTAGCACAACACGGTAGTAATTCGCTAGCCTGCTAACGCGCCACCCGTGCGCTCAGCTATTTTTATTTATTTATTTGTCTCTCGCGCGCTCGCGCCTTTGAGTTCATAAAAGCTCAGGTGAGTAAGAATCACTCAACAAACACGGTGAGTAATGTCTTGTCCTGTTATTATCATGCGTCGCGTCTGAATGCGTTGTTGTTTTTGGAGCTCTATCGATTTGATTTATAATTCTTGATTTTTCTCGCTGCCTGCTGTGAGTGTGTTTGCTTCGGAGCTGTAAGCTCCGTCTTAGCCTCGTATTTCCTTGTTTTGAACCATCATTTACTACAATTTCTAGTTGTTTATATTACTACTAAATACAGCTTACCCAACCCTGACGCATAACACGCTAGTAATTCGCTAGCCTGTTAACGCGCCACCCTTGCGCTCAGCTATTTTTATTTATTTATTTTCTCTCGCGCCTTTGAGTTCATAAAAGCTCAGGTGAATAAGAAACACTCAACAAACACGGTGAATAATGTCTTGTCCTGTCATTATCATGCGTTGCGTCTGAATGCGTTGTTGTTTTTGGAGCTCTATCGATTTGATTTATAATTCTTGATTTTTCTCTTTAAACCCGCTTACAACGAACATTTTCTACTCTTCCTCACTGAGAAGCACTACTGCTCAAACCTCATTGTTACAACGCGGACTGTTGAGCAGACGCGTCTCAAGCCTATTAGTGATCCAACGCTGCATACTCTTAAAGGTTACGTCCGTGGATCACGGCTGAACGAGTCTTCTCCACACTCACTTATAAACAAACACTTTTTTTTCGCCTATCGTGCGTCTACTCTACACCCCTACCACTAAAAAACCTCATAGTTACAACGCGGACTGTTGAGCAGACGCGTCTCAAGCCTATTAGTGATCCAACGCTGCATACTCTTAAAGGTTACGTCCGTGGATCACGGCTGAACGCGTCTTCTCCACACTCATTTACAAACAAACTTATAATATAAATTAGTATTAATATTGATAGCATCACTGGTAGCTTCGTTGCTAACTCACTGTCCATCTGTTAAAATGGCGAATATATCAGATGTAAGTAGTCTACCGCTTGGTGCAGGTGAGGACACATTTGAGCTTCACGCACTGCAGTCTGAGCTGGAAGCTGTTGAGAAACAGATCCACAACCTTTTACTGAGACAGGCCGAGCTGAGAGACCGGTGTTTGGCTCTTGAAACATCACGCGCCGACGCACACAAATCAGTGTTTAACGTTACTAACCCGCTGACTCCGACCGCGTCTACTCCGTGCGTTCCTCAGCATCGGTCGCAATCAGCCATGGTCTCGTTCACTCCGGCTCCAACACGCCACCACGAAGCCTGGGTGGTTCCGCAGCGGAAGACGCGAGTCAGGTTTAGACCAAGACTTTCTCCGACCCTCCCGGTTTTCGAGTTATCGACACAAAACCGCTTCTCCCCTCTACGCGAAACAGAACGCGATGCTGTGATCATCGGCGATTCCATCGTTCGGCACGTACACGCTACGTTAGGTACAAGTAAGGTGCAAAGTCACTGCTTCCCTGGTGCTCGTGTTTCTGAAATCGCTGCTCGCGTTCCCGAGATCCTGAACGGTGACGAGCGCGTCGGAACTGTGGTCCTGCACGCGGGAGTGAACGACATCAGGCTGCGCCAGACGGAGATTCTGAAGAAAGACTTCAGGAATCTAATCGATACGGTACGCAGCACATCGCCTGAAACAACGATCATTGTGTCAGGACCGCTTCCCACGTACCGACTAGGGCATGAAAAATTCAGCAGATTATTTGCGCTAAATGAATGGTTAATGTCATGGTGCAATGAGCAGAAACTGCTCTTTGTAAATAATTGGAATCTGTTTTGGGAGCGTCCTAGGCTTTTCCGTGCTGATGGCTTACACCCAAGCAGATTCGGAGCGGATCTTCTGTCAGATAACATCTCCAAAATGTTAAATACCCTTTGACTAGTAACCAAAAGTCCAAATCATAGTCTCTGCTGCACCAATTCAACTGATATAAATACTAGTGTAGAACATTGCATAGAAACCGTGTCTATTCCTCGTTTAGTGAGATCAAATAATAAATCTAATGCAGGATCTTGGAAAAATCTAATTGTTATTAAAACAGAAAATGTTGCTATTAGTAAACAAAAACTATTTCTAAAGCTAGGTCTTCTAAACATTAGATCACTCACACCTAAGGCAGTTATTGTAAATGAAATAGTCACAGATAATAGCTTCGATGTACTTTGCCTTACTGAAACCTGGCTTAAACCAAATGATTATTTCGGTATTAATGAGTCTACTCCTCCTGGATACTGTTATAAGCATGAGCCCCGTCTGATTGGCCGTGGCGGAGGTGTTGCAACCATTTATAAAGATATTCTAAATGTTACTCAGAAAACGGGTTATAAGTTTATTTCATTTGAAGTACTTGTACTAAATGTTACGCTCTTAGATGTTAGAAAAACATCCCTATTATCTCTAGCCTTGGCTACCGTATATAGACCGCCAGGGCCTTACGCTGATTTCCTAAAAGAGTTTGCAGATTTTCTCTCAGACCTATTAGTCAATGTCGATAAAGCATTAATTGTTGGAGATTTTAACATACACGTAGATAATCCAAATGATGCGTTAGGAGCTGCGTTTACAGATTTATTAAATTCATTTGGGGTCAAGCAAAACGTCACCGGACCAACTCATCGTCTTAATCATACACTCGATTTAATTATATCACACGGAACCGATCCAACCGATATAGATATCATTCCACAAAGTGATGAAGTCACTGATCACTACATGGTAACTTGCATATTACGTACTGCTGTAATATGTCATGCGGCGTCGCGTTATCAACCAGGCAGAACAATCCTCCCATCCACCATAGATAATTTCTCAAATTGCTTATCTAATCTGTCTCAGCTGCTGCCTGAACCCAAACAAACAGATGAACTAGAAGAACTAACTAGCACTATGAGCACCATTCTCTCTAGAACATTGGATGTGGTTGCACCTATTAAATTAAAAAAGGTCAGAGAGAAAAATAAAGCACCATGGTATAACAATACTACGCATGTTTTAAAGAGAGAAACCCGTATTTTAGAGCGTAAATGGAAACAAACTAATTTAGAGGTCTTTAGAATCGCGTGGAAAGACAGTATGTCACGTTATAAAAAGGCCCTAAAAGCTGCCAGGGCTGAGCACCTCCGCAAACTAATAGAAAACAACCAAAACAATCCAAGGTTTCTATTTAACACCGTGGCTAGACTAACAAATAAACAGACGTCACCCGAACAAAATATCCCGTTACAGTTCAGTAGTAATGATTTCATGAACTACTTCACTGAGAAAATAGAAAGCATCAGAACCACAATTATAAACGTTCAATCTTCAATCGCGCCTTACAATTCAGCTTCAATTATCACCCCGAAAGAACAATTACAGTGCTTTACAACTATAGAACAAAAAGAGTTAAATAAACTTATCACTTCATCTAAAACAACAACATGTTTATTAGATCCTATACCAACTAAACTACTGAAAGAAGTGTTATCTGTAGTGGAAGAGCCTCTCCTCAATATTATTAACTCGTCTTTATCTTTAGGTCATGTTCCAAGAACATTTAAACTGGCAGTTATAAAACCTCTCATTAAGAAACCACAATTAGATCATAATAATCTAGCAAATTATAGACCCATTTCAAATCTTCCATTTATGTCTAAAATATTAGAAAAAGTGGTGTCCGCTCAACTGGGCTCTTTCTTGCAACAAAATGATATCTATGAAAAGTTTCAGTCTGGATTCAGACCGCATCATAGCACTGAAACTGCGCTCGTTAAAATCACAAATGATTTACTTTTAGCTTCTGACCAAGGCTGTATCTCAATACTAGTTTTACTTGATCTTAGTGCTGCGTTCGATACTATAGATCACACAATACTCTTAGATCGACTACAAAATTATACTGGTGTTCAAGGACAAGCACTAAGCTGGTTCAAATCATACCTATCTGACCGCTACCATTTTGTCTATTTAAATGGAGAAAAATCGATCATAACTCCAGTAAACTATGGAGTGCCGCAGGGATCTGTATTAGGCCCCCTGTTATTTTCAATATATATGATGCCACTTGGAAATATTATAAGGAAACATGGAATTAGTTTCCATTGTTATGCTGATGACACTCAAATATATATTTCATCACGGCCGGATGAAAACGCTACATTTTCCAAATTGACAGAGTGTGTTAAAGATATAAAAGATTGGATGACGCGTAATTTTCTTTTATTAAATCCAGACAAGACAGAGGTAATACTTATCGGTTCAAAAAAACCGCCCACAAAACCTCGCACAATACAACTTTAACATCATAGGATGTCCTGTTACTTTATCCTCTACAGTAAAAGACCTGGGTGTTATACTCGATTGCAACCTGTCTTTTGAAAATCATATTTCTTATGTTACAAAAACAGCCTTTTTCCACCTTAGAAACATTGCTAAGCTACGTAATATGCTATCAGTATCTGATGCAGAAAAGTTAGTTCATGCATTCATGACCTCGAGACTGGATTACTGTAATGCTTTATTAGCTGGTTGTCCTGCATCCTCAATAAACAAGCTACAGTTAGTCCAAAATGCCGCCGCTAGAGTTCTTACGAGATCAAGAAAATATGATCATATAACACCGATTTTATCATCACTGCATTGGTTACCTATAAAGTTCCGTATTAATTACAAGGTATTGCTACTGACTTATAAAGCCCTAAACGGCTTAGCTCCAGTCTATTTAACGGATCTTCTATCGCCCTATAATCCATCGCGCTCTTTGAGATCACTAAATTCAAGGCTTTTGGTCATACCTAGGATATCCAGAACCACCAAAGGAGGGAGAGCATTTTCACATTTGGCTCCAAAACTCTGGAATAGTCTTCCTGATACTGTTCGTTGCTCAGACTCGCTCTCCCAGTTTAAAACTAGATTAAAGTCGCATCTCTTCAGCCAGGCATTCATATAATCCTACAGTTCAAACTACAATCCGGCCTCTATCCAATGCCAGAGGAGAACTGGCCCCCGACTGAGCCTGGGTTCTCCCAAGGTTTTTTTTTCTCCATTAAGGCACCTGATGGAGTTTTAGGACACCATTAGGTCACTTGATGGAGTTTTTCGGTTCCTTGCCACTGTTGCCTTTGGCTTGCTCAGTTGGGGATATTTTGGGGATATTTAATTTAATTTTATCAATCAATAAATTCCTCTTGAAACAAACTTTGTTGTATTATTTTAATTTAATACTGTGAAGCTGCTTTGATGCAATCTGTATTGTGAAAAGCGCTATACAAATAAACTTGACTTGACTTGACTTGACTTGACTTAACCAGGCTACTTTTGAATGTTTAATTCTGTCCTCCGTCATCACTCATTAAGCGTGAGAGAAGAGTGTGAGTTCCCATGAGTGTGAGTTCCGTCAAAGGAGAACAAACGATTCGTTCGTGGAGAGGCAGCGGATGCGAGGACGTTAGGTGCACCGGTGCGACCTAGGAAAAATTTTGGTCGCAGCCTTACAAAATTTGGTCGCACTCTAGAGCCCTGAAGAGGTTATTGTACTATAAAAATATCCTGTAAGTTTCAGAACTCAAAACGTACTCATTGGTCCAAAAACAGCTTTAATTGAAACCAAGCTCAGAAAACGACTCGTTTGGGATTTTGTCACATTATTATGTCATAGTGCGATGAAAGACGATCTGTAGAAGATCAACGCATACTTCTACATCATTGCCTCTTTAGCCCCGCCCACCGATTCGCCCATGTCATGTACGAGACAGACACATAAACACAAGATTACTCCAGCAACAAAAGAGATGTCTCTGAGGATTACAAGAAGTTTTGAAGTGCCAAGCTGTGGAAAAACACATTCTTTGCATTGCATTTTTCATCTGTGTAACAACATATTTTTCATCATCAGAAGTTTTCAAAACAATTCCACACGTGTAATGCCAGGGACGTTGAGAATTATTAATTTTTTCAATTATTTTTTTATTAAATTATTAGTTACCCAGTCATAGCAGTGGGCATTTACTGTACTTTCAAGTCTTCTACATAGAAGTTTTTTTTTTTTTTTTTTTTGCCCTGTGGACTTTAAAAAAGCAAGTTTAATTTAATTAATTTCTCTACTAACAATATCCAACAGTGCATATGCAGTGGAGATTTCTGTCATTTTGTCACTTTTTAGCATTCCCACTGCTGATATTATGTAATGACATTCAGTGATCATTTTCTTGATTTTTTTCTTTTTAATCTTAAACAGTATATAATGCCATACTACTTTTTAATTATAATTTACAGTTTAAAATTGAAAGTGTGGGTCTGGACCAGGGGTAAAACTATAAAAATCTATAAAAATACATGCATAGGAAAAGTAGCAAAATTAAATAATAATGGCTTGAG
The DNA here is from genome assembly GCF_965113295.1 of Leuciscus leuciscus. Classification (NCBI taxonomy): domain Eukaryota; kingdom Metazoa; phylum Chordata; class Actinopteri; order Cypriniformes; family Leuciscidae; genus Leuciscus; species Leuciscus leuciscus. Next base: position 9,514,385 of record NC_138736.1, on the reverse strand, counting down.
AAAACTGCCCAAGGTTGAAGAAACATAGATGTTGTGCATGCCACTCTTCATTATTTAATGAATGGAAGATTTGGCATACAATTAAAGATCTTTGCCAACCAGTCTTGGAAGTGGTCTGCTCCAAAAGTGGACTGGCTTTGTCGATCAATTAGTCGTTAGTAGTGAATATTTCATTATCCACAAGTTATGTGCATTATAGATCATGTGGGCCAGAAAGGGTTTTTTATAGCACCATAAACCTTTCAAAGCATAATGTGTTGGAGCCCGCTTCCCTGTTTTTGAGAAATAATGGCTTCTCTTATAATTTAGAGCAACTACCATCACAGATGTCGATTTCTCTGTTGAACTAAAACTAAATGTAGGTCTGAAAAACGGCCTCTGCTGGGTATGAGAGAAAAATGTGTTTGACATCTCTGTGTTCACTTAGTTTGGACATGCTATTAAGACAACCGCTTTGTAATTCCTTAATCAGAAGCAGCCTTGATGCAACACTGTGCAAAATCAAATGAGAGGCCGAATGTGATCAAAAGTAGCGTTGAAGAATTATGAACAACCCGGCAATTCATATTGAACACTGTACAGCATCAGCTGTTCTGCTCTCACTCGGCTGATAAGCTCAGAACATGAGATGGTTCCTGTCCTCTCTCTCTCTCTTCCTTTCTTTTGCACCATCACTGTTTTTTTTCTTTTGGAAAAGTAAAGCTAGTTTAGCTGCAATTCCTCAGAGTGCCATAGTAAACTCCTAAATAAAACATGTGCTGGTGCTGTGTGCTGCTCAACTTACGTCAAACCCTTTCTTGTTCACTATTCATTTTTCATGGGCTCCAAGATGAAGTTAAAAAAAAATCACAGGCAAGGGTGTTCGGGGCCATTTGACGAGCATGACCATGAGTCTGTTAGTGTGGCAACCAAAACTACCTAAAACGGTTCATTTTACTAATCAACATGTGTCAAGTTGAGCCAAGTCCACTTCATTGTGGATATGTAGTGCTTGAATCTTGTCAAGCATGGAAAAACATCAAGTTATGAATATTAAATGAAAGTAAAACTTGCCAACTCTTGGCTCCTCAAACTCAAATGATGTCACTTCCTCTGACAGGTTCAAGTTGGTCAAGTTGTGTGAGCTGTGCTTCATACATCGCAACACTACAGCTTTTTTGCCTGGAAAATTTCACAGAAATGTGACCACACCATTAGTCTAAGTATGATTTTACTGGGTTGGAGCTTCTCTCAGGCTGTTCAATGATTCAGACCACAGGGATAGAAGAGATATGCTGAGGAAAGCCAATTAGTGTGCACTTTTACACTACGCACATCTCCCGCTCACAAACACAACAAGATTTTCTTCAGAGCCGCTGTACTGCTCTGACGAGCGCCTTTGCTTATTTTCTACGTTATTTATTGTTTTGTTATTTCTGCATGTTAAATGAATCGGCCTAATGGCTTAAAGACTGTTGTTAACATAACTTGCTGTTGTCTAACTAGTAATTTGTCGCTCACTAGTGAAAACAGGACTGAATACATGTTTTTGTGGAACAGGTCAGTGGAAGGTACAGAAAATATTTAGGGTAGTCATTGTTTGTCTACGTAGGAAGCATCGTAAACTAGTGTTTAGCGTACGTGTTCCAGGCGCTTTGCACTGTGGTGCAATGGAGAATTTAGTTTGAATCCGGTTTGAATCTGGACTGTGTAATAGTCCCAAAGATGCTGCCCTGTATTTGTTTTTCTTTAAACATCTCGTTTCCAGTGTTGTAGTCGTGACCGACTCAATCGAGTCAAAACCAGAAGAGGATCAAGTCCAAATTAAGACCGAGACCCAAAGAGGGGAAAATCCAAGTCAAGACCGAGTCCACATGCTCTTGAGACTCCTTTCACACAGCAATCCCGGTAAATTACTGTAAAATTGCCAGAATGACTTAGATATTGGTAACACAAATATGCTGTTGACACAAGCATTCAGTCTTTTTACCGGTAAGAGACCATTAACATATCAGCTCCAAAATATCGGTAAATTCTGTGATGTCAGTCATCGGAAGTGATTTTTAAACGCTGCGCCGTTGACTTCATCCGCCCACTTGAGGAGAAGCAATTTAGTTTCACTATCTGTTCAATTTGACAACTTTTTTTGACTTCTGAGTGAAAGGCATAAGAGGATGATCAAACAGAACGCGTTTTTGCTCTTAAAAACATGAATCGCACATAATAGTATTCAACTGCAGAGCCGCAGCGCTGATGAATGGAAAAAAAAGGCTGCGAGACATGGAGATGACAAGATGATCATATTGCGTAATTTGCGCATATCTTCATAGAAAAACAAAATAAACAAAATAAAAAAGCTTACTGTAAACAGCGCTGAGTAATCACGTCATCTCCATCAGAACTTTATACCAGACTTTTTACGTCAGCGCGTTCTGACCTCGTACGTGATCAAACCAGAAATCTTCATTCCACATTCACACAGAGTACATTACTGGTAATTTACTAGTAATCTTACAACTTCCCTTACTGGGAAATTGCCGAAACCAATTTACCGGTATTTTTGAAAAGTTCCTGTTCATACATGATCTCTTACTGGTAATTTACCAGTAAAGACTGTATGTGTGAAAGGGGCTTATGACTATGATCTTGGACTCGAGAGCCAAGAAGACCATGAAATATATGGTCTTGGCAGTGTTGTTATTGTCAACTAAAACTAAAACCTTGTCTTGTCAACTAACTGACATAAAATAAGTTTAATTAAATAAAACTGATAATAAAAATAAAGATAAATAGAAATAAAAGTTAGAATGACTAAAGCACATAACAAAATTACTAAAACTTAAAATAAAAATAAAATGAAAACTGAAAATCTTAAAATAAAATTTAAATGAAATAGATAAAAAGTACATAAATAATGCTAAAATAGCACTGGTTCCTGCACAATGACCAAGATGATGAAAATCAAGCCCAAATCCAAGTCCATATTTTGGTCCTGTCACGGACTTGACTCTTCTGGTTTCGACCTTCACTCAGACTGGAATTCGAAAAGGCATTACATTATGTAATTAACATGAGTTGCTAATGCCTTCATTTGAAGGTTTTACTGTGGCAATAGAACAAAGAATCAGAATAGACAGGAACGAGAAAGTGCTTGTGCACTGTACATATGTGAGCTGCACTGTATCTGCAGGCACAGATCTCTCTGTGAGTTTGCACTCAGTCTGAGAGCAGTGTGTCCAGTTTACACTCATTAGCCACATTAGCAGCCTCCCCGCTGTGCCGCCCTGCGCTCTGTTCTCAATACGACAGCGTTTACCCTAAACTACAGACATTGCTATCACACAAATGAGTATTATACATGACTGGTTATTGTGATGATTACATGGCCGCCTGTGCTCTGTAAAACAGCAGAAGGATGTACCACATTCAGTGTCAAATCAAAAGGCATTTCATATGAAAGCAATGGTTTTCAAGCCTTTTTCTCGAGGCCACTGATGATTGTCTGACTTTATTTAGATAATGTATTATTAAAATGTAAGTGCAGTAGACATGGATGAAAGATCCGGTCTCATACATTTTCAACCTTGTTCTAGTATTGGATTTTTTTTTCTGGCTTTGAGATTTTTTTTATTTAGGTCACATTTTCTGCACCACTTTGAAGAGCTGGGGTATGAATTATTTACTGGTGGAAAAAGGACTTTGAACAAGGAAATACCATGATGAAGGGATCCTGTGATTATTGCTTTTCCAAAAATAAATGTGCTTTAATTACACAAAATGGAATGTGTTTACTGTCATGTGATCTGTTATCCCTTTCTGGGCACAGTGCTTGTAGGCACGTCAGTTACAGTCTTTCATGTGTGTTATTTATATGATCACTTAAATTGCATGTATTTGTTTTTGAGGGCGTTTATTTGAAGAATAGTATAGGATGAAAAAAAATCTGGGGGGTCTACATATACATACTAAATAAAAATGGATTTGTAGTATACTTAGTATGAAATAAATGCATTTTAAATTAATTTTGGTATAGTTTTTTCACAAGGGTGTATATATATATACAGACCCTTTCCAAAAAATTTGAATATCATGGAAAAGTTGATTTATTTCCATAATTCCATTCAAAACATTAAACTTCCATAGATTATAGATTCAGGGCCCACAACTTAAACGATTTCAAGTATTTAGTTGTTTATTTGTACATAATTTGGGCTTCCATCTCATAAAACCCACGAAAACAGGATTTCAAAAAATTGGAATATTACATGAAATCACACAGTAATACCATGGTCATTGAACCAGGTTTTGGTTCTTTTGGCAGTGTAGGTGGGCAGGTACACCAGCCGATGACATGGCTCCCCAAACCAACACAGACTGTGGAAACGTCACACTGGACTTCCAGCATCTTGGATTGTGTGCCTCTCCATTCTTCCTCCAGACTCTGGGACCTTGGTTTCCAAATGAGATGCAAAATTTGCTCTCATCAGAAAAGAGGACTTTGGTCCACTGTGCTTTATTAAATCCAGAGTCAACGCAGCTGTCTACCAGGACATTTTCAGAGCACTTCATGCTGACTTCATTTTCCAGCAGGATTTGCACCTGCCCACACTGCCAAAAGAACCAAAACCTGGTTCAATGACCATGGTATTACTGTGTAATTACTGTGTGATTTCATGTAATATTCAAATTTTTTGAAATCCTGTTTTCGTGGGTTTTATGAGCTGGAAGCCCAAATTATGTACAAATAAACAACTAAATACTTGAAATCGTTTAAGTTGTGGGCCCTGAATCTATAATCTATGGAAGTTTAACGTTCTGAATGGAATTATGGAAATAAATAAACTTTTCCATGATATTCTCATTTTTTGGAAAGGATCTGTATATTAATATATATATATATATATATATATATATATATATATATATACACACACACACACACACACACACACACACACACACACACACACACACACACCCTTGTGAAAAAACCTACTTCTTTATTGCATAGCCTAATGCACATTTCTTAATATTAAGCTTTAAAATGTGTTTTAATATCACTATTAGTAAGGATAGTATGATCTCTCTGTATAATATCAGTATTTAAATGCAATATATTTCAAGTGTACCTAAAGTATACTTGCAATAGCTCCACTTTAGCACAATCCAAATTAGTTGTTCCAATTTAGCAGACTTTAAACCAATTTAGTAAACCATAAGTACAATTGCCGGGTATTTACATTAAGTACATAAATATGTAAATGTATTTGTAGTATACTTAGCATAAAATAAATGTATTTCAAATACATTTTTGTATATTTATTTTTCACTAGGGTACATCATAGTAAGTGTTTTTTGAAAATGTAAAAATGTAGAAAGTTTTCTGGGATGGGTAGGTTTAAGGGTAGGATTAGGGTTAGGAGATAGAATATACAGTTTGTACAGAACAAAAATCATTAGGCCTACAGTTGTAATCGAAATTATTCAACCCCCATTGCAAATCAGGTTTATTGGCAAAAGGTTGGTTGCAGCACGTACGCGAACCCAACAATATTACTGAACCTGAGGCCGTTGCTCATAAGGAATGGGATAAGTTTCCACAGAAACACTGCCAGAAGCTGGTGTCTGGTTCTACATCTCGTTTGCAGCAGATCATAACAGCAAAAGGGTGTACTAAGTACTAAAGATGAGTGCCATGAAGGGGTTGAATAATTTTGAGACGTCAGAAGTCATTAAAAGTTGCATTTTCAATAGAATTTGGGGAAACCATTTGAAACATATGTTGTGTTGAGCTATTTCAATTACTTTTGTTTAATTTGTTAATTGCAAACAGCAGAAAGTCTGTAAATTTTGCCAATAAACCTGATTTGCAATGGGGGTTGAATAATTTCGATTACAACTGTATGTCTATGGAATGTCCCCATAAAACCCAACATGTATGTGTATCTTTGTAACTATCTTTGATAGAGATTGCATTGTGTCAATGAATGTCCTTACAAAGATAGTACAAGAATGTGTGTGTGTGTATATGTACACACACACATACACACACACACACATATATACTCAAAAAATAAATCTATATATATATATATATTCTTTCTCTTTCTGAATCACGCAGAGAATATATTCAAATGACTAAGCTGGTGATGTAACACTGTAGACAGCACAAGGAGGAACATGTACAAGTCACAGCTTACTGTCAACATGCTGTGAATCAAAAAGAGAGAGAGAGACAAATAGAGATAGAAAAAAAGTGTTTTGTTTTAAAGCAACTACATTAAGACTCCAGCTCACCAGCAAGATACAATTAATTTAACACTGTTGTGCAAATTAGGGGCTCTGTAAGCATTCTCTGAGCATACGTTCAGTGCTTTATTAGAGCCTCTTCCTAAAAAAGAAACAGAGAAATGTTTTCATTGCAAATCAATCACTTTAGCTCTGTTTCAAAACCTAGTGAGCTGCCTACAGCCTTGCATAGACAGCTGCCTTCTAAGGCAGGATCCCAACAGTCATGGAACCTCATATGTGAATGATTTGGAACACTCTACATTAGCTTTGTGTGGAAGACATTATTCACAGTTGATTTCAGTAGAATTTGATGTTAGCATGTTGCTTAGCTAACAGGACAGTACATGAAACATATTTGGCAAAATACTTCACATTTTTTTAATACTTTTCGATCTCATTGAATATCATTGATTTATTTTTTGAGTGAGCACATCACAATGCATTCTGGGACTCCCTTCTCCGCCAATTATACATGTGATGCAGCCTTAGAATGACTAAAATAAGGTATTTGCATACTTATGATTAACTTTTGGAGTGACTTTAATGCCTTAAAGTCACCATGAAATCAAAATTGACTAATCTTTTTTTATATATATATATATATTTTATATTGCAGGATTTATTATAAAGGATTTATCTGTGCACATCACTATTTTTAATTCAAATTTGTATTTTTTTACTCAATCACTATTTTATTCTCTTTAATCAAGATAACACCCCCTCCCTCTTGCATCTACATCTCTTCTCTTCTTTGTTGACGTGTTTACTGGCGCAAGGGCGGGACAACCTGTCAATCACATGAGATCTGCCAATAGAAAACCACAACCATCCAATGATCCAATCAATTTTCGATAGACAAAATCAAGTCCCTCCCTACATTTGTTCTTGTTCGAGAAGTTACTTTACTCTGATATACGCCACAATAGGAAAGAAAAGACTATTGCAACTTCCATTTCATACCGACTTGTCTGTTCAAAATGTCTGTAGGAAGCAAACAAGGTTGCACTAGAGTAAATTTTATCTTGTCATCATGCACTGGAAGTCACCTTTTTTTCGTACAAATTTGTGCGCTGCTCTAGATAGCAGAGATGCATTTGCAACACTTAGGCTATACATTGCATTGTCTTGCAGCAAACAGATCCATTTTCACACCCTGTGGCCACTGGGCTACCGTGTCAGTAGATCTTTTAGCCGGAGCCTGTTACAGTGCGGGACGTGTTTGTGAAAAGGGCCCCAGATGGGTTTGGGCATATGACAATGTGTTGACTCATGTCTGCTGGGGAAACAGCGACCTGTGGTCATTGGAATGCATTGGCCTCATTCACGCTGCGGGTACTGGTGTCATCATTCACCTCTGAATGCCAGCACCACACAGTGCCAGGGCCGCCATCTGATGCAAGATTGGACTTTGAAGGTCAAAAGCTTCCCCCAAATTTGTTCCCAAATTTTGTTTCACACCCTACAGTGAGTTTAAGGATGTTTCTAAAACTGATCTTTTTAAGCAATGATTTTGAGAGAAAATAATCTTGCAATGTAACAATTTTAAGACTTTGAAGGTGTTGAAAGGGCAACAGTGTAATGTTATCTCATTAGTGTTCATGGATATGTACAGAACATTTTGCTAAATTTAGATACTGTGAAATACAAATCAACATATGCACAGCTTCTATGTGGTTTATTCATCTGTTCAAGTTCATAGAATACTGAATTCGTGGATTTCATAGGTGGATTTTATTGTATTTATAAAAATATTGTATAATTACAGATTTATTTAATGCACTAAATGCCTAATGAAGTTAATTTATTAAATTCTGACAAATCAGTATGTGCATTGTGTCTTACTTTTATGTCTTATTACTGGAGTTTATATATTTTATAATTATTAAATTCTACCTTTATAAAGGCAAAGAAATTACTTTTTTGTTAATTTTATAAATACAATACTGTTCAACAGTAAAAACATTGATATTGTGAAATATTTTTACAATTTAAAGTTACTGTTTTCTATTTTAATGTATTTCAAAACATAATTTATTCCTGTGATGGCAAAGCATCAGCATCATTACTCCAGTCTTCAGTGTCACATGACCCTTAGAAAAATCATTGATGATTTGATACTCAAGTAACATTTCTTAACAATGTTAAAAACAGTTGTGCTGCCTAATATTATTGTGGAGACAGTGATTAAAAAAAGCAAGATTCTTTGATGAATAGAAAGTCAATTTAATGCATCATTGCTGAATAAAAATATTAATTCCTTTCAAAAATAATAATTAAATATTTCTGACCCAAAACTTTTGAACAGTAGTTTATGTACTTTATACTTACTTACAACTGCAGATAGGTTTATGCTTTAGAAACTGTCCATATGTTGATACTGTACGTACTAGTGCCTATAGCCAAACATAAAACATGGCATAAGAATAATTACAAATACTAAAAAGCTAGAAAGTGCACATCAGGCGAATTGCCAAGGCAGATTGTGTCTGCTAAATATACATGGATCTATCCTCTGATGCAGAGCGACACAGCAGTGATGACCACAATATACTGGCAATTACTAATGACTTTCAGCCCACACACTCAACAGACTAATTCTAGATCCTTCTTTTCCTTCCATGACTACCCATTAGACTCACTGTAGAGGAGATTGAAGGAATGGACTCTTGGGAAAACAGGCAAGGCAAATGTCTTGATTGCAATAATAATAATAATAAAAAAATCTCTTTAAACTCTCATGCAAAAAACATCTCAGAAAATGAGAGGAAAACAAGCTGAGATTTAGTGAAGGGATGGACTTCAAAGTGCAGATCCATTACAATCCATTAAAAAAGTGCTTTTGCTGGATCGAAACCGAGGATCAATAAAAGCCTGTTAAATGTCTGACACAGCTCACTAATATCTGTAACATAAACTCCTATTCAGAGGAAGAGCGAGAGTGAGAAAAGGCAAAATTGTATTATAATGGAAGAGTCCACTCCACACCCTGAACACACACACACACACACACACACCTCTTAGCCTTCATGCTGTATCTGAATGTAAAACACACACACGTTCACAATTATCATGCTGGATTTTCACGGTGTAGCATCCGAGGCTAATACCTGCATGCTTTCCGCCTTTTCCCCCCGAGGGAATCAGGGTAGGAAATGCTGTGATGGGTTATTACCAGACGAAATTCACACTGTAAGACCTTGAATGGCACTATTTTCTCTTAATTTCATTGGCATTCTTTTCTGAGCAGATTTATTCTGCTTCTCAATGTGGTTCATAGCCATAAACGGTGAATGAAGTTCTCAGCTATGCAAACTACTGCATTTGTACTTTAATATTCTGTGCATGTATTGCATTGATGCTTTATGGGCCTAGAAAGTTTCAAATAAACAGTGTTCAGTGAACAGTACATGGAGAACGAGAAACATTACACGATATCTCATTTTAGAGAAAAAGATGCAATGTATTGATATTGTCTTGTGTAGTTTACGGCTGTCTTAATGGTCCATTTAGACTATGTTTGGAGACTATTTAATGGAACATTTAGCCCACCTCTCTGATGTGTCACTGAGGCTAATGATATACTTGTAGATCTTTATATGCTGTACATTTGCACTTCAGTCGACAGCATGTGGAAATGTTATCATCCTTAACTGTCACAGGCAAATGTTTTGCCTGGAATGACACATTTACCCCAGTGCATTTGAAATCTTATTTGTGAGGGCAGAACACTTGGGTCCGTCTTGACTCTGTGAAGTGCATCCGGGGTAACAGTCGGGAAAAAATAGACTCTCAAAAACAGTGTTTCGTTGAATTGTCATGCATTTACCTGAGCAGATTTTGCTTGATTTATTTTGCTTGTAAGTGTTCAGAAGGTTTCTATTGTCTGGCTATCAGGTAAATCCAAAAGTCATAATGGCTGATAAACATTTATCAAGCAAAAAGAAGATTCAGCAAAGTAAGCTTACATCCTGCCATGTCAATTTCTGTTACAATAGAAATATGTAATGGAGTGTAAATGTATCAGGTTAGAGTCACAAATTAGATCTTTTTAACTCTTTCCACGCCAGAGTATTTTTTTTTTAAGTTGCCATCCAGTGCCATAATTTTTTATTATATTCACAAAAATGTTATGGAACCCAGACTGTTTTGTTACATGAATATGTAAACAGTGAATATATTAAAAGAAAAAAATAGAGCCTCAGTTTTCAAATAAAAAGCTTCATGCACTATTATATCAACACTTGAATGTGGGAAAGTTTCATAAAGCAACATTTTGAACAAAAAGCTGAGAAAAATTGCATTTTTGTCAAAGACTACATCCAGATCGGATTCAGAACGAGGATCAAAACACAGATGGAGTCGATCGCTTCCATAAACACCCCCAAACCCTATAGCCAACCACTTCCTTGGTCGAGATGTCATTCAGTAACATAGGCCGATTTGATTTATATGCTGTTTATAGTTTGATGATCACGTTATTTCACATATGCATCTGCTTACATATGCCATCGCTTGTTTCTGCTTCTTTTTCGCCTGTGTTTTGATGCATAGATTCTGTACTCTTTCAGAAGATGTATAATAGCGCCCCCTACCATATAACAGAGAAAAAGCTGGAATATTCTGTCAATGGCGGAGAAAGAGTTAATGAGAAAATGTGACCAGAAGGCATGTGACACTCTCAATCATCTGCCGCTTATTTACACATAAGTCTCGAGAAAACACAAAAGCACTATGCCAAGAAAACACCAACTGTCAAAAAGAATTTGGATGAATTGCTGGAGCAGAGCTTAATGCTGTTGGAGGTATCACCATTCCACTGCTGTCCCACAGGGAAAGTGCTCAGGAAAGCAGTGTGACTAGAGAGAACACAATAGTGTCTCATATTACAATGCCTAAAATTAGGTTTCGACGGTTTTAGATCAAATGTGCCAGTTCTAATACACCAACAGCATGATTACACAGCTGTGTCGGTCCATGCGGTTTGAGCAGCAGTGATTGTGTTCACACCAGCTGTCACTCTTGTAGTGTTGACATAGTTGATGAAGATGAGATCTGATGGGAAGAGTCAGTAGTGGCGACCCTTTTGTGGTCAACATGAAATCAAAATGGACTCTGTTTACCTCCTTGCATGCTCCTGGTCTTATTGTGAACGTCTTTATAATTTTCCATCAAAAATCGCTCTGAAACAATATCCTGTTTCACTCTGAAATCACAAAATGGGATGCAAACACCATGTTGATTTTGACAGCATAATACTATCACAGGTTTGAATCACAGTTTTAGTAGAGCATGGCAATAGCAACACCAAGGGCAATGGGTTTGATTCCCTGGGAATGAAAAAAATGATAAAATGTGTACCTTAAATGGACTATGAAGCATTTGCCAAATGCATAAATGTGAATGAAAAATGAATTTTTTTTGCAACTGTGTTATTTTGAGCATTATAGTATTATTTTGAATTAGCTTTTTGATAGCACATTTATATATATATATATTTCTATTTAGTTCCATTTTATGTTTATTATAGTTTTAGTAATTTTAGTACTTCAACTTCAGCTTATTTATTTCAGTTGGTTGGCAGGGCAACATTTCTATTTTATGTTTTGTTTTTCTTGTTCTAGTTTGTTATATATATATATATATATATATATATATATATATATATATATATATATATATATATATATATGTAGCCTGGGCTGTGAAACAATTAATCGCATTTAATCGCATCCAAAATAAACGTTTTTACATAATATATGTGTGTTTACTGTGCATAATTATTTTGTATATATAAATACACACACATGCATGTATAAATTTAAGAAAAATTTGTTATTTATAAATAAAATATTTATATTTATTTTACGGAGAATTCACGGTATAAAATAATTAGATATTATTATTATTATTATTATTATTAAATAAAAATTTATAAAACTTATTTAAAAAATACAAGGCTTAAGTAATTTATTTTCCTTTGGTGGTACAGCCTGAGACATGCACAAGCCTGCAGCATTTTTGTTTTGCTTTTCCCTCCATTGCACCGAACTCGTACCGAACCGTGATGTCTGACTCTGAACCAAGGTATGAACTGAACCGTGACTTCTGTGTACCGTTCCACCCCTAATATACAGTATATATAAGCAACTATTTCTTAAATATATGCATGTGTGTATATTTATATATACAAAATAATTATGCACAGTACTCACAAATATATTATGTAAAAACAAATTTTTATTTTGGATGCGATTAATCATTTCACAGCCCTAATATATATATATATATATATATATATATATATATATATATATATATATATATATATATATATATATATATATATATACAGTATATGTTATTTTATTTCAGCTTTATTTCAATTAACAAGAATACTAGTTTTAGCTTTAATTAACAATAACAACACTGGATTGCAAAGGTTGGTATCTTAAGCTAAAGTTTCTGTTTGTCCCATCTCAATTATTTGTTTTTCATATAATTTTAATCTTTTAATTTGTTATTTCTGGATCAAGACATTTAAAGCAATGAAAACAGCTGTCAAACAAGATTGGCAAAGATTGTAAGCTACAGTTTTGTAATGTCTCTGTGCACTTTATGTTTCCAGCAGCAGCAATTTACCAACTACTCCCTTATCTGTTGCCTTATTAGCACTAATATGTTGCTACACTTTGTTAAACAGAAAATTACAGCAAATGTACCATGATGGTTCAGGAAGATAATATTGTGTGTGCCGAGACATTAGATAAGAGAAGTGTTCCCACAGATATTACTCATTAGCATATTGAAACATACTTTGTAGATTTGTAGTGTGGCACAAGCATGTCCCATCATGCCACGGGCTCCATGAGAAGTGCATGTGTTGTGGACGGTGTCACGGGCACACTCATTTTTCATGTTTGAAAACGCACTCCCCTGAGTCACACAAGGATTGTCTACTGCCAAATGTACAATCAGAAGTTTACAGGTTTTATCTGAATGATAGATATGTGTATTGAGAGTTCCAGAAAACTACACAAGCGGCCTCTTAAATGCAGTTTAAATATAAACAGGGCGATGCAAGGATGGTGCAGTCCTGTTTTAAATTTTAATCAAAACCTTTTAGCAGGATGAGGCATGTGGATCTACTTCCAGAAAATGGCCTTGGAGACAAAAGAAAAGAGGCTCATTACAGAACTGGCTGCTGCACCGTCCCAAACCACAAGCGTACACGTAAGCATGCACATGCATGCACAAATGCGCATCCCTGACACGACGGCTGGTGGAAAGTGGGACAGGATGTTCCCGGGATGAGGTTTCTCTCAGTTTGCTGCGCCCCCCCTTGAAATAGTGCGTCCTCTCTGGTCCCAAATCTAAGCACTTAAACCACTTTATACTTAAAATAGTCACATTAGGGAGACCATATGATGAGAAATATACATTTTAGGGCAGGGAACAGAAAAGCTTTTCCATGCTATACCTTGCTAGACAATTGTGTCTATTTCTGTGCACACTAAAGCACTCTGGACAGGTAGGTGCTGCACACTTTGCTTTGAGCTCTGGATGAGAGTCTCGGCAGGATGTAGTAGTATAACTAGAATACTTTAGTAATACTTATTTAGTAATACTTAACTTCATTGTCTCAGAATGCTTTGGATTTCAATAATTGTAAATTTGCACAAAAAAAGAATTTGTAGACACAATAAATCTATTTTTTGTATGCATGTCATGTGCAGTAATTTCTTGTTTCTCCGTAATTTCTAAATTCTCCAAAATTTCTTGTGTGCATTTGTTATTTGAACAACAGTTAGTAGAACAACGGCGTAATTTTTTAACCACACTGCACTACGTGCAAACGCTGCATCGCCGCACCAAATTAAGAAAGAAAACAGCGTGTGAGGGTTACTGTTACTTAAGCGGAGTGAAGCTAATAAAAATTTATTTGCGGAGCACCATGTCACATAACAGACTATTTTTCCATTGAGAATGCACAAAGCCGTGAATTAAACACCAAGGATATCGTGGATGAATTTGCCAAAAGAAAGGCCTGGAGAATGCAACTAAAATGAGTGAGTAGTTTTGTGCTTTTACATTTTGGGCTGCTGTGCCAAGATCGTTTGTGTTTGCTTGCAGTAGTTTATTATTGACATTGGCTGAGCCTTTATAAATCTATTGATTTTGGTCAAATATTTAATATCTCCATTCACTGTTTTTTTTTTTTTATGGATTTCTGCTGACACTATTTGCTATCTCATTGGCCAGGTCTCTGGAAGAAATCAATATACAATGTTATTGATCCCAGATCAGTCCTGTATAATAGCCCCATGGGTGTTTCTGGGGGTGAAAAAAACAACAAACAAAAAGAACCGCTGTGGAGAAATGTATGATTTTGTCTTTTGCTCTCTGTTGAAGCTTAGTCACTGAAAGTGGTGCTTGCTGAAAGTCTCTTTAGATTAAATAAATCATAAGATCACATGCCTGATATCCATTGAGTTGCTCCAGACACTGTTATCCATGCAGTTGTCAAAGCAGTTCATTGCATTTATTTCACTATCTCTTAAATGGCACGAAAAATCAAGACGAGATAGATCCTTCAACATGAAGTCAATGTTGTGTTTTTGTACAGATGTGTTTTCCTGATAATCTTTGGGAAACAGGCACCTTTAAGCTACATGCCGTAAACAATTTGTACTTTTTTGTAGTAATATACAGTGACCCCAAAAATTACGTGAACACTTAAGCCACGATTAAAATGTACTGTATATTATGGTTAAGTTAATATGACCTAGGCCTACATTTCAGACACAGTAGTGTTTTTGCTCAATTTATTTGATAAAAATTGTTCCAAACAAATCCACAGCAGATCCACAGTATATTCTAGGAACATACAGCAGTGTTTGTTATTGAATGAATCAGCCATTTTTTAACTAATTGGTCTATATATCACTCCTAAAGCCAGTCTCGTACTTTGCTCCTGAATGAATCAGCTGTTTTGAATGAATCAGATGAATGAATGACTCAATGACTCACTCATTAAGACTTTTAAAGTATCATTTAATTTAATAATTATTTCATATTTCTATATTAAAAATGTTATTTGTAATACATTAAACTCATATAATTATTTATGCAACTATAATTGCAGTGCAAATGCATTCATTCCACCTCTGAGCTGAATTAAATTGTCTGTGTAAAAAGAAATGCTATTTCAGATGCAGCTTTTGTTCCACTTCTGCAGTGCAAAGTTGTATTTTGTTGATACTGAATTAATTTTATTGGTAACAGCTCTATAGCGTTTTACTATTCTAATTGAATTTATTTAATGTAAGAATTTGATATACATAAGATCATGCATACATTTAATAAAGTTAAACTCTAAAGAAATAGGAATTTAAGGGGAGAAGTATTAGCGCTTAATGTAATTAATGACTGTTACTATTATTTTAGAAAGCTAGCAAACTTATTTTTCTGGAATGCTGTATTTCTTGATGTAAAGTAAATTCCTCTATCCCAAATACTTTTGGGAGCACTGTATATTACTTTTTTTTTAAATCCACATTTAGTCACTTTCCTTGATGCATGTCTCGAAGCCTGTTAATTTACATTCATATGAATATTTCTCCACTTTACCACTGAAGATGTCAAACTGCTTCAGGTCCATTATATCCTGTCACACATCCGCCCAGCATGCATGTAGGATTTGATTGGCTGCGTTACCTGATATTTGTTGTTTGATAGGTTAGCAGTGGCAGGTCATGGCTTCCTGCGGTGGATCCTGTGCATTTTTAAAGAGACCTACTGATTTACCAGCAAGACTTCCTTTTCATTCTGTTGGGAAATGCACACAAACAGCCAGCCTGACCTTTAGCAGCAATAAACACAATTAAAAATGAATAAGGAAATAATTGAAAGTAACCCACTCTTTACTTGAAAGATTAAAAACCGAGTTGAAAACTTGCAAGAAAGCTGTTGACATTTCCTTTAGCTTCTCATTTAAAGATCACAATACAAATGTCCCAGATATGATGATGTCAGTAGCGCTACCCTTTAAGCCCTATTTAATTAGCGTTTCCGTAACCCTGCTACAGCAGATAAAACTTTTTGAAAAGAACTTCCTGAGACTCTCCATCCTTGCATTGTAATCTACACCTTCCCATTACTCTGCCGGAGTGAAGTATTTATTTTTGCGATCGACTGCTCTGTATGAATTCCCCTCCATACAAACACACCCCTCCCTCCATGTCCCATTAATCAGAGTGACTGAGCGCCAGTGCTATTTGAGGCTAATGCAGTGCGGACACTCAGGCTCATCTCTCAGCTCCTTTGGTCTGTCCACCGTCCCCCGTTCTCTCCTTCCTTCTCCATGCTGCCTCTGGTCAGACTTCAGGGATGAGGAGCCAGACGGCCGGACTGAATAATGCAGTCTTTGGCAGTTGCTGCATAAGCAGAAGCCATTAGCTTCCCTTCTGCATTCCCTCACGTTGCTGATTCAAAAACAATTAGCTCCACGATTCTAGTTTCTCCTCGTGTATCAGCAGAGCCCGCGGCCATCGATTGCGTCATTCGTTATGGGCACTCAGGGAGGCGCTTCCCCGTTTTTTTGCTTAATTAATTACCACGTCTGTGCGACTGCTCTTTCTGTACACTGGCGGTGAGGAAAAATAAGAGAAAACGGATTAAAAGTAAACAGAACACAATGTAGTCTTTCGATAAAACATTTATCTTGTCTGTACACACCGCATTTGGCAGCTCTGTTTGGCCTCAATGGTCAGTGGTTTGATATAGTGCATGTCAGAATAAAGCCTGACCTCTTCAGCTCTCTTGGGCTTTGCCAAAGCTTCTCATCTTATCACACACCCTTTGCAAAGACTGCACTTTATGCGCTAACACCTCAGATGGCACGCTCAATGGGAAAGTGTTGGTGCTACTAAGGGTCAAGTTCAAGGGCCCCTGGATGGCCGTTTCATTTTAATGACAAGATGTTTGGCTACGTTCAGGGCCAACACGCCTTGCCACTGAGTTTTTCGGTGGTTGACGGGTCAAAAACAAGATAAAGTGTCCAAAATAAAATACAAGGAAAAATCTACACATGCCAAGTTCTTAGAAATACACTCTGGTTTTGATTTTATGTATTAAAATGTATGTATTTTTATTTAAATGTCATGTGGTGTCGTGATGGTTTGATGTAGCCATCAAACCAACAAGTAAAAGAAATGTATAAAAATAAAAAGTTCAATATAATATAATAATAAAATATTAAAAGTTTTAAAAAAAACATTCATCAATTATTTATGAATTGCATTTGTAATGTATTTTTTTGTAAATTAATAGATCCAGACAAATTTAGGAGACAATGTCAATGACCCTTACTCTGAAATTGTTATTAATGTTCTTGCCAATTCTTAATATGTGATTGCTACATTTATTGTTGGGAAACAATACGGGTCATTAACACTTACTGTGTAGCACTCTGGACTTTTATTGCTAAATAAATTATTACATTACAGCATAACAAATATACATGTGTTTGACGCTGACAGACCCAAATGCCAATTTCACACAGTGTAGACACGAAGGCTGAAATACATTAAGCTCTCTTAATTTGATGTACAGGGTCGACTCTTGTGCAGTTAATCTAATAATCTTTTAATCACTTCCCCTCTATATACAATCGTCTCTGGAGGGGTAAAGCGAAACGCAACCCATTCAGACCTCACGCCGTTCACGTGACGGGTGATTTCTCAGCATGGACACACCTCTGACCTAGGCCATGTCTTGCTCCAGATGAAGGGTGATGGGATTTTAAATATTTACATCTTCTCTGTGAACTTGAAGAGCGCCTGCCCCCTAAGGTCTGGGCAAATGAAAAAAGCAGCTCAAAGTCCACTGCCGCTTTGAAGCTTGAAAACTGTATTAAACACTCACCTGTTCTGATAGGCTGATTTCTGATTCTATCTGAGACCCTTCTGTGAAAAATTTAACTAAAAATCATTGGAGGAAAGGCAAAGCCCAAATTATACTTTGGCCGTCCACGTACGGCGATGGTCTGAGCACTGTCTGCATAATTTTGGTCATCAGGTGGGTCCGAGCCCAGTTTCTGTGTCCATGCAGATGGTGCGCGTACAACAGCACATGTTGAGCCAGAAGAGTCCATTAGGTGGCAATACGCTCAGTTGTGATGTACCGTGAAGTAGTCGAAGAAGAGTGCGAAAAGAGGGATACAAAACAATAAACAAAGCAGCATATCATTCTCCATCATTTTTGTTATGGTTATTGTTCTAAACTTTCCATGCAATGGCAGATCTGCTACTTTTACTTTTCTATCTTGATTTAGTGTTTGTTGATACTGAATTCAGTGTCTCTCTTAAAATGACAGTAACATGAATGTGAATTTCAGTTTATTTTAATTGTATTCGAATTGGAACATTTATCCATCCCATTTGCTACCTCAATTCAAATTCAGGAATTCAAAAGAATTTTTTTTTTCCATTTTGAATGGCTCACAACCCCGCAGCACATGTTGCCGGCCTTTGATATGTACCGTTGGAGGGGAAATTGAGAAGTCATTATTGACTGAGCAGACTCGGGTTAATTAATTTCTATTTTGTGTTCTTCACTCAACTATGCTCCTTGTCCTGAACCAAACAATCCCTTCATATCGCTCCATTATGACCATGCCATATGCATGAGAGAGGAAGTGATGTATATAGGTGACTGCTCATGCCCTCTGTGACAAGAAAGGTGGGGGAATGGACAATTGATGAGGGTTGGAAAGAAGATTATCTGAGGCGTGATTAGGTTTTGAATGATGGTTACTGTTCAGCTGGAAACCTCAAACTTATATCACAGCTGGAGGACACTCTCACAGGCTCTGAATCCACAGGGCAAAAACCATTGTATTCAATGTCCTTTAATTCCAGACTGTCTAAAACAAACAGGCTGTTACAGACAGATGTGCGCTGGAGTGGGAGCCTGATGGCGCGTCTCACATTGAGAGTCCTTGGCGCCAGTGTGCCACAGATGAGCTCTGATACCCTGATAGGACAACAGAATCCATTGGCAGCCCGGTCACGTCAGCGACGAAGCAGGCTAATTCAACGTAATCACCGATCGCCGATGAGCCCCACGGATGAGGAAGTGCAGGTGTCTGCCTCAGCTGGGCTAGGTGTCGGCCTCCAAGATATGCCATCTCTCTGAGCACACTTCACCCCTCACCATTTCCCCTTGAAAAACACACACAAGAGTGCTTGTGTCCACTCTCAGCCCATCATCTTAACCACATCACTCCCTTCAATCTGGTGTCTGGAGAACGCCGGGAATTGGCCTAATTTTTGAAGGGCGGAAAAGTGCGGAATCCGGATGTAAAATCCACAAATACAAAATGGTAACACTTTACAATAAGGTCCCATTAGTTTACTTTAGTTTAGGCATTAAAAGGATAGTTCAGAAAAAAAAAGAAAAAAAATTGTTCTGTCATCATTTACCTATCCTCAAGTTGTTCTAAACCTGTATGAGTTTTGTTCTTCTGTTGAACACAAAAGAAGATATTTTAAAGAATTTTGGTATTCAGACAGTTGATGGTATCCATTGACTTCCACAGTAAAAAATACAATGGAAGTCAATGGCCACCCTTAACTGTCTGGTTACCAACATTCTTCAAAATATCTTCTTTTGTGTTCAACAGATGAATGAATCTCATACAGGTTTGAAACAACTTGAAGGTGAGTAAAAGATGATAAAATATTAAATGGGTGAACTATCCCTTTAACTATCATTAACTAAAAATGTGCAATACTTTTCTTACAGTATTCATTAATCTTTGTTAAATTAAAAATACAACTGTTAATTGTTAGTTCATGTTTGCTCAGGTCCATTAAAGTGCCCCTATAATGCTATTTTAAAGGTTCCTAATTTTGTTTTGAAGGTCTCCTACAATAGATTTACGTGCACACTTTAAATTTCTCAAAATATACATTAACTTCATCTCTTTTCTCACAGTGTCTGAAACCGTTCGATAAAGAATATAGACTCTCTAAGGGCAGGTCAAAACAGACGTTGTTCGATGAAGACCATTGGCTGGCATTATGCAAATTTGTTACAAACCCATGTAGGTTCATACAGGAAGTAAGACTGGAATTACTGACGACTCATTTCAGGCTATCTATCGTGAACTTTGCTCTTTTAAACTTTGCAAAACTTTTACATTTACAAACAGCGATGTAACACTGCATGAAAGGAAACGGGCTCTTTAAATAATACTTAATAAAACTTCATTTAACTTAAACTTAACTCCATTAAATAATATAAATTGATAAATGCAAACAGCTGTGGATCGAAACGTCCCAGACTTCAAAGTCTTTTATAAATGATTTTCAACTTGTCTTTTGTCGCCACACACCGTTGCTCGTGCCCATTGTGTCTGCCACAGGGCTAAACTTTCATGCCAAGCAGAATCACAGAAAACACTCTTTTTCTTCTGAAGAAGAAAGCGAGACTATTTCGAGAATGTGTCTAGGCTTGGGGGGAACATTGGTTTCTCAGGTTGACAGGCAGAGTCATTTCCCTGGTGAGGAGATATTTCAAGAAGCTTGGCACACCACGGCGTCTTCAGATGGCAGGCTGAGGCTCTGTTGAATAGGGAGCTGCTGAAGCAACTGGGCCATAAGCTCTGGAGACAGAATGGGGGTTGTAGTCCTAATGAAGTCTGTCTTTTACTGACATGCTCTTTGCACAGTGGTATTTCCTCTGTCAATTGTGGTTTTCCCCTCATCGTGACCTTAAAAGAGGACATTTCATTGTTTTGTAGAAAAGGTACTCAGTTCTGACATCAACAGACTCACACAGTACAAGAGCTTGGGCTGCACGATTGTGGCAAAATACCTTGATATTGTCATAATATAAATATTATAAAAAAGTGATAACAATACAATAATATATATTTATGTGTATAGTCTGTCTGTGTTTGTGCATTCTAGACTGTTAGTGTTTTTTTTTTTATGAATGTTTCTGCAAGTTACGTCAATATACCTTTAGATGCCTATTAGTGACTGTTTTTATGAGTGAGTCATTTATTAGGTCTATTAGTTCAAAAACCTGATTCATTCACGAACGAAACGAGTGACTGATTTGTTCTACAAGTGAGTCAAACATTCATTCATCAGATTCATTCAAAATCGCTGATTTATCCATGAACTGACTGATGCATACTATTAAAAACTAATTTGCTTTGGCAGAGCAAAAATTGAGAATGTAACAAGCAATATTGTTTCTAAAATGGCTGTACGTGCTTAACGAGGCTTTGGCCAAATACACTACCAAAAATAAAGCATATATATATATATATATATCTCCACAGTTTTTCCCAGTGCATGTTAAACAAGCTATTGTACCTCATTCCATTCAAAACAACTCCCATCAAGCGATCTTTCAGTGAAATGGTCATCAGCAGGAGTCCCACTGGTTTGACAAGTGGTGTGTAGAGTTTGACACAAGCGCATAGTGAATGAACAAGTGTGGCTCTTAATGTTTCTCAATGCAATGCCCAAGGGAATGAAGTTTAGACTTCATCCACCATCACCTGGTGTTTCATCACTCAGTGTGGCGTATAGGAGGAACACGCCTCCTACTGAGGGACAGAATGCAAGAGAGTGAAAATGCCCCTAGCTTGGAAAGACATATACATGGAGAAGTAGTTAGAACTATTGCCTGAATACAATAGCTAGTCCTACTAGAATGCTCCATTCAATCCTCTTTGCAATGTAAGCTTGTACCGCTGCTCTCAAGATGGGTCCCAGTGCCTCTGGGGATGCTGTGCCACATATGGGTACTTGAAGGACTGAAGTATCTAGATGAAGTTGGGTTTGGGGTAATGTAGCCATCTGGTAGTGCAGGAAGATGATAACATCTTTTATCCAGCCATAGACTGTGCCGTTTGTCTTTGAGCGCTTTCGTAAGAGGTGTGAATGCTTAGGGAAGAGCTGTTGAAAGAACCAGGACACTTATGAAACTGTGACAGACAGATACACTGACAAAAACTAAAACAGCTTTTTACATGATTGACTTTGAAATGCATGAGATTTGAGTGGTTAAATATCATATTTGTTACTTGCATATCTTATGTTAACTGTTTTTTGTCAGACATTGAACACAATTTGAATATTGTTGTGGCTTCTGCTGCCTTTGTGAAAAATCACACTCAAAGTCTTGGGGTTTTGATGCCAGAAGATTTTTAGAGATAAAGTCGAGTTGGTTTGCAGAGCAACTGTAATGTCTTGCTTCGTATTCATACTGTATATATGTATGGTCAGTACATTCAATACATGTCAGAAGTATGTATTATCTTTTTCCAGTCTGTTGTTTTAAGAAGTGGACAGGAGGCCCCCAATATTTATTAAGTGAAACGAGGGGCCTCACTTCATTTTTTTTAATCTAGTGTCAAAATGAGAGGATCAGTTTACCATCAGTTTACCATGTTTTCTATAATGGCAGTTCACCATATGTGAACACTTACAGCCAGGCCTACAGACAAAATGTGACTATAATAGTAGAATAGCTTGTTAACATAAATGGCTAAATTCACACTACACAACTTTTGACCAGATTTTTGTCCCGATTTGCTTGTTGGAAGAGTTGACGATAGTTGAAAATCAGAGCCATTCTGCAGATTTTCGGCAGTCAAAGTTGACAGATTTCACAGAAAATAGTGTATTATTAAAATTGAATGCTGTCATCCTAATCAGTATTTATTTATTCAAAAACCCTCATTGTTTGTGATCAAGAAATATTGTTCTGATTAGAAATTATATTTTTGTGGTATGCAGTTATCTACTTTTTAATAGAGTGTAGCTTCTGTAACCACTGGAAATGTATTAACTTCTAACTTTATTATTTGCATTGAAATGTTATCTGGGGGAAATATGTATATACTTAAGTATCCACTTAATCCTTGATTTTTTCCTTCTGTGTATGAAGGGAAGGATGGACAGATTGAGGGTGATGAGGACAGAGAAATGACTAGAACAAGAGATATTGATAAAAGTAAAGAAATAAATGGTGAAGTAGTGAGGGAGGGAGACGTATGCTAGGAGTTTGTGTGATGGCCCAGAGTTTAACACAAAGTCGATAACCCTGCAAAACCTAATCACAATGTGTCTGCAGATTCAGATCAGTGTGATCAATTCTGTAGGGGCCGCAGTCACAGCGGCTGCGGGAAAATAAAATGCTTTATGTGGGGAGAATCCTTGACAACAACTTTTTCATCTCCTATGCTAGAATTCCTCTTATTTATCTCTCTTTATTTTCTCTTTCGTGCCATATCTCTCTCACATCTTACGGTGTTGCACCAATTCGTTGATTAGTTATTCTGTTAGTTGCTGTGTTGTATCTGTGTTGAAATTTCATGGATCACATAACAGTTAAATGACTTTTTTGGGGTAAGTTGTGTCATGTTGTGTAATTGAATCATTTGGGCATATGTAAATCATTTGAATTTCCAAAATAAGAAAATTCTATCTGCCGCCTTTCTACATATTCTATTCTATCTATCTAATTATGTCTATGACCACTGTCATTCAAAGGTTTGGGGTCAGTAAGAATTTTTTTAAGAAATCTCTTTTACTCACCAAGACTGGATTTAATTGATCAAAAAATACTGTAAAAACAGTAATATTGTGCAAGTAGCTGTTTTCCGTTTAATATCTTTTAAATGCAATGTATTCCTGTGATGGCAGAGCTGAATTTTCAGCATCATTACTCCAGTCTTCAGTGTCACATGATCCTTCACAAATCATTCTAATATGCTGATTTGGTGCTCAAGCATTTGACGCCTTTTACCTCAGAGTTACCATGTTTGGAAACATGCTTCATTAAATAAATATGGCTTATTTATTCATGCAATGAATTATGGCTAATCTTTAGCCAAATAATGTTTTGTTTTTATATATATAAATAGGCAATTCACTATCATGTTGTACCTGATGTATATTTTTAGACCTGGATTTGCTTTGAAAATTCTTTTAAAATGTCATACAGAACATTTTCTTTCTTAATATATTGTCACGTATGAACAGGGAAACTGCTAAGACTTCTGTTGCTGCACAATGTGAGTCATTTACACAAGGCAAACACTAGCCAGCCAACGAGTTGACTATGTTTCTGGACCAATGGGTAGAAAATTAGTAAAAAAATTTAAGTAAAATTGAGTTGCTATGTGTAGAAAAGGTATGTTGTTATGGGAAGAAGGAGGCGGAAACCTGCGAACATTCAAACACACTTTAATCAAGAAAAAAAAAAAAAAAAAAAATGAAATGAAAGTAAAGGCGGCAGCCCCTCACGGACAACAGCCGCCACATATAAACAAAACATAATCAATAATCAAACAATAAATAATCCAGGCCTGGTCCTCTCTCTTCCTTCACTGTCGTCGCTCCTCCTTTTATGCTTCCGCTCCTCCGTGAGAGATACGAGACCGGTGCGTCCCCCAGGTGTCGCTCATCATCAATCACGCCACCGGCCTCGCGCCGTTCTCTCACGGCCCTCGGCCTCGTCCTGCTCGCCACACTGTGCAAGTCATAACATAATCTTGTTAATAACAACTGTTTTCTCACAAAGACAATAGAAACGCTGAGAAGTGGCTTAGCCTGTTGCCTGGAGATAAATGTTTTGGTATTTTCACTTTGTTATAATGTCATCCATGTCCTCAGTCTTTTTAATGAAATGCAGTTTCCAGAACATCACACATGAAGTATCGGGTCTGTTGGCTGACACTGTGTGAACGTCTACAGCTTTGATATCAGTCGCCTTTCCACCCAGATTCAAAGCATCAACATTGATTAGGCTGGATGGGCAGTGGGCTTCTCTGTTATCAGGATCTCAAAGCTTTATCTTAAAGCTATCAAAAAATGTCAATAGTAGTTGCCAAGGCTAAATCCGTAGTGTATGTGGTGGAACACAGGATTTAACAGAAGTAAATAATGTGGCTGAAATGTAGTTTAGGTGGGCTCTATATTAAGAATAACAAGCTTATACATGTATACTTCAACTCATAGCCTATTACTTCTGCAGTATATTTTTGGAGTTTGTGCATCTTCCTTTTATTTGGTACTTGTTTAATATGTGAATTTTCACAGTTGTCATTCGTTCATCATAGGCTAAAGAAAACACAGGTCAAAGGACCATGCCAATATGTTAGATGTAGTATGTCTGGTGACGTGCAAGATTCACTCACTTGTTTTCATTCACTCCTTCAAGTGGGCTATATTAGTGGAGTAATGTAGGGAATAGTGAATGAGTGTATATGGCTGACTTCGGACACAGCCAGGGAGTTGAACACAACCACTATCTACTTGAAAACAAGAGGCACATTGATCAATACACAAAATCCCCTTCCTTTTTGGAGCGCTTTGATGGAAATGTAGAGCAACGGTGATGATGTGGCTTCAGGTGTGTTCAATCAAGCGCAGCCAGCCGTGCACCATTTTGCTAACACACTCCTTTAGTGCTCATTTTTAGCTGGCTGGGAGGTACGATGGCGAAGTGGGTGGAGGTTTCACTATCTCTCATGATTCATTGTTGAATATTTCATAGAAAACGCTTTCACGATCCCTGCAGTGAACCTCATCAGCTTCTCTCCGCCCTTTTCAGCTTGTGCTCACTGCCTCAGCAGCCATGCAAATTCCCGTCATCATCTCCTAAAATAAAGCTCTCCAGAGCCCCTCACTCAACCATGCAGCAGGTCTTACATAATTACTCAGCCTGTCAGTAGCAACGCTCTGCCGCCGGGCACTGTTAGGTTACATCACTAATGCGAATCGTGAAGATCATTTAGATGGCCAACCTCACATTTCCAGTGTCTGATTGTTTTACTTACATTGATTTGTCAGATGTGTCACCAGAAGTGTCTGGTTTTTCAGTTAAGTGGATTTTAAATGGTAACTTAAAAAAAGCTTATTTTGAAAATAATGTTTAAAGTCGACAGGAAACGGAAGTTGAGATTTGTCTTTTCATCTCTATTGAGATGTATATCCGAGTGAAATGGCTTCTCGAACAGGAAACATGTTGGGTGGGACTTGATTTTGTGTACTGGGAATTGATTGGATTGTTTAGTTGTTGTCGTTTGCTAATTGCTGTGATCACATGTGAGTGACAGGTTGCTGGAGGGATGGAATTATTTTCTACTTTATCAGAGAAGAGATAATGTTGTGAGGGGAAAGAGAAGTACAGTTTTTGATTAATGATTGCAAGGGCACTCAAATTAAAATAATAATAATTGTGTGAACAGATATATCATTTATAATAAACACTGCAAAATTCCATAAAAAAAAAGCTTTTCTTGTTGAAGCTGCAGATCTCACTTTCATTTGCTTTAAACAAAGTATTCTTCCATCATCTTATGATCATCTCTGATGTCACTTCAATTTATTATTATTATTATTATTATTATATTAAATCTGCTCAACGTATATGCAATAGCTAAGTAGTAGTTATTTTTCCCCTAGTAAAATAGTACTAACTTTTGATTGTTTTATCTTGTGTAGGGTACCAAGTGAGACTGGGCCACCATTGTTGGCCCCTAAATAAAGCAAAATTGTCATAATTTGATTGTCATAAATGCAAAATTAAGCTGTTCGGACATATTTGGACATACAATGGAAGCACAATGACTTTTAGTGTTTCCATTAGAGCATATGGATGATGTGTACACTCGCATTGGTAAAGTCTAAAGATCATGTGTCAGAAACAGTTAGTGGTATCACATCCCCTCCACAGATCCTCATGTTCTCACTTCTATATGCAAAACAAAACACCCTGAAAGGGCAACTCTTTTTGCTAACAGTGACACCACTAGTCTATATATTAATATAATTATAAACACAAGCACATGGGAAAAAGGAAAATTTATTGAATTAATTCTCGAGCATTCTTTGACTCTGAGCATCACCTTCGTATGAGCACGCAAGCATATGTGCGTTTCACATCGGGGCTCAGGTTAAGCATCTGTCTGCACGCTGAGTGACACGTAACCCAAACGCAGACCTCCGTCGCGCTGTAATAATCCAACCGGCATAATCCACGGCGCCGAGGCCTGAGCACGTGGCTGAGAAGTGAAGGCAACATAAGTGCCTGGGTTAGATATTAAATTCATACATTATTCATGTGGAAGCTGCTGCTCACAAGGATTTTGGCATGGCATTTCCTTTGAAGCTGTCTCCACCAAAGCTGATTAGTAATGTGTAGATTTTTTTCTTTTTTTTTCCCCCTGGTCAACGTTTAAAAGCCTGTTGACGTTGGAATTTCCAAACTAGTACAGGTTTTTATGCTTGAGTACTATTGGAGTGTGTGGTATGACTGAAATCTAGCACGTGTGAGTCATTTTATACCACAGTACCAGTTTGTAATGTCATGTTTTGTTTTTTTTGTAATTAAACCCCATAATGTTTTATATATTTCATAAGCATGTAGTAATGTCTATTTTCGTAGAAAAACTCACTGTGACAGATGTGTGTGTGTCTGTGTTATGTATGCCTAGTTAGTACTGCAGAATACATCAGCACAACCCAGCTGTCCCATCGAGATAAGGACTTCCTCATTTGCTCACTTGTTTATTGATTTCCTGATATTCTTCTGTATGAATCGTGACCCAGCAGTGAAGCGCGAGTGTGTAAAACACAGCTGTTGATTGACGGAGTGTTTGTTGTCAGGATGTTTGTTTTCTTGACAGGACCGCTTAAAAACATATTTGCTTTATCGACAGAATATATTTGTGGTTTTTGGAGTGAGAATACTGGCCCACTGCCCTATATAATATGGCTAAAACACTTAATTCTTATTCTCTGACCACAAGGAATAGTATAATACAGTATAAAGGAGTCATTTGATGCTTTTTACGGAGGGAAAATGACCACCCGTGACGTGTTATAAATATTTCTGAAATTATTATTTTTCAGTATTTATAGTACAAAAATAAATAAATAAATAAATATATCAGTAATTAAAATGGCAGAGAATGCGAAATCAAATGATGTTTCCTTGATGAGTCACATTGAAAGGGGTCATGAACTGCATTGTTTTATTGTTTTATAATGTTTCCTGGGGTGCACTTATAATGTTAGTATGATTTTTACATCAAACATTGTCATAATTTAGAAATAAAAATAATTTTTCCTACCCTTTATTTAGCCCGCTAATTTGAATGCTCTGTTTTAAGGGGCGTGTCTGCTGTAAACGCCCACTGCTGTGATTGGCTAACAGCTTTGCATTATAGCATTATACATTAATTAGATCTATAGCATTGTATTTAGATCCTGGCATGAAAGGTTGCAGTGATGATCATTGTAGCCGATCACAGACATGTTGAGTGCATGAATGCAGTGATCTCTTCATTGCAACTCGATTTCTGCACACTAACGAATGCTTTTATCATAACTAACAGTGCAAACACATTGCAAAATAAGAGATTAGTTGATTATAACGTTTTGGCGAGAGGCACTGATAAACTTGCGCTGTTTGATTGACAGCTCCAGTGATTGTAAAGGGAGCATTCTTTGATTGCTTTCTCTATAAAATGTAATCACAGTTTAGATAACAGATTATTTTCATCCTACTAAGAGAAACAATGTGAAGTTGACCATTTAGTCACTGATTTGATTTACTGACACATAGACAAAGAACATCTGACTATACATGAATCATTACATATCGCAAATCACTGGTCACAGACCAGGCATTAGAATGAAGATAGTTAGTTACATGTTTTCGCATTACTGTCAAGTCCATATCGTAAAAGTCTGTTTGCAAAGCCTGCGCCGAAATTGCAACTGATTTACCAAAGAATCCATAGTTAAATGTACCGAATACAAGGCTCAACTGAGACATTCACATTATTGAAAATAAATAACGACATTCCTAGAATTAGGATATTTTGGAAGGTAATGTTATGTTTTTGTCCAGTGATCCTGTATTGCTCTTCTCTCCTTGTCTCTCCCTGTCACCAATGGCGGGGCCAAAGTTGCAATGATGAAATGAGCGTTTATTTTCTTCTGCAGAGGCGGACTTTCACCTATGGCATCATACATAGGCACATTCCACAACGTACGCTGGGCTTGGTTTTAATAAAAGCTGTTTTTGGACTAACAAGGAAGTTTTCAGCTCTGAAACTCACAGGATATTCTTATAGTATGATGACATCTTATATGTCTAAAGCTCAAGGAAATTTGATATCTCAGTTCATGACCCCTTTACCATCTATAAATTTACAAAAAAAATGTATTTGATTTGAGCCACTTTCCATATCTGACTTTGACTGTTGAATCGATTTCAAAATCCAATTTGTATATTTCTACATTCACATTCACAGTTATATGTTAATTCTTCTCTTAATTCAGAATTATTTCAGGAAAGGTAGGTATTGATTCTCATAGACAGCAATGAGATTAAATAAAGATCAAATAAAACTTTTGTTAATATTACTTAAGTCCTTATTTACTCACCCATTCCAAACCTATATGATAAAAAATATATTTTGAGAAATGTCTGGTTTGTGTGCATACAATTGAAGTCAATGCCAAAGCCAAAACTCTTACCAAAATCATATTTTGTTTGAGTAAATGATGACAGAGTTTTCTTTTTTCTTTTTTTCTTTTTTTTTTTTGGTGAACTGTCACTAAGTTTCCTTTTTTTTTCTTCCTGAAAAAAAAGGAGGAAAAAAGAATCCAGTAATCTTCTCTGGAGTTTAAGGAGATATCTCGACAGTGTCTCAAATTGTGCTCATACTGTATTTGCAAAGATACCAACGTGTCCAATAATTAAATTTCAGGATCAGAAATATTTAGAAAAACTTCTAATCAAAAATTAAATCCTCTGATCTGTGCTCTCCAAATTAATTTTATAGAACTATATTATATCAACAATTCTCTTTATTTTTTCGAAGGAACCTTAGGTGGAACATTTGAGACACGCATGATGCTTGAATGAAACCTACAGTAACTGACACTTCCATTAAGTCTCCTGAGGTATGAAAGATTTTAAATACAAATTTTGCACAAATCATTTAAAAACATGAAAGAGTAGATACTTGTGTCCAAAGCTTGTCAAACTGTAATGAATCCAAGACCTAGTTTGGTTAGGTGCCTCTTGTGACACATCCAGATGAACTCTAGACAGATCTTTCCATCTTTCTGTGAGGACGCAACTGATGGACTGTAAATTTAATTACTACAGCTAAGAGGAATGTGTAATGTGTCGTAAGGGCAGTCCCGATCTCCATGACATTAGAAATGAAAATGTAGGATTAGTTTTTTTTTTTTTTTTTTGGAATGGAGGGAGGAAATGGGCCTGCCAGTTATATTGATTTCAAGGGAGCACTTCTTCTGATGTATAACCAATTACTGTCTGAGCCTCCGAGACTTTGACAAGTCATTGTAACTTCTCAAGCACGCATTATATTCTATTGCCCACTAATGCAAAATCTTAGCACACTTCAGTGCTACCTAAGAAGAAAAGAGAGCTCAAGAGCCCACGGTTCTTCCTGTCTGATCAAATTGAGCCAGGAAATATCTGATTTCAACCAGCATGATTTCACATTCTCTTCCTACCTTGAAAGTTACCTTGGTTACACTGACTCATACTCTTGTCAATGCCCCTCTGTTTCAAATTTTAAATATCATCAGGCTTCTGCGCTCAAGCTTTATTGATTCATTTCTGTTTGGTTGTATTTACTCATTCCTTCTTTATTCTGCCTTCATCAACAATTTAATTGAACTAGGGAAAAGCAGGCGTTCAAGCAAACTGAGCCAAATAGCCTCAAGTGAAGATTCCCCTGTTTCTGCCTTCTAATGTTTCTTTGGCAAATGAATGAAGAGAGAGAGGACGAGAAAAAGAGAAATCCATTTACAGCATAGGCCATATGAACAACACATAGGCTCAGTTCCAAAACCTAGTGAGCTGCCTGCTGCCTACACAAGCAGCTGCCTTCTAAGACAGCATCCTAACTGAAAAAGAGCTTCATAAGTAACTGATATGGAATGCTCAACTCAATGTGTTGAGTTATAGTGCTCGAATATACAAAATAGACACGACTCACATTTGATTTCAATAGGAGCTGGTACTAGCATGATGCTAAGCTAAGAATGTGATACCCTAATTAGCATAAATATACATATTGCACAATTCTAGGTAAAACTGAGATTTTAATTGTTATTTTTATTGATACTTGAATTTTATTGAACTTTGTTCTCTGTCATCTACTATTTTGCATTTGTGCATCCAATTTTGTATACTTTGTAGTATACAGTATACGATGCGCAATAAACCTTGTGAAAATGAATACTTTAGCACATTTTAAAAAAGTTCTTTGTACGAAAATAATATACTTTAAAATAATATACTTAGGTGTGAAATTAATTGCACAAGTTTACTTTTATATTAAATGCAATTAGTTGAACTTTAGTGCTTTTTTTACAATATTTTTTTCAAAATGATGGGTTGAGGTGTACTGCCAATTGTACTGACAATCATTTACACTTGTAAAGTTTGTAATGATGAAGTTTAGTACATTGAAATTAACAGACTATAATTAAGCTCATTTTATTTTCAAGAAAAAAGCATAAAAATACAGTAAAAATGGCTTTTGTGTACCAAGGGAAAAAAAACATTAGGTGATTTATTTGATACAACTACTTTTCTCAAATTCATACACTAGTTGGCAGAGTACAGAGTTTGTCGCAATGCATTCTGGGAACACCGGTAGGCTATGTATGTGATGTTGCCTTCTGGAACATTATAGAAGGAATACCATAAATTATAAATGACAAGAATGAAACTGGTGAAAATAAACATTGATAAATAGATTTTTAGTCTCATATGCCAGATCCGTAAGACATGGAGATGAAAACATTACTCTCTCTTTTCTCTCTCTTTCGATAGGTGAGTTAGGGGCTGCAGGAGGGTTTTTGCTCGGAAATATCCTGCTCAGCACCGAGAGATAGCAGCGCATGCATTGTAATCCTCTCCCTCCCTGTTGGTAGGAGTGACGAGGAGAAGAAAAAGAATAATAATGGTTTCTACAGTTCGGCATCTGCTCATTAATCTTTCATACAGCCTGATCTGCCAGCAGCGGCAACGCAGTGAG
Organism: Leuciscus leuciscus; assembly: GCF_965113295.1. NCBI lineage: Eukaryota > Metazoa > Chordata > Actinopteri > Cypriniformes > Leuciscidae > Leuciscus > Leuciscus leuciscus. Next base: position 9,481,993 of record NC_138736.1, on the reverse strand, counting down.
ATTTCGGGTTACGCTATCAAATCTCAATTTATAAATAGAGAGAGTTATAGAGAGTGTGATGGAACACAATCATTCATCTCTCTTTGAGTGCGCCGCTTTCATTTTTTACATCTGTTCATGGGTCAGTGTTTCTATTTCTCTGATAACAGGTAATTTGATAAACTGCTGAAAACCACTGGCATGATCAATAGAGAAAACATGAATACACTTTGCGCTAATCCTGAAAGTTAGTCTTTGAAGAACAATTACGATTGATCATGTTTTTTTTTTACTTTGTGGCTTTTTACAGCTTATTATTCAAACTCATGAAATGTTTCCTTTTGCTTTCTAGACCATATAGGGTGAATTCAGAGGGTTGTTGAATTCACCCTATGTTAAAATTAGAGGCAACCACTGCATTTTAACCACGATCCAAACAAAAATGCTACACACTACATGTAGCTTGAGCAGCTGTTTTTGAATTGAATTGAATAATTGCAAGATTTAAAGTAAAAAAATAAACTTTTGATTTGTCAGCACAGACACCTGCACAAAACAAAAACAGCAGACGGACTGAATGAAAAAGCAAATTCAATCTCTGACAGTAGGTGGCGCTTATGGAACAGCACCGGTTTCTTTGAAAAGCAGCTGTTTCTTTTGTTTTCTTTTCTTACAGCGCTGTGCTTAAAAACACTACTTTACATGGAGGTAAGAGGAAAAGAAAATGCCACCAAAACTTTTCTGAAGACAGTCGTTCCCTTCAGAGATACATTCATATAAACCACCAACCCCAATTCAATATTTTTCTTCCTATATTTCGAGCATAGTCAATAGTGAGCTTGTTCTGCCTGGTACAGTACAGCCTGGAATAGAGATCGGCCAAAATAAAACTAAAAGCCGATCGGTTCCGATTTATGGCCGGTTGAGTGGTGCATCTCTAAAGGTGATTATAATGGGATTCAAAAGCGTAAGACCTGCAGGTCATGCAGCAGATCTATAAGCTGATGAAACCCGGGCTCCTTAGCCCCTCTCTCTGCGCACATGGGGAATACTATCCTCATTTTCCAGGAAACTTGGGAGTCTGAAGGACACCAGAGTCACATGATCAATAACCCGGGCTGTTTAACCAGGTCATACGCTTATACTCCCTCTCCTTCCTTTTCATCCAGAAGAGCACTGGTGACAGCTAACTCTCCCTATTGATTAATGTTGCAGCTCGTCAAATCACCCATTCCAGACACGCACGGGAAAACACAATGCCACAGATGAATTGCCCTGCTGAGAGAGGAGGCTAGGCCAGCCCGGCATATTTATGCCTCACTCTGCTTGCTGTGAATCATTGTTCAACATTTTGTCTCGCTCTCCAACTGTTGTATTGCAAATGCAGATTTTCTTTTTTGCTCCATTACAGTTTGCACTTGCTCTGTTGACTTTGACAGTATGGAAAAACGGGAATGGTGGCAGGGCCACAATTTAGATGTGTAAAAATACTACATAAACCTTAGGATGAATGAAAAGATGGATTTACTGTTGCAACATTTCCTGTCAGAAAATGTTGTTCTAAACCTAATCCTAACCCATAACTTACCCCTAAAATCAGAGGGAAATGATAGTTGAATAACACTTATGTAGAAGCACCTAACCTTGGTTGTAAGTCTACACTTGACTACACTGTAAACTTGTCTCTCAAATCTGATTGATTGATTTATTGGAATATTACAGGATCAACAAAGATGTTGATCTTGGAAGATGTTGGACTCGGTGAAATCACGTTTACCAGTTCTTTACCAGAAATCACGTTACCAGTTTACAAGTCTGACATGGATGCTTTGACTTTGAAGTCATTGGACACTTATTCCCATTAACATGAATTCACCAAGAGGCCTGGACAGCTTTATTTGTCTTGGGCCACATGGCGGGCTGCACAGTTTTGTAACAATTTGGAATGCCTTTTAAATAAAAATTGTATTCCTGAATTAGGATTGAATTTGAATTGAGGATGCAGGGTTGTCATTTGAATGACAAGTTGAATTGACTTCTATAAGTTTAGTTTTCATGAATTACCCAAGAAAATGTTACACACACACAACACATGGGGTACTTCCAGAAAGATTGTAGACTGTAGAAATAAGAGTTTACACAAAAATGTTAAGCAGCACAACTGTTTTCAACATGGATAATAATAAGAAATATTTCTTGAGCAGCAAATCATCATATTAGAATGATTTCTGAAGGATCATGTGGCACTGAATATTCAGCTTTGCCATCACAGGAATACATTACATTTGAAAATATATTAAAATAGAAGGCAGTTATTTTAAATTGTAATAATGTTCAAATGCATTAAAAACTCTTACATACCCAAACTTTCGAATGGTAGTGTATATTGATATTTATACATTTAAATATGTTTTATGTATTTTATAAATTACACCATAAATTAATTAACTTTTCATGGACTATGAAGGAAAGACACTTAATTTCCCAGAATGCTCTATATTATTCATGACAAAACCTGTGTTGGGTCTAATGAAATCCTGTAATTCCAAATCAAATTCCGGTGTGATATTTTGTGGGGCGTTTCTGTCCATTTCATCCAAAGCCTTGTGATATTGATACATTATCCAGCTGTAACCTCAGATAATGCTAGTTAAAAAGTCTTGTGGTTATTTATATCATTGCCAACCAAATCTGATCTCCAGCCTTTTATAAGAATTAACATGGCACGATTGAGACAGTGATTTGGGGAAATGCACTGCTTATTTCACTAAGAATGAATCATCAAGAACTTATTCGGTCTCTGACTTAGAATAGGCTTCCGGCGAGTCCACAGATTTCATATACCATAAACAATTTAAACATTTGTTTGCCTCTCATGTACCCTCTCCTTGTCATGATCGGACAAAACTGGAAACAGTTGCAGGTTCTCAAAAGTGTTTATTAAGCTCAAAAGGGTCAGACAAACAGTTCAGAACAACGGAGGCCGGCGACTCAGGCTCGTGCAGGGACTTGATGGTCTGTGGTGCGCTGGTGCTGTGACGGTGATGAATCCCGATCCCGGTGCTGGAGTGCGGTGAGTCCAATGACAAAGAACAGGAACGGCAGGAAGACACGGCAGGCGAACAAAGACACGGCAACTCCACGGGAAACACAGACACGGCAAACACAGGACCTCAACAAACAATCCGACACTGGAACAGAGAATGGTGTGAGTATATATAGGGAATGGAAATGAATAGCAGCTGTGAACAGTGATTGATGATGATGATGATCAGCTGGAGCGCTGACAGACACGTGAGCGGGACAACGCCCACTCACACATAAACAACAACGACACGAGGCAAGAAGGAAACAATGCATTCAACAACCGTGACAGTACCCCCTCCTCTAGGAACGCCTCACGGCGTTCCCAGACTCCCTTACCTGTCGATTGTAATCATCGATAAGAGAGTGATCCAGGATGTCACGAGCCGGAACCCAACTTCTCTCCTCCGGACCGTAACCTTCCCAGTCCACCAGGTACTGGAATCCGCGTCCCCTCCGCCTAGAGTCCATAATGCGACGGACCGAATAGGATGGTTCCCCATCTACGAGTCGCGGCGGTGGGGGAACCGGGGCAGGCGGATTTAATGCGGGAAAAAAAAACGGGTTTAATTTTGGACACGTGGAATACCGGATGAATTCTCCTGTACACTGGAGGGAGGTTGAGGCGGACTGCCACCGGACTAACAATTTTGGTGACAGAAAACGGGCCAATGAATTTAGGAGCCAGTTTATTGGATACGGAGCGGAGCGGAATGTTCTTAGTAGAAAGCCACACTTTGGAACCGACGACGTATACGGGAGGCCTAGACCGGTGGCGATCGGCCTTGGCCTTGATGCGCGCCCGCACACGGAGGAGAGTCTCACGGGCTCTTGTCCATGTGCGGTGACATCTCTGGACAAAGGCGTGAGCGGAGGGGACCGCGACTTCGGATTCCAGACTGGGAAAGACCGGTGGCTGGTATCCTATACTACACTCAAAAGGAGATAGGCCCGTAGCTGACACTGGCAACGAATTGTGGGCGTACTCCACCATAGGCAGTTGCTGACTCCAGGAGGAAGGATTCCTGGCAGCCGTACATCGCAAGGTTCTCTCCAGGTCTTGGTTGGCTCTCTCAGTTTGACCATTGCTCTGAGGGTGAAACCCGGAAGACAGACTGACCGTCGCCCCCAGTAACTTACAAAACTCTCGCCAAAATTTGGACACAAATTGGGGACCCCTGTCGGAAACCACGTCTGTCGGGAGGCCATGTAACCGAAAGACGTGATTAACGACTGCAACCGCTGTCTCCTTGGCTGAGGGTAATTTGGGCAAGGGAACAAAGTGGGCTGCCTTCGAGAATCGGTCCACCACGGTTAAAACTACCGTGTTACCCTGGGAGGGTGGGAGGGCGGTAACAAAATCTAGAGCGATATGGGACCAGGGTCTCGAAGGCACCGACAGCGGTTGGAGTAACCCATCTGGGGGTCGATTAGACGACTTACCAATAGCACAAACTGAGCAAGCCAAAACAAAATCGTGAACGTCGCGAGCCATAAGCGGCCACCAGAATCGTTGTTTGACCAAATAGAGGGTGCGACTAACTCCTGGATGACAGGCTAGACTAGAACAATGGCCCCACCGAATAACGTCTGGACGTAGTTCCTCCGGCACAAATAAGCGGTTCGGTGGGCACCGGATCGGAGGCGTTACCCCTTCTAGAGCCTTCTTGACTCTCGATTCGACCTCCCAAGTGAGCGTAGAGATAATTAGGGTCTCAGGAAAAATACGCTCGGGAGTAGGTGCGTGTTCGGATCGATCAAAAATACGCGACAAAGAATCGGGTTTGATGTTTTTGGAACCCGGACGATACGAGAGGGTAAAATCAAAACGGCCGAAAAAAAGTGCCCACCGCGCCTGCCTGGAGTTCAACCTTTTAGCGGATCTAATGTACTCCAGATTCTTATGATCCGTCCAGACGATAAAGGGTACCCCGGACCCCTCTAACCAATGACGCCATTCTTCCAAGGCTAACTTGACCGCCAACAACTCCCTGTTGCCAATGTCGTAATTTCGTTCAGCTGGTGATAAGCGATGGGATAAAAACGCGCATGGATGCATCTTGTTGTCTGAGGGTGAGCGTTGTGAAAGAACTGCGCCTACCCCCACCTCTGACGCGTCGACCTCCACCACAAACTGACGTGAGGAATCAGGGGCGATTAAGATGGGAGCCGAAACAAAGCGGCTCTTGAGGTTGGAAAAAGCAGTCTCGGCTGCTTCCGACCACCTGAACGCAGTTCTGGGGGAGGTCAAGGCAGTCAGAGGTGCGGCTAGTTGGCTAAAGTTGCGAATAAAACGCCGGTAGAAATTGGCGAACCCCAGAAACCTCTGTAGGGCCTTACGGGAATCTGGGTTTGGCCACTCTACCACAGCCTTAACTTTGTCAGGATCCATACGCATACCCTCAGCCGACACGATGTGTCCTAAGAAAGGAACCGACTGTGCATGAAAAGCGCATTTCTCCGCCTTGACAAAAAGCCCATTCTCTAGCAACCTCTGGAGTACTCGTCGGACGTGCTGCACGTGTTCCTGGAGAGACGAGGAAAAAATCAGAATGTCATCCAGGTAAACATAAATAAACTGATCGATCATGTCTCGCAGCACGTCATTGACGAGTGCCTGGAAGACTGCGGGACTGTTGGACAAACCGAAGGGCATGACCAAGTATTCAAAGTGCCCCCTAGGGGTGTTAAAGGCAGTCTTCCATTCATCCCCCTTCCTGATACGGACCAAATGATAAGCATTACGTAAGTCCAGCTTTGTGAAGATGGATGCTCCCTGCAACCTCTCGAAGGCTGAAGACATCAGCGGCAAAGGATAAGTATTCTTTACCGTGATGTTGTTCAGCCCCCGGTAATCAATACAAGGTCGCAGCGATCCATCCTTCTTCCCCACAAAAAAGAACCCCGCCCCCGCTGGAGATGAGGAAGGTTGGATGAACCCGGATGCTAGAGAATCAGAAATATATTTCTCCATAGCCTCCCTCTCCGGAACCGAGAGTGAATAAATCTTGCCCTTAGGCGGAGACTTACCTGACAGTAAATCTATAGCACAGTCGTAGGGACGGTGCGGAGGGAGAGAAGCAGCCCTTGACTTACTGAACACTTCCCTCAGGTCACGGTACTCCGCGGGCACGTTTGATAAATCCACTGCTTCCTCCTGCAACACAGGAACAGAGACAACAGAACAGGCAGACACAAGACAAGAACTATGACATTCAGCGCTCCAGGCTGATATGGTTCTCTGTTTCCAGTCAATGCGGGGGTTGTGTTGATGGAGCCAGGGGTGACCCAAGACAATGGGGGTGTGATGGGAGTCCGTGATGTAGAATGATATTGTCTCTGCATGGTTCCCTGAGGTGATGAGTGTAATGTTCTCGGTGGCCTGGGAGATGGTTGGTAGTGACTGTCCATTGAGTGCATGTACAGTGATTCTCTGGGGAAGTGTTCTGAGTGGGACTTGAAACTGTAGTGCAAAGGTGCGATCCATAAAATTTCCTTCGGCCCCAGAGTCCACCAGTGCGGTGCAGTGATGATCGTGGACAGACCATCTAAGTCTTCCCGGGAGGATGGTGGATGTAGATGAGGACTTTTCGGCGGAGATCCCACCCGATAGTAGCCTCATACTTACTATCGGGCTTGACCTTTTACCGGGCAGTTGTTAGCAAAGTGTCCCGCTCTCCCGCAGTACAGGCAAAGGCCAAGGGATCTCCGCCTCTCCCTTTCCTCCCGGGAAAGTCGAGCTCGACCCACCTGCATGGGCTCGGGATCGGAGGGACCGGCCGCGTCCATGCCACTGGACCACTGATGTTCCACCCCCCCACGAGGCAGGCTGGGTGGAGCGCGTGGTCCGACCCGGGCTAGTCGGGCGTCCACCCTCAGCGCCAGATCGATGAGTCCATTCAGTGAGGGGGGTAGGTCCAGGGCGTAGATCTCCCTCCGGACGCGGTCGGCCAGCCCATGCAGGAACCTATCCCACTGCGCTTCCTCGTTCCAGCGACACTCGGCCGCCAGGGTCTTGAACTCAATGGCATAATCTGAAACAGATCGTTCTCCCTGGCGTAGATCAGACAAGACCCTGGCAGCCTCTCTTCCCGCGACCGCGCGGTCGAAAACTCTTCTCATCTCCGAAGAGAGCGCCTGGAACGAGGAACAGCATGGTTCTTGGTTCTCCCACACCGCCGTCCCCCATAGTGCCGCTCTCCCAGTCAGTAGAGTGAGTACGAATGCCACCCTTGTCTCCTCTCTCTCAAATGTCCGGGGCTGGAGTGCAAAATGCATGCCGCATCGAGTCAAAAACGGCCGGCAAAAGTTAGGCTCACCAGAGTATGGTTCAGGAGTCGGAAGGCGAGGTTCCGACTGGGAGGCGGGCATCGGTGGTGTGGGAGGAACGGGCGGTGCGGCTGGCGCAGCGGGAGGTTGCAGCTGTTGAAAACGCTGGGTCAGCTCGGACACCTGCGTGACGAGAGCCTGAATCGCGCGCGCCGCTTCCCCTTGATGACGGTCCTGAGCGTCCATCCTTTGAATACTTGCACGAACAAAGTCATCCATTGTTGCGGCGGCGGCACCTGCTGCTTCCATGGATTGGTCGGATTGTTCTGTCATGATCGGACAAAACTGGAAACAGTTGCAGGTTCTCAAAAGTGTTTATTAAGCTCAAAAGGGTCAGACAAACAGTTCAGAACAACGGAGGCCGGCGACTCAGGCTCGTGCAGGGACTTGATGGTCTGTGGTGCGCTGGTGCTGTGACGGTGATGAATCCCGATCCCGGTGCTGGAGTGCGGTGAGTCCAATGACAAAGAACAGGAACGGCAGGAAGACACGGCAGGCGAACAAAGACACGGCAACTCCACGGGAAACACAGACACGGCAAACACAGGACCTCAACAAACAATCCGACACTGGAACAGAGAATGGTGTGAGTATATATAGGGAATGGAAATGAATAGCAGCTGTGAACAGTGATTGATGATGATGATGATCAGCTGGAGCGCTGACAGACACGTGAGCGGGACAACGCCCACTCACACATAAACAACAACGACACGAGGCAAGAAGGAAACAATGCATTCAACAACCGTGACACTCCTTTTGTACAAGAAAACTAGCACTTTTCTAATCCTGATATATTTGTCCCTTTATGCATTGATATGCAGCAATGAATTATGGATGAATGGAAAGCTCTTGAACATGGCGCTGTGTTTCTCACCAACATAAAAAGCGGCGTGCCCTCTCGCCCCGTCACATGCGCACGATGTCGGTGGGAAATAATGATGGCGAAATGCAGGGCGAAGGCTGGTCATTTCTGTTGTGACAGGCATCTAAACAACCTGCCGGATGGATTGCTGTAATTGGGGTTAAATGCCCTCAATTAGTAGTGCATTGGCAGAGTTGCACCGCTCGCTCCTCTATTCTATCTCTCCGTCGCTCCTGCAGGAGAAGAGGGGAGGAGGGGGGCAGGTACAGGTGTGAGACTCAGCAGAGTCACTCATGTGGCGCTAACGCTCGCAGCGGTGTGGAGAATGAAGCGGCGGCTCCCTTACAAAATCGATTGCCATATCATCATTGGGTCCACATGCTGGGCAGGAGGGGGTGATATGGCTGCAGATGGTGGAAAGGGAGAAGCATCTTTTCAACGGTGCCTTCTAATGGGTTTTTCTCTGTGTGAGAGTGTGTGTGTTTTGAGTCTGCTACTTATGAGAGAGAGAGCTTTTATAATCATTGGCCACTATCATTGCTAGAGATGCCAGCGTGAGATTGATTATGAGAGTGACTCACATCGACTTTGATAGTTTTACTATATTGTCAAACCAAAAGGTGTCGGTGAATAACTGCGTAAATAACCTCCAAATATGTGGGTAATTATGTTTTTGTTGCTCATTAGATGAATATTTTCTGGTCATAATGCAAGGTTCTGGGCAGGGATGAACATTTGCATTACAGTACTACTGTATGAATATAATGGATGTGCACAATAACACACACTAAGTGTCAAACCAATAAGTTCCATGTCAGTTAATTAGCTTGTTATTCGCAATTTAGCAGATGATTTTCATGCAACTGACAGCATAATTGAACGGACAGCATTGTTTCAAGACTTGTGAGTTTTGCACTGCCATTTTTAATTTGGTGGAAGTCACATGAGCTCCTCAGCTCCATGACTGTGTTTGAATAGAATATTCCAATATAACTGGAATTTTGGTGATATTTTACATTATTTAAGCATCATGTAAATGTGGTTGCCATTGCCACACTAAGATATTGCCACACTAAGAAATGCATGACATACTGTATACCTAACATACTGTATACCACCGTTCAAAAGTTTGGGGTCAGCAAGATTTTATCAGAAAAATATTTCATGGAATTTATTCCTGTGATGCAAAGCTGAATTTTCAGCATCATTACTCCAGTCTTCAGTGTCACACGATCCTTTAGAAATCATTATAATATGCTTATTTGGTTCTCAAGAACCTTTTGTGGAAACCTTGATGCGTTTTTTTCAGGATGAACAAAGTTCAAAAGAACAGCATTTATTTGAAATAGAATATTTTTGTCTCATTTTATAACAACAAGCTCTGGAATAACAGGTAATAAGCCTGATATTTCCCAAATGCCTTTATGAATTAGACTCTTGAAACACAATTGGCGAGTCTTACCCTGTCTGGGGTGTATATTATGCTTTAATGAGCCGGGTATGTGTGTGTACCAGCCTAGCATTCCTCATGAGCAGCAGATCGTGCTGAGCTTTCATGCCGAGTGCCAAATGCCTCTCTTGAATACTGAATATCAAACGCATCCTTTGTGTGGACTTCATGATCCTCAGCAGCTGATTAAACCTCTTCCCCAGTGTGAATATCCCCACCATAAATATCAGATCGGTAATGACGTAAACAGGATTTATCCTCTTCTGGTTGACTTTGTCTTGCATGTCTATGTGAGAGGATGCCTTGGAAAGCCACCTGCCCTCATTATGGCAAATATTTGGATAGAAATGGACCTTGGACGACCCCTCTAATCATGTGTTATTGATGTCCCATTGAAGCCCTGCTTCTAGCAAAACAAGTTCATTGACAAGGCCCAGGTCAATGAACATTGAAACAATAGAGGTGATTAACATTTCATATATATTTATCAGTGTTGCAAACCGTTCGGCTGCATACCATGATACACTAATATTAAAAAGTTTGGGGCAAGTATTGTGTAATTGAGCATCAAATCATCATGATTTCTGAAATATCATGTGACACTGAACACTGGAGTAATGATGCTGAACATTTAGCTTTGCCATCATGGCAATAAGTTACATTATAAAATATATTGAGATAGAAAAGTTATTTAAAATTCTAATCATATTTAACAATATTACTGTTTTTAATGTATTTGTTTGATCAAATGCAGCCTTGGTGAGCAAAATGGACTTCTTTCAAAAATCTTAATAATTCAAAAGTTTTAACTGTTATCACTAATGTCATATTCTAGAAATGTCTTTCTTCTTTTGTTTGGTTTGTTTAATGTCCGTTTCCCGTTAGTAGGGGTTACCGTTAAGGCTAATGTATAGTTGGAACACACCAGGACAGGATGAATAGTTTTAGATTATGAAAACGGTAAATAATGAGCAAAAATCCATCATGGTCTCTGAGGAGCACTTTGTTTGTGAGTCCTCTGTTATTGATGATTTGGCCTATGGTGAGGATGACGGTTTATTCCGGTCGGAGGGTCAGAGGGTAAAAACCCGAGTCTACCCAGTTGGTGTCTGCTTTAAAAACTCCCTTTAACTAATTGGGCCTCCTTTGACCCTGAGATCCCGTTTACTTGCTGATAGTTCCTCCCTGGAGATACAGTATGACGTTATTGGTTCATTTTTTTAAGATATTCTGGTCATGGAAAACACCATGCCTCATGCCTGAAGAAACCTTCTAATTTTTCCACTACTTTTCTACTCGCTCTATTACTGTGGCTGTTAGTATCAGGGTATGTGAGCAGTGCAGAGTTGCATGATTTTGCCTGGAGCAAGAGGCATTTTGTTTGAAAGTCAGAGGAGAAACTTTTTCTCTCACTCATAAGATTGTTCCAATGCTGCTTCATCATGATCACCATGACAACTTATTGTAAAGATAGATACTGTACATTAAAGGAATGAAAGAATCCTATTAATTCATTTTAAAATATACTGAATCAAAAAAATTTTAATTGAATCTAATTGACTATTGAATCAAATAAACTTGCCTTTAAATCAAATCAAAACCCAGTAAATTATGACTCAAATTGTCAACCCAAATTATTAGTAGTTGTTTTTCAATGTTTTTCTTGAACTCTAAATAAATTTAGCTTTTTCATATAATTAATCTGTAACCTTTTGTGTCTATAGACATTGTGTCTTTTAAAATGCAGTTGGATTTAACCAGATGTTGATTTATTCATTATTCTTTATAGAAAGGTTTTATTCATACATAACATGTGATTTAATCAGTTTCAATAGTGTTGGTTAGTAACATCTACTCTTATTCAGTGTGGGTAAGGAATGAGGAGAAAACTATTGCTGTAGTGACTATTCATTTTCCCCACAACATCAACATTGCTTTCTCTTGCCTTTACTGTCATGTATATTTATGTAGATAAATATATTTTATACAGCAGAAATAGCATTTATTTGATCAAAATTCCAATATCGTCAGCAAGCTGTTTAAAATACCGTGGGTATATGTTTATATGGTTGTCAACGAAATCAGATCATTGGATATTGACTAAATATCATCAGAAATAGGCAAGAATGAACATGATGTCGTCCATGGTTCCTGTTCTTTCTGACAATTAAGCGCTCGCAATCACGACTTCAGAAGTGGGAAGTAGGAAACTTCTAAAAATGTGAAGGCAACATTAGTCGTTAATTATTAATATAAAAAAATTTGCTTGAGAATAGTTTGTTTGTAATTGCCAGTGCTTTAAAGGGGACATATCATGAAAATCTGACCTTTTCCGGTTTTTAAGTGCTATAATCGGGTCCCCGGTGGATCTACCAACTCAGAAAACCTGAAAAGTGACAACCCAGTAACTTTGTTTTGGTAAGCATTTCTCTGCAAGCATGTAAAAAAATAAGCCAATCAGATTTCACTCCCCTTCTGACGTGGGAAGGGGATCTTATTATAATATTACCGCCCCTTAATCTGCACGTTTCCACCCACGGCGCCGCCATTTGGTTTTTGCCTGCGACAACAGTGTGAACAGTTCTAACGCAATGGCAAAAGTTCGACTAAAGCAAGCAAACTGTTCTGTCATTGGCTGCACAGACAATCACAGAACACTATTTGACCAAAAAATTTCACAGCTGTCTTACCTCAGGGAACTGTGTTAACTTGTGTAAAAGTTAAAGATGACGGTACATGCAAGTCGATGATATGAATCAATGTAACTCCACAACAACTACACAAATGTATCCACTAACCATTCAGAAACATCCATGTGCTTCTAAAACTTGCAACCTCTACTCCGCTACTGGTTATTTCTGAGATTTTGGATGAGTGATATTTGCGTGTTTTGTTATTGCTGAGGGGAGCAGCCGCTCATCTGCATTTAAAGGGACATACACAAAAACAGTGTGTTTTTGCTCACACCCAAAAAGGGGCAAATTTGACAAGCTATAATTAATGATCTGGGAGGTATTTTAAGCTGAAGCTTTACATCTTGAGAAAAGGGGCATCATATGTCACCTTTAAGGGATTGAGCAGTTTCTCTTGAGCTCTTTTGTGTTTAATAGAGACCTCTCTTATTGGCTGCTCTTCAGGATTTTTGGTAATTGGTTAATTTTGGGTAGTACTTCACCAGGAATTTACCTAATAAACATTTATTCCCCCAATGAAGTAGAAATCATAATGACTTTTTCAGAGGCATGTCTAGTTGCTTAACAACCTCAGAGTGCTTGGTAGGTCTGGTCAATATGTTTTCTCTGTGTAGAAAATTAATGGCATTTTCAATACCAGAACCGACTGTTAGACTGTATTGGAAAACATGTGTTTCAGGAGGGATGAACATGTGAATGGAAACATTATTTACCATTAATTAAAGAGACTGTGAGGTGGACAACCATGGCTGCGTTTTGTTAATCTTTTCCATTTCCAGTCAGCTTACAAAGAGCAACGAAGCTAAGCTCATTGCAAGTCGATGGCAGCGTTGCTGAGAACAATGTTGTGCAGTGTTGTCAATATTTCATTCTGCAAGGCCACAGTCTCTAGAATTGGCTAGAAAACCTTAATGAGAATGAAATGCTGTCTATTGACTCAGGCAGCCGGAGTGTCAAGAGAGTCGGCTACACTAGACCTCACTCAGTTAGGCTGCGCTCCCAGAATGCAAAATGCCTTATTTTCTGCCCCACCATTTCTTTTTTTTCTTCAATATCTCCCTCTGTTATGTCTCACTCGCTCCCTTTCATACACCACAAGTGTTTTGTCCGAGAAGGCAAGGGAGGTAGTGCCTCCTCAGAAAACCCAGATGAGACGATAATTAACAATACAGTAAAGACTAGAACAGTTAATAGTCACAGATAACGCTGTTGTAGTATTATAGTTATTTTTTTTAAAGCAATGTAAATATTTATTACACTAAGTCTCAAAAGTAAAAAATTTTCACGTTTCACGTCAATACGTTTTTTTATTTCGTTTTTTTCAAATGAATCCTTTTATTCAGCAAGGACACATTGAATTGATCGAGAGTGGCAGGAAAGACATTCACTATGTTACAAATTAATTCCATTTCAAATGAATTATGTTCATTTTAACTTTGTATTCATCAAAGTATCCTGAAAAAAACATTCCGAAAATGCTAAAATTGTAGGGTAAATGGTGCGAACATGCACTGAAATGGAACATTCTTTTGGAGATTTTACCACATATCTTCCCTCTCAAACTCCATTCATCCTGTTCACCTCTAGAGTATCAAAGTCATCTGCTATTTTTCTGGAGTATAAATTCCCAGGTCCCCTTTATTGGACTTATTAGGTGAGCACTGTGACCTTCCAGTCCCAGGCTGTGGAGCTGAGAGGTGTGACAGGCAGTGGCTCCTCTGTGCAGTTTTAATTAACACTGGCACTGGGAGATTGATGGAAATAAGATGCGGGTTGTCGGCACGGCTTTGCCTCTGGCAGGGGGTGGCAATTAAAACTCGGTGGCAGCGCAAGCAACAGGATGAAGAGACAATGTTGGGAGAAGAGGAGAGGGCAGGATTAGGAGACCAATAGGATGTCACCTGTCTTAGACTTGTGTGTTTATGAGCATGACAAGAGGTACTGTGTAATGCTGCAGAAGGAGTATGTTTGAATGAAATGTAATTTGTGATGTGATTAAAAAAGTAGTTTGATCCTTTTGGAAAAGCATGCGTTTATTTTACTAGATGTGCATTGACGTGAATGAGAGTGAATGTGAATTACGCACTTCTCATATACTGTGATGTAAAGAGAACTTGCGTTTACATAAGACGTTCTAGGTTGGATATCACCTGGAGATGCCAGGCCTCCTGCTGTTAAAGGATCTGTGTGGGAAGGAGAGAGGCTAATTTTGTGTGATAACGTCCTTTCTTATTCTCTCACGGAGAGAAAGCGAGCGCTCAGACTGATCATGTGCTCTACAGGAAGTGAAGGGAATCTAATGCATTAGATGTCATTACATAGAGTTCACAGATCAGCTGGCTTGAATTGAGAGAGATGCTTTAAAGGTGCAGTTCAGACTATTTAAAGGTAATGTTTTGAATGTTAACATTCTTTCTCCTATCCATGTTTAACATGCAGAGACGGCTGTAAGTACAAGCCATGCGTGGGTTGAGTCTCCTGAAAAGTGTCACTGGGTGCTTCTCATTTCTTAATTGTGCACACTTGTTTCCTGTCCTTGTGTCTTAGCTTTTCCCTCTTAAGATGCAAGTGTGCAGGGATGAATTGAGAGGAGGGAGAGACTAAAGCTAGATGTATTTGTAAAATTAGAGACGCACCGATATGCCGAAACACAAGTTTTTTCAAGTCAGCATGAAATGGCAATTCAATTTATCTATTTTCTAAATACATGTTATTGATCTTATTGTGAAAAGTCCATCCATGCTGTGCTATACTGTCAGAGCACCGTCCACAAGGCTATGGCTCTAACCAGAGCTTATTTTCTGCAATAATCCAAAAGCCAATGGAAAAATCCTATTGGGTTGTCTAGGGAACCAGGGTGATGCTAATTATGTCATTACTGCAGTGTTCTATACAGAAGAAAATATCTGTAGCTACTCCACTTATTGTGGCTTTGCTCATAGAGTAAGTGTTGCACCTTTTTTTTCTTTTTTTTTTTACGATGTACCAGTATTTAAATTCTGACAAATACTGGTAAAACAAGCTTATAAATAGCAGATATTATAAATATAAAAATACTTTGTAAAAAAAAAAAAAAATTTAAACACACTAGTTGCAAGTAAATTGAGTCATCACAACATAATAATGCACAGTGTGAAATATGGGTGGATATTTATTTTAAAATGTACTATAAAACTCCTCTGCAAGATGCTGTTCTCATTAAGCTTCGCTACTCACAGCATTTAGAGAATTGATAAATCTCTCATGATGCCGGACTTCGATTGATTTCTGGGTCACGGGCTGGAGGACGGGGGCGCGAGAAATGAGGAAGCATCAATTAGAGTATTGAAAACCAGTCACTGGGACGCTATCAAAATATTGCTCTGTGTTTTTGAGTGGCCCAGCTAGCACAATAAAGCAGCATTGGTTTAACCAATGGCATGAGTTTGGAGGCTGGACTGTCTTTTTGTCTGGCCAATGGCTGAGGGGGTTCAAGAAACCTGTCAAGAAACAGTTTCTGTGGCTGAAAATCAAATACCTGTAGTATATGAAAAACAGTATGCCAACAGAGCAGTATGTAATCTATGTATGTATGAATACATAGTTTTCGGGAAGGCGAAAAGAACCCGATTGACTACTTCCACCGATTCTGAAGTGCGCATTCATTGGACACTTTATTATCCCATGAGGCCACGGGAGAGGGGTTGTGAATGCCGGTGAAGCGACGCTACTGACGGCGTATGTCACATGACAGTGACAACATGGCAGAGTAGTACATCCAAATTTCTTTCATTATACACACATTCATACTGTAGGCCTTATGTATCCCTGCCCCTTTTCAGCGCTGCGCTCGTTGTGTTCTGTCTTCCGGTTTGTATTTCCACAGCATGAAGGTAAGATCTTACGTATTTATAAATGAACCGCTCGCTTTAAAATCTTCCAGGTCTACTGACATATGTCATGACATCTGCTTAAAACATTACAATGCTCATGATAACTTTCCTTAACTGTACAATAAGTAAATCCACTTCACAGATGCTATAGAAATATACACAGCTTCCACAAAAACGGAAGTTCAAAGACAAAATTCTATAGAAGGTCTATAGAACATGGAGTAAAGGTTTGGCCTGCCAGCATTGCTAAGTTTGCCCATGTTGGTGGATGCTGAAACTACACCATTTGGGGGCAATATTTTCCTGTGACTCATCGGTTTCTTTAGAATATAAAGATTTTAGGTTTATTTATTATCCTAAAAGAGATTTTTAAAAGCAAAATACAATGGAAAACTCCCTCAACTATTTCTTTTTCTTTTTTTCAGTGGAGAGAACATGGTTTTATGTGAGTGCGTTATGCTCTGACTTTTCCCTTGTGAGAATGGAGCATTCAGCATGTAGGCTAGTCTGCGCTAAACAAAGATTAGAGCAACCTCCAAGAGACCCCTTAATGCTCAGTGAATCCCGTAGGTGCATCTGGATTTAGTGGCACTAGCATGATAAAAATCCTTAATTGGCAGCACTAATCTGTGTGTTTTGAACAACAAGCACTTCATTGAGCTGAGATGAGTGACGGGGTGATGTGGCACGACTCTTATTCTGGAGTTGGCCATTGATGTGAAAGCAGGATTAAACTCTGATAGAGGCTGTAAATCTGCTAATATGCTGCAAAAGAACAAATTGCTTCTTAGGTTTGTTAGATAGTCAACTCTTTGATCTCTCATTTGTGAAGAGAGGTTGATCTTTTTGTTTGAAGCAGTACATTCAAATTCACATTTTGTTCACTTTGGGTTAAGCAGTGCATAGAGATGTATATAAAATATATAGAGAACAGGCTTTCATTTGAATGGTTTTTATCATTGTCAAAGAATTTGATAAATCTCGTTTTATCACAGATTTTACACACAATACTTTGTGAAAACCAAAACTGCCATTCAGATTTTGGGGTATGATGGTATTTTTATTTTATTTTTATTTTTAAGCCTTATGCTTTCTAAGGCTACATTCATTTGATCAAAAATACATATATATGTGATCAATATTGTGAAAAATGATTACAATTTATAATAACTTATTATAATTTGTAATATTGGAATATTTTTTTTAATGAAATTTATTCCTGTGAAGGCAAAGCTGAATTTTCAGCAGCCATTACTCCACTTTTCAGTGTGACATGATCTTTCAGTGTACCCAAATGTAGCCTAGATTTTGAAATTACTTTTAAAGGGACAGTTCACCCAAAAATGTAACTTCTGTGTAACACAAAAGTTATTTAGCAGAATGACCAAGTTCATTTTCATATGATGAATACAAATAGGAACTTGGGCTGTCTAAGGTCTAAAACAACAGGGTTTTTTTTTTCTTCTTCTTGTGGAACACCGAATAATGTATTTTGAAGAATGTTTAAATTGTCAATTGTCAATGAGGCCCAAAACAACATTGTAAACGATTAATTTGTATTGTACAGACAAAAAACAACAACAAAAAGATACAGAAATTTTTTCATAATATCTTGTGTGTTCCTCAGATTAAAGAAACAACATATGAGGGTGATTAAATGATAACAGAAATGTAATTTTCAGGTAACTGTCCCTTTAAGTGCTTTTAATTGAATGTTCTTGCCACGTTCAACAGGCGTGACATCACTGTCCTGAGATTGGCTTCTTCTTTCAAGATTGTCAGTTAGGAAATGGCTTTTTTTAGGCAGGTCTGAAAAGGCCAAAACCAGACCAATCTAGATAGTGTCTATCTTTGAATTAATGCACACTTGTCTTCAACCACAGACTACTAACCTGTGTCATTATCATAATCGTAATGTCTTATCTTTTCAGCACTGCAATTAACCCTACCTTGATTAACATCAATAACTCTCTTAGAGGACACAAAATCATTATATTAGATTACTTCAATCCATCACAATCCCCTTTTATTTGCTCAAACCCATATTAAAAAGAAAAATGGATGTTCTGCTCACCCTCCTTCCTCTTGAAATGCAGAGCAGGTGGTGTGATTATGTCAGCACTGATGTCTGCTGTCAGCTATAGCTTTAGTTCACACATTTCCAATATAATATAACATTGTAAATAAATCCTACCCAAATCTGTCTGTTCTCTTGTCTAAATAGTCACAGGTCTAAATGTTTCTAACAGGGTTTAATGGAATTCATTGAAATGTTAGACTGTTGTTATTCACGAGTTCTCTGGCTGTCAGGGTGTGTACACACCAGCGCACTATTGTGAGATGAGGAGAAGAATTAAGAGGCAGTTTTTTTCTTCACTGCATGACAAATTCAGCTTGTATCCGTAAGGAGGTTCAATTGTGAAAATGTGTCAAATACGTTCACTTTAAAGCTACACTGTGTAGGATTTTCTCCCATCTAGCGGTGAAATTGTTTATGACTTTCTAGCCCCTCCCATTCCGAGGGCGTTTTAACTCCTACGGTGGCCGTATTATTTCAAATCTGCCAGCAATCGTGAGTAATCTCCCCCTCGCATTCGTCACGGTGCCACTGAGTGTAAAAACGCGAAAGGCGAAGTTTGAATTTCCAGGTATGTCCCTCTTTGGCTAATGTATTTTCAAGATGGAGGCACAACATGGCTGCCGCCATTCGAGCAACTCGCTCGTATGTATTAAAAATGGCAGATTCTACGCTTACGAGAATACTTGATTAGTTGGTAGAAGTAATTACACATTAATGAGCACATATCATTTTGAAAGAACAAAGTGTTTTTTCCTAAGAATCAACTTAAAAAATTACACAGTGTAGCTTTAAGGCGAAATGAGTGTCTGTTGAATCCCTTTGTGTTCAGTGGAAACACAGTTCACCTAAAAATGAAAATTCGGTCATCATTTACTCACCCTCATGTCGTTCCTTCTTTGGAATATAAAAAGGTACTGTATATTTGATGGCTCGATGGATGCACTATCTCTTTTAACATTGATAAGTGTTTATGACATCATGCAATTCAAGAGATTAAGGCAAAATGGTCACTTGTAAGGTTTCATGATGGTTAGGGTGCTGACTATGTAGAAGACATCAAGGCAGCTCATACAACTTAATAGTTTATTATACTCATACTTAGTATTATACTTATATATTATATACAACTATAATGATATATAATATAACCACATACATACATACATACATGTATATATTATATACACTACACTCACGTAAAACGATATAGCAAATCTCAACTGCCTTATTATTATTTTTTTTTTACAAAATTTAACTATATTATCGCCCAGCTGCATATATAAACATAGATATATAAGTATATAACTTTATCCGCATACATACATTATACTTGCGTAGGGCAAAACTAGCAAATCTCAACTGCTTTATTGTGTATCGTAAAATGTGAACTATAATCTGCTAAATGCATGACGATGCATCATGATTTTCTGTAGAATTGCTCTGAAACTATGTGTATTGTGAAGAGCTCTATACAATTTTTTTTAGATTTGACTGGAACGGAGCCTGAATCTCTTCCTTGTATCAGAAAGTAGACCTAACATAGCTGTATTCAGACCATGTTCCATTCAGCACAGTGTTCATGATTACGTCACCACTTCATTCACCAGAGGGGCCACAAATGAGAGGAGATGAGACGCTGTTCACACAGCTCGCCAGAGGTCAAGGGTCACGGCCACCGCACACTCCAGAGCAAAAGTCAATTCCATTTCACCCTCAATTCTATTCACAGGAAAAGTAATTTAGTTGATCCAATCCCAAGCAAGGGAACGTTCTATTCCGAGTTCATTTACAGGTAAAACCCTGATGCAGACAAGAATTGAATAGAACTTGTCACATTTTTATATTGAGGTGCTTCCTTGTGGTATTGAAATGCAGTTTACCATGTTAGTACTATGTGTAAATTGCTGCTGAAATCACCTGCAAATTCAACAAGCCATCCATATACATTTTCACAAAACATCAACATCTAGCTTTTGAATGATTACATTCCCTTTCACTATTCAACTTAGATTTTTTTTTTTGCCTTGCTATGAAAATTTCATCGAATTGAATGTGTAGCCACGTAGCCGACAGACATTTTATGACTGTAAGCATAGAGTGTGCTCCTTTAACAAGTATAAGACGGCTTTTGCTATTTGAACTCAAAGCATTTCCATATGTTTATCTCTGAGAGACTAACAACCCTCAGGATGTATTATAACCAGAGGAACATTTGTTAATCTACTGACGGGAGCACTGGCATAAAAAATCATACCATGACGTTCTGGGCTTGTTTTTCGCTCCAGCTGAGGCTTAAAATGCTCTGCCTGGTGTTTGACAACATTAAAGAGGGCATGTTTTGAGCAAAAAAGTCTTCAAACGTGTGAAGCCTTTTTTAAACAGTCCCCTTTTTGGAAAGCTCAAAAGATTTAAAAATGCTTAGCACGCAATACTTGAACAGTATATAGAAGTGTTTTAAAAGAATCGTATTAATATTGAGGCCGAGGAGAGCTAGATGGAGCGGAAATCAACAATGAAGCAGTGTAAGAGAGAGTCTCAGGCCATTCACTTGCTTGCATGTTCTTACCTTACAATGATTTGCTGATCATGTACATGATAATATGCCTTGAATACGTAAACATTTCGTTTTCTGTCACGTTTTGAACGTTTTTGTGAATTATGCATGTCACCAAGGTAAAAGATTTTTGTCGAAATTGGTTTATCTGCGAAACGTCAATCAACAATCAATATCATTCTGCACCTTCTGCCATCATTTCCCAGAAAAATAAGTTTAGAACTGTCACTGAGTTAGATTATAGCTGTAAAAGTCCCAGATATTATTAAAACAAATTATAGCAATTTACAAATGTAAATATGATTTTTGATTATATTTTTCTGATACTTTGTTAAAATTTTGCTAAAAATAAAATATGTACTGTAATATTATATATTAATATTAGATTTTTGTGCTGGGGTCGGGGTAAATGTTGGCAGTGCAAGTAAAAATCGGAACTACTGGGCCGAATTCATACACAAAATGTAATGCTCGATAATGCATCTTAATACACACTTACATCCGCAAGCTGATATGCTGAGTTTGACCATCAGCAGTGCAAACGTTCATGGCTCCAGTCACCACGGGCACTCACCAAAGGTGTGAGAGCTGTCTTTTTATAGAGACGTGTTAGTGTGTTGATTCATTCACACCTACAATGTGGACTCCTGGAGTCCTGGCACACTGACTATGGGTCGGCCATTTGCCTTCGATCCAACATGCTGCAGAAAGTTGAATGTGAACACAATCTCAGTCCAATTACGCCACAGTGCTGTATGACATTTAAAGGGATAGTTACCCCAAAATGAAAACGGTCATCATTTACTTACCCTCAAGTTGCTCCAAACCTGTATGAATTTCTTTCTTATTTTGAAGATATTTTGAAGAATATGGGTAACCAAACAGTTGATGGACCCCATTGACTTCCATATATCAATGGAGTACATCAACTGTTTGGATACCGACATCCTTCAAAATACCTTCTTTTGTGTTCAACAGAAGAAAGAATTTCATACAGGTTTGGAACGACTTGAAGGTGAGTAAATTATGACAAAGTTTTCATTTTTGGGTGAACTATTAGTAACCCTTTAACAAGAATCTATTACATTTTAATAAGACTTCACAATATCCTGTGATGTTGCACACCTTTGTCTTTAGTTTAGTTTTATAGATGTTGGTCTTTCAAGCAGATAAGAGCTATACTTATAGGTTATAACTGTCACCTACATAGAAAACTGTCACTGCAAAAGAAGGAACAGATTTATCTTGATGAGACTTTGGCTAAACTCAGCCTTCTTCTTTTTCAGCTTTCTTTTGCGGCCACAACTCCTGTCCTGGCAGACAGGAAAAAGTATCCAAATTTCTTCAGGACAGTCCCGTCAGACAACGCCGTGAACCCCGCTGTGGTGAAGTTTCTCAACTTTTACAACTGGAGCAGAGTGGGAACCTTGACCCAGGATGTCCAGCGCTTTTCTGAGGTATGTTGAGGAAAATAACCTGCCCTCTTTCTGAATGTATCTTGAATCATGATATTGTGGCTCAGCCTTCAAACTAAAATGTTATCAATGTTTGTTGGGAGTAGATATTATGTTTTATGTCCTTATTCTTGGACTGACTATATGAAAATGTAGTTAATTTAGCACAATGGAAATTAATGGAGCCAATCTGTAAACGTTAAAATACTCTCTGATTTTAATAGTATAGCCACAAGACATAGACAATGTGAATGTTAACATGATTTTATTTGTGAATAAAATCCCTCACCTTTTCTGTTTAAAGTTATATCCAATATTACAACCCTAAAACAGCCGTAAAAAAATATATCAAGAAATACTTTCAAGTTTTAACAGAAAAATTATTTTAAAAGTTTCACATTTATGCTTTTAATTCCACTGGTAATTGGGCTTATTCACTTCCATTTTAAGTGCCTCAATGCAACCTAGTTTTTCTTTTTTTTTCTTCTTTTTTTTTAAGAAAACAAAGGTACATGTCTAAATTATTTTTGTGGTATTCAACATTATATGCCAACTTGTATTGAACCAATCTGGTATATTCCTTTAACTGATGCCTTCTCATTGGGAAAATCAAGTATTGTAGTGATATAGAGATATTAAATTGCTCCACATAACCAGCTTTACCTGCCCACCACGTTTTAGAAGAGTGCTTCTCAGAAATATAAGCCCTATTGTTTTCTGTGTGAGTGTGGGTGTGTATCATTTTCTTTCTGTTTGTATTTCATATGAATAGACCCAGTAAGATTTCCCTGTGGAATTGAGTGTCGATCTCATTTCAATGACTGATCTAGACGTAGATTGAATTGATTGGATGAGACATTTATACATAACCTGATCAGGAATCGTGTCGTGTGTGTTTGTGTGTTTATTGTAAGCCTCTGGAAATTCCCTCCTCCAATGGGACATGTTGCTGAAACCCTCCAGGGGCAGAGAGACATTAGCATCTCTTTCTCACACGAGTGCTCCATAGTAACCGTGCGCTGTCAGAGTTCAAAGTATTCCTCAGGCGATAGATCTAAAACCTGGATCATCATTACAGATCCACCTAGCCATGGATCAGTGGTACTGCTAGTGCTAGCAAATCCTGCTGCTCTGAGAACTATAACGCTGACACTGCAGTTTTGTGTTGTGGATAGAAACGTGTGGGGAAAAGGCCCAGAGTGGACTGTTTCAAGCTGAAATGAATTAATCTTTCTTGTTCAAAAAATTAATTGAGTTTTTTGTCAGTTCATACCAATATATTACATTCGCCAATCTATCTGTGATGCTAGCTATATAAGATGCTAGCTTACTATAGGACTCAGTTCTTTACAATTTATGAGAGGAAGCTGACATACCATGCTTGTGACATGGAAAATAGCAGGTGAATTATATAAAGTTGAAGGCTGACTTTGATTTTCCCGGATAAAACAAATATCGGATAAATGCAGGGACACGGCTGTAAACTATTGACCAAGGTCTAAACTGTGTTTTTACAATATTTGCAAAAGGAAATATGTAGCAAACAAAATAAATGCATTCCAGGTGTGTCAAAAATACAGTGACTGAAAGTAGGAGCGGGCGGTATGACCAAAATTCTGTTTCACGGTATGACTAATTTTATTTCACGGTAACGATATATTTCACGATATAGTTATTTATATATGTAGTTATTCTCGAAAAATCGACAAAAATGGCTTTGTATAATAAATAAACCCAAATACTTTAGAAATGAAAAGTTCTTCACCTTGTTTGACATTTTCTACCGTGGTAACGATATATACAGTCATACTGCACAGCCATTAGTGAATAACTAATAATTGTAATTATTTATTTTTAGTTATTATTTATTGATTTATTATTTATTGATAGTTTTAGCATTATAATTTAAATTATAGGTATATTATTTAATTCATATAATTGATATACATTATTTCAGCACCTCTTTTCCCAGTCTGTCAGTAACGCTCTGTTTAGTTCCTGTCTCTGTGAAGCCCCTCCTTCTGATTCATCAGCTGGACCACTGTGTTGTGATTGGTCAACCACTTTGAGCGTGTTTCGGAAATTTCACGTCCCTTACCATAATCACGAGTTTCAAGTTTCTACTAACGCAATGCAACCATGCCTTTTTGGCATTTGCCTTGGGTGGAAATATTATGTCGTGTACGTTCCCGGAAGAAAACTCAAGACTACAATCGAGGCGTTTCAGGGAGTTCAGAAACAGTGCGCACTGATATAGAGAGTAACTCCCTTTGGAGTGAACTTTGTGACTTGTAACTTTGCAACATTACACACTTAAGAAAGTTGAAAATGAAAAAAAAGGCACAAGATCCCTTTAAGAACGTTCTAGTGAAAGAAAAAAAAGAGATTATTTTATTTTATTTTTAAAATTAATGTCAGGCAAAGTTGTCTTATGTCTCAAGAATCTGCATATTTATTTATAATTAAGTTAGTAAATACTATAAATAAATAAGCAGTAACGCTCTGTATCTGAATGACCAAACAGCATTGTGCTCTTGCCTTTGGAGAGCTAAGGAGCTTTAGGAAGAGTTGTGCAAGGTGTAAATCCTTTTATCTTTTCCTCTGGATGGAGATGCTGAACAGACACTGATCCCATCAGCATCCTGCCTGAGGAGGGCACTGGAAGCCTGATTAGCATAACAGTGTCACACTCTCTCACCCTCAGCGGTGCCATATCACAGGATAGCTGCCTGCCCTGTGTGTGTGATGTGACATTTCAGGAGAAGGTGCATCTGTTGTGTCACACAAATTAGGAGGTGTGGATCTAGAACCTCACTTGCTGGCCTTTTCTTGGAGACTTGGGTTGACTGCTGGTGTCTCAGAGGATTAATAATATTCATCTCAAAAGCAAAAGTGCTTCACTCTAATTGCATATATGGAAATCCTTCCTTTAATACTAGGGATAAACAATGCGATTTTGATTTGTGTGTGTGTGTGTTTTGTGCATGAATGCTCTGGTTTTCTATCTCAGCTTGTTCCAGTGAAGTAATTTAGCACCTGTCCTGTCGGCTGCTTGATATCGGACACATTGCAGGAGGCTGTCAGTGTTTTGCCTGAGTGTCTATCAATAAGTGGATTAAGGGCTGTTCACACTCCCGCATGAATCACACACCAGTATGCTGTTTTACAGATTAAGACCCAATCCCCTTTTTATGTGGTAAAAGATTAGATGACTTGGGCCCCCGATGAGGAATTAAACCCATTTGTCAGGCCTCGCACTTTGAGTAGGATTGTGTGCGTTTGTGTGTTTTTGTGTACATAAATTGCTGTGCATTTACAGTAGTTGTCTGTGAGGTGTTGAGGGCATCCTATCTATCTATCTATCTATCTATCTATCTATCTATCTATCTATCTATCTATCTATCTATCTATCTATCTATCTATCTATCTATCTATCTATCTATCTATCTATCTATCTATCTATCTATCTATCTATCTATCTATCTATCTATCTATCTATCTATCTGTCTGTCTGTCTGTCTGTCTGTCTGTCTGTCTGGGGTAGGAAAAAAGCTAAAATCTGCTTTATTAGGCTATATATAAAATATTTTTTTAAGAAATGCATATTTATATATGAAAGATTAAGTGCATTTATAATATGTATTTTTTTACATTCACTTAATTTAAATAAGAAATATTTACAATTGTA